>NC_069684.1:69767837-70446575 GCF_023699985.2 Odocoileus virginianus
CCGGGTTCTGTAATTTCATGGTTTGTTCAATACACAGAATCGGACCACAGGCTCCCTTCTCTCCCAAGTCACACACAGCGCTGAGTGACCAAGGAGACAGCTCACCGACAACACAAACATCGAAATCTAGCACATGGCAGACGCGTTTGAGGTTTCAGTCCTTTTAACAGTTTGCTGAAGAGAGCAGGTCTCCCTGTATGATAACGACTGGAAAAACCACTTCAACATATGCTCTGCATAGATAATGCAGGAGTTTTACACAACTTCTCTGCAAGTCAGAGCGTTTAGCAAGAGTTAAAGGGCTCAAAGGACTTGCATATTCCATTGCCTTCTGCAAACCAGGGGTAGGGCAAATAACTAAGGTTTTCAATATAGTTGCTCAGGCCCCAGAAGTACCAGGACATCCCCTTTTAAGAGGCTGGGGCCTCAGTCTGAACCCTGCCCTGCCTGTGGCCTTGCACCCAAGAGGCTGGGGCCGCACTCCAGACATTTGCTCTCACAGCCTGTGCTGTGGCCATCAGGAAAACTTCTGCTCGGGGCAAAAATTCCTGAAGCAAAGTGCCCGTGGCATGTTCCTTCTTCTTCTGTGTTGTCCAACAAAACCAACCTCCTCCCCATCTTATGGAGTCTGCAGAGACTAAATTCCATGTGACAACCGGAACTGGATAACTCTGAGAACGGTGTTAGAGAAAGCAACGGTCTACTCTGCAGAGCACCCCGTCAGGACAGCATTTGGGTGGACTCCCGTTCTGGAGGAGGATAGAAGCAGAGGAAGGACAGGGGGAAGAAAGCAAGTCAGCAAGTGCGTCAGCTGCTGTCCCTTCCCACCCTTCTGAGGACGGCATCTGGTTAGCAATTAGCTTTATTACTAGCCCTCGCTGTTTAAATCTTAGCACAGAAATAGAATATTTAAGTGAAGAAAAAATGAAACGAATTACAGTTTTCGGATTTTCTCATAACTGAAGCTCGCTCTGAATCCAGGGAATAGTCTTCTGCTTAAACCGAAAGTGACAGAACTGTGGCACGTTAAGCTGGCAGACAGCTGGAAAGAGGAGTGAAGTGATGGAGCTGTGGTCAGCTCCACGTGACAGTGATCATGTCATGAGGAAAGAATCCATGGAGATGCAGCAGCCATCTGCACGCTGATGGTACCTTTAATGTCCTGGCTCATTTGGAGACCAGGGTTAAATCCCTGGGTTGGGAAGATCCCCTGAGGAAGGGCATGGCAACCCACTCCAGTGTTCTTGCCTGGAGAATCCCATGGACAGAGGAGCCTGGTGGGCTACAGTCCATGGGGTCAGAGTTGGACATGACTGAGCAACTCAGCACAAGATGTCTGTAAAATGCTTTCAGTGCCCAGGAAACTAATCAGCAGCAACACAATGACAACATAAAATAGAAACACCACCCATCACAGAAATGAAGTGAGCCACTTGGAAGCAGACTTCTCCAGGAGACCCCACATTCTACTGTGAGCCCTTCCCTCTGGCAGGAGCCCACAGGACAACGGGCTGGGACAAGAGGTCTCGCTTTGGCTCTCACCTGTAACTACAGCTATGTCCCAGATTAACCCTCTGGAACAGATGCTGAGGGAATCTAGAAGTTAATGATCAGGATATACTTTCTGGCATACCTTCTACCTTGAGAGAAAGAGATTTAAACCAACCAAATTTAATACGGAAGTTGATGCATGCCTGCCAATAATAACAAAAGATGCACTGACCTATAAAAAGTCTTTTAATATATTTTCCAGGATGGCCAATACAAGCTGGTTAGGTAATCTAGCCCTTGTGAAGAGTTCTTTAACAGTCATATAAAAATGCTTTGCCTTATTAAAAAAAAAAAGAAATCTACATTGACAAAAAACACATCCATCAATGGGCTTTTTTTCCATTTTCAGGTTTGCAAGATAATTAAAAATACATACATATGCATCTCTTAAGCACATCGTTGTCCATTAGTTAATCAGTTTTGGCAATACACTGCACAGAGGTATACCACCATTGGTTTCTGACATTAAGTTAGCTTTAAGCTTATTGGCTATTCCTACAACTGGAGGCAACTTGGAACCCAGTCCCTGGAAAGCATTTGCAGGATTTACTACCCGTTTGCCTGACACCTTTTCAATGGTGAGAGGTCTGGGAACAGATTTGCTAATCCAAGGGTGTCTTAATGCTTGAGCTGGGGTCAGGCGGGCAGAGGGGTCCCAGTGGAGGCATCTTTTCAGAAACTCTATAAATAAGTAGTCCTCACACCCCTTCAGCGCTGTCCCCCAATCTTTGCTGCCTGGGGGACCCCGCTTCTTACCCCTCCGCGAACGACCTCCCACAAGCACTGCCCTCCCATCGGCCTGAGTGGTCACAGAACAGTAGCGAGGCAGGCCCTTGGAGTTAATAAAGTACTTGGCACGTTTGGATTGTTCCAGAAGTTTTGCTGGTGGCATCCCCAGAAGCTCCATCATGCAGGCCAGCTGGTCTCCTTCATCCTCTCCAGGGAAGAGCGGCTGTCCTGTTAGAAGTTCTGCAAGGATGCAGCCAAAACTCCATATGTCAATGGGTGTGCTGTAGCGGCTTCCCAGGATGATCTCCGGAGCTCTGTAGAACCGAGACTGGATGTAGGTGTACAGCTTCTGGTACTCAAAACAGCTGGAGCCAAAGTCAATGACCTTGGTCGCACTGCGCCCATGCTGTTTCAGGAGAATGTTCTCTGGCTTTAGGTCACAGTGAATGATCTTGTTTTTGTGGAGCGCATCCAAGGATTGCAAGATGGATTGAGCAAACTTGCGAACTAACTGGATGCTAAAGCCCTGGAACTTGTTTTTTTTAATGAGCTCATAAAGGTCTATGCTCAGCAATTCAAAGGCCATGCAAACATGGTTCCGGAATGTGAAACTTTCTAGCATGTGAATAACATTCATACTACCGGTTTTATCCTGCTTTTTAAGATGCTCCAAAATCCGGATCTCCTCGGCTGCTTGGCGATGGAAGCGCTTTTCATTGCGTACCATCTTCAGGGCCACGTACTGTCGAAGTTTGTGATCATAGACCCGGGCTACCTGCCCAAAACTGCCTTTGCCAATAATTTTCAGCACCTCATATCGATAAGCTAGATGGTCTCGAGGCACGTGAATATAGGACCCATCTGCATCGTCATACCCACCGTTATTAGGACCACCAATAACTCCATGTCTTTTTTTGGCATTTGGACCCACAAAGTAAATTTCTGGATAATTGACAATTTCCAGCTTCTCATAAGCAGTGAGGTGATGTTTATATTGCTTCAGGGCCTGTTCTGGAGTCAGAGGCACCACTTTGGATGCTTTGGATGAACTGCTGGATTTCACTGTATTCAAACTATCTGAACTTTTACCCTGAGAAGCGGAGGGAGAGCATTTTTCAGAGTCATTGATACCATCCGACTGAAGGTTGTCAGCTCTTCTGTTGCCAAATTCTTGAAATAGCTCTTCTACCTTCATTTCACCTCCATTCAGGAAGCGTTGAGTAGGATCTCTTGTTAAATGCTCAGTGGTGATCTATGGCAAAGAGAAACGAATCTGTTAAAATCACTAAAAACAGTGGAAGGATGGAAGAATCCTCCCCTGGACTGAACAAAACAACAAAACATGTCCAGTTGTGTAGTTAAAAGACCCAAAAGTGAGATGAGAAAAGCAGGCATCCCTAGAAACTTATGCTATGCTAATCTTCAGACTCTGTGACTGTTAAGGGCACCCAACTCCCTACATATGTCTTGCTTTGTTCCAGACAAGATGGTCATCTTACCACACCCTAAACAAGCTAGATTCCTTCTAACAGGTGTGTCTTCCTACTGAGGATCTTTCCACCGCATCCACTTGAATCCTACACTCTGTCAAAGCCCGAGTCTCGTCCTCTCTCTCTCCTACTCAGGGCCACTCCAAGCCCGCACTGTGGGTCCACTCACGTCTCAACTGTAGCTTTTCCATCTACCATATAATCCGGCACCTGATTATATACATACTGTCCTACACTGTTCACACCTGTTTCCAAGTATCTTCCCAAATCTTAAGGGCACGTATCAGGAGCAAAACAATGCATGTTACAGTGTTCTGTAAATGATAAAGGGACAGAGGCAGGATGTGAAGCCAGCGCTTCTGACTCAGTCAGAACGTTAATACAACTTGGCACTAGCTTCTCCTGGTGTCTGTTCTAACTCTCCAGTAAGGCCTGAGTGCTGATCGCGATCTGGAATCAACCAAGGCCTCATCATCTACTCCAGGGTCCTCAAATAAATTATTCCATCTTCCTACCTCCCTTCACTCAATCACAAAAGTTCTAATCCAGAGAAGACTCCTGAGATCATGGAGGCCGATTCTTTCTGTATCTGATGAGGAACAGTGAGAATCCAAGGCCCCTGTGGAAAGGGGCCTCTCCTAAAGAAAGACAGCCTCCTTCTTTCCTTCTTTCTCTCTCACAGACACATACCCCACTCTTCCTCAGCAAGAGCCTACACGTCAGAGGCACGCAACTCTTTACTTGATTTTGCATCACCTTTTTCTGCAAGGAACAGTAAGCCACAGAAGAAAACTCTACTTATTGAATATCTCTGAAATAAGATTCTTTGAAAATAGATGGAGAAAAAGAGCAAAAAACCAAACACCAAAAAAAAAAAGAGAAAAATGTAAGAAGGTGCTAAGAAGAAGAAAAGGGGAAAAAATGCTAAATCCACTGTTCAAAAAAAAAAAAAATTCCAGGACAGTTCCAAGAACAATTTTTTTTAATGGATCTGAACAACTGTACCCTCTGATGTGTCTGAGAGCCTCTATGATCATTTCAGGGGAGCTCTGAGCTATAGTCATGATTTCTTAAAATATGATACAAATTATAAGGTAATGATCCAAAGTGCCCAAACATTTAAAAAACAGAATTTTAACAAGACCTAAATAAACAACATCTAATCTATTATCTATATAAATAAAAATATAAATAAAAACAAAAAAGGGATGAAAAAAATTAAGTGCCAGCATGTCTAGACAGACCCTAATTTAGTTACAAAAGCAGGATATTAGTTCCGGCCTGTTCCTGTCCTATAATCAATTTAAACATTTATAGAGTACTACAGTTACAAAAATGCGGCATTGCACAATCTTACATATAAGCAAAGCAGCCAGTACAACTGTAGCCATACTTTGACATTGGGTTTCTAAATAAAGAGGTAAGATAGGGACCAGGAGAGACCTCTGATACCAAAACAGAGAATGATCACTAGTCAAGAAGTGTTAAAATGTAAATATAATGCAACATTTTACCTTTTCTTTTTTTCCATTTATTTTTATTAGTTGGAGGCTAATTACTTTACAATATTGTAGTGGTTTTTGGCATACATTGACATGAATCAGCCATGGATTAACATTTTTCTTATCATCAATTAAATCAAATAATTATTCCTGTTTTTAGGGATGTTCACTACTACTATAAAAGTAGTTGTAGTGAACAATTGAGATGACCAAAAAACATGTGATCTCAAGGCTCTACAATCTATTAGGAGACATGCTTTGCTGAACTAAAGAATTATAATTGTTTGATTTTAGCTAGATATACAACAAAACCGAACATTTGCATGCATCTCAACCAGTTTTTCTTAATATTTTTATTATCTAAGCTAAACGCATCTAAATATTTACTCTAAAGTCTTGGGGACACATTCTTAAAAAATATGAAGTCAGAGGCCTTGGCTGGGATGGCCACACTGCTCCAAAACTGTTGGTCCCAGGACAGGTAAAACCTTTAGCCCGGTTTCTTAGCCTGGATTTCTCCATCTGTAAAATGTGGATAATACTGCCTTGTAGTATGTTAGGAGAATCAATTAATGATATCTATGAAAGACCTTCACAAATGATAAAACAGGTTAAAAACACTGGTAACAATTAGGGAAAATTCTCAACACAGTAAGGTTTAAACTCTGATACACCCTCCCTTCCCCGTCTAGCTTATCTTTTCTCTCTGTGGTGCCTTCCTCTGCAGCTCCAGACTCCCCCTCCACCAGATGTCTGGAATTAAATATGCCTTCTGCTCCAAGAAGGGCTGCTTGATTGGGCTTCTCTTAGGATGCATGGAAACACTTCACCCACTTTCTCCCCCACACAAAACCTGCTTGCAACTTGCTACACAATTTAATGTGCTACCACCTCTCCAGAGCTATTTGAACTTTAATAGAAGATTAAAATAAAGATTTTAAAACTTGATTTTATTTAAAAATAAAATTAATAAAGATTAAGTCATTCCTTAACCCAAAGGAATGACTGTCTAGGAACTCGACAAGCTGGTAGGAAAGCTATCTGCGGTCCAGGGTCCATCCCTGGGTACTTGCCCTAACTCTGCCTACAAGGAAGGCTGCCCTGGCTCTCGAGGTCTTCATTTCTGTTTGTGATCAAGAGAGGGTCTCAGGTACAGAACGTTAATAAGAACAGATATACAACAGAAAATGAAATGCCACACAACCATTACAATAAGATTAAGGACATCATTTGGATTTGCTGACTCGTGGTTTAAAATGAGCCTAAATCTCTCTCTCTGCAATTTAAGTCTTACTTTGCTCTCTGGACTTACACAGGAGTATCCAAATTTCCACGCTAAAGCTCTTCAGATACCTAAAAGGGTTGTTCTACCCCACTGTTTTTCTGTAGACTCATCATCCCCATCGCAATCTCCACCTCACACGGCTTGCGATCCCACGTTCTCACCACAGGCTGCACTTTGTGCAAGCGTGGCGCCCAGAACAGAACCCAACACTTCAGGTCTAGGCCCCCATGGACTGTCAAGTTCTGAATCTCCAATGCATCTGAAGAATTCCAGGAAGGAATTTTTCCACACAGGGAGGGGTTCTTTTCTTAGCTTTCTTTCCTCTCTTGTAAATAACTCAAATACTGGCCTGAATCAATTATGTATCAAATCTGCTGTGCTATAAATAAAATCTTTCTTTCATTGTTCTAGAAGAATCTACAATTCCACACACATGTTAAAGTAGTTATAGAACACCACCCTCTCACTCTCAACCCTAAATCTCTGCAACACAAAGCTAACCTATTAAAAGCCTAGGAGCAGATGATTTATCATTTACAGTGAGAATGTAAGGCATCTCGGATAAACAACGAAGCTAAAAGACTTTGTGAAATGAGCAGTAGAGTCCTGGAGTCACGGCATAAAGAGCTACAAGTGTCACTAAGAGGTCAAAAGCAGTGTAAAAAAAAAAAGGTTTATTTCTTTTGAAATGTATTTATTTACTACTGGCTGAGCTGGGTCTCTGTTGCTCTGTGTGGGCTTCTCTCGTTGCAGAGCGCGGCTCCTGGCTCCTGGCTCAGAAGCGTGGCACACGGGCTTTGTTGCGCCACCGCACGTACGATCTTCCTGGACCAGGGATTGAACCTGTGTTGCCTGCACGGGCATGCGGATTTTTAACTGCTAGTCCACCAGGGAAGCCCTCAAAAGTACTTTTTCAGCAAAGTTTGCAAACACACCATTGGGTTAGAACATAAAACCTTGTGTTTCCAAAACTGTATTATTGTGAGCATCATAGAGTAAAAAAAATTCATTATGATCCCGAAATATTAGTAGGCAATTTAATTGCCCTACTAGATAGCTTTCCTGGTGGCTCAGATGGTAAAGAGTCTGCCTGCAATGCAGGAGACCTGGGTTTGATCCCTGGGTCAGGAAGATCCCCTGAAGAAGGAAATAGCAATCCACTCCAGTGTTCCTGCCTGGAAAATCCCATGGATGGAAGAGCCTGGTGGACTACACCCCATGGGGTTGCAAAGAGTCAGACATGACTAAGCAACTAACACACAATTAGCACTGGCCAACTAATGGCCAGTGCTGACGTTAAAATGGCCTATTATATCTATATTCAATTATCATCTCCAAATTCTCTAGTGTTCTTTCCAAAATAATGTATATTAAAAATAATTATGCAATTTTATTTTAAAAATAATTATAAATTATACATAATTTATATCAATTAATAAATGTTTAGCTCTTAATTTAAAAAATTAGTTAAAATGTATTTTAAGTCACATGATGACCAACTGCAAAAGTTTCCTATAGAAATATGCTAATGGTCAGTAAGTAACCAAGAAATCTGATAGTCAACACAAGAACTACATATATGGTTCTGGAGTTTTCAGAAGTTTTTATATATTATAAAAATAAGCTGGCAGAGAATGGAAAGGAAACTTATTGCAATCCAGAAAGGAGATTAAAAATAGGGTTACTGGCCTTCCAGATATATTTAGCCCATATTCTGTAATATTACTAGCCTTGATAGCAGTGAAAAGGTTGATTTTTAGTGGCAAAGCTGACAAACAGCTGGGAAGGACTATGAAAAATGCAAGCAGTTCTTGATATAGAAATAATTTTAGGTCTTAAACAGAAATATGAAGGAGAATTATTGATAAATTAGTCAGCTCAATTATTCAATTTGTTCATTAGATGACATGCAGCAAATTTTAAAACCACAGGATAGCTTCTCCCTGTCATGGAATTTGTCCAAACCCTACTCTCCCTATCACTCTATGTGTGCCGAGGGAATAAGAATTAGTTTTTTTTATTACCTTAATAAAATGGTGTCAAAAGCTAAATGCCTGCAAGCTCCAAAATGAATAAATGCATCAAAACCAAACTGTACTGTTCAAGTTTTATTTATGATCTATAAAATGGTTCTCTTAAGCATACTAATAAGCTAGGACTGCATTTCTACCTTGCAGTAAAAAACATACCTCTAAGTTCACAGGTATTTTCTGTTCCTTGTTTTTGTTAAAATGAGCCATCATAATACACTCTATATATTTATCATTCTATTAAAAAAAATAACCATTATCTAGACAAAAGTAGCATGCTACTTTTCCCCCTATTTATCCCAGTAATTGAAAGGAATAAATAAACGCATTCCAAATCAAAATCATTCTGAAAAGCTAAACTTGGACCTCAGAACCTGTTATTTCAAAGTCAAGAGAAACCAAAAAGAAACAAAAAAAGAGCCTGGGTTAACCAGTGAGCTGTAACTGTACCTTGATCATTCAAAGTAGCACTTCCTCCTTTTCAGGAGGACCATTAAAGCTCAAAGAATTACTTCATTTACTTACATTTAGTCTTCTGGGTAGAGCTGGTTCAGAAGGATTGCAGAGTACATTTGAACATGGTGGGCATTTGGTTTCATCTATCATCATGAAGGTATCATAGACACCATCCCCCAATCTAGTTGAAAGGATTACAGATAAAATCTGTCAGTAACTAAAGTAAATAAATTTGTATTTCCAAAACACCTTGTGTTTTAACTACTTCTTACCTTCTACAAAGAATAATTAAGACAAACGAATGTCCACTCTGTATATACACTACCATGTGTACAATAGCTAGCTAGTGGGAAACTGCAGAATGTATATTGCACAGGGAGCTCAGATGGGTGCTCCGTGATGACCTAGAGGGGCAGGGGAAGTACAGGGAGGCTTAACCGGGAGGGGATATATGTGTAACCTGTGGCTGATCCACGCTGTTGCACCGCAGAAACTAACACAACATTGTAAAGCAATTACATCCCAATAAAAATGATTATGGTGGGGAAAAAAAAATGTTCACTTTGAATTTTGGCACTGAACACAAACTACAGAGGTATTTTGCAAAGGAAGAGAGAAAATCCAACTTTTCCCTTTTTGTATCTAAAGAAATAAAAGTATTTCTAGGTTTGTATTTTGAAATAGTTAAAATAATTCTTACTTTCCGAACGTTGTTAAGGATAGGGACTATCAAAGGATTTCATTTAACTTACTACTTGAAAACGAAGACTAGTTTAAATACGGAAGCCTAAAAGCTAACTAGAACAAACAAGACGGAGGACTGTATTTTCAAAGTCGGAGACATGGATTTTAATTTCAGCTCTAAAACTGGCTACACCAGCTCCCTCTCTGAGCCATTTTCTACACAGTTGTAAAGGGAAGAATAGTTCCGGTCTACACCTTTCTAGGTCTTATAAGCAAGAAATAAAAGGCCTTCTTAGGGCTGTCTTCTCTTTACTTACCTACTTAACATCTATCTAATTTGTAGAAAAGTACAGTGAATTCTACAGCAAATACAAAAGAAATTATCTAAATCACAAGCATTTCATGTCTTTAACCACAGATTTCCAGTGGATGGTGGAAGCTAAATGCCAAGTGATTACAGATTATTTCTCTGTACTTTAAAACTGTGCCTCCACCACTGGAAGGGAACACAAAAGACAGAGAGGATTTCTTTAATCCACAAGATGGCCCTGAATAATGTACTGCCACCAAGAACACGGACTTCCCAGTAACACACATCAGCACTTCACTGTATCATTTTTACAAGATATACTACCAATGCAATGATAATGATCCAGCTGCCAGGGAAGAATTTTTTTTTTTAATCTTTAAAAGCACGCTGCAATAATTCAGTGGCTTGTAAAACTGTTTTGCAGAATTAGTTCTAGAGTTTTCTTAATCAATATGTTATAGAAATACAAAGAGTTTTTTAAAAGCTCAAAAAACAAACCCTAACAACCCACTACAAATATTTTTAGAATGTTCTCTTTTTAAAAAACAGTGACGTTCTGATAGAATTATGTCTTTAACGTGAACTGCTTCACTGACAAGAACCAAAAATTCTGGATGCGACTGATTCTTTGCCAACAGCAGGAATAAAACAAACACAATGGGACAGACGTCCACATTTACAGAGAAAGACAGATGGAAGACCTACAAGATTTCCTATAAAGAGCCAAAGAAGTGTCCATGCAAATGAAGTGGGGAGCGGGGAGGGGTCCCTTCTATTAAGGTGTAAATGCAAGGTGGAAAAACTCTCCCAACAGGATCCACAGAAAAGCCCTACCGGGGAAAGCCCCACACCTGCACCCCGAGGCCAGACCACACCCCTCACGGCAAAGTCCTCGGTTCTCCCTGTTCATCCCCCCCCCAGTTTGCTAAGAAGCCCCTACAAAAGTCCCAGCTTCTTGGACTTCTTGACCGTACATCCCCGATCGAGGGCTTCAGAGAGAACCCCAGGGTGGGAATTATTTCCCTAGCCTCCTCCCCCACTGGGCTAGGGAGGAGGGCAGCGGATGGAGAAGAAGGCGGCGGGCCAGACCCCTTCCCTAACCCTCCCGCTGGGGGTTCGCTCAGCCTCCAGCCCGCCCATCCCCGCCCCGCTCCCCGCCGGCCAGCGCCAGCGCTCACCGGGGCGCCCCAGCCCGTTACGCCCGCGGCGCCGTTACCTCCGCTGCTGCGGCGGGAGTGCGGCCCCCGGCGGCCCCTCATCCTTCCTCCCCGGCCCGCGAGCCGTGCCGCCCATCCCTCAGCTCGGGACCCCGCTGGGGGGAGGGGCGGCGGTTGGAGAGGCGTGCGGGCGGGCGGCGTCCACCTGCGCCCGGGCGGCTGCCTCCCGGACCGCGACGCTGCCCCGGGAACTCGCGTCTGGACACTGGTGCTCCGCGTGCGTTCGCTCGGGACTGGCCCGGGTCGGGAAGAGCGAGAGGAGCAGCTAGGGAGGGAGGCGGGAGGGGGAGCGGCGCGGTCGCCTAGCAACCGTGGCACGCCCCCCCCCCGGGAAACGCCTCTGCGCAAGTACGCGGTGACGCACGGGGGCGGGGCCGAGCGTCCCCCGCCGCGGGGCACGCCTCCGGGAAGCGCCTGTGGAGAGATCCCAGGAGATGGGGAGGAGGAGGCGGCCTTCAGGGCGGCGGAGGTCCTCTGGTCGCAGTTTGAGGGCTGGGGATCCGGGCTGTGGAGGGAGAAAGGCCCTGACGGAGGGTTTGTGAAGTAACCGCCCTCGCTTTCCGACGTGCCGCTGGCTCCTCATGGCCATCTATCCCTTAACACGTTTCAGCTTGGAGTTCTAAAACCTCCCTTGAATATGAATTTTTAAAAGAATGGGGGGGGGGGAGGGAGTAATTTGTCAGACTGAGGGGCACTGAGGGGGCATCCCTCCGGCGGGTAGTAAGTTAACGAAGGAAAGCAATATTAATAAACGGATTTTGTCTGTGACACTCCCGGCGCGACAAACGCTTTCATTTAACAATACCGGATGACATCCCACTTTTATATAGATTTAACTAGGAATTATATAATTTAAGCTGTGGTTGGTCCGATTCCCCTACCACGGGATGCCACGGGCTGGTATGGCTCAGAGCCATGTTAAAGATGAAGAAACTGAGGCCAGAAACGATCACGTGGTTGGCGAAGCCTTAAACCAAAACTTCTCCAGCCTCCCAGGCTTCCTCCTGCTGCGCCAGACGCTGGTCTTTCTCCTTGGAATGGCTGGGATTTTTTCCCCGTTCCTTTTCTGAAAAGTTAAGACGCCTTGGCAACACCAAGGTTAGGCGGATTTGTCTATTTGGGACGAAAGTGAAAGGGAAGAAGTTTACAACAGAAGAACAGAAGTGTTGTTTTCTCGAGCGTGACATCCAATCGGATTTCCTAAAGCTACAAAGCACGAGGCAGGCCATCTGACCCTTGAGTTAGAGAACTAAACATTCTGGAAATGCCGAATATGCGCGCCACCTGGTGGGGCTTAGGGACTCATTGCCCCGGGCCTGCAGAACATACATAGTTCATAAATCTGAAATTTTCCACCCAAGGCTCATTTCCGTGTGACTAAAAGTCATATTCCCTATTCTCATGCCTTTAAGTAAGTGAAGTCGCTCAGGCGTGTCCGACTCTTCGCGACCCCATGGACTGTAGCCCGCCAGGCATCTCCGTCCATGGTATTTTCCAGGCAAGGATACTGGAGTGGGTTGCCGTTTTCCTTCTCTAGCTTTTAAGTAAAAATGTCCTTAAAATCCAAAAGCTCTTCACTTTAAAAACTAATGAAGTGTCGGTTTGGGGAACTTCACTCTGTGAGCAGTGTTTCTTTAGACTATGATATAAATATGAATCCAAAGCTTTTCTCCTGTGATGATTTAAATTTTTCTAATATTATGAATAAACTTTTTTTTTTTTAACCGCGCCCAACCCCTCCCCCCCTTCCCAAACTGGAGCAACGTGCCTTCACGTGGGTTTGTATTTGGACTCCTACAGAAGCTTTTGTTTGAAGGAAAAGTCCCATGGCAACAAAAGTTTTGGACAAGATTGCAAAATTCTATTTAATCATTGTTCTTAGTACTTATGTGGACACCTCAGACCACTTTACTGCCCAGAACATTTGAATGGGACTTGCCTCAACAAGTTTTCTTACCTCATTCTGAATCATTGATCTTTCCAAGTCTGTTTCAAGACATATCTGCATAAGCCTTCTTGAAGCATTCCTGCTCTCCTTCCTGCCCCTGAGGTGGGAAGCACAGAGGCCTCCTTTATCTTTAGCCTGTTGACCTTAAGGTCAAGGCAGAGAGGATACCTTGAGGGTGCTGGAACTTTATGAGTCGCTGACCTTAGTGACCCAAGCAATTTCTTCAGAGCCCCTGTTTCATAACAGTGTGACTGGATTAAAGCCCAGTGAGGGAGCTAGCAGGAGCCTCCATACTGAGTTCACCTCTTGGTGGGTGTTGAGCCACAAGACCCAACCAAGTCAAAGAGAGTATGAAGGATCTATTACTTGCAGCAAGTAAGGAGAACCTTGGGGATCTTCCTTAAAGCAGTGTCTCCCAGAACTGCAAAATTGGGGAAGTTTTAAGCATATTCATGAAAGGGCTTGGGTGGTTGACAGAGTTCAAGCTTTAGTTGCTTGAAGTCATAGTTTATAAAAGCTCAACATCTTTATCCTTTAGGTTCCAGTAGATCTGGTTGTTGAGCACTTCAGGTTAATCTTTGTCATTGAAAGAGAACGGGAGTCTTTACAACTTCTCTTGCCTAATAACAGGCAATGTTTCTTCATTCTTTTCTTCTCTTAAGATCATTAATTACTGAGACCTGCTCAAGGGCAAGCATTGTGGCCAGGCTTAGATCACAAAATGGCTTTAGTCAAGAAAGCCATGCCTGGTTCTTCTTCAAGGACCATCCTACCCTATCTGCTTACACTCCCAAGCTCCACCTAAGAGTGGTTAATATTTCCATTGTCTCTCTCAGGACAGCTACAGCCAGATTTACCTATTATGGATTGGCTAAATATCATACAAGATACTTGCCTGCTCTTTGAAGCCAGGTCTAATATATTTGCAAAATAAGGAACCAATAATAAATTTTTAAAAAATGGAACTATTCCTGAGTCTTCAAAAATCAAAGCATTCCGAATGGGATTGGAACAGTTTTAAATGTATAGATTAAGAAAATATTCCTGTAACCACATGCACCTGGAATTTTGTGATGAAACACCTGTTGGTGGTTTAGGTTTAAATTCATCTCAGTTCAGTTCAGTCACTCAGTTGTGTCCGACTCTTTGCAACCCCATGAACCGCAGCACGCCAGGCCTCCCTGTCCATCACCAACTCCCAGAGTCCACCCAAACCCGTGTCCATTGATGCCATCAGTGATGCCATCCAACCAACTCATGTTCTGTCATCCCCTTCTCCTCCTGCCTTCAATCTTTCCCAGCATCCGGGTCTTTTCAAATCAGTCAGCTGTTCGCATCAGGTGGCCAAAGTATTGGAGTTTCAGCTTCAACATCAGTCCTTTCAGTGAATATTCAGGACTGATTTCCTTTAGGATGGACTGGTTGGATCTCCTTGCAGTCCAAGGGACTCTCAAGAGTCTTCTCCAACAACACAGTTCAAAAGCATCAATTCTTTGGCACTCAGCTTTCTTTACAGTCCAACTCTCACATCCATACATGACTATTGGAAAAACCATAGCCTTGACTAGATGGACCTTTGTTGACAAAGTAATGTCTCTGCTTTTTAATATATGTCTAGGTTGGTCATAACTTTCCTTCCAAGGAGTAACTGCCCCATACTGCACTACTGTTTCTTGATTGCTCCTCCTTTCTTTCTTCAATCCTTCTCTTCCCTGATTAGCAGCTGTTTGAATCTGCCCATTGGAATTTAGGGAAGGTCAAAGAGGCCGAGTGACGCCTATTTCTTATAGACAAGAACCTGGGGACATGGAAAGGATTTGTGCCTGGGAGGGCCCCACAGCAGACCCATAGAGGCCTTCAAGGTTTCACTTGCTGTACTTTCTCCCTCCTCTATCTCTTCCCCAAGTGTTGAGAGTTCCCCCTATTAATCCTTCTGAATCCTGAAAACAACAACAAAACAAATAAAATCTATTTGTTTCTTCCAATACTGTAGACACTTTGTTCTATAGCTCCTAAATCCTGAAGCTTGTCCTTCTTAATCCCTAACTCCAGAAATGTATCTTTTCCCCAAATATCTGTCACTTCTTCTCACTTACTACTCCCAATTTAGTTCCACCTACATGACTGGGGGGCCATATGAAGCTACATTTCTGAATTCTTAAAACCTAACTAAGACTCTTTCTAATATAGTTACCATTAGTTAAGTCTATTATTTTCTAGGTACCATCTGAAGTACTTCATATATATTTTCTCATTTAAACCTTATGCAAGTCCTGTGAGATAGGTATTATCCCCATTTTACACTGTAGAAAACATTCTCAAAGATGAATGCTTGTGCAGGTTCACACAGCTAGTGTGTGGTGTCAACTGAAAATTGTCACGCCGTCTGGCACTACAAAAATGAAGTCTCTAGCCACTGCAGTTGCTGACCTTCAATACACCCTGAAAGGAGTTTAGGGTAGAGATCAGGAATGAGGCATTCTGTGCTCTAGGAAAAACTAGCAAAACAGGCCTTCAGATGGTTAGACTTTGTCAGGAGAAGATTTTTATGAACCTGATTTCTTATATCTTCTCACATCTAGAGAATCACTAAAATCATTAATGGAAACATCTACTCCTCATGACTAGCAACAACATTCTGCCAAAATGTGTGCTTGACCAATCTCACATGTATACTGACCTCTCTTTACCTCTTCAGAACAGTTCTTCAGAGTTATCTGAGAGACTGTCTTCTGGGCTATAGTCCTCATTTACCCCAAATGAAATTGAACTCACAGCTTTCACGTGCATTTTTATTTTCCAGTCCATAGTTTTGACAACCATGAAGGGACCTAAGGGGAACTTCTCTCCTTTATCTAAACTGTACAAGGAACTGGCATACTGGTATCAGCAGAGGCCTCCTGTAGCTATCCACCTCCTTGGAAACTCCAGACAATTTGGGTGAGTCTGTCCTGATTCTTGGCTCTCTTGTATTGGTTGATGGTTCTGAGTTTCATTTGGCAGTGTATAACAGGTACCCGCCCCCCTCAACTGAAAGATATTGGTGGGGGAAGGTGGAATCTGTTGAAAGACACTGGGAAAATACCCATCCAGTTGAAAGATACTGAGTGGGTAGAAGTTGAAAGACAGTGGGGTTTGCTCAGTTGAAATTCACTGAGCGGTGTGGGCTGAGTAGTTAGGTAAGAGACTAACTGATCTGACTCTTTCCCTCAATTTGGCTGCCTTTAGAATTTGTCAGGATAAAAGTGAAGATATTACATGAGAGCTTTGCTCCAAAGAAGAGGGACAAGATCCCTCTCAGTCGGTTAAAACTTTCTCAGCAACTGAAAAATTTATGGATTTCATACTGTACAGTGGTCCCCTAGGGAAACACACTTACTGGTTAAAAGATTTGCTCATCCAGGATTCATGTATAAGAATTGGTCATTCAGTGACGTGAGCATTCACAGTGCTGGAGGGAGAAACTGAGCCATGTAAGAGGGCTGAAACAACTCGAGGGTGATGCCTAGAGGACTTGCACTAACAAGTACCTTGCTGGCCTACCACACAGTTTTATTAGTAATTTTATCCCTGACAAATTCAGCTTTAAAGTGGAAAATAGAGACTCTCAAACAGAGAAGCGAGGAGTATCAGAAAGCCAGCCTCTGACTAACACCCCAGCCCCAGGTTTATGTATATGCATAAGTTATATTTACAAATACATCCTTAATTGGGAATTAAAGGAAAAGTTTGCCCTGAAAATAGTCAGTGTGGGCTCCTTTACTGTGTGCGCAGTTGTCAGAGGAGACTGGCTTGATGAAACATCTCCTCAGAATTCTGACTCTTGAAGGAAGACGTCCTTCTGGGAGCACTTGCTTTCTTTTCAATATGCCTTGAGACCAAGGTCCTCAGGAACAGTTACCTAGATCATAATTTCTGAGGCTGAGGGGAAAAAAAGGAAGGAGGAGACCTTTTAAAATTTAACCTATTCCAATTGTTATAAACTAGTGAGTTTTATATTGTAATACCTGATTCATGACTAAGTTTTAAAATGAAACTATGAGGTCTTTGATTGTATCTGTCTATATGTGCACATATGTCTTTACCTTTGGATGGTATTATCAAAGTTAATTTGTAAATGAGCTCTACTTAATGGGCTTAATTCCAAATTAAGCACTTATAAAAATTCTCAGAAATATAAAAGGAAACAGGCCAGGATGAATTTCAGGTTCATGTGAACTACGAAATATTCAGTTATAAATTAATACCTGGAATTAAGGTTTGTTGATTTAATTAATACAGACAGGTCTTAGAGTCATCAACATTAAGTATACCTTTACTGTACTTAGGCTTAATAAAAATCAAATGAGATTTTATTATAGCTATTGCAAATTTGTTAGCAAGAAAAATAACTTGGTATAATGAAATTTTTATAAATGAATTAAATATAAACGAGAAAAGAGGTTTTTGGTGAACTCTTTAGAAAAATTGTTTTAGGAATCTCTACTTAAAAATACTCTCTCCAGATTTATTTTTTAATTTATTTATTTTTAATGGAATGATAATTGCTTTATGATATTGGCCATATATATACATATGTACCCTCCCTCTTGAAACTCCTTCCCACGTCCCACCCTTTCCCACCCTGCTAGATTGCTACAAAGCCCCAGTTTGTGTTCCCTGAGGCATATAGCAAATTTCCATTGGATATCTGTTTTACACATGGTAGTGTATATGCTTCCATGCTCCTCTCTCCATTCATCTCATCTTCTCCTTCCTCCTCCTGCCCCTGCTTATGTCTATAAGTCTGTTCTCTATGTCTGTGACTAGATTCATTTAGTGTGAAATCTTTATTTCTTCGGATGCTTTGGGTCTTAACTGCAGCATGTAGGATCTTCATCGCATTGTACGGGCTCTCTCGTTGCAGCATACCAGGACTCTCTAGCTGTGGCATGTGAGGTCAGTAGTTGCAACATGTGGGCTCCAGAATAAATGGCTTCAGTAGCTGTGGCACAGCGGCTCTTTAGTTGTGGTGTGTAGGTTTAGTTGCTCTGCGGCATGTGGGATCTTAGTTCCCTTTCCAGGGATTGAACTTGCTTCCCCTGCATTGCGTGTTGGATTCTTAACCACTTGACTACCAGGGAAGAACCCTGGCAACTTTGAATTTTAAGTGAAGTGAAGTGAAAGTCACTCAGTCGTGTCCGACTCTTTGCGAACCCAAGGACTGTATGGTCCATGGAATTCTCCAGGCCAGAATGCTGGAGTGGGTAGCCTTTCCCTTCTCCAGGGGATCTTCCCAACCCAGGGATCGAACCCAGGTCTTCTGCATTGCAGGCAGATTCTTTACCAGCTGAGCCACAGGGGAAAGTTGTGCTAAATAAGTTAAATGATGAAAGTATATTGAATACCTCGGTCATTCCCTAATAAAACAAGATACTTAAACATTAGTTAATGATTATTGACTTTCTTTTATGGAGATACTAAATCAAATATTTGGTGCCACATTGAGATATTTTCTATAAAAAGAGCACAGTTCTTTAGAAATTATTGTTGGTATTTGTGTTTGCCAATTTACAAAATGAAAATGTAAATGACACCTCATAATTGCCTAGTTCTTAGTCTTCACTAGAAAGTAAGGTTTTAACAGTTGTGGATTCTAACTTAAATATGTAATTAAGGCTACTACAAAAAATAAATGAAACATTTCAGTATATAGTAGCAAAGTAGGAAGTGTGTCTTCCATAATTGAAGGTATGAGGAATGGAATTGCATTTTGTTAAGGGAAAAGAAACCTGAATATTCACTGGAAGGACTGATGCTGAAGCTGAAACTCCAATACTTTGGCCACCTGATGTGAAGAGCCAGTTCACTGGAAAAGACCCTGATGCTGGGAAAGATTAAGGTCAGGAGAAGGGAGTGACAGAGGATGAGATGGTTGGATGGCATCACCACCTCAACGGACATGAGTCTGAGCAAACTCTGGGAGATAGTGAAAGACAAGTAGGCCTGGTGGCTGCAGTTCATGGGGTCACAGAGTAGGGCACGACTTGGTTACGTAACAACAAAGGGAAAATAAAGTAATTTTTGTCCTGGAGCTGTTTGTTTCTGGGTAGGGAAAAAAATAAGGGGCAGGGCTTCCCTGGTGGTTGAGTGCTTAAGAATCTACCTTGCAATGCCAGGGACTTGAGTCTGGTCCCTGGTCTGGGAAGATCCCACATGCCTCGGAACATCTGAGCCTGCGTACCACATCTCCTGAGCCAGTGTGCTAGAGCCCATGAACTGTAACACCTGGGCCTGCCTGCTGCAACTAGTGACGCTGGTGCTCCCCAGAGCTGTGCTCCCCACCTGTAGTGAGACACCAGCACACCACAACTTGAGCACAGCCTCTGCCCTCTGCAACTAGGGAAAGTCTGTGCATAGCAATGAGGACTCAGCACAGCCAAGAATTAAAGTAAGTAAATAAAAACAAAGGACAAACTAATATGGATACAGAAAGTTATGGAAGGTTTATGGAAAGGAGCCCTGAGAAGAGTTTTGTGTATGGTCAGGCTAAGTTTAGAATAAATTTAATTGAGTAAATAAATTTTAGAAATTTTTGTTGTTCAGTTGCTCAGTCGTGTCTGACTCTGCTACCCTATGCATGCCAGGTTTCCCTTCACCATCTCCCAGAGTTTACTCAAACTCATGTCCGTTGAGTTGGTGATGCCATCCAACTATCTCGTCCTCTATAGTCCTCTTCTCCTGCCTTCAATCTTTCCCAGCATCAGGGATTTTTCTGTTGACTTAGCTCTTTGCATCAGGTGGGCAAAGTATTGGAGCTTCAGCTTCAGCATCAGTCCTTCCAACGAATATTCAGGACTGATTTCCTGTAGGATTGATTGGTTTGATCTTACAGTCCAAGGGACTTTGAAGAGTCTTCTCCAACACCACAGTTCAAAAGCATCAATTCTTTGGCACTCAGCCTTCTTTATAGTCCAACTCTCATATCCATACAAGACCACTGGAAAAACCATAGCTTTGACTATGCAGACCTTTGTCAGCAAAGTAATGTCGCTGTTTTTAATACACTGTCTAGGTTTGTCATAGCTTTTCTTCCAAGGAGCAAGTGTGTTTTAATTTCATGCCTGAAGTCACCATCTGCAGTGATTTTGGAGCCCAAGAAAATAAAGTCTGTCACTGTTTCCATTGTTTCCCCATCTATTTGCCATGAAGTGATGGGACCGGATGCCATGATCTTAGTTTTTTGAATGTTGAATTTTAAACCAGCTTTTTCACTCTCCTCTTTCACTTTCATCAAGAGGCTTTTTAGTTCCTCTTCACTTTCTGCCATAAGAGTGGTGTCATCTGCATATCTGAGGTTATTGATATTTTTCCCAGCCATCTTCATTCCAACTTGTGCTTCATCCAGCCCAGCATTTCTCATGAAGTACTTTGCATATAAATTAAATAAGCAGAGTGACAACATACAGCCTTGACGTAATCCTTTCCCAACTTGGAACCAGTCCTTTGTTCCATGCCCAGTTCTGACTGTTGCTTCTTGACCTGTATCGTACAGGTTTCTCAGGAAGCATGTAAGTTACTTGGTATTCCCATCTCTTTAGGAATTTTCCACAGTTTGTTGTGATCCACACAATCAAAGGTTTTAGCATAGTCAATGAAGCAGAAATAGATGTTTTTTAAAATTCTCTAGCTTATTCTATGATCCAACAGATGTTTGCAATTTGATCTCTGGTTCCTCTGTCTTTTCTAAATCCAGCTTGTACATCTGGAAGTTCTTGGCTCACATACTGTTGAAGCCTAGCTTGAAGGATTTTGAGTGTTATTTTGCTAGCATGTGAAATGAGTGCTATTGTGTGGTAATTTGAGCATTCTTTGACATTGCCTTTCTTAGGGATTGGGATGAAAACTGACCTTTTCCAGTCCTATGGCCACTGCTGAGTTTTCCAAACTTGCTGGCATATTGAGTGCAGCACTATAGTAGCATCATCTTTTAGGATTTGAAATAGCTCAGCTGGAATTCCTCACCTCCACTAGCTTTGTTCGCAGTAAGGCTTCCTAAGGCCCACTTGACTTCACACTCCAGGATGTCTGGCTCTAGGTGAGTAATCATGCCATTGTGGTTATCTGGGTCATGAAGATCTTTTTTGTATAGTTCTTCTGTGTATTCTTGCCACCTCATCTTAATGTCTTCTACTTGTGTTAGGTCCATACCATTTCTGTCCTTTATTGAGCCCATTTTTGCATGAAATGTTCCCTTGGTCCCTAATTTTCTTTAAGAGATTTCTAGTCTTTCCCATTCTATTGTTTTCCTCTATTTCTTTGCACTGATCACTGAGGAAGGCTTTCTTATCTCTCCTTGCTATTCTTTGGAACTCTGCATTCAGATGTGTATATCTTTCATTTTCTTCTTTGCCTTTTGCTTGTCTTATTTTCGAAGCTCTTTGTAAGGCCTCCCCAGACAGTCATTTTACCTTTTTGCATTTCTTTTTCTTGGTGTTGGTTTTGATCACCGCCTCCTATTCAGTGTTAACGAAACTCTGTCCATAGTTCTTCAGGCACTCTGTCTTAACAGATCTAATCCCTTGAATCTACTTGTCACATCTACTGTATAATTGTAGGGGATTTGATTTAAGTCATACCTGAATGACTCAGTGGTTTTCCCTACTTCAATTTAAATCTGAATTTTGACAAACGTCAAACTGAAGAAGGGAGTGGCAAACCACTTCAGCATTCTTGCCTTGAGAACACCATGAACAGTGTGAAAAGGCATAAAGATATGACACTGAAAGGTAAACTCCCCAGGTTGTTAGGTGCCCAATATGTTACCGGAGAAGAGCAGAGAAATAGCTCCAGAAGGAATGAAGAGGTTGAGCCAATGCAGAAGCAACACCCGGTGTGGATGTAACTGGTGGTGAAAGTAAAGTCCAGCACTATAAAGAACAATATTGCATAGGAATCTGGAATGTTAGGTCCATGAATCAAGGTAAATTGGAAGTGGTCAAACAGGGGATGACAAGCGTGAACATCGACATTTTAGGAATCAGTGAACTAAAATGGACTTGAAAGGACAAATTTAATTTAGATGATCATTATATCTACTACTGTGGGCAAGAATCCCTTAGAGGAAATAGAGTAGCCCTCGTAGTCAACAAAAGAGTCTGAAATGCAGTACTTGGGTGCAATCTCAAAAACAACAGAATGATCTCAGTTCGTTTCCAGAGCAAACCATTCAGTATGATAGTAATCCAAGTCTATGCCCCAACCACTAATGCCAAAGTAGCTGAAATTGAACAGTTTTATGAAGACCTACAAGACCTTCTAGAACTAACACCAAAAAAAGATGTCCTTTTTTCAGAGAGGACTGGAATGCAAAAGTAGAAAGTCAAGAGA
The DNA here is from genome assembly GCF_023699985.2 of Odocoileus virginianus. Classification (NCBI taxonomy): domain Eukaryota; kingdom Metazoa; phylum Chordata; class Mammalia; order Artiodactyla; family Cervidae; genus Odocoileus; species Odocoileus virginianus. The sequence continues at coordinate 69,790,409 of NC_069684.1, forward strand.
TACCGAGAGTAACAGGCAAATTTGGCCTTGGAGTACAAAATGAAGCTGGGAAAAGGCTAACAGAGTTTTACCAAGAGAACACACTGGTCATAGCAAGCACCCTCTTCCAACAACACAAGAGATGACTCTACACAGGGACATCACCAGATGGTCAACACCAAAATCAGATGAATCATTTTCTTTGCAGACAAAGATGGAGATGCTCTATACGGTCAGCAAAAATGACACTGGGAGCTGACTGTGGCTCAGATCATGAACTCCTTACTGCAAAATTTTATAAATAAGCTGGTGCAAAACCTGAATTTGGTTTTTATCTTTGTTGGGGTCAAAGTTTTCTTAAAATGTTGATCCCCTTTTGACTACAAACTGTAAAGTTTCTTTTACCTTTAATTGGTAATCTGTTATAACTTTGTGTAATTGCCTTTGAAATATTTATTGTCACTGGTTAAGTGGATAAATATTATTTCACAGTGACATGTGATCTCATATGACCAGTTTTAAAACTTTAAATACTTTGGGATGTTTTGAAGGGCTCCTGAAGCATCCCAAAGGAGATATTAAACTAGTCAGGTTCATTTGGTATGTTAAATTACATAGGATGTATTGTCAAATGAGTAATAAATCTTCTTAGGTTGTATTATATAGATAAATGTTATTAATATATGTATTCTAGAAATTGCATGGAATTCTTAAAAATATGGTATGTCCTGGTAAAATTTATCAGTCATAATTCTGGTTATTATCTTAAAATGTTAAAATATCACAAGGGTAATGAAATTTCTTTGTCTGTTGCTTTGTAATCAAGTTTTTAACTGTGCCTTCTTAAGTATTTTGTCATTTATAGACAATTATTGTCTTACACTTAGGCCTTTGCAAAAATGCTTCCTCTTCACAAAGATTCATAGCAAGGACTTTTTGACAAGTTTAGGTTTCTGATAACTTTCAGATCACACTGCCAAACTGGGTAAGAATTTTAAAAATTCTAGTGAAAAACTTGATGGCTTCATAAAACTATAAATAGAAGTGATTATTTACATAGAACTCAGTGAACCAGTAAATGTGGTTATAACTTTTATGGTTTATATCTAATTACTGCTTTTAATTTGTGTTTTCTAACTATAAGCGAACCTTTCCCCTCTAGTTAATTATGTCTTACAGCAATTTGGTAAGGTATACCTTTGTAAACAGAATTGAAAATTTTATCTTTTCTCCCTACCTGGGTCCTCCAGAAATTAGAAACTCATAGGTTCCCAATAGCCTTATCAGGTGAGTGAGGAAGGCAACCTCCTGGCTGGTGATATTTTTGGAACCTTGAAAAGGGAGGAATTCACTCAAATCTGTAAAGCAAAATCTGTGACAATCCTTTGACATGGCTTTCCTTGCCTGAGAGACCTTTAAAAAAGTTCAGTCTGAGACTCTTTATGAAAATTTCCTAACAGTCAATTTAAAAGAGCCTATTACATCAATTACACTTATATATAAGTGATCAGGCAAGGTTTATTAAAAGCAGATTTAATATGCAAACAAATTAGTCTTAATTTGGCTATATTTGGTTAAAATGAGGGCACTTATAGAGAGAAAAGATTAGGCTTTAGTGGATATTAAATTCTGGTTTTGTTTGATGACAACACACAAAAAGAAAACTACGTGCCAATATCACTGATGAACATAGATGCAAAAATTCTCAACAAAATTTTAGTAAACAGAATTCAGCAGCACATCAATAAGCTCACACACCATGGTTAAGTTGAGTTTATTCCAGGGAGGCAAGGATTCTTTAGTATATGCAAATCAATCAATGTGATACACCATATTAACAAATTAAAAGATAAAAACCATATGATAATCTCAATAGATGCAGAAAAAGCCTTTGACAAAATTCAGCACCCATTTATGCTTAAAACTCTTCAAAAAATGGGCATATAAGGAACCTACCTCAACCTAGTAAAGGCTGTATATGATAAGCCTACAGAAAACATTATTCTCAATGGTGAAAAACTGAAAGCATTCCCTCTAAGATCAGGAACAAGACAAGGTGTCCACTTTCACTACTATTATTCAACATAGTTCTGGAAGTCCTAGCTACAGCAATCAGAGAAGAAAAAGAAATAAAAGGAACCCAGATTGGAAAAGAAGAAGTAAATCTCTCACTGTTTGCAGATCACATGATACTGTACATAGAAAACCCTAAAGATAGTATCAGAAAATTACTAGAGCTAATCAGTGAATTTAGCAAAGTTGCAGGATACAAAATCAATACACAGAAATCACTTGCATTTCCATATACTAACAATGAAAAATCAGGAAGAGAAATTAAGGAATTAATCCCATTCACCATTGCAACAAAAAGAATTAAATATCTAGGAATAAACTTACCTAAGGAGACAAAAGAACTGTACACAGGAAATTATGACACCTAATGAAAGAAATCAAAGACGACATAAACAGATGGAGAGATATTCCATGTTCCTGGGTAGGAAGAATCAATATTGTGAAAATGATTATACTACCGAAGGCAATCTACAGATTTATCGTAATCCTATCAAATTACCAATGGCATTTTTCACAGAGCTAGAACAAAAAATTCCACTATCCATATGGAAACACAAAAGACCCTGAATAGCCAAAGCAGTTTTGAGAAAGAAGAATGGATCTGGAGGAATCAACCTTCCTGACTTCAGATTATACTACAAAGCTACAGTCATCAAGACAGTATGGTACTGGCACAAAAACAGAAATATAGACCAATGGAACAAGATAGAGAGCCAAGAAATAAACCCATGCACCTATGGGTACCTTATTTTTTACAAAGGAGGCAAGAATATACAATGAAGCAAAGACAGCCTCTTCAATAAATGGTGCTGGGAAAACTGGACAGGTACATGTAGAAGAATTAAATTAGAACACTTCCTAACACCATACACAAGATAAACTCAAAATGGATTAAAGACATAAATGTAAGACCAGAAACTATAAAACTCTTAGAGGAAAACACAGGCAGAACACTCGATGACATAAATCAAAGCAAGATCCTCTATGACTCACCACCTAGAGTAACAGAAATAAAAACAAAAGTAAACAAGTGGGGCCTGATTAAACTTAAAAGCTTTTGCACAGCACAGGAAGCTATAAGCAAGGTGAAAAGACAACCCTCAGAATGGGAGAAAATAACAGCAAATGAAACAACTGACAAAGGAATAATTTCCAAAATATACAAGCAGCTCATACAACTCAATACCAGAAAAACAAACAACGCAATTAAAAAGTGGGAAAAAGACCTAACAGACATTTCTCCAAAGAAGACATAGGATGGCTAACAAACACGTGAAAAGATGCTCAACATTGCTCATTATTAGAGAAGTGCAAATCAAAACTACAGTGAGATATCACCTCACACGGGTCAGAATGGCCAACATCAAAAAGTCTGCAAGCAATAAATGCTGGAGAGGGTGTGGAGAAAAGGGAACACTCTTGCACTGTTGGTGGAAATGTAAATTGATACAGCCACTATGAAAGATGGTATGGAGATTCCTTAAAAAACTAGGAATAAAACCACCGTATGACCCAGCAATCCCAGTCCTAGGCATATACCCTGAGGAAACCAAAATTGAAAGAGACACATGTATCACATTTTTCAGTGCAGGACTATTTACAATAGCTGGAACATGGAAGCAACCTAGATGTCCATCAACAGATGAATGGATAAAGAAGTGGTACCTATGCACAATGGAATATTACTCAGCCATAGAAAGGAATGCATTTGAGTCAGTTTGGATGAGGTGGATGAACCTAGAATCTATTATACAAAGTAAAGTGAGTCAGAAAGAGAAAGATAAATATCGTATTCTAACGCATATACACAAAACCTAGAAAAATGGTACTGAAGAATTTATTTACAGGGCAACAGTGGAGAAACAGACATAGAGAATAGACTTATGGACATGCAGAGAGGGGAGGAGAGGGTGAGATTTATGGAAAGAGTAACATGGAAACTTACATTACCATATATAAAATAGATAGCCAACAGGAATTTGCTGTATGGCTCAGGAAACTGTGTTCTGGGTCAACCTAGAGGGGAGGGGTGGGGAGGGAGATGGGAGGGAGGTTCAAAAGGGAGGGGATATATGTATACTTCTGTCTGATTCATGTTGAGGTTTGACAGAAAACAACAAAATTCTGTAAAGCAATTATCCTTCAATAAAAAAAAAAAGAAAAAAATTCTGGTTTTGTTAATTTATGTCTCTGCTGCCTAAGACTCAGTTTCAAGTCAGTTCCTTACTATTATATTATATTATTATAAAATTTAGTTGAATAATAAAAAGGACATTCTAATTTGTTTCTGAAGCTTATTTCAGTAATCTATCTTTGGATGAAGATCAGATGCATCATGACCTGCAGCCAGAGTTATGCATGCTGGAAAAGACATCATTTAATGGACTATCTCCAACCTAGATGGAAAGACCTTTATCAGGTACTCTGTACTCTTATCTAGCTCAGACACAGTGAAACTGAAGGAAATTGACTCTTGGACTAATGTTTCCACTTAGAAAGGGCCCCTGCACTAGACTGGCCTATAGAAAGGATTGCTGACCTTAAAATCAACTTAAACAGGACTCAAGCAGAGGAGAAACGCCCAGACCAGAATGAGAAGATGACATCTGAGTAGACAGCTGTTCCAAGGTTCCAGACCAGGCCTGGATACCAATTACTCTGATAACTGCTCATACCTTTGCTTATGAACCAAACATATTTCATTCTCATGCAAAGTTTAAATTTAACCTAATTGTTTGGTTTATGGTCAACTACTTATACCCTACTTTGGTGGATTTCTCCACTCGAAGCCTCCAACTGGGTGACCCTTAGGAAAATTAATTCTAGAAGAAAGAAATTATAGCTCTCTTTAGGCTAGTATTGATATGACTAAGTGGGACCCCCTCACCTGGCCAATTAATAATAACTGCTCTGACTCCTACTATAAAAATGAATTTTCTTTTTGGATCACTCAAGCTCAATCAGAATATTGAGCCAAATCTCAGTCAAAAACTTTAACCTCCTATTTTTATTAGAAGGAACCTCCCACAATTGCAGTATATATTTATGTGGTTAACACCAGGCTATGGACATTTAATTTTAAAGGCTCCATTATGTAAGGAACAATTAAATCATACAAAGGATAACCAGCTAACAGCAGTAGGAAATTGGGTTGGGTGCCTTATGAGCAATGCCAGTATATAACTTCCCTTAAAAATAAGGATTGGCATAGAACAGACTAAGTCAGATGACCTGGGAATATACTGGCTGCACCTAACAGAAGTTCTTGGCTTAAATTCTTACTTATAACCTTACTAATACTACTAGCTCTATGATTTGTATTTTGCCTGTTTTATAAATTCATCGTTTTTTGCATTACCAAATGTGTGTGCCTGACTGTTTGATAAAATGATGACTAGGTAACTGGAAGTAGTTGATCAGATAGATAGTTCTATAGCAGATCAAAGATTATATAGTGTAACTCTAGATGTGGGGAAAAGCAACAAGAGGGCATCATGTCCTGGACCACAATAGACTAGTAAGACCGTCCTGTGATTCAGAGACATTTGGCTACATTAGGAGGGCCTGGCCTGGGAAGAGCACATTGAGTTGCCCATTGATGAAAGCCCCACCTGACCTAGGAATAACCGTTCCTTAACACCACGGGACAAAACAGTCACTAAATGTCTCCCAAACTATGGTCAAATTTATGACCATGATTGGACACTGCCAACTAAAACTTATCACTTGCCATCTGGCACTGCAAGAATGAAGCCACTGTAGCTGCTGACCTGCCGCTCACCCTGAAAGGGGTTCAGGGTGGAAATCAGGGGTGAGGCACGCTGCTCTGAGAAAAACTGGCAGATCAGGCGTTCATTTAGTTAGATATTTTCCGGAGAAGGTTTTACAAGCCCAATTTCTTGCATGCTTCTCATATCTTCTCAAAAGCACTGAAATCATTAATGGAGACATATGTTTCTTGTGACTAACAGCAAACTTCTGCCAAAATGTGTACTTGATTACATGTATCCCTCTTTATCATCATCACATATATACTCATCTCCCCGCTTCGCACTTCAGAGTAGTCCCTCAGAGTTATCACAGAAGCTGTCTCCTGGGATATAGTCTTCATTTTGCCCCAAATAAAACTTAATCACAGCTGTCACAGTATGTTTCTTTTTGTTTTTGTTTTTGTTTTCCCAGTGGTGAACTAGAATCTAAACCTTGGTCTGCTTGATTATAAAGCTCAGTCCTTTGACTGCCTGATCTCTCAGAGCCTGCCAAGTTAACCCAAACTAGATCACTGGATCCTTCGAATTGTGTGAGTTTCCCTTGGTACAAAATTCCCAAATGTGGTGGACACAATATGGTCTTCCAAATATGCCCGTGTCCTGATCCCCAGAGCCTGTCAGCAAGTCACCTTATATGGCAAAAGGGACTTTGAAATGCTATTAAGGATATTAAATTAGGGAGATTATCCTAAATTGTCAGGATGGGCCCAGTGTAATCACAAGCATCTTATAATACGGAAGAGGGAGGCAGGAGGGTCAGAAAAGCTGTAACAACGGAAGCAGAAGTTGGGGGGAGGGATGGGATATATGATGCTTGTTTTCGGTCTTAAAGCTCAAGGAAGGGGACACAAATCAAGGAATCAAAGTGGCCTCTAGAGCTGAAAAAAGCAAGGAAACAGAGTCCCATAAAGCCTTCAGAAAGAACACAGCTCTGCCAATAATTTGATTTTAGGACTTCTGGCCTTCAGAACTGTAAGATACTACATCTGTGTAGTTCTAACCCACTAAGTTTGTGGTAATTTGTTACATTAAAGCTTGAGAAGCTTGACTACTGTGGTTATTTAAACACAGCCACATAGTCTTTGCAGCTGCTCCCATTAGGTGGTGAAGACTGGTTTCCCAGCTCTTGACTCTAGCTAGCCATGTGACTTGCTGTGACCAATAGAATGCAACAAAATTGGTCTTGTGTGGTTATGAGTTTAGGCCTCAGAGACCTCACAGTTTCTTTTTCTTTCTTTTCTCCTTTTCGTCCTTCCTTCCTTGCTCTCTTGCATTCAGATGCTGCCACCACGTGGACAAATCTGAGCTAGATTAGTGGAGAACCCTCAACCAACATCAACCGTTAGCAAGAGAGGAAATGAGTTGACAGATGATAGCAACCCCATCAGGACCCCAAGCAAAGCGAACAGAAAAACCAGGTCAGCAGCCCCTCGAGGACTGTGAACAAACACAGTTATTGTTATTTTAAGCTATTTTGGGGTGCTGCAACAGATAAATGTTATGGGTACTTTGGAAAAATATCAATTTCTGCCTGTCCTCCATTTCTCTAGATAGAGTGATCAAGAATTTCTTGGTAAGGAGCTCCATTACTATGTTCGTGGTGGCTGTTGTTCATCAGTAGTTTGGAACTCACTAGTGTAGACCTTGGAGACCAAGTCCTACTGAGTTGCCTGGACCTCTAAAGCCCACTAAACCTGCTCTACTCAGGGCTCTTGGGCCAAGGAAACTTGTTCTCTGTCACCTCACCTAGTGTACAGGTCAGGACCTTTTCTACTGCAAATATCAAAAACCCAACTAGAACTGTTTAAAGAAACATCTTATAAATACTTGAAAATAATTTTTTAAAGCAATAGGGCTAAATTCAGGCATGGCGTGTGCCTGTCCCCTCCTCCACACTGGCTTCATTCTCAGGCTGCCTACTGGCACTTCCAGGATCAACTTAGTGGAGAAGCTCTCTCTCTCTCTTAGTAGTCTCCACGAAGTCTTAACGATATATTGTTGGCTTTGGCTGGCTCCATTCTTGAACCAAATCTCTAACTAGGAAAATGCAATGCTGTAATTGGTCAGGCTGGAGCCACCTGGAGCCAAAAGCAGTGTCATCTGAAGTACATTGGACAAGGAGTTGGGGAGATAGCAATTCTCCGGAGAAAAATTACTAGAGCAGGTTCCAGGAAAGGGATGAATGGATGTTGGGCAGCAAAACCCACTGATATTTGCTACAGCTGGACATGGAGATCAGATTTGCTGATGGCACTTAAATCCTGAAAATTCACACTGGGTCACCTGGCTACTGGAAATCTTCACCTTCCCAGATCTCAAATGTCTGGATGCCAGGCTTTGCAACGCATCTTGCCCATCACCTGAATGAGGCAGGCGGGTTGACCTCTCCATCAAAAATGTACCCTCCTCCCATGCTCTGTAAAACAATTCGTGAAGTATTCCCCATGCGAGATAATTTAATCCCAACACTAAAGGCCCTACTGATATGTCTCAGTGTTCATAATCCTCTCATTTCATGTATGTCTTTGTATCGTAATAAAAGCTGGATTAAGGGAAGTTGTAGTCAAACATTTTCCCAGGGAGTCACTCCACTAGGAGAGTTAAAATTAACTGAAGATGTATGAATGAGAATAGTGTTTATATCTGGATTTCTCCATTGGAGACAACCATATGTGCCTGGAAGAAATACTTGGATAAGTGCCTTGTGGGGACAGTTAGGAGACAAGTGTAAGACTCCCAAGAAGCATTCAGAAAAACTGATGATGTCAAAATTGCCTTCTAAGGAGAGTGGGTACTGTTGTCTGCAGAGAATCGAGGTCTCAAAGCTGGAGATCTCTGTTCCCTGACCAGCTCAGTCCCTCTCCTCTAAACAAATAAGCACATATCTAGGTTTGAAGGAATTCCAGGTACTTCCACTGGTTTTGATTATAACGATGCATGCATGGGTCTGTCTCACTCCCTAAGACAGGAACTTTGTTTTATTGATAATCTTCTTATCTCCCACATCAAGTACAGTACCAGGCACATAGGAGGCTCTCAGTAAAGATGACAATCCAGGCACGTAGGAGGTTCCCAGTAAAGTTGACAATGTCACTAGAATTTTAGAAATTGTTCCCTGATAAATGGAAATTTCTGTCTTAAAACCCACTCCTCCCTTCACAATTGTACTTGCTGGTCACCTGATGCAGGGAAGTCTTCACTTTTATTTGTTTGCTTGCTTTTTAAGACAAAAGCCTGGTCTTGCTCATGAAGAAACAGTCTTTCTGCAGTAAGGCCCCTAAAGAGCCACAGAGATTATGAAGTATACTGCCAGCGGGCCCTGGAAAGCAGCCTCTTTTCTTCAGACTTGCTGAGCCCCTGGCGGGTTTCTCCGCTGTCCACAGCCCCGTGGCTTGCTCCCTCCCCTGAGCCTTTTTCCATCTGCTGTCCTTCTTGGATGCAGAAAGCACAAGCGAATCGGGAAATTACAGCTCTCAAAAAGGAAAAAGATAACTTTAGAAAACTCCATCTATAATCTGGTTTGTGCTCCTTCACCCTACTGAGTATGAAGGTTAAGAAAGGCTCACTGAGGAAATTCCCTGGAGGTCCAGTGGTTAGGGCTTGGTGCTTTCGCTGCAGGGGCCTGTGTTTGATCCCTGGTCGGGGAACTAATATCCCACAAGCTGTGCTGTGTGGCCAAAAATAGAAAAAAAGAGGCTCACTGAAGTGCAGTATGTCCTCATACCAACATTCCCAGAAGTACCATGGCCCTGGGAACTAGAGAGTAATGGAAAGGAAATATGACTTTTTAAAGCTGACCTCTAAGAGAGCGGTGAGAACATTTTTGTTTTCCCTGGGATTTGATGATTAGAAGGCAAGCATCATCTTCTCTCACGCAGTCTTTGTTTAAACAAATAGCTTTCTTTGTAGACTGCCTAAGCTTTGCAGGAAATAGCATAAATGTGAATGTGATCCCAAATCCATAGTTTCTGCTTCCTTTCCTCCAGATTATGTGCACCAAAATCAGATTTTTTTTCAGGTGTCTTTTATAGGCAAAACCCATTGCTAGGTGCACAGAGGATTCAGACCCAACCACACACTATAATCTGCATGCCCTAGACCCTTTTTGTTTTTTGGTCACCAAGAATCAGCTCTCACAATTCAATCAGTCATTGAACGTATACCTACTATAGGAATTGAACAGTTTCCACTCCCTTTCCTAGGATAGTCCATTTTTCTCTGGCTTTACCTGCCTTTGCTAGGCTGGACCTCACAGATGACTAGCATATTCTTACTACATGTCGGAATCATAGGTAGGGTGCAAATATGTCTCATGCAAGATTTGGGATACAGCGATACAAAAAAATATTCATTTTTCATCTGAAATTCAAATTTAACTGGACACCTATTTTTGTTTGCTAAATCTGGCAACCCTACAGGTAGGAATACAATCTTTATCTGAACTACTTTGGGTTAGACTTGAAATCTGATCTTGGAAAAATCACCCTAAGTAATTCCTCTCTTCTACCTTTTTCCTGGAAACACAAACTCTCACATACATTCAAGTCCATATAATCGTATTCCCCACTTTTTTCAGTTTTGGATTTTTTAGTTACCATTTTTAAGGTAAATGTTACACCCAGTAAAATGCACAGATCTTAAGTGTATATTTTGATGAGTTTTGACCAGTTTGTACCCCTGTGGAGCACACATCCCAATCAAGATATAGGCTATTTCTGTAACCTCAGAAAGTTCCCTTGGGCCCCTTTCCAGTTAATGATGTCACCTCAGAGGCAACTACCGCAGATCAGCGTTGCTTGTTCCTGTGCATGCACGCCCAGTCGTGTCCAACTATGCGACCGCATGGGCTGTAGCCCGCCAGACTCCTCTGTCCGTGGAATGTTCCAGGCAAGACTACTGGAGTGGGTGTTTGTTCTTGAGTTTCATATAAATGGAATTACAGTATGTTCTCTTTAATGTCTGGCTTCTTTCTCTCAACAAGTTGCTTCTGAGATTTGCCCATATGGGTGTATATCTCAGTCATTTATTCTTTTTCTTAAGGAGTATGAGTCCACTGAGTGGATTTACCACGTTTATCCAGTCACCTGTCAGTGAACATGTGGGCTGTTTCCAGTTTGGAGCTATTGTAAATAAAGTTTCTATGAACATTGTCTACAGATCTTCTTGTGAGGATGTGTTTTTATTTCTCTTGTATTAGTTTCACGGGGCTTATATTAGTTTCTCTTGTATTAGTTTGTGGTAACAAATTATCACAAATTCTATGGCTAAAAACAACAGAAATTTATTCTCTCAGCAGTTCGGGAGGCCAGAAGTCTAAAATTAAAATATGAGGACTTCCCTGTGGTTAAGTCTCTGTGCTCTCAATGCAGGGGACCCAGGTTTGATCCCTGGTCAGGGAACTAGACCCCACAGGCCTCAACTAAGACCTGGTACAGCCAAATAAATAAATAAAAATATTAAGCGCTTCTCTGGTGGCTCAGTAGTAAACAATCTGCCTGCCAGTGCAGGAGACACAGGTTCGATCCCTGGTCTGGGAAGATCCCAGAGTCCACACTCAGAGCCACTGAACCTATGGGCCACAGCTATTGAGCCTGGAAACCACAGCTAATGAATCCACTCAGGGCAGCTCCCGAAGCGCATGCACCCTGGAACCCATGCGCACGACAAGAAAAACCACTGCCACGAGCCCCCACACCTCAATTGCAGACGAGCCCCTGCTCACTACAGCTAGAGAAAAGCCTTCACAGCAATGGAGACCCAGCCCAGTCAAAAATAAACACACACATTTATCTTTAAAAAATGTATGTGTACATGTATAAAACCAAAGTGTCAGCAGGGTGGGTTCCTTCTGGAGACTGAAGGAGGCCACGTTCCACGTCTCTCTAGCCTTGTGGTTGGCAGCCCTTGGCACTCCTTGACTGGGGACTGCATCCCTCCAGTCTCTGCTTCGATTGTCACAAGGAGTTTTTCCCTGTCATTAATCCTGTGTCAGAGGGACAGTGGGATGGAAGGAGGTAGATGAGCAGGGCAGTGGGGCAGTGTGGCTAGATGCAGTGGATACTTTAGTGTCAACTCTGCCTCCGCTCTTAATTTACAGGCTCTCTGCAGGCTGGGCCTGACTCCCAGGCTGGGCTGACATCATCGAGCCCAGCAAAGACATTCACCCAAAGGAAGCAGACATCAACATCTGCAGACAGGAGCCGATGTTCCTGCCTTTCTTCCCCAGTTTCCCCGCTCTGTACATCCACCCCTAAGCATCCAGTCTTCTCATACTCCAGGGTGTTGCCAGGTTCTAGAAATTCCAGAATTCTAGAATCCCAGGTTCTAGAAATTCTCTTGCCTTCAAGTCCTCCAGAAACAAAACGATAACCTCCAGCCTGTCTGGGCTTGGCTATGCTGTGGACAGCACAAAGCCAGAGGAACTGTGACATCTTGCAAAATATGCCTGGCACTTGTCCCCTGTACCCCTTTTATCTCCAGCCTCTGTTGTACGATCTGGGAGGTTCTAGCTCTAGGTTTGATCACAGGATCCAGAAGTATTGATACATTAGGCATCAGTTAAAATGGAACATACTCCCGGAGTTGGTGATGGACAGGGAGGCCTGACGTGCTGCGATTCATGGGATCGCAAAGAGTCGGACACGACTGAGTGACTGAACTGAACTGAACTGAAAATGGAACACTTCTCTGAGGGTCTGGTACTTTTCGAAATCCTGACTTTGAAGTTTCAAAGCATCTTGACTCAGCCCCGGAGCTTTGCATCTAGACTGCCTGCCCCGTGCCTGGTCTTCCCTCTGACAGCCACAACAGGAAGCCCCCTGCAGGCGGCCCGGCTTCCGTTCCTCCTGTCACCCCCTGCACTTGGCTTTTCCTCCTCCTCACGCAGACATCCAGCTCTGAGCTCAAAAGTCCCTCGGAATGCCCGTCATCTGTGGCGTTTTCGCAGTGTGGCAGGTTCTGAGAGTTTCCAACAACAGGTTTCTTCCACAGAAATCTTAGATCAGTCCCTTCCAGGTCTATCCCAGGGAAGGCGATAACTGTAACTTTCTGAGATGTAAAAGGTTTTGCTTGTGAGCAGCTCTACAAATCTTTCTTTTTTGCCCAATTGCCAGTGTCTGAGGCTTCCTACAGGCCTTACCTGAGATATTCAAATTCATTAGTTTTGGGGTATGTGAGTTTGGGGGAGGCAATGAAGAGGAAAAGAGATTTTTTTAAATGCCCAGTTGAATATTTAGTTTGAGCAATCCAAGAAAAGAGAAAAGACAGGTAAGCATCATACTGTTTTGATGAAAGTTTTCACTTTCATCTCAGGGTCAAAGGATTAGTTTACAAAATAAGCCACTCGTTTTATACAAATAAATAATACTAATATTTATTAGAGAGCTATCTAGCTTACTTTCAATGTACTAACATTAAAAGAAAAAGAGAAATAGAAAGAGCAGAGGATATATCAGCAAATTGGGTTTTGACCAACATCCAGACTTAATCAGAACTGGAAAGTCCTGTGTCACAGCACATCTGGAGTCTCAGCTGGAAAAAGGTCCCAGGCTTTCTGTGGGTGAGACTTCAAAGATTGCAGTTCAGGGTTCCCCCTTACAATCCCAGGACACAAACTGATACCATCATCAATCTGTGGGCAAATTGCTGCTCTGGTTTCATGTCAATGCTGTTTTGTAGTGTAAAATCCGGAATGTTAAGCAGGGGGCTTGGTTGGCCAGGGCCCCCTCCAGGGGCTCAACAGTCCCGAGATTTGTGCCCTATCTTATCTGTGGCCCTGCAAGGCCTGCACTCACAGCAGGAAGTCAGGGCACTCACAGCACAGTTTCCAGGCAGGTTAGAAGCAAGGTCAGAGGGCCCCTTGGGTCTTGGCTCCTACTTGACAACCACAAATTAATTTTTAGGTTGATAATCTATGCCTTCTTATCCAGGACATCTGCTATGTACAATAGTTTTCCCAGCTTGAAATGTCTTTTTTTTTTTTTTTTTTGAGGAGGGAACGCAACAGTCTTTACTTTTCAGTGATTATCAGTACAATATCAGTACACCAAGTAGTAACATGTAACAAGTTAGTGAACTCTACCATCTAGTAAGTTTGAATAAGAGAAACTAAGAGCAGCCCAACACTAGGACCCATTATTCTAATCCTTGGCTGGAAAGGACTATTTTAAGGCTGGCTGCTGTTTCATGTGGGTCACAAATAACTATTTACTACTTTTTCATAGATAAAGCCCCTGACCTTCAAGAAAGATTTAGGGAAAAAAAATTTTAATCCCTTTCTTTCTTAAGAAAATTGGGTTTTTAAAAACTATCTAAGAAAGAAAAAGTCAGTGTTGATAATACGCTGCTTGAGTGAAAAGGCATAGAAAACACACAACATATAGTCATTAAATATCTAAGAAATATGAGGTAAAAAGATACAATCTTTGGATAAGCTCTAAGCCTGTACAAAGAATCTACGTTTTCGACTCTGCAAAAAGTGAAGGGACCTACTATATAATGTACAGAAATAATTTAATGCCTTTTCATAAGATATAACTCAAGCCTTGCTAAATGAAACCTCACGTTCCATGAAGGCATTCAAAACGCCAATCCGCGGAACAGGCACTTTTCTTCTCCCTCTATCCATTTATGCGGTAGTTCTCATGGATTTCTGGCCGGATGTCGCAGACAAAGGCCAAGAGGTTATCCAAGACTTCATCCCTATTCTGCCGGAAGTAGGTCTGAAGGATGGTCATCTTCTCCTGGGTGTCCTTCTCTACTTCAGTGCTGGCAACTGCCCTGGAATCCCAGAGCCGCAGCTTCCTTGGCCTTGAACTCCTTCTCCCTCTGCAGGCGGTACTGTTCAATTTCAGCCTGGGCTTCTTCCTTGGCCTGCTTCAACCTCCGGTTCTTTCGCTTGCGGGCCTCGGACACCTTCTCGGCGGCCCGTTTCTCCGCCTGGAGCAGCTGCTGGATGCCCTGCGACTGACTGGCCATGGCTATGGCGACGGCGCCGGCGGAGGCGACTCCGAGGCGGCAGACGACGGCCTGCTCAGCCGAATCTCCAGCTTGAAAGTTCTAATCTTCCCTTGAATAAACTTCCTCAGCTCCTTGGACAGAGATTGCTTTGGTGGCCATATTGCAATAGGAATGGTCAACAGCACAGAGTCTGGCATCACAGCTGCTGAGTGTGACTGGGTGGGGGCCCAAGGGAACAAGGATCTAAGGCCCTCCCCTCCTCTGGGCTCCTCTGACTTTGACTTTGTGGCTGGGTGGCTTGGAATAAAGGTGTGATGGGTCAGAAGTTCAGGAGGAGCTGGAGTTGGGGCTGGCCCCACATTAGAGGCAGAAATGATGTTGGACAGAGATTGCTGAAGATCTAATCTTTATATAGCCAAGGTGGACTTCTCCTTTATGTAACTGTGTCATCAAATGAAAGCAATTAGGATTTTTTTTCTTGGTGGATGGACACTCTGCTCTGAAATTTTCATAAGCAAAATTAAATTTAGTAGGGGCCAGGACCCCAGGTGTTTAAATCTATATCTCCAGGGTACACAGTGATCCCTTTCAGGGAAACCCAAACTCTCACTTCTGTCTGAGACTGACTTTTTTTTTCTTTGTTTTGGACTAATATCTACAATTTATTGGAAAATTTCAAGACACTATGCAACATATTACATACATTATCTCAGTCGTTTCTCACAGAAGCCCAGTGAGGTAGATATTATCTTCACATCTTACAGAATGTAAGAGTTTCAGAAAGGATAAACTATTGGCAAAGATCAAACTGTTAGGGAGAAGCCAAACCATAATTTGATCTTACTATGTCTCAAAAATTATTCTTTCTTGAGCACTCTGCGTTTTAAAAATTGCTTTGGAAACCTCCCCCCACCCCGAAATAATGCCTAAATGCAAAAACGTACATGGGTGCATGCTTAGTCACTCAGTCACGTACAACTCTTTGTGACCCAATGGACTATAGCCCACCAGGCTCTTCTGTCCACTGAATTTTCCAGGCAAGAATACTGGAGCAGTTTGACATTGCCTACTCCAAGGATCTTCCCCACCCAGGGATGGAACCCGCATCTCTTACATCTGCATTGGCAGCAGGATTCTTTACCACTGCAGCCACGTGGAAAGCCTGAATGTAAAACGTACATAAAGATGTCCAAAGCTGTTTTAAATAACAGATTTGAAGATCATTTGTATAGTTTTTTCCTCTCAGTAGAAGGTCAAATTTGGGAATAAAGTGGATTCCTTGTTATTATCACATCATGTAAATTTAAAAAAAACAGGGAGGAGAAAAATCTCAGAGAGAATTCCAGCTGTGGCCCATGGTCTACAATAAAATGTAAAGATCTTTTAAAAAAATGTAAAGATCTTAATAAACAAAAGCCCTTAAGAAAAGTATTCAAGAGACCTGCGATTATAATAAAACCCGAAAGTTCAATTAACGTTGTGCAGCTGAACTAAATTAAATGGGATGAGAGCTGGCAGAGGGCCTACTCGACAGACCACGGCGCTGATGGAATGGAAATGAACGGAATCTCTGGGTCCCGAAGGGTCACTGCAGCGGGACTCGAGCCTAGCGCTCGCGCAGGCGCAGAACCAGGTCCCCAAGCGTTACTAGAAAGGGACGCGCGCCTGCCGCTCGCGCAGGCGCAGAACCAGGCGGCCAGGATGAAGGAGCGGGGCCCACCGCTCTGCGCCGGAATCACAGTCCCGCCCTCCGGGCTTCAGTTCCCGGCCTTGCCGCTAGGGGCGGCCGCGAAGCTGAGCGGCCCGGTTTCCAGCCGGGCCGCTTTTCCAGTCGGGCCCCAGCATGGCTGCCCCCAGGGCCGCGGGCCTGGCGGCCGCCGTGCGTCCGCTTTCCTGACAGCTCGCGGCGCCTGTGGTCTCCCTCTCTTCCCCAGGCCCCTCCAGCGGACATGTTTGCCAAGGCCTTTCGGGTCAAGTCCAACACGGCCATCAAGGGGTCGGACAGGTGAGGGGGAAGAGGGGCCCGTGCCTGCCCACGAGGGCACCCCGGCGTCTCTCGAGCTTGGCCGGCTCGCAGCCTTTCTGTGCTCGGTCAGCCGATCTGGGGTGGAGGCCAAGGGGCACAGCCGGAGAAGGGACCCCAGAGCGGGGCAAGGGTGATTTAGACATATTTTGAGGGTGAAAATGGGAGCGGAGCCCCGAGTTATCTCCCAGGCTGTCTTTTTTGGATAGTCTAGTGAGTTTCACAGAAGCGTAATTCAGTCAGCGCATATTGACTGCAGTCTGTTCAAAGTGTCGTGGAGGATGCAGAAATGAAGGAATACGGGATCCCTGCCCTACTTGGAGCTTTGAGTCCCTTGGGAGAGATTGGATGGAGCACAGAGAACTACAGGTATATGAGAAGTGTCTAGTCACTTCTCATATCTGGTGGGAGAGACACATGGAGGGTGAGGTGGAAGTGGATGAGGCATACGTGGGAACTGTATCTGTTCAGACAGTGTTGCAAACGCAGATATCACCTTGGGGATTTTGGAACCAGTGTTCTCCAGTTGTCATTCTTGATGCCCTGGTGTATCTGTCTGATCATAAGCTTGTTAGATTTGCCAGCCATATATGAGAAAGGCGCAGATCCAAGAGCTATGGGTGGAGTCAGGAAGGCAGGACTGAGTTTCCAGTGGCAGGCTAACTTGGATTGCTCACCGGGTCTCAGTTTTTCCTTTCTTTCTTTGTGAAGTGGAAAGACATGCCTCAGGAATATGTGAAAATAGATGAGACACTGGATGAGAAAGATAATGGGATGTTTTGGAAGAGTGTGTGAGAATAGGGCATCATCGACCAGACTTCCTTAGTCCTCATGACTTTATAGTAAGTCTTCCTGACTCCTCAGTATTTATTAAAATCTATGCAGGCAGCTTTCACACCAGGTGCGTGTGCCTCCTGCAGGAGAAAGCTTCGGGCTGATGTGGCAGCTGTTTTCCCCACTCTTGGAACCGATCAGGTCTCTGAGTTAGTGCCTGGAAAGGAAGAGCTCAACATTGTAAAGCTGTATGCTCACAGAGGCGATGCAGTGACTGTGTACGTGAGTGGTGGTAACCCCATCCTGTTTGAACTGGAGAAAAATCTGTATCCAACAGGTATGGCAGTGGGATGGAGATGCCGTTGCTGTGGTCTCTGCCTAATATCTGTTTCTCCTTGTTTCTTCCATTAACCTGTCTTCCTTAAGACAAATGAATGCAAGATCTCCCTAAGAATTTTTTGTGTTCTGTGTCCCTAGAATTGGATCATACAAAACCAGAAACTGCTATAGAAGGGAGGGGGACAAGGGTAACACAAAGCCAGGGTTGTTGCCGAGGAAAATGCTAAGCTGCAGAAACACTTGTTTCTAGAGGGGTGACCAGAAATGGAGCAGAGGTCTTGAAAAGGGTGGCGTTTCAGTGAAATAAAAGTTGCTGGGTCATGTCAGATCTTTGTGACCCCAGGGACTGTTTAGTCCATGGAATTCTCCAGGCTGGAATACTGGAGTGGGTAGCCATTCCCTTCTCCAGGGGATCTTCCCAACCCAGGGATCAAACCCAGGTTTCCTGCATTGCAGGCAGATTCTTTTACCGACTGAACCACCAAGGAAGCCCAAGAATAATGGAGTGGGTAGTCTATGCTTTCTCCAGGCAATCTTTCCAACCCAAGAATCAAACCCAGAGTCTCCTGCATTGCAGGTGGATTCTTTGCTAGCTGTGCTACCAGGGATGCCACTGGAGTTTCAGGGCATGTAAAAAATGTTTCTTAAAACTGTCACTAGTGCACTTTTCTTAAGATACTGAAGAGATAACTATGATGGGAAGGAAGCTGAATTAATTAAACTCCATACCCAGCTGTC
Organism: Odocoileus virginianus; assembly: GCF_023699985.2. Classification (NCBI taxonomy): domain Eukaryota; kingdom Metazoa; phylum Chordata; class Mammalia; order Artiodactyla; family Cervidae; genus Odocoileus; species Odocoileus virginianus. The sequence continues at coordinate 69,809,063 of NC_069684.1, forward strand.
TTGGTGATGGACTTTGGTTGAGATACCTCACCAGAATTCTTAGGCTCTCTCTGGCTCTCAGGATTTTGTTGCTTGCCTTGCTCACAGGTCTCACAGAATCAGTGTCTTTTTCTCTTTTCCTTTCCTGCTGACATCTACTTTGTTGTTTGGGGCTTTTCTTCCTCCCAAGTTGGCTGTAGCAATGCAGTGCAGTTTCCTACCCCAGGCCCTACCCCTACCCCACTTTGCTGTTGTACACATACAAGCCCTTTTTGTATGTATGTACACATACAAGCCCCTGCCAATGACTGTAGAAACAGAGGGAATAAAAATAATAAACGTGGAAAAATTTCAAAATATCTTATAGGCTGGTGCTCTGGTTTTGGATTACGTGCTTCTGAGGTCATAAATGAAATCCCTGTTGGGTCTCTGTCCCTACTTTGATCCACTGTGGCCCTTTTCTTCTGCTCCGGCAGTCCGGGTGTAGCAATAAGTGCCTTCAAGGCTTAAGTGACATCCAGTTTTAATCTTAAGTCTCTGCCTTCTTCAAGGCTGCAGCCTCTTTAAGAAGGGAATCAGCCTCGTGTAAGCTGTATGGAATGTTTCCCACAGGAAAAGGGACACTTGATTCCCAGAGTAGGGGAAAGGGATACTGGACAGGCAAAAGCAGATGTACACCTAATCACTAGTTTTAGCTGCTGCTGCTGCTGCCAAGTCGCGTCAGTCGTGTCCAACTCTGTGCGACCGCATAGATGGCAGGCCACCAGGCTCCTCAGTTCCTGGGATTCTCCAGGCAAGAACACTAGAGTGGGTTACCATTTCCTTCTCCAATGCGTGAAAGTGAAGTCGCCCAGTTGCGTCCGACTCTTAGTGACCCCATGGACTGCAGCCTACCAGGCTCCTCCATCCATGGAATTTTCCAGGCAAGAGTACTGATTTTCCAGGCAAGAGTGGGTCGCCAGTGCCTTCTCTGACTAGTTTTAGCCTTAAGTGTAAATATCCAACTTTGGCAGTTAATCTCATAAAGCTGTGGTTCACTTCATGTGTGTCTTCCTACCAGTAAAAGTGATAACTTCTCAAGATCGCAGATTGAGAGAAACTACTGCAAAGAACTCAGTATGTAGAGAATCATCTCTCTCAGGCTAAGGGAAGCAGAGATTCTAAAATGAATAGCATATGACATCTAAACTGCTTCACAAACTTGGGGTGATCTAAGTTTAAAAAAAATGCAGCTTCTTTGGACATCCCCCCACAACCCTCTCTCTAGCTTTGAGTTGAGTGTCTTTTCTGTATTTTGGTAACGTGACCTAGTATTTGGCTTTGCCCATTCTCTGGAGGATTGACTCTTTGGCAGTAAGTGTTTTCTGGCCCTCTCTTTGGACAGTGTATACCTTGTGGTCTTTTCCCGATCTTCTACCAACGTTTACAACGTGGCCTCTGGTGCTCGAAAAACTGGTGGGGGGAGCAGGTAAGAGTATTTTCTTATATTCTGGATACTATTTGAATCAGTTCTAATGAGATGGATGAAACTGGAGCCCATTATACAGAGTGAAGTAAGCCAGAAAGATAAAGACCATTACAGTATACTAACACATATATATGGAACTTAGAAAGATGGTAATGATAACCCTATATGCAAAACAGAAAAAGAGACACAGATGTACAGAACAGACTTTTGGACTCTGTGGGAAAAGGCGAGGGTGGGATGTTTCGAAAGAACAGCATCGAAACATGTATATTATCTATGGTGAAACAGATCACTAGCCCAGGTTGGGTGCATGAGACAAGTGCTCGGGCCTGGTGCACTGGGAAGACCCAGAGGGATCGGGTGGAGACGTAGGTGGGAGGGGGGATCGGGATGGGGAATACATGTAAATCCATGGCTGATTCATGTCAATGTATAACAAAAACCACTACAATATTGTAAAGTAATTAGCCTCCAACTAATAAAAATAAATGCAAAAAAATCTACTTCAAAAAAGACCAACTACTTTAATAAATGTACCCATTTAGTGCATTCATATGATTGAAGAATGGAATTTCCCCCCATGTCTGTTGCATCTCTCACTTGGCGGCTTCCGCAAACTCCGTGAGCCTCAGAGATCCTGCTGTAAGGCTTAAATAAGATGAGTGACATGAAGTGCCTTGTGAGCCACTGTTGGCTATCCTTTAGATTGATAAGCTGACTTGGGGAAACCAGACTCGGATAGATCATGGAAACTAGACCCTCAGCCTGGTCCTTCAGTTTGACCGCTAGCTTCCCAAAGGGTGGTCTGATAGTCAGACTGCTGCTTTCTACTTTCATTATGAATAACACAGTTGATAGTTAATGAACGTCTGAATAAACGATGACGTGAACTGTGGAATTAGCTGTGACGCTTTTGTTTGCCGCAGATCTGATGCTGCCGGGACTGGTGGTGCCCCCTGCTGGCCTGCCTCGAGTAGAGAAGGGCGACCTCTGTGCCGTAGCGTTGGTGGGGAACAGGTACTGTGCCGTCAGCGGTGTCTCTGGGGGCACACTTAGGGGAACCTTGGGAGGGGCAGGGATGACAGCTTCACAGCTTGTGGGTAAAGGATTAAAAGAGAAAACAGATTCTTCCTGAAAGATCCCGAGAGTGGGATTGGCAGTGAGCCTGTGCAGTGTGCACACATCTGGGCCAAGTATATTTGTTCCTGCTGCTGCTTCTCCTTTTATAAAATGCATTTTTTTCTCCTTAAAAAAAATTTTTTTTAGATTTACAGACAAGTTGCAAAGATAGTACAGAGTCCTGATATACTTCTTACCCAGCTTCTTGTCTTGATAACATCTTATATAACCACAGTATGGTTACCAAAGCTAAGGAATTAACATTGGTTCAATCCTGTTGACATTATTACAGAGTTTATTCATATTTTCCTGGTTTTCCCACTATGTATATGTATTTAAAAAAATTTTTTTGTTCAAGGATCAGTCTAGGGTGCCAGCTTGCATTTAGTTGTCATGTCTTCTTAGTCTCCTGTGATATTTTCTTGCTTTCCTGCCTTCCATGACTTCAAGACTTTTTGTCTGACAGCCACATCATCTTCATCTTTTAATTATTTTTAATAGATTAATTGAGGGGGATATAGTTTATATACTGTAAAATTCACCTATTTCAACTGTACAATTCAGTGATTTTCTTTTTAGCCTATTTATAGGGTGGTTTGGCCATCAGCACACTAAATAAATAAAATTTATTTAAAATAAATTAGGGAATAATCATATGAACAATTACGAAAAATCATAACCCACTCAGCCCATGATTTTTTTCTCTAGAAGTAAGCATTATCATTCTGATGCGTAGCCTCACCAGCCTTCTGCAGTGCACATGTACACATGCATATAAAATGTGTGAGGTGGGATGTGTGTGTTTAAAAATACAACAAACTCTATCCCTAGTGTTTTTTTCAATTCAGGTAGTGTGAACATTGTCTGTGTCAGCTAGCACAGATAAGCTGAATCGTTTTACTTGCTGTGGGGTGATGGAGAAGGTCGTCTCCCAGTGGACACTGTGGTGGCCTCTACTTTGTCACAAACAAGAGCTTCCTAATGCTTCCGGGGACACCAGTGCCAGTATTTTCCTAAAGCAGATGCTAAGAAGCAGAGCTGTTTGGCTGACGATCCTGCACGTCTTCTGTTGCCCTACAAACACCCTATCAGTTTTCACTCCACCTACAGGGTATATGGAGCCTGTTTCCATACGTGCTCACTGACACTGGATGTGATGGGTTATATTCATTTGTGTCATCCTGAATGGAAAATGACATCTCATTATTTTACTCACTGCTTTTTAAGGGAGAAAGATTGTAGGCCTTGGGGGTGGGGGGGGGGGTGTCAGTGTTTAAAGATCTTATTTCCACTGCTCCTGGTCTCCTATTGTCCTTGAACCTTTTGGCACCAAGCGCCTAGGAAGGTTCCCTTCCTGTGTACCTGCAGGAAAACTTGGCTGTTGAAAAGAATGGTGATATTATTGTTTTCTCCCCCCAGTATTCTATCCCAGGTAGGAGAAAACGATGGCAATGTGTTTTTGGCCTGCTTAGTTTGACATTTACAATGTATGTGGGAATGAAGCCTGGGCGGTTTATGGCAGAGGATGAGGGTAGAAGGGAGTTTATTAAAACTGCAAGCCGTATTCGAGACTGAAGTTCGTGAGCCATTGACCCTTCCAAAGGTGGAAGACAAAGACCCTTCTTTTAGGAACTGGGAAAGAAGCCAAATTCAAAGATTCTGTGGCAGGAGCTGATCCATGGGCACAGTAAGTGGAGTCACCAGATTGGCAGGTATTTTTTTGCAGTTCAGGTGTTGGGAATTCAGCCCTTGAATCTTTTCCCTTGGGTCTAGGCAACCTTGCTGGGCTTGTATATTCCCCTACTGTTCGACAGCTAGATACCGGTCCTTACGGGCAGTGTGTGAGCGATGCTTGAGTAACACTGGGATGACAAGAGATTTCCCATTTGGGCTTTGGAAGTTTCCTGTAGTTATTGTAAATGTGTGGTCTTCTTTTTTTGGATATTATGGACACGTTCAGTTCTTAGATGGCTACACAGAGCAAGCCCTGTTATAAGAGCCACCTCAGAAGGAGCCTCTAGTTGGTACCTCACATCTCTCTCCTCTCTTCCTGGTGGCACTCAACAGCCTACTTTATGGCAGGGGAAAGACCTCCCTTTTCAACTTGCAAATAGGAAGGCACTCCCTTTTTTTTGGCCTTCCTGTGTGGTACATGGGATCTTACCTCCCTGACCAGGGATTGAACCTGCACGAACAATTTATATTTTTGAAATTAAAGAAAGATAACTTTTAAATATCCTCCTGAGTCCTATCTGTGTTTGATTCTTAATAGGGATAAAACAGTGATAATATCAGTAGATGAGTTACTTACCCAGAAGGGATATTTGGTCAAGGAATTTTTGAAAGTCGTATGTGTGGTATGTGTGTGTGTTATGTGTGTGTGTTAGTAGCTTAGTCATGTCCAACTCTTTGACAGTCACATTTATAGGTAATTTAAAGAGGACTGAGATTGCACTGAGTTCTCGTTCTGTGGTATAAGTGGGTGCTTCAGATTTGCAGCCGTGGTGCTTTGAGCATGTGAGGAAGCCGGTCTGGCAGGCGTCCCCCTGGCAGACTTTCCTGACCCCTGTCTCCTCCTCAGAGCCCCTGTTGCCGTCGGAGTCGCCGCGATGTCCACAGCTGAGATGCTGACCTCGGGTCTGAAGGGAAGGGGCTTCTCTGTGCTCCACACCTACCAGGACCACTTGTGGTGGGTTCAGTCTGTCTTCTGGTTTACAGGGAAGCTGGGTGGATGCAGAGAGCCCAGGGCCTGGATTCAGAAGTCAGGGTTTTGGTCCCTGCCTGTCCTCAGTTGCTGATCACAGATGTTAATTTCCTTACTCAATGTGAAGAAAAGATGTTTTTTTTTCCTTTTTAGAGAGGAAATTACAGAGAACTAATTATTTTCTAGATGAATTGTAGAATCCTAGGCCTCGAAGAAGGCCTTCGGGATTGTCTTCTCTCTCAGCGCAGCGACATTCTTTAGTGTCATAGCACTGGTCCCTCTGGCCTTCTCTGCCGTGTACATTCAGGCATGTTCTGGCCCCTTGATGAGGGCTCAGAGGTTCTCACTTCTGAATCCAGATCAAAGCAGAGTGGCTCCTCAGGCTCCCGGGTAATAATCTGGTTACTGTTATGTTGCTTAATTTTTACATTTTGGATCGCCTCCTCATTACGGAAGTTGCCCTGTCTCACTGTGACCCTTGCTCTCTGGAACTGTATCAGAGCTTGTTTTCTGGTTATTTTCTTGTCCTTTAACTGAAATAGTAAATAAGGCTCTTCTCAAATGCAGCGTACCTGGTCCTTTGCCAAGTGTTGTGGCCTGTCGGTATAGATTTACCTGTTACATTTTTAGTCAGCCTTCGAGTTATTCATTTTACAAGTGTCAGCCAGACCCTGCTTTGCTGGACGTACAGCCTCATCCATCTGGGTCTCAGCAGATGTTTGCAGGCTGCTTACTCACGAGCTCCCAGCTCCTTGTTTTCTGTCAGTGTGAGAAATTAAGGTCTTGTTGTCTAAATCGTTTTATCAGCAGCTGCCTCGTCTCCCATCCTCCCACTCTTTGAAAATACATTCAGTATTTACATGATCAGAGTAGCCTGAACATGCGCTCTGGCCTCACTATTAGCCTCATTAAAAGCCTTGCTGCAGCTGTTAGTAAACTTGGTTTAACTTGCATAATCTTAGTTAAGGTAAAGCTTTTTGCTTTTACCATCCTGTCTTCAGAAGGCTTGATGGCATAGAACCATTGTCATCTCTGCTCTGCAGGTTAGGTTTCCTTTTTTTTAAATTGAGGTGTAGTTGATTTCCAGTGTGCCCGTTTCAGGTGTACAGCAAAGTGATTTTAGTGATCACTAGTATATATCTAGTGATTCCAGATACGGAAGTGTACATATATCTTCCTTTTCAGATTCTTTTCCATTAAAGTTTATTATAAGATACTGAATATAGTTACCGTGCTATGCAACAGGTCCTTGTCATTTATCTGTTTGAGATTCCATTCTGGTTTAATACAGAAGCAGCTGCTTTGCAGTCTTGAGCAGTTCAGTTATTTGTACTTTGTTCTCTACCCTCAGCCTTGTGTTTGTGTTTCACCACTGGTACTACAGATGCATTTGCAGTATTAATTTTGTTATTTAATTTAAAGTGGTTTTATTTTGAATTCATATGAAGGGAATACTTTTGGAGGGGGGCTTCTATATAACTATATTGTCTTTAATTTTTCTCTGTCCCTGAATTCCTGTTAACATTATTAGTATTCCTTTGGGATAAGGAGGAGGCAAGAATTCCTCTCCCCATTTCAGAGATGAGGAAACTGAGGCATGGGACTTCTCTGGGACCAAAACTGGAATCAGAGTTGAGGTGCACACCCAGGCTCTCTGGCCACTCCTGGACACCCCTGCCTGTGACTCTCATTCTCCCTGGACCCCCGCTGACCAGGGTTGGAGGGTGTTGTGGCTGCCGCTCACTGTTTCTGACGTGAGGTTTTTGCAGGCGATCTGGAGACAAATCCAGTCCACCGTCCATTGCCCCGCTGGCCCTGGACGCCCCCGATCTCAGTGAAGGGAAGGGATGTGTCAAGGCCGACACTGCCCTGGAGGGCGACATGAGGCAGCTGACCCTGGAGGAGGAGGAGGAGGCCCAGCGGAGGTGTGAGAAGTCCCCGTCAGAAGCCATGGAAGACCCTGGCCCTGGGGGCCTGCACGTGGACCCCACGGACAGCAAGACCCTTCAGGGTACAGCTCTGAGGGTGGAAGGGCCTCTCTCCCAGCGCAGGAGGCTGATGTGCGCTGTGCTGCTTCTGACCAGGCCTCTTGGTGGGGAGGGAGACGGCCTTGGCTCTGGTCAGGGTGGTGCCCAGCGCTTTGCTGTCTCACCTCGGAACCTTTCTCACGAGTCACGTTTCCCCGGGTTCCCTGAGCCCAGCTGCACAGCCCGCCAGGGTTTCTTCGGCTCTGACTTCTCTGTCAGAGAAGCGTTGCGTCTGGCCAGGTGGGACCATGTGACCTGCTGCCTCCTCTGGGGTCAGCCCTCTTACAGAGGCCCCGTGTTCTGGAGAGTCTAGGCGCTTTGGCGCCAGGCAGCAGGCTCCCTCAGAACTTGGGGGTGAGGGGAGGTGTTGCCGCGCAGGCCTCTGCATCCCTCCGGAAGGATGAGGTCCTCGTGTTTTCCTTGCAGAGCAAATGGACGAGCTGCTGCAGAGATGCTTCTTGCATGCTTTGAAGAGCTGTGTCAGAAAGGCTGACCTCCCGTTGCTCACCAGCACTCTCCTGGGTAGCCACATGTTCTCCTGCTGGTACGGAGGGTCTGGGGGGCGTGGGCAGGGGGGGCCCTCTCCTGCTCCTCGGTGGTTGGATAGGACAAGGCCGATGGGCGAGTTGTCTGAGGAGCATGATGTCGAAAGCGGGAAGTGGAGGGTTGATCTGGCAGATACTGCGTTTTAAAATCTTAAATGTGAGCCAGTGACAGGATGCTGAGGAAATGAGGCTGAAATTCCCAAGGTGCTGTGAGCCCCCCTCTGCTCTGGTGAATCTGGGCCAGAAAGTGTCCTGGGCAGCCTGTTTGTCTGAAAGTGCAAACCCGCTCACGCTTTTCTGAAGAGTAGGCGGGCTGGATGAACTTGTGTCAGAAGGAAGAGTCAGGGGGGACCTCCCACCCCCCCAAACAGAAGCCACCAGCAGAGGGAGTGTTGCTGCATGTGGGTAACTTCTGGGCTTTGAGGCTGGGCTGGGAGCCAGCTCCCAAGGTGTTGGAGCAGGGCGGATTTGAACCTGTAACCAGGCTTCTTAGCGCCCTCATTCCCAACACGTGTAAGGTTGCCATCAAGAGCAAGTAGCCTGACATTTCACAAGCAACCAGTGAATATTACCATGTCAGGAGATTTGCTTATTGATTTTCACCCTAAGATTTTCACCCTTCTTTTGAGAGTTGTGCTGTTTTTTTTAAAATGATTTTAATGTGATTCTCTTCCTCTTCCTGTGAGCTTCTTTAAGGGATTCTATACAAGCGTGAGGTCTGGAGTGTGTGGCAAGATACTTCGTAATTTGTCCTGACCTTGCTGAGTTGCAAGTAACTGGGAAAAGGGATCCTGGAATGTTCTCTAGGGTAGAGGTTCTTAACCCGGGATGGGTTCTAGAAAGGATCCCTGCGAATCCAAACTGCTATTGCTTATCACGTATTCAGAGAAGATGTACGTTCTGAGGAGCCTTCATTAGGGACTTCTCCCCCAAAACTAACAGCTGCAGGGTAGAGGCTCCAAGCTTTTTCGATAAAGAATCAGATAGTAATTATTTTAGGCTTTGCAGGCCCTACAGTCTCTCCTGCAGCTGCGCATGTCTGCCACTGTGGCCTTGAAGCAGCCATGGATGGTAGATGAACGGGTATTGCTGGATTTGGTCTGCAGGATGTAGTTTGCCAAATCCTGCCCTAGCCTGGCTGCCTCGGTGAGCTTGGTGTTAGAAAGACTTACCTGGAGGTGAAACTTCTGAGGACACAGAAGATCGTCTAGTTTGAGGGGAATCTAAAACTGTATCTAGTACAGTAGCCATGAGCCATGTGTGGCTATTTAAATTAAAATTAAATGAAATTTAAACTGTATTTCCTCAGTCACATTAGTCACATTTCAAGTGCTTAATATCCACGTGTGGCCTGTGGCCACCACATTGATAGCAGAGAACATTCCCTCTTCACAGGAAGGTGTGTTGGACAGCAAGGGTCTAGAGTGTCTGAAGTCTTTACCTCTTTCTGATGCTGCCACCAAGCAGAAAGTTCTGGAACAGCGGCCTCTTTCCAGGCATCCTGGAGGAAGGCTGAGGAAATGGCCTCCTCTCATTGTTAGGCAGGTCTCACCCTACTGCCTTGTTAGCTTAACTTGCCTTTTCCATCTGCCATCAGCCCCGAAGGACGGCAACTGGACATAAAGAAGTCAAGCTACAAAAAGGTAAGTGGGTCCCTTCTCTGCATACCCACACAGAGAGCTGTGTCGGGCGCTCGTGGCATGAGCTGGTTGACGTGGGGAAGCCCTGTCTGCAGGGCTGATGCTAGAGTTAAGCTTTTTGATTCCAGGAATAGTGGGGGTAAGAAAGCTCTCCTGGGGCTGAGGCAGTTGGGTGGGTACTCACTCCCCTCTCTCCCTCCCAGCCCTTTATACCCAGTCTGAGTTCCGAAAGGCTCCACCCATTAGTCTCCAGCCCTCAGGACGGGGCCCTTCGCTTCCTAGCTGGACAAGGACAGGGACTGTCCCACGCCCCCCCAGGCCCTGCCTAGATCGGCGTCCGGCACATTGTAGGTGCCCAGCGCCTGTGCGGAGTCGATGAGGCCCCCTACTGCTGGCCCTCTCTCCCTTAGCTCTCTAAGTTCCTGCAGCACATGCAGCAGGAGCAGATTATACAGGTGCAGGAGCTGAGCAAAGGGGTGGAGAGCATTGTGGCCGTGGACTGGAAGCACCCGAGGTGAGTGCCGGGGGCCTGCTCACCGCAGCTCAGCTGGCCCCGGGGCACCTGGGCCAGGACTGGGGAGCTCTGAGACACTAGTATAAAATGTGTTTTTTCTTTCCTTCTGCTGGGTTTCAGGATCACATCTTTCGTCATACCCGAGCCCTCCCTGACCTCCCAGACAATCCAGGAGGGTAGCAGGGGACAGCCCTATCACCCTCCAGATATAAAACCCCTCTACTGTGTCCCAGCCAGCATGACCCTGCTCTTCCAGGAGTCTGGCCACAAGTGAGTTTTCAGAGAGCAGCCCTTCTCCTGCCTGCTTGGTGTTCTGGCCGATAACCCTCTCAGCCTGAGTGGTGCTCTTCTGTGACTGGCGAAACCTGCTCTGCCCTCTCCTCCCCCTCCCCCAGACCCAGCTTCAAGCCTCCTTCCCCTGGGCAGGTGGTCTCCGGACTCAGTGAGCAAGAGAGTAGGTCTCTCCCTTTTCTGCCTATGCCGACTCTTCACACGGCCCTGCAGGCCTCAGGCAGGAGAAAGGAAGAAGGCAGAGCTGGAGCCGAGGACAGCGCCCTGCTGAGCAGGGAGTGAGTCTGGGCGTTTGCGGTTTGTCCCCCAGCACAGCGTGAGTAACCTCCTGGTCGCTTCTCACCCAGGAAAGGGAGTGTCCTGGAGGGCAGCGAAGTCCGAACAGTCGTCATCAACTACGCCAAGAAAAACGACCTGGTGGATGCAGACAACAAGAAGTGAGTGGATGAGAAGGAGGGCTTGCCCTGCGTCTTTCCACACTCACCTTCAGCAGATGTTGGGGGTGGCTGGGAGGCCGGGGTGCAGGGGATCTCAGCCTTCTAGAACACCAAGTCCGGTGGCTTCTAAACCGTAGGCCGTGGACAGTTAGAGTTGTGGCGAGGGTAGTCAGATCTATATATACTGTCCACACTGACTGCAGCCTGAAGAAGCATCATCTCATACGTATCTTGGGGCTTCCCTGGTGATTCAGTGGTGAGGAATCCACCTGCTGATGCAGGACACCCAGGTTCTATCACTGGGTCGGGAAAGTTCCCTGGAGGAGGAAATGCAACCCACTCCAGTATTCTTGCCTGGGAAATCCCATGAACAGAGAATCCTGGCAGCCTGCAGTCCATAGGGTTACAAAAGAGTTGGACATGACTTAGTGACTAAACAACAAGAGTGACCTGAACATATGTATCTACCGTTGATTGTCAAATGTAGGTGCTGTTGTGACGAACAAAATGCAAACTTCAAAAAATTTTACCAAAGTCATCTTAGCTTCATGGTATTCTCTATTTTCTTAGTAAGTGGATACAGAAGGTAAACCACTAAATGAGTGTTCCATTAATTTTTGTTGTTGTTAATTACAAAAGACACCCTTGTGATCCAAATTTGGGAACTGCTGGCTTCATCATGGTTAGTTAATAACATAACTGATCCAGGGATCCCAGTGTTCGCATTTTTTTCCCCATACCACTTTCCCCTCCACTGCCTACTTCTCCTTTATTCTAGGAAAGCATATGTGTACCTCCCATCCAGAGAATACGTTGCATCGTGGACTGTGAACCCCTAATTGGTTCCAATAATCCTGATTGACCGTGAACAACACATAAGAGATGAATCCTGGGGCTATTTATTGCTTCTTCTTTCCCTTTAGTCTCGTGAACTTGGATCCCATCCTCTGTGACTGCATCTTAGAGAAGGATGAACAGCACACGATCAGGAAGCTTCCGTGGGACAGTCTCCTGAGCAGGTAGTGGGGATTGGCAGCCCCTCTCCAACGTTTCCATCCCTTCCCCGTAACGTCTATCGCATCGGACATCAGGATTGTCACTGTCATCATCTCTGACTTCCCTTCTATAATTCACACTACATCAATCTGCATAAACACAGGCATGAGTAATTCTGATGTGGAGAGTCTTTGGGACAATTTGGGCCAACACAATATAGAAGAGAAGGAGAGGGGAAAAGAACATTAATTAAAAATAAAAATTTCAAAAAGAGAAACAAAAAGAAAGTGGGAGTGGAGGATGGGGATTGTCTTAAAGTCTTTGCAAAGGAAGGATTCTTAAACCTTTTCTTTCCCATGGAACCAAAACCGAAAATAATTTATATCAGGAGTTAGCAAGCTACTGCCTGTGGGCCAAATCTGGCCTGCTACCTGTTTTTGTAAATAAGGTCTCATTGGCACACAACCACACTCATTTGTTTACATAACATCTACTCTGTGTTCTTGCTAAATGGCAAGGTTGAGTAATTTAAACAGAGACCCATATGGCTCTTAAAGCCTAAAATATTTACCATCTGGCTCTTCATAGAAAAAGTTTGTCTCTCCCAATATATATGCTAGCAAAAGAAAATCTGGTTAGACAAAAGGTAGAAATTCCTTTTGATAAAGGTGTCTAGAAAAGGTGCATGATTGGAACCTGTCAGAAATGTGAAGTTGTGCTTTATCTGGCTGGGTAAGGTAGAGTCTTGAGACAGAAATCTGCTGCAAGGCCGCTGGGCGGGTTTTCAGAAGGCCGGACCTATGGGCAGTTTCCAGGGGCTCGTCTCAGATGTCCCCTTCCTTGAGTCAGTGGGTCTCCGCTGCGGCTGCACGTTGGGGAAATTAAGAAAAAAAAATAGTCTCTTCCTTGAGAACCTTCTGTGTAGCACAGAGAGCTCCGCTTGGTGCTCTGTGGTGGGCTAAATGGGAAGGAAATCCAAAAAAGCGGAATCCTTGTATCCGCGTGGCTGAGGCACTTTGCTGTGCTGCAGAAACCCACCCAGTAGTATAAAGCGATTACAGCAGCACAGTTGTGAAAAATGGATCTTCATGATCAGACTTTCTGACTCAGTTGGTCTGGGGTGCAGCTCCCTAGTTGATTTGCATGATTCCACTCTGCAGCCAGAGGCGAACCACTGCCTGCAAGATCAGCTTCCATCCAGCCGCCTGCTGGGCGTGAGCTATGAGGAAATGGCTTCTGCTGGCCATCTCAGCCTCCCACTCGTTAACTCCCATTTCAGATGTTTGGAAAGATTGCAGCCTGCCTATCAAGTGACCTTTCCGGGACAAGAGCCCACTGTGAAGAAAGGCAGGGTCTGCCCAATTGAGATCACCCTAGCACAGAGAGCGTCGAACAAAAAGGTAATTTTTAAAAGATACAGCATTTGAAGATGGTGATTTACCTTCCTGCCAAGTTCTAGTCTCTCTGATGTGATCGGAGATTTTCAGATTAGCCTCAAACACCTCGAAAGTTGCTTAGGAAACACCTATGTTTCTGTGACTGGGCTGGGTTCTGTGTAAAACAGGTGAAGCTGACCCCCTCCCTTACTGTCCTGTAGGATTTTCTGCTAGGAAACTTCCGAGAGCCTGGTTCTAGAAGTAAACAAGATCTTATTTTTTTCTTAGAACTCTGCTATGGGCCTTCAGCTCTTCTTTTTCTGTTACCTCTTGGGCCTTGTTCAGTGAAAATAACTGGTAAAGAATTGCTGAAGGAACTGAGCTTGTTTAGCTTGGCAACACAGTCTTCAGAACAAATTACATCTGTCCTCAAATATGTGTGAAGCTGTCCTTGGGAAAAGGACTGCACTTATTTTGTCTGTCTTGAGAAGACAGAAATAGGATTATTGGGTAGAAATCCCAAAAGACAGACTCTAGAAGTGTGTGGTTATGAGTGTAGGCTTTGAGATTACGGACTGGGTTCCAGCATGGCTTTGCCTTGCTGCTTGACTTCGAGCATGATGCTTTATGTTATTTTTCCCTGAGTTTCCTTATATGAAGAATGGGTATAATACCTACCTCATAAGGCACTGTGAGGATCAAATTAAAGAATATATGTAGGTGAGATATTTAGATACTACTTGGCATATAAACATTCAATAAATGAGAACCAAGTGATGATAACTTTAATAACTAGCAGTAGCCACCATTTCTTGAATGTGTAATTATATACAGTGATGGTTTTGTTTTTATGTTAAAAAGAGCCCTTATCTCTTAGAGATACATACTGAAATATGTGTAGATGGGATTTCTAGGAGGGTTTGCTTTAAAGTAACATAGGATTGCGTGTGGGTGGGGATATAGGTGAATCAAGGTTGGTCATGAGTTGAAAATTGTTGGAATCGTTGATGGGTTCGTGGGGCTCATTGTACTCTTCTACTTTTATTTATGTTTTAAATTCTCCATTAAAAAAAAACTTTAGAAAAAGCATATGTAGGAGAAGGAAATGGCAACCCACTCCACTATTCTTGCCTGGGAAATCCATGGACAGAGGAGCCTGGTAGGCTACGGCCCATGTGGCTGCAAAGAGCTGGGCACAACTTAGCAACTTAACAAATAAACAAACAAAAGTCTATGTTCTGTATGGGATAGAGTATATGTCCCACTAAATGTAATATGTGACGTATACAGGCAAACCTTGTTTTATTGTGCTTCATTTTATTATGCTTTGCAGACAGTGTTTTTTTTTTACCAATTGAAAAATTTTTCCAATTGAAAGTTGCTGTGGCAACTTCCGTGTCCAGCAAGTCTGTTGGTGTGATTTCACCAGCAGTGCTCACTTCTTGTGTCTGTCACATTTCGATAATTCCTGCAATATTTCAAACTTTTTCATTATTATTTGTTACGGTGATCTGTGACCATGATCTTTGATGTTACTATTGTGAAAACTATTACAACTCATTGAAGGCTCAGGTGATGGGTGGCACTTTTTACAAATAAAGTATTTTAAAATTAAGGTATATACTTTGTTTTTTAACATATAATGTTATTGCACAGTTAATAGTATAGTGAAAGCATAACTTTTAAAAGATATTTTGTTGAAGGACAGTTGATTTACAATGTTGCTTTTCATTTCTGCTGAATACAAAGTGATATATATATAGTCTTTTTCATATTCTGTTCCATTATGGTTTATCCCAGGATATTGAATATAGTTCTCTGTACTATACAGTAGGAACTTGTTCTTTATCCATCTTCTATATTCTAGTTTGCATCTGCTAATCCCAGACTCCCAGTCCTTCCCATACCCACCACTTCCCCTCTGGCAACCACAGGTCTGTTCTCTGTGCCTGTGAGTCTGCTACTGTGTCTTCACTTCAGTCGCTCAGTTGTGTCCAACTCTTTGCGACCCCATGAATCGCAGCACGCCAGGCCTCCCTGTCCATCATCAACTCCCAGAGTTTACTCAAACCCATGTCCATTGATTCGGTGATGCCATCCAGCCATCTCATCCTCTGTCATCCCCTTCTCCTCCTGCCTCCAACCCCTCCCAGCATCAAGGTCTTTTCTAATGAGTCAGCTCTTCGCATCAGGTGGCCAAAAGTATTGGAGTTTCAGCTTCGACGTTAGTCCTTCCAATGAACACTCAGGACTGATTTCCTTTAGGATGGACTGGTTGGATATCCTTGCAGTCCAAGGGACTCTCAGGAGTCTTCTCCAAAATCACAGTTCAAAAGCATCAATTTTTCAGTGCTCAGCTTTCTTTATAGTCCAACTCTCATCCATACATGACCACTAGAAAAACCGTAGCCTTGACTAGATGGATCTTTGTTGCCAAAGTAATGTCTCTGCTTTTTAATATGCTAAGTTGATCATAACTTTCTTCCAAGGAGCAAGCGTCTTTTAATTTCATGGCTGCAGTCACCATCTGCAGTGATTTTGGAGCCCCCAAAATAAAGTCTGCCACTCTTTCCACTCTTTCCCCATCTATTTGCCATGAAGTGATGGGACTGGATGCCATGATCTTAGTTTTCTGAATGTTGAGTTTTAAGCCAACTTTCTCAGTCTCCTCTTTTCGCTTTCATCAAGAGGCTTTTTAGTTCTTCTTCACTTTCTGCCATAAGGGTGGTGTCACCTGCATATTTGAAGGTATTGATATTTCTCCCAGCAGTCTTGATTCCAGCCTGTGCTTCCTCCAGCCCAGCGTTTCTCATGATGTACTCTGCATAGAAGTTAAATAAGCAGGGTGACAATATACAGCCTTGACGTACTCCTTTTCCTATTTGGAACCAGTCTGTTTTTCCATGTCCAGTTCTAACTGTTGCTTCCTGACCTGCATACAGGTTTCTCAAGAGGTGGGTCAGGTGGTCTGGTATTCCCTCCTCTTTAAGAATTTTCCAGAGTTTATTGTGATCCACACAGTCAAAGGCTTTGGCATAGTCAATAAAGCAGAAGTAGGTATTTTTCTGGAACTCTCTTGCTTTTTCAATAATCTAGTGAATGTTGGCAATTTAATCTCTGTTTCCTCTGCCTTTTCTAAAACCAGCTTGAACATCTGGAAGTTCACAGTTCATGTATTGCTGAAGCCTGGCCTGGAGAATTTTGAGCATTACTTTTACTAGCATGTGAGATGAATGCAATTGTGCGGTAGTTTGAGCATTCTTTGGCATTGCCTTTCTTAGGAATTGGAATGAAAATTGACCTTTTCCAGTCCTGTGGCCACTGGTGACTTTTCCAAATCTACTGACATATTGAGTGCAGCACTTTCACAGCATCATCTTTCAGGATTTGAAATAGCTCAACTGGAATTTCATCACCTCCACTAGCTTTGTTCGTAGTGATGCTTCCTAAGGCCCACTTGACTTCACATTCCAGGATGTCCTGCTCTTGGTGAGTGAGCACACCATGGTGATTATCTGGGTTGTGAAGATCTTTTTTGTACAGTTCTGTGTATTCTTGCCACCTCTTCTTAATATCTTCTACTTGTGTTAGGTCCATACCATTTCTGTCCTTTATTGAGCCCATCTTTGCATGAAGTGTTCCCTTGGTATCTCTAATTTTCTTGAAGAGATCTCTAGTCTTTCCCATTCTATTGGTTTCCTCTATTTCTTTGCACTGATCACTGAGGAAGGCTTTCTTATCTCTCCTTGCTATTCTTTGGAACTCTGCATTCAAATGGGAATATCTTTCCTTTTCTCCTTTGCTTTTTGCTTCTCTTCTTTTCACAGATACTTGTAAGGCCTCCTCAGACAGCCATTTTGCTTCTTTGCATTTCTTTTTCTTGGGGATGGCCTTGCTCCCTGTCTCTTGTACAGTGTCATGAACTTCTGTCCATAGTTCATCAGGCACTCTGTCTATCAGGTATAATCCTTGAATCTATTTCTCACTTCCACTATATAATCATAAGGGATTTGATTTAGGTCATACCTGATTGGCCTAGTGGTTTTCCCTACTTTCTTCAGTTTAAGTCTGAATTTGGCAACAAGGAGCTCATGATCTGAGCCACAGTCAGCTCCTGATCTTGTTTTTGCTGACTGTATAGAGCTTCTCCATCTTTGGCTGCAAAGAATATAATCAATCTGATTTCAGTGTTGACCATCTGGTGATGTCCATATGTAGAGCCTTCTCTTGTGTTGTTGGAAGAGGGTGTTTGCTATGACCAGTGTGTTCTCTTGGGAAACTGCTATTAGCCTTTGCCTTGCCTCATTCTGTACTCCAAGGCAAAACTTTGCTTGTTACTTCAGGTGTTTCTTGACTTCCTACTTTTGCATTCCAGTCCTTTATAATGAAAAGGACATCTTTTTTTGGTGTTAGTTCTAAAAGGTCTTATCGGTCTTCATAGAACCATTCAACTTAAGCTTCTACTAGTCAGGGCATAGACTTGGATTACTGAGATTTGTTCTTTTTTATGGCTGAGTAATATTCCACATACCACATCTTTATCCATTCATCTGTTGTAGGTTGTTTCCATGTTTTGGCTGTTGTAAATAATACTGCTATGAGCGTAGGGGTACATTTGTCTTTTTGAATTATAGTTTTGCTTGGATATATGCCCAGGAGTGGAATGACTGGATTATATGGTAGTTCAGATTTTAGTTTTTTGAGAAACCTCCATACTGTTCTCCATAGTGGCTGTACCAGTTTATATTCCCACCAAGAATTGTAAGAGGATTCCCTTTTCTCCAGACCCTCTCTAGCATTCATTATTTCTAGAATTTAATGATGGCATTCTGACTGGTGTGAGGTGGTACGTCATTGTAGTTTGATTTGCATCAGGATGTAACTTTCATGTCCCCTGGGAAAGCAAACAGTTCATGTGACTCATTTTACCTGTAATATTTGCTTTATCATGGTGGGTCTGGAATTGAACCCTCAGAATCTCTGAGGTGTGCCTGTATTGGGTGGGGTAAAAAGAAAACTTCAATTTAGAAGCACAAAAATTAATTATTTGGATGGATAGATATGGTTGTGGGGGTGGTGAACGTAGGGTGAGGAGGCTGCAGGGGCGCTGGAAGGCTTCTGGAGGGAGGGCGTGTGGTCTGTGCCCGCCGTCAGTCTTTTGTTTTACCAGGTGACCGTGGTCCGGAACTTGGAGGCCTATGGCCTGGACCCGTGCTCGGTGGCTGCCACCCTTCAGCAGCGCTGCCAGGCTAGCACCACCGTCACTGCTGCCCCGGGGCTCAAGGACAGCCTGCAGGTTCAGATCCAGGGCAACCAGATCCACCACCTTGGCCGGCTGTTGCTGGGTGAGCATCCCCCAGATGAAGCAGAGACGTCAGTCTCACTAGGCAAAGGTCTTCCTACCAACTAAAGTCACTCTATTGAGTTTACCATAAACATAGCTTTTAGCAGCCAGCGAGAGGTGGAACTAATGTTTGCTCTTTATCTTTTAGCCCCCAAATTCAATGTTTTATCCACCATCCTAGTGGAGAAATTTTCTTTCTGGTTTTCCTTCTTTATAAAACATTGGTTGAGCACCCAAGCTTTGCTAGGCACTTTGCTGGGCTTTTTCCAGGCTTGATGCTGAAGAACCGTTTCTGTTTTGCAGATGAGGAAACAGGTTCAGTACTTTGTACTGAGATAATTCAACTGTTCAGTGCTGTAGTTGGGCTCCAAACCTTGATTTGCGGAATGAACTCTTTAAGTTCACTAAACAAGACCCATCCAGTCCAGCCCCATCTTCCCTCCACCTTCTCTGGCAGGTCCCTGACTCCCAGGCCAGGCCTCAGCCCTGCTGGTCTCCTGGCTGTTCCCTGCGTGCACCCCCACGTTCACCCCTGGCTGCTTCCCTCCGTGTAGTCCCCTAACCTTGAATGGCCTCTCGCAGCCTTAGAGGCTCGTTGGCCCAGCTCAGGGGCCACAGGAAGCCTGTCTTAGAACATGTCCCATTTTTTAATTTTCTGTTTCCTTAAATTGACATTTAAAAAACTGCTAGCATGGCACTTTCCAATTGTGTTTATATTCTGATTAGTGTCTATAACTGGGCTCATTTATTCTGTGTCTGAACTCCCTGTTAGAATGAGCATCTTGAATCACAGACCTTACCTTTTTCATGCCCAAGGTCTGGCGCATAGTAAATGCTCAATAAGCAAGGTTACTTTATGGTCTCAGGCTGTACCCAGCAGTTGACTTAGAACTGCACCCCTTTAAGTGAAGAGCTCCATGTGAAATACAGAGGGAAAAAGATAAACACATAACTGCACTCAGACACATGCATTCTCCCTTACGAAAAAATTACAAGTGCCTGAAGTACACTTAGAAAGTAGTTATCAGCAAGAAAGTTGCTGGAGACTCAGCCTCGAGGTATGAGGATGTATGGTCCACCCTGCAGGGGTTGCGTGTGAGCTGGGTGTGGAAGAGCAGGTCACGTGATGGAAACGGTTTGAGCTGAGGCTCGAAGGCGGGAGTGAACAGAGTGGGGCGGGAGGGCCAGGAGGCGGCTGTGCAGCTGCGGACCTCGGCGTGCATGTTGGGTTGCTTCCGTCATATTCCACTCTGTGCGACCCATTGGATGGTAAGCCACCAGGCTCCTCCGTCCACAGACTTCTCCAGGCAAGAATACTGGAGTGGGTTGCCACGTCCTTCCCCAGGGGATCTTTCAAGCCCAGGGATCGAACCTGCATCTCTTACGTCTCCTGCGCTGGCAGGCGGATTCCTTACCGCTTGTGCCACCCCGGGACCTTGGCGGTCGGGGCAGAGGAGGGTCACTGTAGACAGCGGGACGGAGCGGGCGGGGAGAGCATGCACAAACCTCACTGAGGAGTCTCTGCCTTTCGGATTGCAGAAGAGTATCGGCTGCCTCGAAAACACATCCAAGGCCTGGAGAAGGCCCCGAAGCCTGGCAAGAAAAAATGACAGACTTTTGTTTCATATGGTTGATCCGGTGGAAATCCAGGCTCTGGGCTGGTAATTTATATGAGTATTTTCTGTTTTTGCAAACTAAAAAAATATATATATAATTCTTTACCAAAATAAATTTTTATTCTAATCTGAATTTGATTCCCTTTTGTTTCTTCCACTTAGTAAACTGTTGTACTAAGTTTCCAGGTTCAGAGCCGTTTGAAAGGAGCCCTGGAGGCCATGGAGGCTGCTCTTCCCGTTCACGTGGTTTCGATCATTGGTGTGAGCCCAGCCAGAGCTCAGGCGGGGGAGCCTGCCTGTTTTAAAGTCCTACTGAATAGTCAATAACCTCTTGCTATACTTGCTACCTAATTAACCTCCTAGCCCCCAAATCACTCCTTCAAATATCTAAAGGGCTATTTATATGTTTATATTTGTCATCATTCAGAAGAAGGAACGGTTATCTCTGCCTTGAGCAAAGTTTAGGCTAGACCAGAAATAAACAAAGAAAGCACATTAGGACATGGGTTTCTGTACAACAGTAATTTTTCCTCAGCGTTGACAACTGCCACTAACAGCTGTAAGTTGTGATGTGGCTACAGGTTAGATGACTTTGCTACAGTGAAGAGTCTTAACCAACTAATGCTTTCTTTACCCTCAAACTTCTTACCTGGGGCTCATGGACAAGGTCTTCAGAGGGCCCACGGAGTTCTCTGAAATAGTGCGTAAGATTCTGTGTGACCGTTTTCCTAAGAGAGGTTATCCGTGCCTTTTGTTCAGTTCAGCCGGATCATGTGAAAAGATTCAGACCCCGGCTATGGTCCCTGCTCAGTCTGGGGCAGTCATTTCTGCACCAGAGGCCTCCTTGTGCGATAGGGAGGAGAAGGGCTGAACCAAATCACTGCAGAGTTATCTGCTGTTTACCGTCAAAAAAATAAAATTACACTTCGGTTTACTTTTTTACTTGCTCATCTTGGTTTTTTTTTAAACCAAGATAAAGACTTGAAAATACCCACAATATTCACAAATTCCCCACCTGGGGCTTGAATAAGAAAAGGATGAATATAAAAATGTGTGTGAGGTCCCTTGCCTTTTGTTAGGAGGCTCTGAATGATCGGCCTTTTCACTGCTGACTCGCTGTGAGTAAACTGCATCACTGTACTGACCTGCTGTGTTAACATGAGCACATGAAACTGAGAAAGAGGTTTCTAGAAATTGACCCCAAACAAGATTCTGTTACAGCAGAGCCCTTGGACACGCACGGTTTGATCTGAGGGCGATAGAGTAGTCGTGAGATACGGTCCTCATAATCAGTGCAGATGACACATAGAAAACACGAGGTGGTGGTTTGGTCGCTCAGTCGTGTCCGTCTCTTGCGACCCCATGGACTGAAGCCCGCCAGGCTTCTCTGTCCATAAGATTCTCCAGGCAAGAGTCCTGGAGTGGGTCATTTCCTTCTCCCAAGAAAACACACAGTGCTTTATACAGTTCTTTCACAGACATAATTTGTTTAGCACAACCTTGGAGGGACTGGAGGCTCAGAGTTGTGTCCTGCCTTGCTTACCCTTCCTAAAGACACAAGCCAGTGAATGGTGAGGCTAGGTCTGCAATGAACATCCACGCTTCAGGTTTGACCCAGAATTCTGCCGTGACACAGTGCTGTCAAGACGTGCTTCAGATGGTTTTTCCAGTAATGGTGACACATTTTGCATTGATTCATCTTCCCTTTTCTCCTCATGAATACCATAGGTTCATGGGAGGAGGCAAGGGCGTGTTAGGCTGTGCAAGGGATTCCTTTTTCTATGTGCTAAGCCAAATAATCTACATCACGGTCAAATGTGCAGCTTTGAACTTAATCGCACATTGTAACCAAATGAGTTTCAGTGAAATGCAAAAACTGGTTCATTTCTGGGTTTTGGCAAAATTATTGAAAGATATACCTCTTGGAGCGAGCAAACATTACAGCTGTATCCCATTCCTGGACACTTTTAAGAATGTCTCTTGGACAGGGGTGCTCTCCTAGAGGGAGGTCAGGGGTAGACTGGATGAACTGAGGGCCCTCATTGATTGCACTGTGTGTGATCAATACTGGAAGGCAGGCGAGAATTCCTTTTTAATGACTTTTATATGGTTATCACCACGATTACTGAGATATTCCTTTGATGGACATCAGAGCTAAGGTGAAAGGACTGTCTTAGTCATCTAGCCCTTTCCTCCGGGTGAGATGATCGCAAACGTTCAAAGACTCCTTCCTATCCGATTTTAAAATAATTCCAGAAATAGAAGAATCATTGCTTAACTCAGTAGCCTGTTCTGGTGTTTAATCATCCTTAGCTCCAGAGAATCACCTCCCCCCACCCCTCCTCAAAGTGCTCTTTCTGTAGTGAGTCCCTCTGCTTTCCTGTCTGTGGGGACGGAGAATAACCCGTCACCGTGGCAGCGCCTCCAGCCCGTGCCTCTGGAAGATGTTCTCAGGATGCCTTCATGCCTCTGTCTGTTGGCAAAAGAAAATCTGACTTGGCCTTGAAGTGTGGGCGTTCCTCTGGCCCCACCCCTCTCCCGGCTCCACCATTTCCAAGAGATTTCCCAGATTTCCCGGAGAGGGGGAGGTTCAAGGAACGCATCTCTCGCCTGAATCGTTTTTGCAACAAGCTTTTATTACTTTTTTTTTAAACCCATATAAGAAAGACATTTCAAAAGAAAGCCTCAGAACACACATTGGACAACACAACGGCAGAAGGCACTCCAGCAGTCACACCCGCCCTGGGCAGGAAGGGGCATTCACTACTCACTGCTGTTTCCGAGGCTCGGACCCCAGCCCGGGTCCCTGGTCTAACTGTGCTTTCGATAAGGTCTGAATTTTCCCAGTTTTCTTATTTCATAAACACCCCATATCTTTATATATAGCTATATGCCTTTATGTATATATGTACAGGACTTCTTTATCTTCTCAAAAATAAAACGGCCACCCCTTCTGAGGGGGGTCTCAGCAGCATTCACAGCGGTTGCAGCAGCGTGCCTTCTGTCGTATTACAGACATGCAGCGTGGAGGAGAGGGCGCTGCGCCCGCCTGCAGCAGGGAGGGGATTTTAAGGGAGGGAAGTGATAAGGCTGAGCAGGAGATGGCAGATAATGGGGGTTTTTATGATGGAAAACATCTTTTTGAGCTGCTTAGCTCATCCTGTTTTTGCAGCTCTGAAGACCAAGAAGTTTGCATGATGAAGGTTCTGCATTCCTTCTAGGATCAGGGGTGAGGTGGACTCAGGGAGGGAACTTGTGCGGCTACACAAAGAAGCATGGGCTTGAACTGACCCAAGGACTTGAGAAGGCAGAGAACAGAGAAGACATGGGTCTCTTAGAGGCAGGATTGGAAAACCGGCCCCGCTTTGAAAGTTCAAGTCCTCCCTCTGCCCTGGAGTGTCTCTGCAGTCCTGGTTCCTGGCTTGAATTGCTTGGCTGGTTTTAAGTTTGACCCTAAGCAAGGAGCCAGTACAGATGCAGACGTCGGGAATCCGACAGGGTGAATCTGATCCGCCCTGTCCAGGCGGTTTGACCTCACTTCTAAGAAGTCAGGGCCCAGGACCTTAGACGCGCAGAAGCTCTGAGACCCTCACCCCGTGCTTGGGGGGCAGGCTCCCCTGTCCTTGTCTCTCACACAGCCGTGCTCCACTTCCTGGCAGGAGCAAGCCAGCAGCAGAGCCTCAAGCAAAGGCCGGGGTTCCTGACCCTCTCTGAAAACAAAAAGGCACGAGGTCAGCAGGAGGCCAGCCCCACGGCGGACAGTGCTTCAGACCACGAAGGAGTCCCAAGTCGGCTGAGTTGGGGGGGCCCCCCTCCGTAATCAAGGCAGCTCCTCCGGCAGCACCTGGAGATCCCAGAGTCCAGAGGGAGGGGGGAGGCGGTCCTGGAGGCCGAAGGGGAACCGAGGCAGCCAGGCCCGTGGCCACTAGTTGGGGAGGCCTGAAGACAGCCTGGACTCGTTTACCTGCAACACGTTTTGGCTTCGACTGTCTGAATTGCGCACTCAGCAGGAGACTTTAAAAATAGTTAAATGGCTGGTTTCCCCTTAGTGGAAACGGTGAGGATGAGGGCAACATTAAAGTCAAAATTGCAACTTAAAAACAGAGTTGAGGAAGATGTGGCTGAAGACCACACACACACAGATATAAATGCCTTTGGGTTTACACGTGTACAGACTCTTGGGCCATCAGGGCCAGGGCAGCTGCAGCTTCTCTGGAAATAGCTCAGGCAGCCTCAGCTTTGGTGCTTCTGACCTGAGCCTCTGGGGCCAGAAGCTTTATGACCATCCCTTACCCGTGAGCAACGGGCACCTGAGGATGGTGGGGGAAAATTCTTTTTTTAAAAAAATATTTATTTATTTGACTGCACAGGGTCTTAGTTGTAGCACGCGGGATGTTTTAGTTGAGGCATGTGGGATCTAGTTCCCCGACTGGGGATCGAACCTGGGCCCTGTGCATTGGGAGCTCGGAGTCTTAGCCACTGGATCACAAGGGAAGTCCCGGGACAATTCTATGAGCATTGTCCTGTTTCAGGGGCTTAGCTCAGACCTGCTAAAGGAATATGCTACAGTTCTGGACTCATAAATAAAGGAACTGTGGATGGCAAATAAGAAACAAATTGAAGAAGACTAAAGGCCAGAGAAAGAACACATGTCTCTAAACCCCTTTTCTTTCCTTTGCCAGCTGGTGTAGGGAGAGGCAGCTATTTGGTCTGCGGAAGGCTTGCAGATGGCGAGACGAGGCGGCCGGTCTTACGCGCGCGCGCGCTGCTCTGGGGCGGTGTGCAGAGGCACAGATGGCAGCGGGCAGGCCCCATGCCTGCATGCACATGCGGCCGCCAGAGGCGTCATGCCACATCCGGAGCTGATGGGCGGGCACAGATGCACCCACCAGACATGTCCTGAGAAAGTGTCTGTTGCAAAATAATAATTAATAATAAAAATTAAATCCGCGGGCTTTCAGGAGAAGGAGAGGCCGGACTGGCTAGGCAGGTTTGCCCTGGGATTTTCTTAAGGCTTCCTCCAGTTTCTGCCTAAACTTGTTGTACTTCTTCTGCACTTGTTGGACTTTGTCCTGCTCCTCTTTCTCCAGGATTGTTAGGAAGTTCTGGAGCTCAGGGATGGAGAAGGCGTCCCACTGGGTGGCAAGAGGGAGATTGGGGAAGAGAAAGAACAGGAGACAGGAGACAGGTTAGACATCGCATGACGGAGGGGCCCTGCCAGCTCCCCCTTCACACCACTTGCTACGGAATAGGCAGGTGTGATGAACACAGCTTGAGGTCTCCATGCTGTATCAGCAACAGGATTTCAAATCCTGGCATCTCGTGGCCAAGAGTTAGACCATAAGCCCTATTTTGATAGGTTTATGCCGTATTTTATTGACTGAAACCATATTTATTGGAGAATCAAAAATCTTAAATTTCTCAGTAGCAGCTGAGATCCTAACCGTGATGCTGGAGCTCCCTGAGACCCTGGTGACCACCTGGAGCTGCCTGCTTTGGGGCTGACCAGCAATGGGTCCCCCAGCTTGCAGCCCCCGGAGTGACATCTGGAGGAGAGCTGGGCTTGGACTCAGGAGACTGGGCGTCAGCCTGGCCCTGCCATGCGACCCTGAGCACAGAACTCCACCCTTCTCAGCTGTTTCCTCATCTGCTGTGGAATTAGGGTGTCCACCTCCCGCGGCTGGCAGCGCAGATAATGAAATGAGTCACTTGCACAGCTCTGCAGGGCCTGGTGGGCTGGGCCTGGCCGGTGGGACCTGGTCTCTCAGGACAGCAGGCAAGTCCGGCCTCTCCCGGCTGACCCTGGGACTGAGGCCCCCCAGGGGTCAGGGACTTGGACTCCCAAGCTCGTTGAGCACAAAGGAACATTAAGGTTTATCTGGTTTAACCCCCACATTGGGGAAATCAGAAAACTGAAGTCCACGGAGGGAACCACGATCACAGAGCTTACAGCCGCAAAACTTGGATGAGAAGCCAGGCCTCTAAACGCCAGGCCTGTGAGGTTCCTATGGGGCCAGCAACGTTCAAACAGTTTCTGTGGGACACTCTGTCCCAACAGAACCTCCCAGTCTATCAAAAGGAGGGAGAGCAGAGCTTCCTGGAGGAGGCGGGAAAAAGACAGGCCTAGATACCCCAAATTTCCACAGTGGCTCCCAAGACTGTTTCTGCAAACCCCAGGCCTGCACTGGGGGCGGTGTGACAAACTGCGAGATGCGCCTGCTGCGACCCCAGGCACCCCGGGACGGGAGCAACTGCTGGGTTCACCCCACCCCACACTGCAGGCCAGGCGCTTCCCGTGGGGCAGCGAGGTCCGTTTTCAAGAACTAGGGAGAGACAACTGACTCAACAATACCCATGCCCGGGGGGAGCCCAGAGTTGGCGCTTGCTGAGCCTCAGGACATCCTCAGGAGCAAAACGCAGGGTGGAAGACAGGGAGGTTCTCAGCACCCCTCCCTGAGTGTTCAGAAATAGGCACATGGAATGCTGTCTTTCCACAGGCCTTGCCAGACAC
The DNA here is from genome assembly GCF_023699985.2 of Odocoileus virginianus. Classification (NCBI taxonomy): domain Eukaryota; kingdom Metazoa; phylum Chordata; class Mammalia; order Artiodactyla; family Cervidae; genus Odocoileus; species Odocoileus virginianus. The sequence continues at coordinate 69,835,630 of NC_069684.1, forward strand.
AGGCCCTGACCTGCTCCCCCAGAGCGCTTAAATCCTGACTTCAGTGCTGACCTTGGGCCACACTCGCCCCAGCTCAGCAGCCGCGCTGGGGGGTGAGGACCGCACCTACCCGGCAAGCTGGGTCTGTGCAGCAGGCGGAGGCACCCAGACCTACCTCCACCTCTCCAGTTTCGTTCTCCTTCAGCACGAAGCTGAGGACGTCCGTGTCAGGCCCGGCAAGTAAGCGCAGGTAGAGGGGGCAGTCAGCGATGGAGAGTTTCTGGAACAGCACTGCAACATGTATATTATCATATGTGAAACAGATTGCCAGCCCAGGTTTGATGCATGAGACAGGGTGCTCGGGGCTGGTGCACTGGGATGACCCTGAGAGATGGGATGGGGAGGGAGGTGGGAGGGGGTTCAGGATGGGGAACACATGTGTGCCCATGGCTGATTCATGTCAGCGTATGGCAAAAACCACCACAATATTGTAAAGTAATTAGCCTCCAATTAAAATAAATAAATTTAAATTAAAAAAAAAAACTACTCAGTCTACAAAGAGAACTATTTTTCTTCCTAGAGGAAGGAAAAATTCTTAACTGATGTAGGTTCAAAATAACAGTAAGACAAATAAACTCAAAAAACCACACACACACACACACAAAGAGCACTGCAGACCAAGAGAGGGGGCTAGACTCGCCTTGGAGTGAAAGGGCAGGGGCTCAGGATGGCTGGGACCGATTGGGATGCAGGGGTGTTTCTAGCCATGCTTTCAACCTAACGAAACGTGCCTGGCGGGAACAAAGGGTAACAACCAGTACCTTTGGTGTCTGCTAGGGTGGGAAGCCTGTTTCCACTCACGTCATCACCCCAAGGGTTCGAGGGAGTGGTCCCATTCCCCAGATTAGGAAGTGAACGCCCAGGGGTGGGTTTCCTGCAGCCACGTGTGAAGGGAGGGGCACGGTGGGTGGGCAGCAGACTTGATGCCACGCGGGAGGCTGGGCTCCGGCGCCACGAGACGCCCACCCCTCCCCCTAAGTGTGACCGGGCTCGCCCAGCCAGAGGCGGGAAGGGTTGTTTCTGGGGGGCGCGCGCTCTCTCCTACCCTGCCCATCCTTGTGCATCCGCTTAAAGAGCGCGAACTTCTGGGGATTGTCCACGACCATGAACTTCTTGAGCAGCCCTTGGATGACCTCGCTGACCGTGGTGGAGCTGCTGATGTGCAGCTGCTTGACGGCGTCGAGCGGCAGGTAGAAGGACGTGCGCTTGTCTGTGGTGGCCGCGGGGTCCACGTCCTTGATGGCGTCGTAGATGGACTGGGGCCGGATCCCGGCGGGCACCGTGACCGGCCTCCGCAGCTTCAGGTGCACCTTGATGAAGCCCGTGTAGCTGCCGTCCTCGCTCTGCGGGCGCAGGTTGGGCGCGGTTAGCGCCGGCCTGTCTCGCCGGATCGCCCACCCGCCACTGCAGCGGCCGGTCCTGACGCAGTGCCATCCCAGCCACACCCGCACCACCCGCCTCCCTGAGATCCCTCCTGCCTCTGCTGACCTGGGGATGCTAGCAGGGCAGCGGCAGGAGAAGGCCCGCAGGACCAGGCTACTGCTGCGGCTTCCCTTCCCAAGGGGCTCATGCTGCCTGCCCCAAATGCCCTGCCACCGGGCAGACGGGGCGATTGCCTCTGCTGAGTCCCCAGGCCAAGAGGCAGGGTCTGGAGTGGCCTCTCTGGTCGTCCCCTCCAAACCAAGGAGGAGCAGGCAGGCTCTGTGATAAGATCCTCGGAGAACCAGGGCACTGAATTTCCTCCTCCATCCCTCTCTAAAACCCTTGAGACTTAAACCCCAGTCCCTCTGCAACTGGATTTTTCTGGCGTCCATCCGGCTGACGCCCCCAAAGAGCCAGTTGCCAGCAAACACCAGCAGGGGGCAGGGCTCCTCCAGCGTCTCCCCTGAAGACGGCCTTTCTGAACCAGCACGAAGCTGGCGCCTTCTCTCCTAGCCCTGCAGTCAGACAGGCTGCCCCAGGCACAGGCTGTGAGGACCAAGAAGGGGAGGAGGGCTGCCTGCTCCCCTTGCCTAGGGCTTCCTGGGCCCCTATCACCTGCGTATCATTTAATGCCTACGGGTGCTTTGACACATGGGCACTAATGTCTCCATTTTATACCGAGGCTCAGAGAGGTTAAGGTTTCCCAAAGCTTCAATTTAAAGAGCCAGAGACGCGATCTGGGTCTCATTCTATAGCCCAATCTGTTTCCCCAGAGCACGGGCAGCCCAGGTTCGTGGCCTCACATAAGCCCAGAGGCTCCAGAGACCCAGAGAGGGGAGCGCCCTCCCGGGGAGGGGAGCCCCAGGATTCCGAGGGGGAAGAGGGGAGCCAAAGCGGAAGGGGCTGTGAGTGGGGGGGTGCAGGGGCGGGGAGCGGGGCGGATGCTCACCAGCTTCATGCCCAGGCAGTCCTTCTCCCGGGCGTTGTAGCTCTCAATCTTCTGCTTGATCTCCTGTAGAGTGGGCGGGCGTGGAGGCTCCTCAGGAGGCTTACAGTCATTCTGGAAGAGACACAGACGTGAGGGTGGACACGTGCATCACACACGCTTCTCAGGATGAAAAAGGGAGTGACCACTTCCGCCCAAAGGCCTCTCCAACCAAGAGTAAGTGAGCACCAGTACCATCCAGTGAACGGGATGGACTCAGGCTGAGAACAATCGGAGGTCAAATGGCAGCTGTGATAACTGTCTGGCCGGCTACCCCGAGGAAGTGGCTGAAATCTTTCTTGGTGCCAATCTCCTTGCCTGTGAAATGGGGGCAATACCCACCCTTCAGGCTTGTTGCAAGACCGATGTGAAAGGGCCTGGCACCCAGGCGGTGGGGGTATGAATCTCCTGAATCGGCAAAGCTGTTTTTCTCATTGAGGGCTGCTAAGGAAAGATGCATTCAGATGCTATGGGAGATGCAAAGAAATGCAAGCCATGGTCGTCTCCTCAAGGAAGTAACAATACAGCTGGAGAGAGGCATGCACACGTGGTCCCAGCGTATGCTGAAGGGGGTGACGGCAGCTCTCCCAGGCTGAGGGGGCCAAGGGCATACGGACATCAGCTCAGGCCCCAGGCCCCAGGGCTTTGCACACAAGTACATATATGGGCTTCCCTGTGGCTCAGACAGTAAAGAGTCTGCCTGCAATGCAGGAGACCCGGGTTTGATCCCTGAGTTGGGAAGATCTGCTGGAGAAGGAAATGGCAACCCACTCAAGTATTCTTGCCCGGGAAATCCCAGGGACAGAGGAGCCTGGTGGGCTACAATCCATGGGGTTGCAAAGAGTCAGACACGACTGAGTGACTAATATACAAATGCGCACACACACACACACACACGTACATATACACACATACACACATGCACACACACATACACAATACATACACACATATGCACATATTCACACACACACACGTATCTTTCAAACGAAGGCACGCCTGGTGGGAGCAGGGGGCTGCAGCCTTCTCTGAGAGCCGAGGGGATGACTCTCCGCCGGGGCACAGGGCTGGCCTGGGTTACTGAGAGCCTCCTCTGTGCCAAGTGCTTGCTATGCATTGTCTCAATTAGTCCTCAGAACCAAACTGCGAGATCGAGTTCACCCACATTTTATGGGTGAGACAACCAAGCCCAAGAGGTCAGGAGCGTGCCTCCAGCCCTACAATCTGCAGAGCTAAAGGGACTCGTCTGTTCTGCTGCATTCTTCCCACAATACCACAACGGATTCTTCTGACTGCACTCCCTGCCCCAGACCCCCTCCAGGAAGAATGAAGCTGAGGAAGAGAAGGTCAGTGTCCTTCACACTGCGGAGACAGTCCAGGTGAGCATTCTGGGGTCTGAGCAACTCTATCCGTCTGTCAGTTCCCCGACTTTCTCTCGAGTCCACTGCCACCCCCACTTCCGGCTGTGTCTTCACGCTCTTCCCGTGAGGCTGAGCGTGTGGGAGCCAGTCTGCAGGAATAAACAGGTCGGTCAAAATCGGCTTAGAATTTGTCCATCTCAGAAATCCAGTGGACCCCATGGCGGGTCAGGATTCTCCTTTGGCAAATGAGGAAACCGAGGCCCAGAGGGCGATCATTTCCTCCCGGCTGCCATCACGCAGCACCAACCTGCTGGCGTCTGTCTGCTTTGGCTGGGGAATTTCACAGCCATGCTGCCATCACAGCATCACCCAGCTGAACACGCCGGGTTCCAGGGGCAGAGCTGCCCGTCTCACCAGCCCGTGGGAGACCAGTCACACTTGGCAGGACTCCTTCACTTCCTCCTCTCACTTTCCAGCTCCACAGGGCCAGTGAGACGTCAAGCTTGGGCTGCCGAGGGGGGCTGGTGTGGCTCCCACACCCAGGCCTCCGCAGGGAGATGCACTGACACCCTTTTTCCATCACAGCATCTTCTGCGGGCCTGTCTGTTCCTCTCTGGAACAGAAGAGCACTGGTCAGAAGAGCACTGTACGTCCACACACAATCTCTTACACACTCAATGTGCTCTTCCTACTTTACAGGTTACAGACAGACGCTCAGACAGGTTGAGAAACACGTGTGTGGTCCCACTGCTAGTAAGCGTCTGCGTGGGCCCGTTACCCAGTCCGTCAAGTCTTCCCGATGATGCTCTTCTCACCGTGTGCTCACCCCAGGACAGCCCTCATCTGCCGCCCCCATGGTGATCATGGAAATTCCATGCCCCGAGGCTTGGACGAGCAGCCTCCTCACCAAGACCGATACATTACTGACCTGTGAGATGTTCATCTAAGGTGTGTCTGGTGGGTCCCCAGAAACCTCAGGACCTGGGGCCACCGTGTCACCTGTGAAGATGTCAAGGAGGGACTCCCGTCTCCCGGTGGGAGGCACCAGGATTCCAGAAAAGGGCTCACCCGTCTCCTATGTGGCCACTCAGACCCCTGGGACAGGACCCTGAGTCCACTGAGGACCATCCAGGAGGAGTAGTCCCCGGCGACTCCCTTCTGTTGGAGCGGAGCAGCAGCTGGTGTCAGCTGTACATCCGTCTTCATTCGCTGTCGACTTGCTCCCCCGGGACCCTCACAGTGAAGCATCTCATTCCTTGTCCCTCCCCGCTTAGTTCCTGGAGACCTCACCCCAGCCCCCAACCCGCTGGGCACCTCTCTATGGGACCAGGTGTGCCTGCTGCCCGCTGGGAGCTTCCAGTCAGAAAGGCCAGCATCCAGTTATTATTACACACGCTCCACTCCGTTCAGCTATGAAACATGCAGGCTCTTGCTCCTTAGGGCTTAACAGCCTTCTCAGGCTCCTCTACAATAAAGAGTTAAGTGATGGAGAGAAAACTCTAGAAGCTCCTGGAAGATCTCTCGTGGTTTCTAAATGAGCTACAGCCATTTCCCAGTTAGAAAGGGCAGCTACATCATGGCTTTCAAAGGCGAGTATTCCAGCCTGTTTTTGAACAGTAAGAGTCAGAGCGGCCTTAACCTAAAGATTTTCCTTCCTGTTCTCTTTCCCGTCAGCAGATAACCCATCTAGCCCCAGCTTCCCACCACAAACCTGGGGAAGTGACGCAAGTGGCTGTGGGCACCCTCTGCAGGACTGACGCAGAAGACAGCCGTCCTGCTTCCCGCCCCGGCCAGGAGTGCCAGGAGCCCTGTCTGGCCAGCACGCTCAATCTCCCACAATCAGACGGCAGCACCCCCAGGCTGCTGCCCACCCCAGAGCTGGCAGACAAGATCTAACCCATGGACTGAATGAATCAGCTCCCGAAGCAGCCAGCCAGCCAGCCACCGCCAGGACTGTCCGCTCCCCTTCCCCATTCCAGAGAGGGCAGAAAGTCTAGACCAGTGCTTCTTAAACTTGGCTGCACGGGGACTCCTCCGGGGGAGCCTCAGAAACACAACACCTGGGCTCCCTCTTGGAGGTTCTGCTTTCAGTGACCTGGGGTGCAGCCTGGGCAGAAGGATTTAAAAAATCTCCCGGGGATGCTAGCGGGCAGCAGTGTTGGAGAAGAACTCCCAGGCAATTTCAGGCCTGCAGGGTCCCCATCCAGTTGCAGGGTTAACACTTTGGCACCCACAGATATCCACTGCCCCCGGGGTTTACCAAGAAGGCAATATCCAGTGTCTGCAGTCTTCAGAGGGTAAGTCAAAGACCCCACTCTCTATTCACCTGCTGAATTCTCAGGTCCTCAAAGTGAAAGATTTGCCTCCATCTATGGCTACAAAGCTAGAAACCAGACAGATGGTTTTGTTTCCAGGGGTGGCCCAAGATGGAGATAGAATGGGAAATCGACTCTATTATGGTTTTAAAGATACAGGCATTGCCCCGGGAGGCGTCTCTCCTAGGAGGCTGACGTGTTTCGGTGTCTCTGGCATGGATGCTCTGATTAAGCTCCTGGCGTGGGTGGCAGATGGTTGAGCTGTTCCTAATGCATTCAGCACATCCAGGGCACTGGTGAAAGCAGATTTGTGTTCCTAGGTCCTAAGCCATGGAAAGGGCGGTGTCCTCTCTTAACTCTCAGGGTTACTGGGGTACAGCCAGGTGAAGAGGCTGGGTGCTAGGCCTCAGAGTAGAGACACGTCCTGAAACAGTGATCCTCAAATTTTCAGTTTAAGTACCCATTACACCAAAAAAAGAGAGGACCAGCCTCTGGTGGTCTGGGGCCCATCTCAGAGCAGATTTACCCCAAGCTGAATTTTACTTTAAGAAAAAACCCAAACACTGGCTAATCTTGCATTTCAGTTAATGATATAAAGTCTTACTTTGGGTCACTGGGAAGTGACCCCGTGAGCTGAAAAGACTCTGAGTGAAGCTGGTGGCTTGAAGTCTCCCCCTGAGCACAGGGAACCCCACAAAGCCCCAGCAACAAGGGGCACCCCCAGAGTGAGGAGTGGGCTGAGGAGAATGTGCTGGAGCCGTCAGAGACATTCAGGGTCCCCCTTTTTTTTTCTGGACCTAAATCACACAAACTACATTTTTTGCCAGAAATTTCACTTTCCCTGTTTTTAAACTCATCAGCCTCTTCTTGCACACTGCTTTCCCCATCTGACCCCTGTCTGTCTGAAGTCCCTTAGTCAAGGCCTCTCTGATCATCTCAGCCCTGAATGCTAACAGTGATGCCTTACCGTTATTTACTGGCTGGTCCTGTGCAAGTACTGTTCTTCTCACTTAGCCTGTACTGTTGGCCGACTTCACTCCCACCAGAAGTTTATGAGAAATGTACAATTATCATGCTCATTTCACAGATGAGGAAACAGAGCCGCAGGAAGTTTAAAGCTAACCCGCATCCAAAGCTAACACTGCACTGTCCTGCACTTGGATCCCATCTCCTTCCATCTCCTTCCTCCGAGTAGACCACCCAGCGTGGCTTTCCTTTCCAGCCAGACTGAAGCTCCCTGATGGGACACACCGCCCTGAGGCCTCTTCTCTGCAGGCGGCCCAGCGCACAAAACCGATCATAAATGTCCGCTCGAGAACCTGCAAGGGCCCCGTTCCTATGTGGGGAGCAACAGTCTCACTTTCCGCTGGGAAGTACAGTGCCGTGAGTCTTGCATTGCAAGCTAGACTGAGTTCTGTGAGAGAAGAACGTCTTCTCCACCGTGGAATCCCAGAGCTGAGTTCCAGCCTGGCAACACCTACAGGATGAGCACAAGCCTGTGTTCACATTCTGACTCCCACTGCTAACAAAGCGATTCTGAGAGAGCTGGATCGTGTCTTTAAGCCTTAGCTTCCTCATCTCTGTAAATCATTTATTGCCTCATACGACTGAAGTGAAGGTAAAGCCAAATGAAATAGGGGGCATCCTGGAAATGATTGAACCCGTCCAAAGACATGCGCGCTATTACTCCAGGCATACAAAGTCCCACCTCCGTGAGCCAATCTCATTTCTTTCCTGGAGCACTCCCTTTGGAATGGCCCACGTGCCAGAGGGTTTGTTCATTCCTTTCTCTACACTAGTGCTTAGCAAATTTTCTGTAAAGGGCCAGGCAGCAAATATTTCAGGCTCTGCGGTCTATCTAGTCTCTGCTGCGACTCACCTCTGCCATGATAGCAGACAGTGATCACAGAATGAGTGTAGTTTCAATAAAACTTTGTTTGTGGATTCTGGCCCATGGACAATAGCTTGCCACCTCTGTTCTAGTCTGCTGTCTGTGTGGTCCCTCCGCCTGGAATACACAGTCCCCATCTCCCCTAGCTGCATCTTCTCTGTGTAGGACGCCTCTCGGGCCCGCTGCGATCTCCTCGTTCTCTGCTCCCCTCATCTCTTAGACCCCTGACACTTCAATTCCCCAATGGAGAAAGGCACGTACAGGTTTGTACTGGTCCCCACCTTTCTCCTGATAGCATGGTTGTATGAGAAGCAGGTGTTTGCGGTGTGTTTCCTCCCAACACCAGTGGATGGGCCTTTGGTAACTTTTCACTTTACTGGAGTTCTCTCTCTCCACCCTTCCCTCACGAGGAGGTAGCAAATTGGCTGAGGAAAGGTGCAGGCGCACTCACCACTGGCTCAGAGATACTCCCAGACACCATCCCCGTGACCTCAAAGCCTCAGATTCCTGTCGTAGCAAACCTGCAAAGCCCCACATGCCATGGACCTCTGCATCTGCCTGCTAACGTTACCTCCACCACTCCAAGAGCCTGTGGAGGTGCCTTCACAGCCTGTATGGCTACTTCAGCATCTAATTATGCACTACCTTTTATTGTTTAATTATTGTTCCACATGTGTTAATCCCAACTCTCCAGTTAGACGCTCCCTGGAGGGAGTCAGATGTGACATCTTGACAATTATTCTTCTTTTGCAGCCCCTGCAAGAGCTCGGTGGAGAACTAGGCTGACCTCCAAGGATGTGACAGATAAATAAATACCTGCTGATTGAGCGGCAGGGAAAGAGTGGACTAGCTAAGTGGTACTCAGCCCGGCATGGACACCAGCCAGGTCCAGGAGCGCCTCCCACTGACCTGTGCCGCGAAAAGGTGTGGGCTGTGTGGGGTTGCGGGCTTTGGTGGGAAGCTGTCACCTCTTGGGAGTTTCTCGCTGAGGATGAACACAAGACCATCAAATGACCTGTGACCTCTGGTGAGTCACTTCCCCTCCCAGGGCCTCAGTTTCCTCATCTGTGAGATCATGAAGCCAGACCAGAGAAGCTCTAAGGCCCCTCTGCAACGCTAAGATTTTACACAGAAGGTGGGACAGGGTGGTTTCTTTCATCACTGCTTCCTCTTCTGCTGCGGAGAACTGGGTGTGGGCTGGGGGCCTCTGGGAGGAGCTCTGGGGCTGGACGGTCTGAGCTGTGGTAGTGATGACGGGTCTACAGCCGCACTCAGAACCTGCCTGACGTTTCTCCATGACTTGACTTTGCTCCTTACTTGCCGCTGGCTTCTCTATGTGTCTGCCAGACCCCACGCTGCCCAAGTTAAAGTAGGTCCACACCTTCTGAAGTCACACAGTTCAAGAAAGCAAAACAAAAACTCTCCCGGAAGCTGGTCACCATAAGCCTTTGCCACATTTCCTCTTTCTGAGCTCTTAGCAAATCTGTCAGCAGCAATTCTTGTGCCCCTTGGGTAGAAACCATCTCCAGCCTCTGTCTGGGAAGAGAGCCTCTGGCAGCGCTGCAGGGGAAGGACCACCTATAGACGCCTTCCGCTCCGGTCTGCTGCCCACAGCCGGCCTGACCCCAACCCTGGGGTCTCCACTCAGCTCGACCTAAGAAGGAACCTCTGAAGGAAAGGGGCAGGCATCTGCCGGCTGGGCTGGGTTCAGAACACCCTGCTCGATGCTCAGATCACATTCAAGGCTCACTGGCCCCTTTGTGATAGCCTAAATCAAACGGGAAAGAGGAAGCCTGGTGGGGCTTCACCACAGGGCCCCCTGCTGGGTCCTGATGAGCTGGGTTCCCAGCCCCACCCCGGCAGTGGGTTGATTCTCACAAGTCCCTCTATGGAGCTGTCCAGTGTTCCAAAATAAAAGAACCAGAAACTCCTAACTATGGTCCCTGACGGGTTATACCCAAAAGTGGAAGGCAAGAAGGAAGCATGTGTCAGTCGCTCAGTCGTGTCTGAGTCTTTGTGACCCCATGCACTATAGCCCGCCAGGCTCCACTGTCCATGGGATTCTCTACGCAAGAATACGGGAGTGAGTTGCCAGTTCCTTCTCCAGGGGATCTTCCCAACCCAAGGATCACACCTAGGTCTCCCACACTGCAGGGAGATTCTTTACCATCTGGGCCAGCTGGGACATAGAGCATTCTGAACAAGCAGAAATTGAAAGTGAAGTCGCTCAGTAGTCTCCGACTCTTTGCGACTCAACGACTGTAGACTGCCAGGCTTCGCTGTCCATGGGATTCTCCAGGCAAGAATACTGGAGTGGGTTGCCATTCCCTTCTCCAGGAGATCTTCCCAACCCAGGGATCGAACCTGGGTCTCCTGCATTGCAGGCAGACTCTTTACCCTCTGAGCCACTAAGGAAGCCTAACAAGCAGAACAAGCAGAACCATGTGGAATTTGAGTTGCTTTGGGGGGATATAGAGGAGAAGCAATTTAAAAAAAAAAAAACCAAAAAACAGAGAGAAGGAAACTAGAAAGAGACTGAAGTCACCAAAGACAAAATATGGAGCAGATGGTCAGTGGAGACAGTCAGTCCACAGTGACGGACTGAATTGCTCGTGGGTTGGGGACGAAAAGGTGGCTTGGGACATGAAACTGATGGGGTGTGGTTCCCGCGCTGGGAGCCCACAGGTTATCGGAGGAGGGAAGACAGAGACACTCCTCCTGGGGACACCGGAAGAAGCATGGTGCACGCTGGGACCAGCCTGGGTGCAATCCAGGCAGCCCAGCCCAGCTCCGAGCGTAGGGGTGTCCTGCCCGTGGACTCTGGGCTGCCAGCGTGTCCTGGAGCCATCCTGGCGTCCCTCCTGTTTTCACACGGCCCTCTCAGTCTACAGGCAGGAGCAGGCCACCTGGGGAAGCAGGAGCCCCATGCAGGAGGCTGGGCGAGCCCTGTGCCTGGGAGCTGAGGCATTTCAGTTCAGGCCTGCAGCTGCCTCATGGTCTTCGTGAGGCATTCTCGGGGTTCACGGTCCTAATCTCATGCAGTCCTCAGAGTAATGAGGGGGCCATGTTGCTGGCACATCTGGCCACATGCTGGCCTCTGCCAGCCATGCCCTTGGTCATCCGTGAACGTGGGCGAGTCAGTCTCACTGAGACTCAGGTTGCTTTGCCTGAGAAATGCAGATAAGCAGGTCTTCCCTATACATTTATTGCAGAGATGGACTGAAATGGCACATCTGGAAGTGCTCAGCACAATACAAGTACACAGTAAGTGCTCAGTGAATGGCAGCCAGCACCCACCCTTGGTACCCACCAGCAGGATCAGTAGTCATACATCTGGAGGGCAAAGGGAAGTTTGGTTGCGGGGACTGATCCCACGTGGAGTCCTCGTGCCCTGACCCTGGACCCCTGACCGGCCTTTCAGCCTGGCCCACATCATGACTCCTGGGCATCTACTTTCCTCTTCAGGGCTGTAGGCCCCTTTCTCCATAAAAAGGTATTGGAAATTATATGTTACAGTTGGTCTAAGGACAATACATTAATGTCATAAAGTACTTCCTTCAACTTAAAAGTTCATTTTTTCCCTGATTTTAAAAGGAATTAACATATTTTTGTGGGCTCCTCAAATATTTCAGGCCCCTGGATAAGCAGGGGGTGCCTTCAGCTCAAGTCCCAGGTAGGGTGACCAGCTGTCCCAGTTTGCTTGGGGCTGAGTTTTCTCAGGATGCAGGACTTTCAGTGCAAAATCAGGACAGTCCTAGGCAAACCCTAGCCCCTGGGACCCCCTCTCAGTCCTAGAGGGCCTCCCTCCCTCTCTTTCTCTGTCTCCTGTGGGCCGCAGGACACAGCTTGTTCTTCTGTCCTCTGTAAAGCTGCGCCCTTATTCTCTACCCTGGAGGTGTTCCGGACAGTCCCTGCGCCTGCCCCTCCCCGAGCCTGGCCTGGACACAGGTGCGTGGGCTTCCTCTCAAGATCAGCACACGTCCCTGCAGCTTGGACACAGAATGGAAGCTTCGTAAGGGCAGAGATGGCCTTGTTCACAGACACCGTTCCTAGAACAGCACCTGGCACACCGGAGGGGCCATTAAATATTTGCTTAATGAATAAAACACCAAGAAGCAATATGATACACATGTGCACATACACACAAAACCCCAAAAACAAATCTAGGGAAATGAAAGGTTCCGGAATTGTCTACGGGGCCTAGCAGAGTCCTGCTCCACGGCACTATCTATTCACTCCTGGGACAATAACTAGAAACCAGAGGAGATGCCTGCACACTAGATCTGAGGGTAGATGATGCAAACTCCTTCCGTTCCTGTTCTCCCCTCTTCTGGGCCTTCATGAAGCAGGCCCCTCTTTGTAGCTCAGAGGTCTAAAGTGTGAATCCAGGCAGAATAGGGTGACACCCACGCTGCTTCAGGGGCCACAGGAGTTTTCCCTTGGGTCATTCTCTCGTGCCCTCAGGAGGTTCTAGGACATAAGAAAGTCTATTTTTCAGTTAGTTTTCCTCACTGGGTTTCCTTCTAGGTCCCTGTCTCCCCTCAGTCTCCCTGACGTCTTAGTTTGGTCATTCAGGACGAGAGGTTTTCCTCTTCATCTGAGAGAATTTGCCCCCCTGGAACTGACATATCTTTTGAGATACTTTCCTTAATCCTCCACTTCTATCTAGGATTAGTGGATTCTTCAACAACAGTAGCTTATGCCCCAATTATTCCAGCACTGGCTTCATCTTCTACATAGTAGCATGAGTTGTCTAAGCCTATCTCCGTCAGTAGACCATGAGCATCCCAACGCCAGGAATTGTACCATTTCCATCTCTGTATTCCCAGAGGACCCAGAACTAGAGCACTGCAGAGTGAATCAGGGGGGCAGGGTGAGTGAGTGGTCCCCCACACCTCGGCCTAGACTCCAGTCCCGTCAAAGACTGGACTTGGCTCTTTTAGAGTCAATTTAAAGAGGATTCCATTGCAAATCATATGTCTGAGAAGGGAATCAAGATCTAGAATATATAAAAAGTCCCTATAATTCACAAGAGAAAAACAACAGCCCCATTAAAATGGACAAAGGACTTGAACAGATACTTCTCTTAAGGAGATATACAAATGACCAGTAAGCAGATGAAAAGATGTTTGACATCACCAGTCATTAGGGAAATGCAAATCAAAACCACAACGAGATACCATCTCCCACCTATTAGGGTGGCTATTAACAAAAACACAGAAAAATAACAACCTGTGTACATTGCTGGTGGGAATGGGAAATGGTGTAGCTATTATGGAAAATGGTACGGTAGTCCTCAAAAGATTAAACATGAAATTACCATATTATCCAGAAATTCCACTTCTGAATATAAATCCAAAGAAGTGAAAGCAGGACCTGAACAGAGATTTGCACACTCATGTTCATAGCAGCATGGCTCTCGATAGCCAAAATGTGGAAGCAACCCATTGATGGATAGCTGGATAAACAAAATGCAATACATACATACAGTGGAATATCACTCATCCATAAAAAGGAAGGAAATTCTGACACATGCTACAACATGGATGAACCTTGACAACATTATGCTAAGTGAAAGAAGCGAGTCAAAAATACAAATACCTTATGATTCCACTTATATGAGGTTCCTAGAGTAATCAAAGAGACAGAAAGTAGAAGAGTGGTTGCCAGGCACTGTAGGGAGGAAGCAAAGAGGAGTTAGTCTAATGGGTACAGAGTTCAGAAGATGCAAAAGTTCCGGAGAGGATGGTGATGATGGTGGTACAATCATGTGAAGGTGCTTAATGCCACAGAAATACACACTTAGAAATGGTTAAAATGGTAATATATATATATGTTATTTATATATATCATTATTACAATTAAAAAAGATTTGCAATATGCAAGGCAAATGCTAACAAGTATAAAAGGGGAAATTAACAGTAACACAAAAATAGTGTGAGACTTTAATACCCCACTCACACCTATGGATAGATCAACTAGACAGAAAATTAGCAAGGAAACACAAACTTTAAATGATACAATGGACCAGTTAGACCTGATTGATATCTACAGGACATTTCACCCCAAAACAATGAATTCCACCTTTTTCTTAAGTGCACATGGAACCTTCTCCAGGATAGATCACATCCTGGGCCATAAATCTAGCCTTGGTAAATTCAAAAAATTGAAATCATTTCAAGCATCTTTTCTGATCACAATGCAGTAAGATTAGATGTCAATTACAGGAGAAAAAAACTATTAAAAATACAAACATATGGAGGTTAAACAACATGCTTCTGAATAGCCAACAAATCACAGAAGAAATAAAAAAAAGAAATCAAAATATGCATAGAAATGAATGAAAATAAAAACACGACAACCCAAAACCTATGGGATTCAGTAAAAGCAGTTCTAAGGGGGAAGCTCATAGCAATACAAGCTTACCCCAAGAAACAAGAGAAAAATCAAATAAATAACCTAACTTTACACCTAAAGCAACTAGAAAAAGAAGAAATGAAGAACCCCAGGGTTAGTAGAAGAGAAGAAATAATAAAAATCAGGGCAAAAATAAATGAAAAAGAAACAAAGGCAACTAGCAAAAATCAACAAAACTAAATGCTGGTTCTTTGAGAAGATAAATAAAATAGACAAACCATTGGCCAGACTCATCAAGAAAAAAAGGGAGAAGAATCAAACCAACAAAATTAGAAATGAAAATGGAGAAATCACAACAGACAACACAGAAATATAAAGGATCATAAGAGACTACTATCAGCAACTATATGCCAATAAAATGGACAACTTGGAAGAAATGGACAAATTCTTAGAAAAGTATAAACTTCCAAAACTGAACCAGGAAGAAACAGAAAATCTTAACAGACCCATCACAAGCACAGAAATCAAAACTGTAATAAAAAATCTTCCAACAAACAAAAGCCCAGGACCAGATGGCTTCATAGGTGAATTCTACCAAAAATTTAGAGAAGAGCTAACACCTATCCTACTCAAACTCTTCCAGAAAATTGCAGAGGAAGGTAAACTGCCAAACTCTTTCTATGAGGCCACCATCACCCTAATTCCAAAACCAGACAAAGATGTCACAAAAAAAGAAAACTACAGGCCAATATCACTGATGAACATAGATGCAAAAATCCTTAACAAAATTCTAGCAAACAATTTTAAAAAAGAAGATTCCAAGGCTGGGGAACCGGGAGGCCATGTAACCAGCTGGATTCAACTAGTTCTTTAAAGTTGAGAGTGTCTTTTACTTTCTCTATTCCAGGAAAATGAGGAGTCAATCCTACTTCTAAGCAAGTGGGACCTCCTCCCAGGGCTTCTGGGACCAGACTCTCTTCTGGGACCAGAGTCTCTTCTCAGGCCTGGCCACTCTCCTGCCAGGTGTGCTGAGAAGTGGCTGAAGCCTCGGGGTGATCTGGACGGCTCCGGCTGCTCAGAGCAGTCGCTGAAGCCAGAAGGTCACATAGCTTCTTAGCTGACCCTCCAGGGGGGAGCTCAGGCGCCACCCAGAAGCCTGGGCTCAGGGATCCGAAAGGGGGTCCCATCACACACACTCTGCGGAAACCTGAGTCGTGGGGTGACTCCAGCAGCGGACACTTCCCATCTGCTTCAGATGCTCTGCCCCAAGCCCGTCACGCTGGCCTCCGGCAAGGAGCGACTCTGGTTTGCTAGCTCATACAGCCCCAGAGAGGTGCTGTGACAGGAAAAGGAAGATTCGGGGCAACACAGTTTCTGCAGGACACAGAGTTGTGGGGTTCTCTTGAATCTCCCAAGCTGGGAGCTGGGGACTGGCTGGTCATCAAAGCTCCCCATCCCCATTCTAGAATGCTTTCCTTGTTCTTACCTACTGATGTCTCTGCATGCAAATGCTTCGAACACAGAGTTCCTCTGCTTCTAGGACCCCGTGTGCTCTGAGAGCCCTGCAGAGTCCCTGGGCCGTGAGAGACGGGTGGCTCTAGGAGTCCAGCTTATGTATTCTTTTTTAAGATTTTTTTCTTTTTAATGAGGACCATTTTAAAAGTCTTTATTGAATTTGTTGATATTGCTTGTTTTGTGTCTTGGTGTTTTGGCCACGAGGCATGTGGGATCTTAGCTTCCCGATCAAGGATCAAACCCTCCCCGCCGTGCATTGGAAGGTGAAATCGTAACCATTGGGCCACGAGGGAAGTTCCCTAACTCATGTGTTCTAATCACAGGCCTCTTCCCAGGACACAGGCACCAGGACAGAAGGCGCCCCTTCTCCCACCATGCGCTGGACAGGGCATCCAGCGCCATAAATGATTCAGAGAATTCCAGGGTGGTGAGCGGCACGTGGGGGCCAACACAGCTCCCTGCCCCTGCATGGCCATGCCTGCCAGGGGGGCAAGGGCGGTTGGGGTACCAGCTCGCTGCCCTGCCGCTGGAGTGGGCCCTTCTTGGCTCCCCTCTAGCCGGAAGCCCCATCTGCGTCTTCAGGTTTGCAGGCTGGGCTGGTGCTGGGAGCCAAAGCCTCACCACTGACCCCCATACACGCTCTCACCCTGAGCTGCCTGCCCTGTTAACCCGCCCACATGGGGCTCCGAGATGACCTGACATGGAACATGTCTCGGTTGGTTATTGGGGGGCTCAGAGTGTTTCCACATGTGTGTCCTCTCACTGTGCCCGAAAGCCTCAGGGCCAGCAGGAACATCTGGCTTCCTCTCTTCTAAGTGGCCTGGCAAAGGGTCTCTAAGACGAATGCTGCTGACACGGGGTTACGTCTGTGGGCATCTTCCAGCCTCACTGCTGGGGCTTCAATTTGGGTAATTCTGGAAAGAGCTACAGGAGAGGCAGGACAGTTTAGGGGCTGGCAGCCCTGGTGTTAGGTCACTCGGGCCCAAGTTCTGGATCTGCCCCTTGCTACTATGGGACCTCTGACCCCCCTCAGTGCCTCAGTTTCCTCACTGCTAAATGAAAACTGTATGTACAACTGACCCTTAACCAGTGCTGGGGTTAACGGCATATGGCACATGGTGGGCCCTCAGTACCCTGCATCTGTGGACTCAGCTAACCACAGACCATGTAGGACCATAGTAGTTACTACTGAAAACCATCTGAAGGCAAGTGGACCCATGCAGTTCAAACCTGCACTGTTCATGGGGCAACTGCAGTTAATGTGAGGATCAAATGAGTTTCCACACTTAGAAGAGCCTGGCAGAGTCAAGGCCCAATAATTATTATTATTTTAAATTCTAACCATTTCCCAGCAGACCCCGGCTGCTGCCATCTCTCTGTTGTGTGAACAGAGCCTTATGACTCCTCACACCCCTATCCTCACATTCACGTCACAGTTCAACTCCCATCTGCATTTCTCAAAATGGCCTTTATCACCCCAAACCCAGGAGTTCTGCATGCATTCTTGCAGCCAGATGCTGGGCCCTCTCTAGCAGTTACACTCCCCTGGAAGGCTGAGTCTCCTCATTTCACAGAAGGAGAAAGTGAGGCTGAGAGCAGGGAGCAGGCCTCCTGAGGTCACCCAGAGGGGCATGGGTTACCAGGCCCACTGCTGGGCCCACTTGAGGGCCTGGGGTCCCTGCCCAGTCCGGCTGGGCTGTCTGAGAATGCTCAAACTACTGGGATCACCAACCCAGGGTCTTCACTTGCTTAGAATTAAACTGGGAAAGTGAAGCAAGGGAGCCATGTATCGACTCCCCCCTCCCCACCCTGCCACTCCCACAGCTGAAAGGCAGACAGGAGAAATCCCCGAGGCTCTCCCGCCCCCGTGCACGGGCCCTCTGCCCCGACCCCTGGGAGGCCCCACCGGAGGACGGGCCAGGCCAACTCTTGCCAGCAGGTGCCAGGGCCCAGTTGCTTAGTGACCCAGCGCTGCCCGCCCTCGCCCTCCAGGGCAAACAGCTGAGCAATCACAGATGGGATGGAGGGGCCGCTCTGTGTTTGGAAAGTTGTCCTTGCATTTTCTGCTCACTCAGTGAGATTTTTCTTTTCAGAGTCACTGGAAAAATCCATTGATTCCAAATCCCGAATCTCAGCAAGTTTCCCTTTCTCACAGTCCCGAGATCCGCTTTCACACGCTCAGCCTAAAGTGCTGTGGTGTGCCCTCTGGGAGCGCCCGCCACCCCTTAGGAAAGAAGTTTTGTGGGGAGAAACCTCCAAGCCCCCTCCTCCTTTATCAAGCATGCATTTAGTGCCTGCCACGTGCCGGGAACACTGTGCCAAAGAAGACACGGTTCCTCATCCAGAAAATTACATACCATTAAAATGAGGGGTAGGAGAGGAGGACATGGTGGTTTTCGGGGAGCAGAAAGAAGGAAGCATCAAGTTGCAACTGGAAATGTTCTATGCACACCGGGACCCAGCAGCTTGCCATCCTCCTTGCTAACGCACACTTTCCTAGCCATGCATGACTGTGGAGGTGGCACCTGCCTGCGGCCTCTCCACGTGTTCAGGCCAACAGAGGGCCCGGCCTCGTGTCCTCCGCCGCAAGGCTGGTCCCTGCAGCCCCCGCGCCCCACAGTGTGGGGGGAGGCCCGACACCACCCCTCGCGCTCGGGGAGAGCCAGGCAATGAGGAGAAGCTGGGACTCACTGACCAGACACTGGTGAAGGGATGCTGATGGTGTTCGGTGACCAGCTTTCCCAAGACCCGAACAGGGGAAAACGGCCTGGATTTCGACAGCAGGCAAAGAACAAACGAGATAAAGACAGCTTCCTGCGACAGGAGAGCAGACGAGGGCTGGGATACCTGAGGTTGTTTGGAGCCTTTCAGAACTTGACTCTCACCTGAGACGCCATGTGTGTGGTGGGGAGAGTGTGTGTTCTGGAGCTGGGCAAGCGTGGGGTGTGGGCCTCGCCCTGGGCTGAGCCCCTCTCACACAGGACCTCGTTGAACGTGCCAGCCTTCTGGCCTGACAGCAACAGAAACTCTGCCAGTGTGGTCTGTTGGGTGGAAACATGCTGCCGCCGCCCCCCCCCCCCCCTTATTATTATTTTTAACCTAGGATTGTAGCCTCACAGGGAGCAGGGGTCCAGCCAGCTGGAGCCACGCTGTGTAGCGCCATGGACACGGAAGGGCTGATAAACGGGCTGGAGGACGATGGTGTGATGAGCACAGGTTCCCTCCCCGGCCTGTGGGAGCCAAGGGCAGGCCTGCTCAGAAACAAGGGAATGGCTCTAAGGACCCATCACAGCCTCCTCCAGCTCCCGCTTTTCAGAGGCAAAGCGGATCTCCTCTCACCCTCCCCAGGCGGCTGCAGTCCTGTCGCTGCCAGCCCATCCCCAGCCCCTTCCTGGGTCACTTACCCCCATGCCCTCTGATTCTGGGGACCAGTCCCCCATCCCCCCATCTTGGGAGCTGCCGCCACCTCCTGATGAAAGCCACATGGCTGCAGGGCGACACAGCATCCTCCCCCAGGAGACCCTCTGCCCACGGCCCCCATCCAGACTCTTCAAGGGTGGGAAAGGGGAGCAACTGGGCTCTGCTGCACAGAGTGGCTGGGGCCACAGGTCTTTATACATTTTATCCATCTCTGTGTCCCTGACCCCCCGGCCCCAAGCTATAAGAAAACTGAAAACACAGCATTTTGATTGAGCCAGGCATAGCGGCGTTTTGGATGCAACATTAACAGGCGGGAACCAGGGTGGACTTTGCCCTAGAAGCAAAGGGGAGGCTCTGAAGGCTTTGGGATGCCAGAGTGATATGCTGCCAAACGCCGGGTCCACGGAGGGGAGGAAGCAGAAGGGAAACTGGTTGCCGACCTCCTGCAGCGTCTCGGGAAGAGGTGGCAAGCCCCCAGCTGGGTAGGGCGGGGTGGGGGACAGAAAGGAGGCCACACCGTGGAGGCAGAAGCCACAGTGACAGGCTGGACGGAAGGCATGAGATTCCCGAAGGTGGGGGAGCAAGAGGACGAGGCGGAGACGGAGGGAAATCAGTCACAGGCAAAGCCACGAGCTGGTTTTGGACACAGTATTACTAATTGTAGGCATCTGAGGGGCGTGAGAGACCTCTGACAGGCTACAGAAAACTTTATTCTACAGCTAAGAAGAGAAGTGAGATGGGAGTGTAGGCTGGGGAGCTGCACGTAAAGCTGGGGTGGGGTGGGGAGGAGGAGAGATGGGAACCAGGACAGAACCACGGACACAAGCCGCAGGCTCAGCGAGTCCAACCTGCAGGTTTCTGCCTCTACCATGCCCTTCTTCCTCCTGATTCTGAAATTAAATGCCCCTGGTTCCTGGCAAATGGACCGGGTCCTCTTATCTCCAGAGAATATGCCTTGCCAGGACTGGGGTGCTATCTTATGGGTAGACTGAGCCATTCAGAAGAGGAAATGAGGTCCTGAATGAAGACAGGTCTGGGTCCCCCACACAGGAGGGGGAAGCTCAGGTGTGGGTGACCTGGCGAGTCAAGATCAGCGGAGGGCTGGGAACGCAGGCTGCTGGGCACCAGGCTGATCCTCTTGGCGCCTCCCTGACCTGCTCACGGCTGGGAACCTGGACCCAGCATCCAGCCTGGTGGTGTAAACTAACGGCTGGGGTTCAGGGTTCAGAGCCGTGTAAAGGTTTCTTCTCCCAAAACAACATAGGTGAATGGGTGTTACCTGTGTGCTGAGCTGTGACTTTAGAGGGAAAAGAGGGCCAAGTCTGGATAAAGTCTAAAGGCGTGAAGAGAAAGGGTTGAGTGAGAGTGGAGGAATCTGGAACACAAAGGGGAGGATGTCTTGAGAGAGCCCCAGGTGGTCCTGGAGGAGCTCGCGTCAACCATTCAGGCCCTTTTTCCCAACCCCACCCTAGGGAAGTCCTTACAGTTTAGAGAACTTAGCAGTCAGGATCTCTCTCTGCCAGTCCCAGGAGAAACTGCTAAGAAGGCTCTGCTCCCCTGCAAAGTGGGGAAGGACTCTTGGTTACAGAAGAAAAGGACAGGCTCACGTGACACTCGTTAAAAGGACCAGATGAAGTGCCCCAGTCTGGAGGGTGGAAGTGTCTTGGCCACAGCCCCTCAGTTAAGAGCTGGAGTTGAGCTGAGAAGCCAGGACCTGGCTTACAGTTCAGTGCAGCTTCCGTTCCATCATGAACCAGTCACGATCACCGAGGATTATCCCCTCAACATCCCTGCCAGCGTGAGGTGCTGAGAGTAATACAGGCTGCTCTGAACAGGGATCCAGGGCTTTGAGTTTCGGGGCTGTCTCCACTTAGATGAGTCCCTTAGGTAAAAGGGACAAAGTCTTTTATCTCCTGGGCTTCCAGCCTAGGAATCTGTCATAAATGCTCATCTTAATTCCAACTGAAGCCATCGATTACCAAATATTTCCTAAACAGGTGGTTCTCAGACTTTCTATGAGAGTCACCAAGGGGGAAGTATATTGAAAAAGTAGATTTGAGGGTCCTGTGTTCAAAGATGCAGGAGACAAGACGTCTAGAGTGGGGCCCTCGACTGTCCATTATCAAAAGGTGATCCAAAGACAGAATTCCAATGTCAGTGGCGAGGGTCCACCCGTGAGCACCACTGACGGCTTTGGATACTAAGAAGAACCAGCACAGTGCTGAGTAAGGAAAGGCACCTTTCCTCCAAAATTCCCAGTATCGCCGGGGGAGGTAGGGTCGCCCACCCCAGGAATCGCACCTCCTCGGTGACAGACGGAGATGTACAAAGTCAAAGAGACGAAGGCTGCAGACCTTCACCGAGCGAGCGAGCAGAGCTTCCCAAGGTGGTTGGGCAGAGGTGGGAGGAGGGACGCGTGGCAGAGACTGCTAAGTGTTCACCACAACCGGCTTCCTCGTCCACCTGCGCTCACAGCTGTATTTCATTTCTCAACATCCCTGTGGTTAGCAGTGGCCACGTGACTGAGCTCTGGCCAATGGCGTAGGGGCTAGAACACACACACCGCTTCCGGGCCTGACCCACAGAATCTCCCGTGTGTTATCCTGAGCCCCACCGACCAATGTAACTTTCCTTAAAGAGGGAAATAAGCGTCTGCTGTATCTGATGACTGAAAATAATGGGGCTATTTGTGACATGTCAGTCCATCCTGATCACACAGGATGCGAGAGAGATGGCGCGGCGATGAAACTCGACCCGCATTCAGCCAGCCCGGCTTCTGTAACCAGCAGCTGGTGCTACGCAGCATCTGCAGAGGACGCGGGTCCTGATCTTACACAGCTTACCATCTTCGTGGAGAAAAGCCACGCTGAGACGGGCCAGAGCAGCAGCAGGCCACCGGTCCCCCAGGAGGGGACCGCAGACTCCAGCCCCGGAGGGAGGCTATGGCGGGTCCTGCCAGCATGGAGAAGTGAGTGGTGGGCTGGGCAGGCTTCCCAGAAAGCACACAAAGTAGCAGTGATATGGTCCAACGGTGCTGAAGATTTTTATTTTTATTGCTCAAAGTTGGAACTAACTTATTTTTAGTGTCCTTTATCTCTCACGCCAAGAAGGTCAGGGGCAGGTACGGAGGCGGAGGCCTGCTCCTGTTGTGGGCAGAGAGATGGGGATTTCCCTGATGGGTCAGGCTTGCATGACGTCCCTGGAACCACAGAGCCTTGTCCACGGAGGAGCCAAGCGGCCAGGCAAGAGGAGAGGAGGCAAGTGCAAGGATGGGGCTGGGCGTGGCTTCGTCCTGTGACCTCTGTGACTGCTCCCCTTCCCCTTTGCATCTTCCTTAAACTTTTCAAAAATCAATGGTGTCAATGTAGGCCAGGAAGGGCCCAGCGTGGGGGGTGGGGGATGGGAATGCATTCCGGCTGTGCTTAAGTACAATATTTAACCACAGATAGAGCCCAACCTTCTGCCTCCATGTCCACAAAGGAAACATGCACGACAAAGATACAGCAAGCAGTACTAGGGCAGATGCGAAGAAGAACTTGGAAGGTTCTGGGACTGAGGCAGGGAGCCCTGTTGGTACCAAGTGTAGAATGAACGTTCCTGGGCTGCACTGCGCCTTAGGAGCCGAGGGATGGAAGGCCCGGAGCCCCTCTCCTAGCCTGAGGCTGTTTGGCTTCTTGCACTGTTTAGAAGGTTCTGAGAGGAACCTCAGGTGACAGGACTCTCCCTGTCACCCGCTGAGTGGTGAAGACCCAGAAGAGCTCCTGACAAGGTATCCAAGCGACCCCACCCAGCCAGATGTCTGGTCTGGTGAGCACCTCGTGCCTCCTGGCTTCAGCCTCTCCATCTGTAAACAGAGGTGCTAGACTCGGGTCCTTCCAGCTCAGACATTCTGCAAGCAGGAGGCTTTCTGTGTCCCCGGAGCCTTCAGCCCAACGGTCTGGGTGGTGCCTGGGGTCCCAGAGCCTGTGGAACATGCAGAAAAAACTCGGGGTGTCCGTGTTCCTGCTCAGGGGTCAGAGCCTGAAACTGCCGCCCCCTGCAGGCATCTGGGGAACCGAGGAGGGTGGAGCCGGCCTCCCCTCTAGGGTCAGATCCCAGATGGGAAGACAGGGGCAGCTGGCAGGGGTGGTCAGAGACCTCAGGCACCAGGCCCACAAATCACCAAACCCTGCCTTCTGTGGGCCTAAAGCAGAAAATCCTCCGGGCTGGGAGACGAGAGATGCAGGTTCCAACCCTGGGGGTCTGTCAGGAACTTGCTGTGTGGCCTCAAATGACCCCCTCCCCGATGCCAAGGTCTTGGACCGGGTGACCGTATGGACGCCTTCTGGAGAGCTGCCTGGTCTGCACTTCTGAGCACTCGGTGGGGATCCCCCAAGCCACTGGGGGCCCCATTTGGAGACACAATCCGGGGTAAGCAACCTAATCAGGCCCAGCAGCCAAGGGAGAAGTTCCCACAGGGCACCACCTCCGCCCCCCGAAACAAAGCCTGAAAGCTGGGGCTCCGTGGCCGTCTCAGGGGAGGCCTGGGGCCCCAGGGAGCTGCTGCCTTCTGAACGGAGGGAACCAGCCGGGCCCAGGGTCTGTGCCCACTTCCTCTGCTGCTCCACCTTCGGGGCCTCCTGGCTGAGCGTGGCCCCTCTCTCCCCCACGCTCCTGCCCCCCACCGAAAGGGTTGGACAGAGGTCTCGGGAGCTCCCTGGAGGCTGGGCCAGCGAAGGCTCCAGGACAGTGGGAGGCTTCCCCCCACGGCTCCGCTCCAGCCAGGCACACGACAGACTGGCAGATACAGGTTGCTCTGACAAGGCTATTTATAGACGCCGGCTCGGGCCTTTCCTGAACAGGGCCTCAGTCTCTCGGCGACCGGGAAACACATAAACGCCTTTCCTTGGAGACAGGAAGGAGAAATTCTCCTGGGAGCTCAGACTGGGTAGGGAAAAAAGTATTGATAGGAGTCAGAACGGGGCCAGGATAAGGCCGATCTCTTGGAAACTGTTTCTAGAAGTGGCTCCAAGGGGAAGAGAGATCTGAAGTGTTTTTAAAGGTGGAAAAGCACGTAGAAGGACAGGAGACTCAGATATGTGGATGCAGCGTCCCGGTTCCTACACCAGACACATGCACCCCGTCACAGCCAGTGGGGCCAGCCAGTGCCTGCTCCCCCACGAGAGGCAGCCCTGCACCCCCTGGCTCCGTGGAGAGGGCTGCAGAGACGGCAAGGCTGGTGCTGAGGAAGATGTCTCCAACAGCAGCTCTGAATCTCAGTCAAGACTCCACGCACACTGTAGCTGGGCAGAGGCCGTGTCCATCTCTCTCTCTCTGAGGCATTATCCTTATCACCCTGTGTGGGGCTCAATAAAATCCATTTCTCAGAAGGGATTCCCGCCCTCCGAGGGCTTACAAATTTGCAGAAAGAAGGTGGGGGCTGTGCAGAGACCTCATGCCATGCAACGGATTCAAGAACCAGACCAAGCTGGAGTCAGTGTAGCAAAGAAAGGGGTGACGTGGGTGTAAAGCCGAAGGTGTGTTTTCAAGAGTGATCCCTGGAAAGGGCTTTGGGGGAGAATGAGAGAGAAGGCTGTTTGGGCCAAAAAACAAGTCACCTCCCCACGCCAGCATGAAAAATAAGTGAAAGTGTTAGTCGCTCAGTCACGCCCGACTCTTTGTGGCCCCATGGACTGTAGCTCTTCTGTCCAAGGAATTCTCCAGGCAAGAATACTGGAGTGGGTTGCCATTTCCTTCTCCAGAGGATCTTTCCAACCCAGAGATCGAACCTCAGTCTCCTGCATTGTAGGCAGATTCTTTACCATCTGAGCCACCAGGGAAGGCCCTGCATGTTTTATTGTAAAAATATCTCTATTTCTCCCAAGAATCACCAGAAACAGATACCCTTTTTAATCTGCCATGTGAAAGGAGCCTCAGCTCTGCAGTGCCCCTTCCTCTACCCAATCGCACAAAAAGCCCACCTTCTACGGCTGAGGGCTTTCAGCCTGGCTGGCAGCAAGTGCAGCAACTAAACTTTGTTCTAAAAACAGGAACCATTTCCTAACCGGCAGCAGCAAAACTCTCTAGGGCAATGGTTCTCAGCCTCAGCTGCATCTCAGAAGTAACAGGGGAGCTTTTCAAAATCTTGATGCCCAGGCTTCACTGCAGAACAATGAAATCAGACTCCCGTGCTGTGGGACCCAAGAACCCATATTTTCTAAAGCTCAGTAGGCAGTTCCAGTGTGCAGCTAAGGCTGAGATCCACTGGCCTAAATAAAGACCCTAGACAGCTGGAGTGCCCTTAAATATGTGTATGGGTGGGGGTGAGGGTAGAAGGGGGTATACACGTTGAGGCAGGAACCCCAGGAGAGAGCTGGACACCCTCCCTCAGCAGCCATGCTTTCCGCATGAGCCCTCCTTACCCCCTGCCCCAGTTTCTCAAAGGTGTACCCCAGAACACAGGCCTGTTCTAGTTGATTCTCTGAACACTAAAATCAAAAGTCCACTGCTGATCCTTGGACATCCTCTCACGGTGCATATGTTCGATGGGCAGAACCCAGCAAATGTAGGGCCTACAGGCAGGATGAATCATTAACTACGGAGGCCCCAGCGTCAGGCCTGGGGAAGTTTTTAGCTAATTTGACTCGATGTAGGACTGCTGAATTAATTATGAGCCTGCATACACCTGTAGAATGTAACTGCTCACTTCTGTCTACAAACAGGCCCATTTAGGCAAGGACCTGGCTTGGCGCCCTCTCATCTAAATAACAAAACAAATAAATAAACAGAGCTCTGCCACCACTGCCGTGGAGCAGACACATGGCTGCAACCGGGAGAGTGTGGCCAGGGGCCTCCGGTGAGCTGGGTGTCTAGTACACACAGCCGCACGAGGGGACACATGCAAACCCCTTTAGGTTACCCCTAGCTAGCTCAGGAAGCCAAAGTGGTAGCAGCACAATGAGCCAGGAGAGAAGTTTTAGTTTACTGCTAAAAACACCCTGGACTTCTGCAAAGTTGCTGTGCTGAGTTTTAAGATGGTTTCTGGCCATCTGCAACACGGAAGTCTCAACCTAGCAAAGTTATCTCACTGAGGGACAGGGAACCATCCACTTGCCACCTGGAGCTTCAGAGCTAGGATTTGGGGGAAGGTCACCCTCCCAGGCACAGGTGAGCATGTCACCCAACCACAAGCCAAGCGCGGTCCCCAAATCCTAGAGAGCCATTTTGAAAAGGTCCGGGGACAGGAAATGCTGACAAGAACATTAAAAAAAAAAAGACCAGTGTTTGCCAGTGGTCCCCAAAGGATCCAACCGGGGTCTGCTCAGCCATCAAGTTAAAGAGGGCCCGCAGGGCAACTGCCCACCTGCTCCCGTAAGACGCTGACAGCCTGTCTGCAGGAGCCTGGTTTCCCTTCTAGACCACGGAGCTTGCTTCCTCCCAGTGAAAGCCTCCTGTATCATTACGTTTACCTTCGAAGGACGTTTGCTCTGCACATTCCTGAAGAAGGTGGTCTTGGCGGTGAAGAAGCAGTCCTCCAGTTCCTCCTCCAGGCTACAGTACCCACTGCTCATGATGCTGTCCACCGTCATCTAGCCCGGAGCCCCGGCCGGAGGCAGCGAGCGCATCTGCTAGGGGCTCGGGGTGCGGCACAGGGAGGCGAGGACCCTTCCCCAGGCGGCCGCGGCGCGAGCTTCTAGCCCCGCCGGGGAGCGAGTCCGCTACCCGGCCGGGCGGACCCGGCGCCGGCGTCTCGCCTTTCACACTGGGGCCCGAGGGGCTCAGGCGGCTGAGTAACCTGTCTCCTGCAGGCGGTCAGACCCGGACGCCGCGCGGCGCACCTCGCTCTGCAGCTCACTGGGCATCTGCGCCTTCGCGCCCTCCGCGCCGGCGCCCCGCTCCACCCCGCGCGGAGCCCTTTCTCGGCCCGGCCCCCGCCTCTGCGCCGCTCCTGCCCCTCGCGCTGCGCAGAGGGGTTCGGAAGCCACTTCCTCTCGCAAGGTTCCTCCAGGCCCCGGCGGTCGCCACGCCCCTCCGGGTCCTCCCGCCCCAGGCCCGCGCGTCCCCACCCTGCCGCTGGACCACACCGGCAAGTGGACCCGGGGCATCCCGAGTCAGAGCAGGGATGCGGGGCGGGAATGGACTGGACTGGACCGAGGGAGAAAATGCCCTCTGTGCTGCCTCCATCCTCCTGGTCGCAGCTCCTCCTCCCCCAGGACGGCTGGGGCTCAGGAGTAGCAGGAGCTCGGAGGCCCACACCGTCGCATCTCCCTTCCCCCCATCCTCTGCCTCACGCCACGCTCTCATTCCCCATTCCCTGGGTGAAGGAGCCAGGACCCTCGGAGTGGTTAGAGAAGTGACTGCAGAAGAAGAAAATCAATATCTGGTCTGCCTGGAGAAGCAGCAATATTTTAACTCGGAAATGCCAGAAGAAACTGCAGGGCGCCCCCACCTCCAAGCATATGCAAATCACATGCAAAGTTACAGCAATCTGCAGAGTAAGCAGGCCCTTCCACCCACCCCAGGAACTTGCCCCCAGGAAGCCTCAGGTTTCTAAAGGCGCCTGCAGACACCACCCAGGTTATTAGTGCATTTTACTCCGGGCGGGGAGGGGTGCGGGGTCTGGCCAAGAGGGGTCTTTGCCAGATGTTGTCATCTCATCAATTACATTTCTCCATTAGAAGTGGATGCAGGCACACCTTCCTCGGCTGGGGCTGAACCCTTCAAATCCTTCATCTACAGTAGTTACTGTATGTGCCTGGTGATTTACATGCAGCCTGTCATTTCCCAACAGCCTCGGGATAGAGATTATTATTGCCTTTTTACGGGTGAGGAAGCTGAAGCTCAGAGTCACATTGGTAGGACAAATGTGCTGGGACTCAGACCCGGGTCTTTGCAATCCTAGGGCCTGTGCTCTTGTCAGTGTGATGCCATCCCTCAGAAGAGATGGCACTGATGCGTTGTGTGTGCTGCCGACTTTCAGCAGAGAGGGGCTCGGAGTCTCGGGAACAGAACACAAGATTTCAGACCCTAGCAACGCCAGGGGTGCCATGCTTGTGGAGTCTGATGGCCTGGGGACCCCTGGGGGCCCTGGAAATGCCCAGAGAGTGGCTGAGAAGGCTTATCAGGACTTTCTCCAAGTCTGTGTCTCCTGTAGTTGCAAAAAGCATCCAGTCTTGGGGCACAAGCTGGGTTAGGGGCTAGACTCAACCCCCAGACTACAAGCTGCCAGCTCCATTTTAAGCTCTGGCTACTTTACGAGGAGCCCTCTTCCTCCCCCGTCTTAGTCAAATCCGTCAGTGCTCAGGATGGTTTCAACTGCAGCCCAATTTGGCTCCAGCCTCCCACACAGTCTTTTTTCCAGGAGCCCGCGAGCGCCTGGCAGGCATGAACACGAGCTAGCCGAGAGCCTGCGCCGCGGCCCACTGACCTGCCCAGCTCCAGGACGGATACCAGTAGCCACCTCCCAGGCCGGGAGATAACAGGTGGAGGTAACCAGGTGGGGGTGGGGGCTGGGGGTGAGCTACTGGGTGTTTTCAGGGAAGAATGCACGTAAGTGGGGTTGAAAGTAGGTTTTGGAGCAATCTGCTCTTCAAATGAGTATTTCAAAGACTGTTTTGTCTGGTGAGGCTTCCCTGATAACTCAGTTGGTAAAAGAATCTGCCTGCAATGCAGGGGACCCTGGTTCGATTCCTGGGTTGGGAAGATCCCCTGGAGAAGGGTAGGCTACCCACTCCAGTATTCTTGGGCTTCCCTGGTGGCTCAGTTGGTTAAAGAGTCCGCCTGCAATGCGGAAGACCTGGGTTCGATCCCTGGGTTGGGAAGATCCCCTGGAGAAGGGAAAGGCTACCCACTCCAGTATTCTGGCCTGGAGAATTCCATGGATGGTATAGTCCATGGAGTCGCAAAGAGTCAGACCCAACTGAGCGACTTTCACTTTCACTTTGTTGGGGGAGGGTGGTGGTTCACCCCAGAGACTATGGTCCAGGGAAAGGAAGCTGGTTTTGGCCTCACCAGCACCTCCAAGGTCAATGTCAGGATGATGAATCCTGCAGGGAGGGGGCTTTGCATGACCCCTGGGTCATCAGCAACAGACTCCCTGCTTTGTCTGGCCAGTGAAAGAACACATGTTTCCTTACAAAAGGAGCCTCCTTGCTCAGTGGGAATTCAGTATTCAAGGGAAAAACAGGCCCCAGATTCCCTGGCCACACTGTGTCCTTGGAGCACATACTGACCTCTGCAGAGCAACTGCCGCACTACACATTCAAAAGTACAGTCTTAAAATCCAGCCAATAACAAGCTTTTTCAACCACAAGCCTAAGTGCCCCAGGAGTCAGCGTGAGTCTCTGCTTGTGAGCGGCACACTAGATGTCAGATCCACTTAGGAAAAGGCCTGAGTGACACCGTGTTCTTTTAGGGCACTGCTCCTGCCAGCTCAAATATTATGGAAATTGACATCTGAGTAGGGCTTTTCAAAGTCCCTCCCCCTCATCACTTGGGTTGCTCTGCAACCCTGACAGCAGGTTTTACTCCCACTTCACAGATGAGGAGACCGAGGGAAGCGATGTGGTCCATCATAGCTCGTGAGATATTTTCAAAGCCTAGTTAGTGTCTGTGTGTCTACCCGACCCCACCTGTCAATGAATCTAGGCTTGGAAGGAAGCCAAGCAAAGCAGAGACCGTGCTGGTGAGGACCCTGGGACTCTTCTGAAGCCAGCAAAGATCACATGTGATACAACAAGTTGGCCAGCCTCCAGGAGGAAAAATCCAGACTGAAGCTCCATAGTCCCAGAGGGAGGAAGACCGGATTCCTTTCAACGTCCAGTGACGCTGTCTGCACCTCTTCCCCGTGAATAATCAACAGTGGTGATAACCTGGCCAGGGGAGGGGAGGAGGCAGCAGGAAGAGCCCAGACAACAGCCCTCCATGCTTCTGGGAGTGAACGCGCGAAGGGTAGAACTAGCTCTTCTTGTCCCTCGTCCCAGGAAGAGGAGTCTGGACCTGAAGCTGCAGCATCCAGAGCCCCAGAGCAATGATAGCATTGCTGTTGGTGGGGGTGGGGATTCAGAAAGCCCCACTGAAGTGGTGGATGGGTGACTTCCCTGTCTCAGAGCGTCAGATGACAAAAGACATCATTTGAAACTTTCTTCCTCTCTCAAATGCCATCCCGACATGTGGCCAGATCCCTTGTCAAATCCACCCTGTGGGAAAGCTGTGGTGCAAAAATGGAAGCCAGGGGGCTGGTATTCCAGGCCCAGCTCCAGCTCTAGCTTGCTATGGGAGCTTCAAAACTTTGGACCTCAGGTCTCCTCATCCAGGACCCATGGAAGGGTCCAGAAATCAGGTTTGGGGCCTCATGAGCGACAAACATATTCAGAGGCTGAAAACCGAGTGAGGTGCCAACCCACCCCCGAAACCATTTGGAGTGATCATTAGCCACCTTGTGCAGAGCCTGTCCTAGTAACCTTGTGTGTTTCATTTCATTTAATCCCTACAACAAACTGGAGAGGAAGCTACAGTTCACTATCTCTACAGAGTGGAAGAGGAGGTTCTGGCAGGTCGAGTAACCTGCACACAGTCAGGCGTGCTCGTTCCCGGTGGAGTCAAATCAGCCCAGCTGGTCTGACTCCAGACCCAGGCCCTGGAATGTGCTGCACAGGTACACACACAGCATGCAGAACCTGCCCCCGACCACTCTCCGAACAGTCACGCTGCCTGACACTGGCGTCTGTCGCAGACAAGTCAGGAGCCGCCTTCTCAGTCTGCCTATGACCCTGTCTTCCCTTTGGCTCACTGGGGTTTTCCAGAGTTTACTGACTGTTTCCTCCACCCCCCACCCCCGTGTGTTCACGCTGTCCCTGGAAACTGAGTCTAGGCCAATGGCTTCAACCACACTTGACCTGTCTCATGATGCCCTCTCCCCCAGGTACTCCAGATAGATGCTTCACCAGGTACCCAGCCCTCCCCACTATGGCCTCACTCTCAACAGGTCCAAACAGAGCTGACTATTCAGGGCCTCCCCCTCCCCCCCCCATCCTTTAGAATTTCCTATCTTGATAGATGCCATTAACACAGATTATTGCAAGGCCTTCCAATAATTTCCTTTGTTTCCATCTTGACTCCTGCAAACTCCCTGCTGTCTTGTTGCCAAAGTTACCCGTCTAGACCGAGATCTGATCAGGAATTTTATGATCTGATCATAAAATCTTCCCATTCAGATGTCAACTAATAATTATTGAGTAAGTACTGAGGATCAAGACATAGTATCAAGCTGATTCATTTATTCAACAAATAATTATTGAGCACTTTCTACATGGCAGGCACTAGACTGGGTGTTCTGAAGAACACAGTCCCTGCTTTCTCCTAACAGCCAGTCCAAACAACATGAAATAGGATGTCATACTGGAGCTCCCGAGCTCTCATATACTTCATTCTTGCACTTAATCCCCCAGGCATGGAATAGGGGACTGGTTCAGAATTGGGAAAGGAGTACATCAAGGCTGTATATTGTCACAACTGCGTAAGAACGTATTTTACAGATGGGTGAAATGAGACTCAGGATGGCTGATTTGCCCAAAGCCAAAGAGCAAATAAATAGTGGGTTCAGATTTCAAATCCAGAGCCTCCGTGTCTGACAATTTTCCACCACAGTGGTCCTGCCTCCAGTGACGCCCCAGTGCCTACAACAACATCCTAAACCCCAGAGTAGGTCCTTGAGGGCCTTTCATAGCATGTGCCCAGCCTACAGCCATATCCACCTCCAGCCACACTCAGGCAGCCCTCCTCACAGGCACAGGTTCGCCTCCTGACCCAGCAGCCGCCCTCCCCTCTCGGGGCCTTGCTCTCGGTTTCCTCTGCCCGTCAGAGTCCTCCTGTGGCCCCCGCTTCCTGATGCAGGTTCACCGCCGACAACCACACCTCCCCCACCTTCCCAGCGCCTCTCCTCTCGGAAGCAGCCTTTCCCAGATGCCCTCTCTGGGGTGAACCTCACTGCCGCCCCGTGTCCTGAGAGCAGCATTTGACAGCATTAGACTGTGGGCCCAGCAGAGAGCTCAGCTTCCCCCGGATGACTTCCTGTTGTGAGAGGTATGCGGCTGAGCACCACTGAGGCTGACTCACAGCACAGTCAGTTTTCCGGGGCTCCTGGCCCTCTCTACGCCTCGCTGGCCGGGCTGTCAGGCTGCCAGCTTCGCTAGGGCCCTGACACACACACCGAAGGCGGTTAGATCAGCCCAGACTAAGAGGCGGAGACCCTGCAGGGCTCTTGCTGGGTCTGAGGCAGGCCTGGGGAGTTGGCCTTCTAGCTGCCCTCCTTGAGGGGAACTGGAGAATCATAAAAAATGTTTCTGACCAACAACCCCATCCCTCACGTGATCTCTTCAGTCCTCCAGGAGCCAAGGCAATGTGGTCACAGATGTGAGATGAGTGAACAACTCTTGCACTACTTAGAAAGAGAGGCTTGTTGCCTCCTTAGGGCTTCAGGCCGAGCTGGCCCAGCCAGAGGTCATCTCAGGCACCTACTGGTTCTAGGCTGGGATGAGTGGGTGGGGCTGTGGGGGCACAGAGATACATCTCCAGACAATGTAAACATTTCTAGAGAAGCAAGGGCTAGAGCTCTGGCCCTGCTTGGAGCCAGGATATCAAGAGCCTCCTGGTTGGGAAGCCATTCCCATTGTCTGATCAGAACTGAGCTCCCCTGGGCCATCAGACAGGCCTTAGGGCGGCCCCTGTTAGAGACAGCTGTTGAGTGGAGTGGAATCACTGACAGCTTTGGCCAGCACTTCTGGCTTCTAGAGCGTGGAGGGAAATCTGTGGTGGGGGAGCAAGGTGGCTGGACACTGGCCCCTTCCTCTGGCACCTGTGGATGGGCTGGCAACAAATGAGATAAAATGTATTCGATTAATCCAAAAGAAGGAAGAAAAGGAAATAAAGAGCAAATAGGGTGAATGGAAAACAAACAGTGAGATGATAGACTTAAAATCTAATTACATCAATAACCACATTAAATGCAAATGAACTAAATAACTCAAAGAGCAGAGATGATCCAATTGGATTAAGAAAAACAAGATTCAACTACTTGCTTTCTGTAAGACATGACCTTTAAATATAAAGACACAAATAACCTAAAATAAAAGGATGGATAAGGAAACAACATGCTAATGGTAATCAAAAGAATGCCGCCGTGGCTATAGCAACATCAGACAAAGTCAATTTCAGAACAAAGAATATTGCCAAAGATAAAGAAGTTTATTTCATAATGAAAAGGGTCAATTAATCCAGAGACCGTAATGTTAAGTGCTTACGCACTGAATAATGCAGCTTCAAAGTACAAGGTAGATTTGGAAGGCGAAGTGGCCAAATCTACAATTAGAGTTGGAGATTTCAACACCCCTCTCTCAATAATTGATAAAAGCAGCAGACGGAGCACATGGTGTGCCTCAACAAATGTTAGCTAACGTTGTTATCACAATTCAGCCTGATAAACCTTTAGAGCGTTTCAGAGGAGACCCAGGACCAGAATCCCTGGAGAGGCGCACCCGCATCTATCGGGAGTGCTCCTTAGGAGCCCAGCCTCTGCAGCAGACCCGGTCCCCGCGTGTCTTCCCTTCCGGCTCCGTGGCTCCCCCGTGTGGCGGCTCTGGGTTCGGCGTGTGTGGCGCGGGGCTGGGGGCTGCTGGGGCATCCTCCTGAAGGGTTCGGAGAAGCGAGCCCTCGGCAGGGGCAGGGCAGGGACACGGAGGTGCGGCCGCGGAGACAGGACAGGGCCGGGGGCCAGGGAGCCCGGCTCTCCGGGCCAGCTGGGTCACTGCTCCGCGGCTGCGGGGGCCGCGGGAGGCGATTGCAGCAGGCGCCCTGCGAGGCGGGGGACCCAGTGGGCTGCGGGTGGGGCCGGGCGGCCTGACCGGGAGGGCTGAAAGGCCAGCCGGCCATCCCCCATCCCTTGGTGAAGGCAGACAGGGTCTTGAGTCGTTTTATCAACAAAGCAGAGCAATAAGAGGCCGCGAAGAAGGGGATAATCGTGTCCTGTAGCGAGAGTACCCGCCAAACCACAAAACCACGGTGTCCTGGTTTTACGTCCAGAAGAGGGCATCTTTCTGGTAGTGTGGAGAGTAGGCAGAGCCAGCCCATGAAGGGTTTTGTGTGCTAATCCAGATTCAGACTGATTTTGAGAAGCGGCCAGGGGTTTCCATCACAGGGTGACAGGATTAAAAAGAAAAAATCCAGTAAGGCTGTTGAAGGCACCAGAGACAGCCCTGGAATGTTACGGTGACACCAACATGCTTTCACCTGCATCTTCTCGCTGGAGCCACAGAACTACCATTGCTCAGAGGAGAAAGCTGAGGCTCAGGGAAGCTAAGAGGCTTATGCCGGTCACACGTCCACAATGTCATCTACACAGTCTGAACTAGAACCGAGCTCTCCTGTCATCCAGGCCAGGGGTCTTTCTTTTAAGAAAATAGGTATTACCTTTTAGAAGTATTACACTAGAACCATCTGGACAGCATCAGGACATTCAAATAGCCCCGAAGCAAACAGCAAAAGTCAAGGGTTCTCTCACTGTACCCTGGTCACCCCCCGCCGGCCCCCGCAAGGTGAAATCTCTTCCAGCAGATGGTTGGGTGCCCTGCAGGCCTCACTCTTGCACACATTTACACACACACACACACACGCACAAAGTACACATGGATTGTCTTGTATGTACCACTGAGTGACTTGTCTCTGTTGGCACTACCCCTTGTCCGTACACGCAGATCCATCCCTCCTTTGGAGAAGCACATGGGTCTAAGTGTCAGTGGCTGGAATTTCCTTCCTGGTACCCCAGCAGTTCTCTCCACTGATCACAGTGTCCAGCAGGCAATCGCTGGACCCAGTGTGCTGGTATTCAGGGCACCGGGTAACCAGAGAGCAGCCTCTGCTGCCCACGGAGGGCACCAGAAAGGATTTTAAAACAACGCCTGGCTCTACTGTTTTTTTAATTTTAGAGATTAAATATTAATTATGTGTGTCAGGGGAAAAAAATCCTAAGTACATCAATGGTTATTCAAGGATTGAAACTTTCCCCTCTAACATAAGTTCAAGTTTAACACAAGGAATCTATTTGAAGAGGAATATTAAGTAAATAGTAGCTCAGGTGGACTGTTGATATGGCCAGAGTCCTCAGTGTGGCAAGTGTCTAAGGGAGGTTTGGGAACTGCAGCGGGCGGGGCTGGACTTGCAGACCCGACAGAGAGCCTCGTTTCTGAATCCTGCTCCTGGGTTCCAGAGTGCCACCAGGAGGGGGGAATCTGGGTCCGATGGACATGAGATTCCATCGCCGGCTGCAAGAGGTTTAAGCAGGAGGGAGAGTGCTGATTTTTTGATGTGTCGCCTGTGCCTTCCACGTGCCAAGGAAAGGGGCCCCAAAGGCCAGGCACAGAGCTGCCGGGTCCCTCTGGGCAGCAGCAGGTCCTGGTAAGAATTAACAGCTGTGGGCAAGGGCTTCCCCTCTTGGGAAGTCACGGAAGGGACCAAGCCAAACCAGCAGAGGTCTCGCTTCGTCCGGAGGGCACTGGGGAGCCCCTGGGCTTTTTTCATCACAGGGGTGATGCGGGAAGAGCAACCTGAGCACTGCCTGAAGTGTACAGTCTTCGGGGCGTGCCCTCGAATAAGGGAACTGCAGCTGTTTCGGCAGCGCACTGTGATCCTCAGCTGATAGCAACCACGTCCTCTAGGAAACACCTTAAACTGAAGAGGCGATCTGGGTGGACTTGAAGGGCTTTGCTTGGTCAGCAAAGGGTGCCCAAGAGAAAAGCCAGTCACCCCAAAACTTGGAGATCTCCAAGGAGAGACGGACAAAGGCGCGGGCAGCTCGCATCCGCGCCTCCTCTATTTCTCCACCTGGGAGAGACGTGCACAACCCACAAGCCTTTGGAGTGCAGCTGGGCTCTAAGCCTGTTCCCGCCCCCTTAAACACCCGCCCCGTCTTCCTCCCTCCCCACCTCTCTCTGCATAGCAGAGAGAAGACAGCCTGAACCTTGGGACTCCTGCTTTTCAAAGGTTGAGGCCAAGCAACTTATCAACAGGATGATCTCAACTGTGTTTTGAAAAATGTATGAATGTACAGGAAGAAAATGTAAAAATGTTAACGAACAGTGGTTCCTTCTGGATGGAGGAAGATCAATGATTTTTCTTTTCCTTCTACAGGACAGCGGAGAAATGCCACCAGGCCAAGACCTCGTAACAGTCATGTGCCTCCAAACTGGCAGAGCTCTTATCAGGGCCCAGCAACAAATCCTCTCCCCGCCCCCTGAAAATGGCACTCTAACATTTGGGTAGCTCAGACCAGGTGACGAGGTCAAGGTGAACGCAAAGCTCCATCCTGGTATGCAACAGAAAATTGAGCCAAGGCGGAAATCAGGACAAACAGGCTTTTTAGAAAACGCGAGCGAGGCTGGAGCAGGGCCCGGGTTTTATTGATAGAAGGCTAGGTGCTGCCCCAGTGGTGCTGAAGCATGCAGCCAGGCCTGTCCAAGGCAAACACTGCAGCCCAACCCAGCCGGCCCGGAGCAACCCCCACTCCAGGCTGGCTGCCATGGGGGCTGCTCGGCACCCACGAGGGGCTCTTGGCTCCTTCTGTATTTTTGTGGTGGTTCTGCTCTAGACACAGCCCTGATTCAGCTTGCCAGAAAATTCCAAGGTTGAAACATCTCCCCAACAGAAGGAGGGGAGTCACTCTGCTCCCAAATACTCAGACTTGGAAACACCTGCTCACTGTTGAAATTCTGAGGATGAGATAGATATCCAGCAAAGTCCAGGCCCTGTTCTGGGGTTCCTGCCCCCCCTCCCCCCACCTGGCACTTGAGCGTGTTGGCTAAGTGGGGCTTAGTTTGGGTTTCTCAAACTGCAGTGTTCACATCTGGGTCTAGATGATTCTTTGTTGAGCGAGGGGTGAAGTTGCGGGGGGGCTCTCCTGTACAATTGGAATCTGTTTAGCGGCATCCCAGGCCTCTGCCTCCTGGGACAAGTGGCCTCCTCCAAGCTGTGTCCGCTAAAAACGTCTCCAGTCACCACCAATGACCCAGTGGAGAGGGGAGGGCAAAACCACCCCCACTTGAGACCTGTTGCTCCAGAGGGAGAAACAGAGACCCAAATGCAGGATGTAGTGGGCTGGGCAGGCTCCAGGGGAACAGAAAGAAGACAGACTTGGAAGTTCCCAATGGAAAAGAAAGTGGGGGAAATAGTCTAAATAAGAAATTTAGGAGACGTTGCTCTATGGTGTGCTATGTAACTTCCCTCCTCCACCTTCTAAAGAAAGTCTTCCGCAAAAGTCTGCATCATTCACCAGGGCTGGGGGGTCAGATTTGTCTCCCTGCCTTTTCTCACCCTGGATGGGGCACGGCCCTCCCGAGGGGTCTGGTTACATGCAGATTCCAGTATAGACAGCTCCAGTTCCAAAGCGTGTGGAGGATGTACAGAAGTTTTCTTCTCATACTAAATACACGAGTTACTTGAATCTGTTTAGGAACGGGACATTCCTCCAGGATGAATAAAGTTGATCCAAATGTATTACTTGTCCCTTCTTTTTTTAAAAAAATAATTTTATTTATTTATTTATGGTCTTGCTGGGTCTTCACTGCTGTGTAACTTTCCTCTAGTTGCGGCGAACGGCGGCTACTCTCTGGGTGTACTGCTTCCCATTGCCGTGACTGCTTCTCACTGTTGTGGCTTCTCTTGTTGTGGAGCATGGGCTCCAGGGCACGTGAGCTTCAGCGGCTGTGGCCCGCGGGCCCCAGAGTGCTGCCTCAGCAGTTGGGGAGCACGGGCTTAGTCGCTTCGCTGCATGAGGGATTTCCCTGGATGAGGGATCAAACCCATGTCTCCTCCATTGACAGACGGATTCTTAACCACTGAGCCACCAGGTGTCCTTTCTTATGGGCAAATCCCACTCAGCAGTACCTTGACACATGTTTAACCAGGGACAGGTCTATCTCAAGGACATGTGTAAGCTCTGCAGCATTAGTATGCTCATCTATTGAAAAAAATACCTCAGAGGGTTTCAAACTAATCACCTTGCACTGATTCATTACAACATGGTCAAGAGGAGGGACTGCTATACAACTGTCACCAGATAAATAAATCCTGTTATATAAACAATGCACATGCGTGCTAAGTTGCTTCAGTTGTGTCCGACTCTGTGCGACCCTGTGAACCGTAGCCCGCCAAGCTCTTCTATCCATGGGATTCTCCAGGCAAGAATAACGAAATGGGTTGCCATGCCCTCCTCCAGGGGATCTTCCTGACCCAGGGACCAAACCTACGTCTCTTACATCTCCTGCATTGGCAGGCAGGTTCTTTACCATTAGCATCACCTGAGAAGCCCCATATAAGCTATGTACCGCACTGTAATCTAGTGATCCAGAGAGCTGAGGGCCTGCATCAATGATCTTATCAATACTGCATTTCTCAGGCAAAGTGCATATCTTTATGTCATCTTCTGTGATACAGCCAGCCTGCACCACCTACCATGCCTCTATGGCAACTGAAAAGTGAAAGTCGCTCAGTCGTGTCCAACTCTGTGACCGCATGGACTGTACAGTGCATGGAATATCCAGGCCAGAATACTGGAGTGGGTAGCCTTTCCCTTCTCCAGGGGATCTTCCCAACCCAGGTCTCCCGCATTGCAGGTGGGTTCTTTACCACCAGCTTTACTGGTAAAAGGTGACAGGCAGTTTTCCTTCTGAAAAAATTTTTTGATGATCTACACTGATTCATCATATCCATGTACTGGTTTCTTCCAATGCCAAGAAGACTTAGACAGGCAGCAGCAGTAAAACTGGGCAATGAATCATAATTTTTCTCACTGCTCATAATGTCCTCCATAATCCCAGGATAATACAAACATGGTGTCATCCTCGGGGCCCTTGCCGTGATATCCAGTGAATGGTGAGGGTACACACAGCATGAGCTGGTCTTGACTGTACAGTCCGCGCAGTACGTGTGTTCATCTTTCTTGACGTGTTTAAGTTACTTCTATATTGCCACTGATTGCGGACAGTGTACAGGACAATCTCCTTCTCATATTCTGTGAATTTCCAAGACTCTCTGTCACATGGGCTGGCAGCTTGTTCTAGGAGTATTTGTGCTGAGTGTAGAGCTCCGCAGCTCTATTCGTGATGCCGGAGCCTGGGTGGTGGGTGCCCGGGACGACACCTCCCACCGGCCCAGCATCACAGGGTGGATGGCCTGGGTTGCCCTGCGGCTCGGGCTCGAGGTATCTCAGTTCAGCCCAGGCCACGGGCATGGAAGCGGTGGAGAGGGGAGGCCAGGTGCCTTGGTGTCTGCAAGTTTCTCTCAGAGACACAGAATTTTAGAGCCGATTTAATATCATTTTAATAAAAGTGCACATCACATGTGCTTCCTTTACTGCTTTCCCAGTGGGGGGAAGGGCTGGGGAACAGCAGCAGGGAGGCTGGTAGCACCCATGGGTGGACCCGGTGACTGAACATTGTTGAGCAGGTATGTCACGGCTAGAAAAAGCACGTGTGGATGGCAAGTCTGGGGACCTGGGCCTGGACCCCAGTTCCCCAGGCCCACTCGTATTCTCGTGAGGAAATAACCAGTCATTCAGCATCTGTGTCGTCTCTCACGACACCCAGGGCTTTGCCCTCAAAAACCAGGGATTTATTTAAAGTGCTGCTCCTAGTTGACTGTATCACTAAGTCCCCAGCATTCCTGGGCTTGGCACATGGTCTACATTCAAAACATATTTGTTAAATGATTAGATGACGTCCTGGGACACTCCTTACTTCCTTGACCAACAACCTTTGACTCATACACTAAGGCTTAGAGGAAACGTCACCTCCTCTGGGAAGTACTCCCTGATTTCTCCCAACAAAAACAACTGCACTTCCCTGTGTATACTCAGAACACCTGGCTCATACTTTTATCGAAACATGTATCACAGTATATACCATTTGATTATATATTATTTGGTATACATTTGTATATATTTGGTTGTATACTATGTGGTTGTATATACTATTTTGTCTGAGGACAAAAACTGTAACAGATCATTTATTATCCCCACTCTTACCAGTGCTTGGCACACAGCAGATAAATCAATGTGTGTTCAATACAAGAATTAAAAACAAGCATCTCCCGTCTCCCTCTCAAATGCTTGACATCAAAGGTTGGATACATCCTGGTTCAAGTACCTCAGCAAAGCCCAGAATCAATAACTGCTTTGGACATCAACTTCCTGGTGCTCTGACCCAGGGCAAGAACACTTGTTCAGTCCCTCTGAAGCTGGCCTGGTCTGGCTGGCTGGCTGGCAGGACAACGCACTAAGAAGCCTCAGCGCCAGCACCCCCGCTACCCCAGGGCTACGAGACTTCAGAGGACCCTCAGGAGCTTTCCCTGGGACCCCGCCCCCACCATACCCCCCCCCCACGGCTGGAGCAATGGACAAGACAGGCTCTGTGCCTGGGTGGACTACAGGGCACTTCTCAAGAGCAGCAGGCGTCCCTGCGCCTTCCCCCCTGTTCCATGCCCACAGCCCCTTGGCAAGGGGTGCCATCCTGCTATTTATCACAAGAAGTATATCCTTGGCCTCTCTCCGTTTCCGGCACAGAGCTCCGAAAACCCTTGGAACTTCCTAAGTACAGAGAGCGAGAAAGATGTTTCCTATGTTGATGAGGTGACTTGGACCCCACCTCAGGATGCAGGCTCGTTGGCAGGAGAACCTACCAAGCATTAGAGGATGGGAACTTCCCCTCCCAGCCCCCAGGCCTCTGGGGAATGGAGAGGGGCTGGACGATGAATCGGTTCCCAGTGGCCAGGGAATTGATCAGTCATGTCTGTGTAATGAAGCCTCCATAAAACCCCAAAAGGATGGGGCTGGAGAGCTGGGTGGGTGAACATGGGGCGGTGTGGAGAGCGGGTCTGGGAGAGGGCTTGGAAGCTCTGTGTACCTCCTGCCTAGCCTGCCGTCTGCCTCTCTTCCATCTGGATGTTCCCGTTACATCCTTTTTATAATAAACTGGTAATCTAGTAGGCAAAAGATGCCTCTGAGTCCTGTGAGCTGAGGGGGCTGTGGAAACCTGGATATGTAGCCAGTGGGTTGGGGCACAGGTGGGAACACGGCCTTGTGATGGGTATCTGGAGTGGGGGGAGGGGAGCGCGTAGAAAGTGCCAGAAGGGAGCTGAGTTGCGGGACACTCAGTGCATCGCAGGATTGCTTAGGCGGTGCAGCCACCCGCCCCTGCCCCATCAGAACCGGGTGAAGAATCTGTGTGTGCTGTGGACCTCATCTGGCGAGAACGAGACCCCGACATCCGGCGAACGTGGAACACTCATGCACCTCCCGCTCAGCAGAGCGCATGGGGGTGAGGGGCGCTGGACCCCTCAGAGGGCAAACCCCGCGGTCCCTGCTGCCTACCTGGCTGAAGGTCACGGCGAGGGTGCTCTCTGGAGACGGTCTGTCCCGGGAGGCGCCATCCTGCTGAGCGCAGTCCAGCTGGATCAGGCTGCGGCACTCCGGGTGGCTGGTGAATTTGCAGTCTGGAGGGAGAGAACCAAAGGGGGATTAGTGGTGAGAAATGCCCTGGGGGCAGCATGCGGCTCCCAGAGGGAAGGGCGCTCAGGAGGGAAGCGGAGGCGAGTGGGGGTGAGGGGAGAACCCCGGGAGAATGCCACGGCTCCCCAGGCCCCGAGCACGTGGAGGGGAGGAGGTGCTTAACAGTTTGCAGACTGCTTCCACCTCTGCTGTGGCGTGTGGCCCTGCGGCCGTTAGCACTGCTACTTTACAGACGGAACTGCAGCCGGGCGACTTCGGTGACTTTCTCTTAGGTCATCTGCCTTCAGACTGGCGCTCTTTCTACTGATTTCTGTTACTCATCAGGGGTCACAGATCCCTGCGGAAGGACTTGAGTTTCTGGGCCCTGTTCTGCCGTCTATAAAGCACAGGCAATAACCGTCCCACTCGGTACACAAGGATGTCTGTAGTCACAGGGGAGGTCTTAAACTAAAGGTGCCCTGGTGGCTCAGATGGTGGCTCAGATGCCTGCAGTGCAGGAGACCCGGGTTCAATCCCTGGGTCCGGAAGATCCCCCGGAGAAGGAAATGACAACCTACTCCAGTACTCTTGCCTGGAAAATCCCATGGACGGAGGATTCCAGTAGACTACAGTCCACAGAGTCGCAAAGAGTCAGACACCACTGAGCGACTTCACTTTCCTTTCCTTTCCTTTCTAGGGACAAAGGCATTATCATCAATGGGAAGGTCTGTCACCTGTCTCTGACCCTACCCCATCTAGAAAGGTGTCAGCTTCTCTAACCCGGCTCACAGCCTACAGACAGCATCCCAAACTAGGTGCCTCGGGGGAAACCTCACCTTTATTTCCTAAACAACGTTCACCTACAGAAGTAAGACATAATGTCCAGAGTTGAGAAGAGTGTAGGGGAATACCTTTGAGATAGGGAAGCTGAGGCTCAGAAAGGTAAAGCGAGATGCCCAATGACGCACAGCTCACCGGCCAAGCCACAGCTGTAAGCAGCCTCCGGCTGCCTCTCTGGAACCTCCTGGGCAGACGGGAGGTGAAGCTAAAGAGGGCAGGAGGCAGCGAGGCTGGGACCAGTGAGGGCAGGGGGGTGTATGGAGGATGGGAGCAAAAAAGGATGGCAGCAAGAGACGTGAGCACGCGCCCACGAGCAACACCCCGATCTGAGGTTGGCTCCCACAGACTCTGCTGGGCCTGCCGGGGTCACCTGTCCTGCAGATGCCGCAGCTCAGCTGGAAGGCCCGGCTGGGGAGGCGGCCACAGGGTCCATGAGAAGGCTGCCCGATGGTGACGGGGGCGTGTGGGGGGGCACGGCAGCCGGCCCGTCTGGGTAACCTGGGGACGAGGAGAGCTTCTGACTGATGAGGGCTCGGCCCCCTTCCTTCCAACAAGCTCCAGAACCTCAGCGCACGTGGACTGCCTTCTTAAAAACTCATTAAGGACTTGTTTGGTTGTGTCGGGGTTCCTAAGTGGCACTCAGGATCCTACGGATGTGTTGTTGAGGCACCTGGATCTCTAGGTGCGGCGTGCCAGCTTCAGTGGCTGTGGCACTTGTCCCAGGGATGTAGGATCCTCGTCCCCCAGCGGGGGTTGAACCCACTGCAAGGAGGACTAACTGCTGGGCCTCCAGGGGAGTCCTTGGACAGTCTTCTTAAAGCTGCTGCAGCACTGTGCCTGGGGCTGGTGGTGGAGGTGGGTCTCCCCTTCTCCCCAGGCTCTCGGGGGGGTTTCGGAGTGAGACCACCACTCTTTTCAGCCACCACCTTCTCTTCTGCCCCCAAAGATGAGCACAGGGACCACCCTCCTTGTACAGATTTTGCTGTGGACGCCACAGCGCAGCACCTGGGGATTCCAGAACCCTGCCGCCTTCTGACTCCGCACTCTGAAGTCCCAAGCATCCTCCAGGATGGAGCTCAGGAGCCCTGCTGCTCGCCTCGCCCATGCCCACAGCCTGGCCCACCGCGGCGAGGCCCACTGCGACACCTCTTCCTTCAGAGCCCACCCAGGCCTTCCAGGCCCTGCTCCCGGGAAACTGTCTCGCCTGAGCAGGGGCTGCGTGGGGCCCGCTCAGAGCTACGCACCACACCCCTCCCAGCACCCCCATGCATTCCTGGGCCCCCAGAGGATTCCTGCCCAGTGAGGATGACCTCACCCCCAGCAGGGTGGAAGGCAGGGAGGAGGGTGTGCAGGCCGAGTCTCCGCTGCCCGTGGAGCCCAGAAACGCCAGGGCTTCGATAAGGGAGCCCCGAGGCCAGAGCCCAGATGGAGAGGCCTTGCTCCAGGCTCCGC
This sequence comes from Odocoileus virginianus, assembly GCF_023699985.2. Classification (NCBI taxonomy): domain Eukaryota; kingdom Metazoa; phylum Chordata; class Mammalia; order Artiodactyla; family Cervidae; genus Odocoileus; species Odocoileus virginianus. The sequence continues at coordinate 69,879,737 of NC_069684.1, forward strand.
TCCTGGGACACGTCTGTGTGGCTCCCGGCAGGCTCAGGGCGTGAAGGATGCTCCGGGGCTGCCAGCCAGTGGGGTCCCGCCAGCTCTGCCCTGAGGGAGGGCTGCCCCTGGCTCCCAAAGGCGAGAGCATCTGAACAGAGGATGCCGCCCTGCCGTCTCCTCTTTCAACTGTGCCCTGCCAACGCGGGCGCTGTGTCCAACTGCGCACCTCACTCTCTCCATGTCTGTCTGTCTGTCTCACTGACACAGACGCACACATGCTCTGAAAAGAGCACTAAAACCATGCGAAGATTTTTTTTTTTTCTTATGGGTCTGATGATGAGCTGGACAGAGCCAGGGAACAGAAGAGTCCAGGAGGAGTGGTTTGGGATTTTATAAAAAGCACACTTTAGCACCAATGAGTCTGTCCCATCAGACCGTGTAATCACAGACCGGAGCAAAACCACCAAAGCATGTCTTGATATTCCCTGGTCCCTGGAAACACTAAGCTCGGGGCTTTGAGACCAGCAGAGATGAAGTCAGAGTCCTCAGGCCCTTCTCCGCACCAGAAGCAGACCCCGCCAGCCACAGCCAGCAGCCGGCAGGCCCCCGGAGCTCTGAGTGCGGACAGTCACGAGTCTGCAAAGGCAGGGCCGTGCTCCACCGGGACCCAGAGCTTCAGCCCTCACGGACCATCTTTCCCCCGAGACAGAAGGAAAGGAGGGGTCCGTGTGTCCTGATGGAGAACGACTCCTGGGGCACCCTCAGACCCAGGCCGCGCTGGATTCCTTGCTGCTCTAACAAAGCACCACCAACCAGGTGTCTTAGAGGCTAGAAGTCTGAAATCAAGTTGTCAGGAGGGTCACGCTCCTCCTGAAGACTGTGGGAAGACCCTTCCTTGTCTTTTCCTGGCTTCTGGAAGTGTGCTGGCAAGATCTCCGATGTCCCTCGGCCTACAGCGGCAGGACTGCACTCTCTGCCTCCATCTCTGAGTCCAGCCTCTTTCTGTTTCCCCATAGCACAGGACAGGTCCCCAGGGCCCACTGGCCCTGGGCGCCGTGTCTGCACCCGGTCACCCTCACGGGACGCCAGTCGTCCTGGGTTAGGGGACCTCCTGCTGGAGCACGACCTCTTCCTGCGCTGTGCTTAGTCGCTCGGTCGTGTCCGACTCTGAGACCCCAAGGACTGTAGCCTCCAGGCTCCTCTGTCCATGGGATTCTCCAGGCAACAATACTGGAGTGGGTTGCCATGCCCTCCTCCAGGGGATCTTCCTGTTTTTAGGCATGGGAAATATAACTCAACCCATAACACAAACCCTGGGCAGTATTAAGAACCCAGAGCCCTCAGTGTCAAACAGAGGGCGTTCCTCACAGACCCCAGAGGTCAGCGGCAGCCTGGCAGAGGAAGGAGGAGGTGGAGAGCTGAGCCAAGGCCGGGACCTCCACCACCTCCACCGGCCCTGCTCCTGGCTTTCTGGGTCCCTGAAGGTCACACCAAAGGCGCCGTCCCCAGCGAGGGGGTCAGGTCCAGAGGCCATGGCAAGCTAATCCCAAGATGCATCTTTCTTCCACTTTAGCCTAGAGGTCTGCCTGGAACATTCTGGAGATTGTTTTCCAAGATGCAAAAGCTACAAACCTCCCTTTAGTCCCCAGGGCTGCCAAAGTTAGTTCTTGCCTGACCCCAGTTGCCAAATGCACATACACACACACACACACAGAGGCACACAGGCCTACAAAGAGGCTAATTTTTCTCAACCAGATGCATTCTGTTGATAAGGAACCCTTCAGGCCCTTTCACCCCAGGCTTGTATGCAAGATCTCAAGAGAGAGAGAGGAGGAGCGTTCTGCTTCATTCTCCCTCCCTGGAGCCGGGATGTGGGGTGAGAGCGGGCAGGCTCCCAGGACTCAGAGCCTGGGTACAGCGCGCCCACAGGCCTCCGGGCGGTCACTCCCAGGTTGGTGAAGAGCAACTTCTCACCCTGTGACCAGAGCCACTTCCGAGGCCCGCGGGGAAGCCTCTGAGTCCAGGAGCTCCGAGTCCATCCGCTGGGTACCCCCGGTCTTCCTGGACAAGGTCAGCCTCAGAACAAGCTAACCACTTCCCCCGTTCTCCTTGGGACCCGCCCTGTGCTACGGGGAAATGGAAAGAGGGTGGACTCAGGGTAAGTACCTGCTTTACAGAGCCGCTGAGAGCATTAAATGAGGTAATTATGTAAAGCATAACACAGCACCCGATGCAAACTAAGAGATCGATAAATATTAACTCTTTTTATTAAGCGGCTAAAACCCAAGTCGGCCTCCCCAGCGGTCACGGCCCCTGGCGTCCTCATCCCGGAAGCCCGTCTGTGTTCCTGGCATCAGTGTCACTGACCTCCCCCCAGACCCACTGCGTCCTGACACAAAGGCCCGGACGCATCCTCACACGTGCGCCTGCGTGCCTCTTCGTGACCCGCCAGGCTCCTCTGTCCATGGAGTCGCCAGGCAAGAATGCTGGAGTGGGTTGCCAATACCTCCTCCGGGGGATCTTCCCGACCCAGGGACTGAGCCCACACCTCCTGCACCAGCAGGCAGGTTCTTTACCATGGAGCCACCCGGGCAGTCCCTCAGACCCCCACCGCGCCCCCTCCCCAGGCTGAGCAGGGGAGGCCCCAGCCTCCAGCCCCCGCACAGGTGATGCACCAGCTGTGCACGGAGCCTGGGGGGGGGCAACACTCCCCACCTCGGGGAGGCACCTTCCCCTGCCTGCGCTGTCTCTCCTCCCTGCATGCCTACCCAGTCAGTTCAGTCCAGTCGCTCAGTCGTGTCCGACTCTTTGCGACCCCATGAACCGCAGCACGCCAGGCCTCCCTGTCCATCACCCACTCCTGGAGTTCACTCAAACTCATGTCCATTGAGTCGGTGATGCCATCCAGCCATCTAATCCTCTGTCGTCCCCTTCTCCTCCTGCCCCCAATTCCTCCCAGCATCAGGGTCTTTTCCAATGAGCCAACTCTTCGCATGAGGTGGCCAAAGTACTGGAGTTTCAGCCTCAGCATCAGTCCTTCCAATGAACACCCAGGACTGATCTCCTTCAGGATGGACTGGTTGGATCTCCTTGCAGTCCAAGGGACTCTCCAGAGTCTTCTCCAACACCACAGTTCAAAAGCATCAATTTTTCAGTGCTCAGCTTTCTTCACAGTCCAACGCTCACATCTATACATGACCACTGGAAAAACCATAGCCTTGACTAGACAGACCTTTGTTGGCAAAGTAATGTCTCTGCTTTTTAATATGCTATCTAGGTTGGTCATAACTTTCCTTCCAAGGAGTAAGCGTCTTTTAATTTCATGGCTGCAATCACCATCTGCAGTGATTTTGGAGCCCCCCAAAATAAAGTCTGATACCATTTTCACTGTCTCCCCATCTATTTCCCATGAAGTGATGGGACCGGATGCCATGATCTTAGTTTTCTGAATGTTAAGTTTTAAGCCAACTTTTTCACTCTCCTCTTTCACTTTCATCAAGAGGCTTTTTAGTTCCTCTTCACTTTCTGCCATAAGGGTGGTGTTTTCTGCATATCTGAGGTTATTGACCTCAGCCCCTCCAATATGTGAACTTCTAAAATCTTGCTTTAGTTTCAGAAGAGAAAGTTGCTAACCAAGATTGATAACTTTTAGTATTAAAGAGGATGTGGGTACATGAGAAGGTTCTTGCCTTCTTGGTGGTACGTCTCCTGCAGGAATATGTCTTTATCTGTCTCTAAATATGTCTCCATAAAAAGGTTCATCACACAGTTGTTCATGGCAACAAAATACTAGAAATACTCCACATCCATCTACAGGGGGCCAGTTACAGGTACATTTTAAAATGAAATACTGCTTAACCATTACATAAGATGATGTAGATTCATATTGATCAGTTTGGAAGGAGGTCCACAAGTATATCACTGAAAGAGGAAAAGGTCCTGTTTTATGGTCCTGGTTATATAAAAACATACACATACATATACATTATGCACAGAGAGAAATCTGGAAGGTGATATGTTTGCTCTGAGTAATGAGATTTCAAGTGTTTTTCCTCTTTATAGTCCCTAAATTTTGTTTTTGAATTTTTTAAATTGAATCTATATTCTTTACTAATGGAAAAAAATACCACCGAAAAATGAACAAAGAAAAATCCTGGACCCACACCATGATGAGAGCAGCTACCATTATTCACCACCTCCAATGCGCCAGACACGTCTATGCATCCTTCCACATTATCAATACTACGCATGCGTGATGTGTTTCTGCTCCTATCAGACTTTACTCTTCAGAGCTGTTTTAGGTTCACAGCAAAATTGAGCAGAAGCATACAGAGAGTTCCCGAGTGCCCGCTGCCCCCAGACACGCACAGCCTCCTGCCCCAGCACCCCCGCCCGAGTGGCACCCTGGTCACAGCTGCCGCGCCCTGCTGAGCGGGCTCTGTCACCCCGAGTGCACCACTCAGGCCAGGGCCCGCTCCCAGAGCCGAGCCTCCTGCGAGTCTGGACAAATGCAGGGTCTCACAGCGCAGTTTCACCGCCCTAAGTATCTCTGGGCTCTGCCTGTCCATCCCTTCCTCCTCACTAATCCTCGGCAACCACTCATTTGTTTTTACTGCCTCTGTCATCTTGTCTTTTCCAGAATGTCACACACACTCCATAGCCTTTTCAGACCGGCTTCTTTCACTGAGCAATATGCATTTAAGGTACCTCCATGCCTTTTCATCTCTTTTAAATTCTGATGTTAATCCATTGTCTGGATGGACTGCAGTTTCTTTAGGCATTCATCTATGAAGGACATCTTGGTTGCCTCCAAGTGCTGGAGGCATGGGTAAAGCTGCTGAAAACATCTGCATGAACAGGAGTTTCCAGTCCCACTGTTCTACTCCTGTTTTAGTGGTGAAGGAAATGGCAACCCACTCCAGTGTTCCTGCCTGGAGAATTCCACAGATGCAGGAGCCTGGTAGGCTACAGTCCATGGGGTCGCAAAGAGTCAGACACAACTGAGCGACTTCACTTTCTTTCTTTCTATAGTTCCTTTTGGAGAAGGAAATGGCAACCACTCCAGTGTTCTTGCCTGGAGAATCCCATGGACAGGGGTGCCTGGTGGGCTACAGTCTATGGGGTTGCAGAGAGTTGGACACGACTAGCAACTTACACACATGCTATTTTAGAGAAGAGGAAACTGAGGCTCGGAGAGGTGAAGAGACTTCTTGAGACGCTCATGGCTAGTGAGTGGCAGAACTGGGGGTGGAAATCCATCACACCTTGCTGCTTTTCAGTAGCCCTACTTTCTGGTAAACTGTCCCCTGCACTTGCTATTGGTCCTCCCTACTCCGCACTGCTTGACACCAGGGATGGGCTTCATCAGATGGGGGTTAGGCTGACCCAAGGCCAGAAGAGAGCATGGGCCCAGTAATGTGGGCGAGGGGTGCTTCTTCCTCTGCCCTGGCGGGTAGCAGCAAGAACGCCCCTCTCCAAGGCCTCTGCCTTGAACTGGGAAGGGCACTGCACGGCTGGAGCCCAGCCCAGCCAGGCCACTTGGCCTGGGAGAGCCTGCTCTGGCCTGCTTCTGCATCCATAGTCCCTTCATCCCTGGGAGATTAGGAGCTACTGGGGCAATAGCCAGAAATCCTGGCACTGAGCTCCTCGCTGAGTACCAGAGGCCAGCTCTTCAGTCAAGGTCAATCCCCACGAGCAGTGGACTGTCAGCCTTCCCCGCTCAGAGTCCCAGGCTCGGCAGCTCTGCCCCCTGTGACACCCAGACAGAGCCAACTGCTGCATCGCAGGCAAAGTGAGGACGGCAGAAGAGTGGCCAGCAGTGGGCACACGCCTGGAGCACCAAAGTGCACCCACGCGGCAGCTGTAAGTCAGACATCCCCAGGCAAGCCCCTTGAAGGACACTGTTCAATGTGCACAATAGAGGTCCTTGAGAAAGGGTGAGAAGAGCAAACCACTCAATCAGTTTTGAAGTGCACAAAATCTGGCCTCCAGAGCCACACAGATCAGGGTCTGAGCGCACTCTCTGCTTCTCATTGGTTATGAGATGCCACAGTTTCCTCATCTGCACAATGGAAGTAATGATACCCTCCTTGCCAGCAGCTTTGTTGCCAAAATGAGAGTGTGTAGAGCACCCCACACTGCCCGCACAGAGCAGACGCCCAACAGACGGTAGCTGTCACCTTCAACACCGGGACTCCTGAGTCTGGGAACCAGGGTTCCTGTTGACGCAGTGCATGATGTATGTGCGTGCATACCTGCCTGCGAAGTTGCTTCAGTCGTGTCTGACTCTGTGATCCTATGGACATCAGGCTCCTCTGTCCCTGGGATTTCCAGGCAAGCAAACTGGAGTGGGTTGCCATGCCCTCCTCCAGGGGATCGTCCCAACCCAGGGATTGAACCCACATCTATGTCTCCTGCACGGGCAGGCAGGTTGCCAGCCCTCAAATCTCAGTTTGGGATCCTCTTCCAACGTATTAAGTAAGACGAATCATGCAACTCTCCTGTCCCTTAAGTTCCTCCTACCTGCCCCACCTCCCTCCAGCACTGCTTTTGGGGGCCCAGGGAGTGAGGCAGAGTCAGGGGAGGATGGGTAGTGCTGAGCAGAGGGGAGGGAGAGAGGTGGATGGATCTGTTAGCCTTGGAGGTTGGGGGCCACAGCCAGAATCAACAGTCTCTACATTTTTCATACTCCTGGTTGAATGTCTCGTGAGGCTGGCAGCAAGAGAATGGAAACTCCCCACTCCGGGGGTCAGGGCTCCAGCTCAGGACGTCTGCATCTTCACATTTCCAGGAAGAAACCGGATCTCCAGCCCTCTCGAGGCCATACAATGCAGTTCCTTGTTTCAGAGGACAGGCCACCGCTGAGGGCACCCAGCACCCCCGGCCCCAGCCTGGAGGGCCTGGAGATACATAGCTGCCTTCTCACACCACACAGCCCCAGCTACACACACACACATACACACCCACTCTACAGACTGTTGGAATGCAAGCCAGGAAGCGAAAAGGGAGGGCGGTGTCGTGGTAGGCTCGGCCTGGAAGCCAGGCCTCTGTCCTGGGTCAGAGATGCCAGCCCTACCACAGACAGGAGGCGCAGGGGGCTGGCCGCACTGGGATATTGTCAAAGAGCCATGAGGGAATGCTCCTGAACACGCTCAAATCTGGATCGGATGTTGAGTCCCCACGTAAAATGGGAATTGGGATGAGCTGGCTTTGTGGAAAGCAGGGCTCCAGGTCAGGCAGGTCAAGGGAGCGAAGGTGCCGGGGGTGATGCGAGGAGCCTGGGATGAGTTGAGGACACGATGCCACCTCAAGACCCTGGGCCACCCCCTCCTGCCAAGGGACGCATCGAGGGCGCGTGCGGCAGGGCGGGAGGGGTGACGTGTGCACTCCCAAGCCGCCCTTTTGTACGGAAGGGAAAGGCAACACATTCCACTGAGTTGTCGCTCAGGAGCCAAAGCAGATATTTACAGTGCTTCCCCGGGGCCTTGGTCCCTGCGTCTAACGGGGCAGTTGCTCATTCCCTGAGCCTGGCTTCTCGGTGGTCAAGGCTCCAGGCAGGCCCGGCGTGTCCCCTGCACCCTCTTCCCCAGCGTGGCACCCAGGCCAGCCTGCAGAGGCACGATCCCGTCCCACGTGGGTGGGTGTGGCTCTTGGGCGGGCCCATTATTCATCTGTCTGCAACAACCACACATCCCTAGGCTGCAAGCACCAACAAAGGACAAGCGCTGTGGCCAGACCAGGCCAAGTGTGTTGGGTGGGGGTGTTCCGGGGGGGCCCGCGGAGGGGGTGGGGGCAGGACGGTCCACGGCGAGTTCAGATGGAAGGTGCAGGAGCGAGGGGGGTCAGTCAGTGCCTGTCCCGGGCCGGCGAGGCAGGGGCTGAGGCCTGACCCGCGGTACCTGCCCGTGTGGCCTGCTTCACGCCACTTAGCTCTTTGGGGGTGCTGTGCCCTGAAGCGTTCCATCCTGCCTTCTGTGGATGTGTGCACGTGTGTGTCCACGCTGCGTTGCTTCAGTCGTGTCTGACGCCTTGCCACCCCATGGCCTGCAGCCATCCAGGCTCCACTGTCCGTGGGATCCTCCAGGCAAGAACACCAGAGCAGGTAGCCAGGGGATCTTCCCAACCCACGGGTCGAACCTGCATCTCTCACATCTCCTGCATCGGCAGGAGGGTACTTTACCACTAGTGCCACCTGGGAAGCCCTGTGTGGGTGTGTATATGTAAAATTACAGACAAGTTTAATAGGGTTGAATCCACTTTTACCAATTCACGCTCCATGTTTAGATCGCGTTAACTCACTCCCTGCCAGGACTGTGCTAGAACCCTCCCTCCTGTCAACTCTGTCCCCATCCCCTGATTTTCACTATATCACATCATTTACACTTCCAATGTTTACAATACTTACATTCAGTCATAATGATCACACAGTTATCTAAAATTAACTCCACCTTTAAATTGATTCAGTCTTTTTACAACATCAAAACTATTTTTAATTTTAATCAATCTTTCGGTTGACTGAAATTTTTGGTTGCTCAGTTATGTCTGACTCTTTGCAACCCCATGGACTGTAGCCTATCATGCTTCTCCGACCATGGGATTTTCCAGGCAAGAATACTGGAGTGGGTTGACATTTCCTTCTCCAGGGGATCTTCCCGACCCACGGATCAAACCTGAGTCTCCTGCACTGTAGGCAGACACTTTACCATCTAAGCCACCAGGGTGGTATGATATTTTATATGCATTATGTTTGCCAGTGATGCTTCAAGCATCTTAAAGAGATGTGCCCTGCTTTATTGGACTTCTAATGCTGTGGTACTGGGGTCTTACACACGACAAGGATGACCAGGAGGAAATGCAGGGAGAGAAGACAGAGGCAGGTGAGTTTGCAGGCCCTCAGTACAATGTCACAGAGCATCTCTGAAAATCCTCCCTTGGCCAATAACTGCAGGAGGCCACAGACTTTGGTAAAATGTACAAGTAAATGACACGAGGTGGGAAAGCCAAATGAACCTCATTTCTCATAGGTTTACAGGAGGCTTGTCATCTGGACCGTCTGACACCACAGCCAAACAGGTCCAAGTTATATTCAGGGTGTGGCCATGCAGACAGAAGTGCAAAGACATGGCACAATTTTTTTTTTTACGACACAATTTTTGATCCGTGACAATTAAAGTACACACGCCCATCAGGTCACACCTACTCTGAGAGACAGAGTTAAACCTTTTTATGACAAGTATGTCTCCTATCTTCCTACATCTACCTAATTACTAGTCCATGTATGCATGCATGCATCCATTCAACGTGTATTTATTGGGGGCCTACCAAGGTTAAGTATTTGTTACAAAGGACAGCTGGTTTTATCCAAAAACTTGTGTAAAAGAAAAGTATATATATATATATGTATATATATACACATATAAGGATACAAAAGGAGTGTATATATATATATATAACTTTGAATACATACACATATATTTTTAATACAGGTATTAAAATCCTGTTTTGATTATCATCATAGGAAAAGATAAATCTTATTTCCAAAGCACTTAAAACTTTTCTTTAAAAACACTGTAGATAGCAATAGGAAAGAACAAAATAATGTAATTTATAGCAACAGGGGTGGATCTAGAGACTGTCATACTGAATGAAATAAGTCAGACAGAAAAAGAGAAATATCATATGATATCACCTATAGGTAGAATCTAAAAAAATGGCACGAATGAACCTGTTCACAAAACAGAGAGTCACAGATGTAGGAAACAAACACGGTCGCCAAGGAGGAAGCCAGGGGCGGGGCAGGAGGGATAAATCGGGTCTGGGACTGGCGCGTACAGACCACTGTGTGCAAGAGAGGACTGGGACCTCCCCGGGGGTCCAGTGGCTAAGACTCCACGCGCCGAGTGCAGGGCGCCCCGGGTTCGATCCCTGGGGGAGGAGCTAGATCCCGCATGCCGCAGCTAAGACTCTGCGGAGCCAGATAAATAAACAAAATGTTTTTAAAATACATAATTAATAAGGACCTACTGATTAGCACAGAGAACTCTTCTCAATGCTCTCTAATGACCTATATGGGAAAAGAATTTAAAAGAGCGGAGTGGATGCATGTGTAACTGGTTCACTGTGCTTTACAGCAGAAACTAACAAATATTGTAAACCAACCGTACTCCAATAAAATTGTTTTATAAAAACACCACTGTGGATAGTTGGGTTTCAGGTGATTTAAGAAACAGCAACAAGGCCACGAAAACTAAAGCCAGTGTGGAGCTGCCAATGCCGCCTCAGCTCTGGGCAGCTCAGAAGGGGCCTCGGCTTCCTCCAGGCATGTGTCACTCCGCTCTGGGTGTAGGAGAGACAAAGCAGGTGGGGTCCCCCCTCCAGGGCTCAGGGCCCCCCACCCCATCCCTGGGACACGTGGAGGAGCCCGGGTAGCTGGGAGAGAAAGGGCGTGGGCCCAGCAGCCAGGGCCAGAGGTGACAGGGAGGAGCTTGAGAGGTCTTTTGGTTTTTTGCTTTTGTTTTTAAAACAGATACCACCTTTGAGAAGGGGCAAAAGGCCACCTCGCCTCTTGCTAAGCTTGAGTATATTTTTGGTAGTGTTCCACAGACCCCAGAGATAAGGACAGCTAAAGAGCTTTGCAAGAAGCCATGCCTAGGCCTCGGCAGGCCACAGGGTGGGAGCTTCAACAGGTGTGAGGTGTGAAAGCACACGCAGGTGTGTGCACACAGGCATGCCTGCTCTGAGCGCCGGGAGGTCACAGGAGGCCAGGAGCAGAGGCTCAGCCTCACGGGACAGCCAGCCTGCTGCAGCCGACTGGTGCTTCCACACCTGCTCTGATGGCATCTGACTTCAGAGTGCCAGTCACCAACCGAACAGCGACTAGCTGGGTGAGAGGAGACTTTTGCAGGAGGAGAAAAGTAAATAGATGACGTCTGAGGCCCTCTCCGCAGGAGACACACAATGCCTCCTTTAGAGCTGTGCCCCTGTAGCCAGGACCACTGGAGACTTCTGGAGAGAAGGCCCGGCTGGCCTGCGTCCCACTGACCCCCCGAGCAGCCTCTCACGGTGATCTACAACTTGGTCCTTGGCAACACGCTTGCTCCGCTTCCAAGGATGCCCCGTGGGCTAATCCAGCCCTGTCTGTTAATTAAGTGACGTGATAAATTCAATGACAGGAATTTTTCCAGAGGTGTTTAAGAGTTTCACAGCCGTTCTCTACTTCTGCCTGGGCAAACCTTCAAACCCTATCTCTTTCACTGAGATGTGAGCAGCCCACCCTGGCCCAGGTAGGATGAAGGGCAGATAGTGTGGTAGGGGCTGGTACAGATGACCCAGGGTGAGGCACGGCCAAAAGTCTTTCTGGGAGCAGCTGCCAGTGAGGGCCCTGCTGTGTGACCAGCATCATGTCAACTGGTTTCTGCTGAGGTCATGTTTAACCCACACAACACCATCCGGAGGTGGGGATTCTTGGCTCCATTTAATGCCGAGAAAAACTGAGGCTCAGGGAGGTTAATCTGTACAAGGAAGACCCTCCCACTCGGCCTCCAAGGTCCAGACTCAACTGGGCCTGCCTCATGAATAGATCTAGAGATTATAACATTGTACTAGCCAAAGTATGTCAGAGAAAGACAGTTACCATATGATATCATTTATATGTGGAATCTAAAACATGACACAAACTAATATACCTATGAGACAGAAACAGACATACAAATATAGAGTACAGGTTTGTGCTTCCCAAAGGGGAGGAATGGCCTGGGAGGGAAGGGTGGATGAAAGTTTGGGGTAAGCAGGTACAAACTGTTATGCACAGGATGGATAGACAAGGTCCTACTGTATAGCACAGGGAACTATACTCACTATCCTGCAATAAACTGTAACGGAAAATAACATACACATATGTGTGTATGTGTATGATTGAGTAGCTTTGCTGTACAACAGAAATTAAACACAACATTGTAAATCAACTGTACTTCAATAAGGTTAAAAAGAAGCTGGCCCGGCTCCAAGCCCCTTCCCTTAAACACTACGTGACAGGTCGCTCACGGAGCTGCAGCCCGCCGTCCACAGCCCACCACCCGGCCGTCTCTGTGCTTCCCACTCGCCCCTCCTCTTCCAGTCAATCTAACCAAATGCTGACACAAGTCGAACAAGCCGTAGCTGCAGGGCCAATCTGCCCTGACCTCAATGCTCGCCACTCCAGGCCTGATTGATTCCATTAAATCTATAACTCTTCGGGCTGAAGAGCAAAGGAGCAAGGAAATGCTCTGTTGAATAATTCTTAAGGGGGGGTAGAGGGAAGGGGGTGGACGGGAAGACACGACTGAACATTTAAATTGAGGAACTCGGTCTTCAGCCGTCCTCTCTATGAGGGTCACGGTGTGTGTCAGGCTATTGATGAGGATAGACTGTTTAGGCTGGCTGAACAGTATTTGTCTCCAAATAGGGATTAAGATATAGGGAATTAAAATCTTCACTTTTTAAGCCATAAAACCATATCAGGAAAATCAGATTTTCCAGAGTTAAGATCATACGATCTTCTAAAGGCTTTCACAAATTGAGCTCAGAGATGACCTTTCAGTTTAGTTCTGTCCCTAAGGCCCAGATGCCTACCTGGACCTGAATGTATGAGAGAACAGCATGGAGACAAACGGGAAAGCTTACGGGTGCCAAAAATCCAGCCATTGAAGAGAGGCCACTTGAGGCCAGGAAGATGGGCAGAGCCCGTCAGGGAGGGGTTTGTGCCCTGACGGCGTGGCTCTGACCCTCGGCCAGGGCCCTGACTTCTGAGGGCCATCTCATCTATGAGACAGAATCACCGCTTTCCCACCCTCACCATATAGAAGTCTGGACGGAATAAATGATATTTAAAACAAACAAATAAAAAACCCAGATAAACACAAACCCCTTGGATCTTTCGCAGAGAGCTGCAGAAATGCAAGATAGAGTAACCAGTCTGCTCCAGCAGGAAGAAGGCTAGACTGGAAGGCAGGTGCGCAGTCCCAGTCCCGGATCGGCCACCAGCTTGTTTTGCCCCTGGCCTCCTTTGTTTGAATAAAAAGGCAGTCGATGATCTCAAATCCCGTGATGCTTTGGATCGCTAGTCTCTCCTCGTCTTCCACTCACCCACTCTGTCCCGTAACCCTTCCCCCGCGAGGACTGCGCTCACCCCAGTTCGTGCTGCAAGAGGCGGCTGCAGCCCAGTCACGGTAGGGCTGGGGCCCCTGTCCAGCCGTGTTCCGCCCTGCAGCCTCCAGCCCCCGACAGACACCCCCACTAACCGTGCAGGTGTGAAGCCTTGGCTAGGACATTTCACTGCCCCGGGGGCCTGAGAAGGCCGACTCAGCAGCTTGGCAAGGTGTGATGCCCCTGGGAGCCACTGGATGCCCAGAAATGGACAAGAGGGGCCACTCAGGATGCCCACCTGCATTCCACCCACTCAGGGACTGGACTGGGGTGACTGCTTGGCTCTCGTGCTCAGTCAAGGAAAAGCTGCTAGAACCCACAGCCGGGCTGGGCTCCTGAAGTCCCGCCGGCAGGTTGGCAGAGTGTTGGTCCTGGGGAGTCAGGAGGGACAAGGAGGGATGCTGAGCTCAGCATGCAATACCAGGCAGCCAGGGGCTCCCTCATGGCCTTCCCCACGGAGAAGGCCACTAGTCTGGACCCGCAGCCCTGAACACCCCCAGCTGGAGTGACCCGGACCTACCTCGAGCCAGCCGGGCATCGGGGCGGAGCCCTGGGAGGGCCTGGGGCTTTAGGGACCCCCAGTGGCCCTTGGGAAGCCTGTGGAAGAGGCGCTGGAGTCGGGAGGTGATGGTTCCGAAGCAGGCAGAGGCCGCCTCCTCCACCCGGCCCTCCGTCATCCCGCTGGGCTGCGGGGGATCACTAGCTTCTCTCCAGGACTGGCGTCGGGCACAGGGCGACGAAGAGGGAACCGCTGGCCCAGGGGGACTCCAGGCCTTGTGCGAGCCAGGCTTTGCTGCACTCAGCCCAGCCTCCCTGCTCCTCTGAAGGCAGGCCAGGGCACCGGAGACCCCGGGCCAACACCAGCCCAGCCGGACGGATGCCTTCTTCCCAGCTGAGGTCCCATCCCCTCCACCTCCCCCAAGCGGAAAACTTTCTATTCCTGGGGCTTTTAGCTTGATAAGATAAACATGCCCCCAAACAGGCTGCAGAAAGGGCCCGCCCTGGGCCTCGCTTCTCAGGAGCGCCTGAGAGTCTGAGAAATCAACGTCTCCAAAGTTTCAGCAGATGACAGGAGTGATCGGTTACCTCACGGGGGTGCACAGCCCAGGAGCTCGTTAATGGATCTCTTTGGGGATGTCGGATTAATAATGCTTTACCAGCCGCACAGGTTCCTAGGGGACAACCGGCTAATTCACATCCTCCCAGGCTCAGCCGGGCGTGGGGGAAGAGCTCTCAGCTGCCAGGGCCCCTAGGAAGCAGTGTTGCCTTAAGAGGGTCAGACCACTTATCTGAGAGCAAATACCCGAGCAGAGAAGAGGCGACAGGAATCGAAGGGAGAAAGAGAACAGAGTCTCCCGTGAAGAGGCAGAGGGCTTCCCAGGCGGTGCTCGTGGTAAAGAACCTGTCTGCCAATGCAGGAGATATGAGCTCGGATTCAATCCCTGGGTGGGGAAGATCCCCTGGAGGAGGACATGGCAACCCACTCCAGTATTCTTGCCTGGAGAATCCTGTGGACAGAGGGGCCTGGCAGGCTGCAGTCCATGGGGTCGCAGAGCCGGGCAAGACTGAGTAGGCGTGCACACACGCGTGGAGAGGCAGAGCTGTCGTTCTCTTGCCCTAACGTGGGGTTCACAGGGTGTCCCCACAACATGACTCGCAGAACGCCTGAGTCCCAGCGGGGAGGTCCCCAGACGGGCTGTCACCTGGGCGAGGTGGGCGATTAGCGGTAGGCAGACGGCAGAACCTTCTAGGAAGGCCAGGGAGAGGGGTCCTGCTCCCGCACTGCCCAGAGACTCCAGAACTCACCCACCAACTGCCGGGAGGGCCCTGCTTCACACGGAGGGGGCGCTGTCCTTCAGCCAGAGCAGAGCGACCCCAGAGGGCCAGAGAAGCTGTACTTACACCTCTATGGGCCGAGTCCAGAAAGGGAACGTTCAGGAGTTCAGCTGAGTTCTGTGGGTCCCCGTGCAGCCGCCTCGTGCTCCCACCCTTTACACTGTGGCTCTTCCCCAGGCCACAGGGACCGCTGAGTGGCATCGCATCCCAGAGGCCAGGTCCTCCGGCCACCAAGAGGAGAAAATGGTAGACAAACCTAAACCGCACCTGACCTTCCAAATCGCCCCCCTGACCACCTGCCCCCTCACAGGAGCTCTGGCCAGGAGGACCCAGCTGGACC
Organism: Odocoileus virginianus; assembly: GCF_023699985.2. NCBI lineage: Eukaryota > Metazoa > Chordata > Mammalia > Artiodactyla > Cervidae > Odocoileus > Odocoileus virginianus. The sequence continues at coordinate 69,895,077 of NC_069684.1, forward strand.
GCCCCTCCCTGCTGAGGCCCTCAGCACTTGGTGCGGGAACAGTAAACACACAGGTTATGAGTCACCAATTTAATACAGAGATGTCCCCAAAGGCCCCCTTCCTCAGGCTGCGACACTGGTTCTTTCTCCGTAGTGCTTCCTCGTGGGGGACTGGGCTGCTTTTTTGTGTGATCCTCTCGTTTACCCAGCAGCTGCCCTGGGGGCTCAGTGGTGAGGAATCCACCCGCCAGTACAGGAGACCTGGGTTTGATCCCTGGGTCGGGAAGATGCCCTGGAGGAGGGCATGGCAACCCTCTCCAGTATTCCTGCCGGGAGAATTCCACGGACAGAGGAGCCTGGTGGGCTACAGTCCAGGGGCTGCAGAAGAGTCGGACGTGATAGCAACTAAACAACAAGCTTACCCAGCAGCTCTGCACAGACAAGACTCACAAGTGAGTCCAGGTCCCGAGATGACACCAGCTCACCATGCGAGGTCCGGAGCCCAGGTTCCTGGCCCGACTGGGACGTAAGATCCCCACAAGGACCCAGGCTTCCCCGCCTGGCTGAGCACAGCCAGGGTGGCCTTCCCACTCTCATGCTTGGAGAAGAGGATAGGCATATGCTGGGGGAATTTTAAATCGTGAGTCATCTGTCATGGGGGAAAATCCCTCCCGAATGCCCCACATGGGCTTGAGGCACTGGTCTCACTTCCCCTTTTCCTCATCACAGAGATGTTTTGTGGACAGGTTAAGTCACTGGGGAAGACAGCAGGAAAGAACTGGCTGAGCAGCCAGACAGGGCTTTGGAAGGTTCTAGAATCCTCACTCCTGATCTTTTGAAAACTTGGATAGGTTTTCTACTGTAGGGATATTTTAGGAGGAACACAATGACTTCTTGCTGCCTTAACATCTAAGCATTGACCCTCTGACCATGCTGAAGAGTCCAGCCAAGGCCAACACAATTTGAAGGAACAGCTTTCACCATCCTACGTGCTGGGGTTGCAATAAATTCTCACCTTGAAATACCCTATTTATAAAAAGGTCCTTCCAGATTGCTTTTAAAAACTCATCACTAGAAGAGATATTTACATACTGTATGCTCAACCTCTTTTTTTCTAGAAACTCTCAAGTTACAGCTGGGATCTTTCGTTCCATTTGAATAACAAGGCATCTCTGAGTTTTCTTTGGATTTTTAATACTTTCCTCAGTTGCAGAAGGGACATAATTGTTTCAACAGAAACCACAAAGCCTCCAGCTTCCATTTAACTTAGATGGAAAAAACAGCTTCCTCCAAGTCAGCAAGGAAAGTAAGTGATGACACCCAAATATGAGCCTGACCTGGAGACACACGGTCAGAGTTGGGGTGGGAGGGGGGGCTCTTTACTGTCCCCAACTCAGCCACACCACTGCCCGGGACAGGGAGGAAGCCCACGATACAAAACTCAGTTTATTTTCCAGTCCCAATCCAACTCTTCTTCTGAGACACAACCTAATTTCTCTTTGGTTCATAGTCAGTCCTGTGTCATGAACTCTGACTCTGGGTCACAGCAAGGAGGATCTTGTCTGTTCCAGGAAAAGATCTTCGACCTACATTTCCACACCCACCCCGCTACACGCACCTAACACCAGTGGGTGGGGGTGGGGGCAGACACACTTGTTCCTTTTATCTTGAGGTTGAAGAAAAACTTCACCTTTCGTTTCAGGACCTCATGATTTATGCATGCTGAAAATCTGTTTAGAAACCAAAGCCTGAGAACAGGCTGAAGGGCTGCCAGCTCTCAGTTGTCCAGGACGCGACTGATCCTCCAGCTTGGACAGGGCTTTCCCACCCCTTGGCTCACCCCTGTCTCTTTTTATGGACATTTCAGCATGTGTTGGCAGGTGAATGAGGAAGCTCCACTAACTGGCACGTTCAGCAACATTAGCTCACAGGGCAAGATGCTGCCTCTGTTGGGCTATGGTGCTGGCTTTGCTGCTAACCCCCTGGGTCATCAGAGCAGCCGTTGACTCTCTGGATGCTGGGTCTCCCGGTCTGTGAGATGACCATGATCCAACCAGCCCTGCCTGCCTCTCAAGGGTGCTGCTGGGCCCAGCAGAGCCAGTAGGCAAGAAAACCCTTTAGATGCGGCCAAGTTGTCTCTGAGATAAACCTGATCTCTGCTCCCACAGTTCCTTGGCCATCCTCAGTACTTTCCTGTTTCACGTGACTTTCCCCATCTTTGTAGACTCACAGAATACCAATTTGCATCTTCAGCAAATATGATGATTCTTTCCCAGATCCGGCATCTGGGAGAAACAAAACATAAAAGGATAAAAAAAACCCAAAATGGGCAAAGAACATCACTGTTCTTTCAGGCCTGACTTTTGCGAACCTGTGGTTTGATTTATGAAAGGTACATAGAAGCCAAGTTTTCATGTTTTAGCAGCCCTAAGCCAACAGCCACTGCAGACGTCTGAGTAAGATCTGCTCCGCCCTGGAAATGTTTGTTCAAGAAACAGGGAGGGGAGCAGAAGGCTGCCTGCGGGCCCTCCGCTGATCAGTAAACACGACCCAGCCTCACGGTCACAGGCGAGAGACATACCCGGCTGCCTGCCCGCCCGCCCGCCCAGTGACACACGGGAGCTGCTTGAACTTCTCCAACCAGCCCTCTTCCCAGCCCTCGACAATGCCTGTTCGTGCCCCCCCACCCCGCACCCTGCCGATGCCCTCGATGAGGCCAGGGGAACAGGGGTGAGCCGGAAAACCCTGAAGAACATTGGGGGGTGCTACAGCAGTCAGGGCTCATAGGACAGAGCGCTCTCCGCCAGGAGGCTGGGCATGGGGTTGCCGTGCCAGGACAGACCCTGCCGCTCTTCCCCCTTCCTCTCCAAACAAGGCAAGCGAGAGCCCAGCCTCACAGCTTTCTGTGTGGGTACGTCTCTCAAGAATGCTCTCCGCGCCAGGAACCACAGGCAGGCTCCAACAGGCCCTGCGTGAACCTGCCGGCCACGGTGGCCAACACCCCACCACGGAGGGCGCCCAGACTCCGCCAGGCGCTGCCCACATCGGCAGGGTGCGGGGGGGGGCCTTCAAGAACACCCAGGATCACCTTCCGGGTCCAGGTCAAGACGGCGCTGACCTTGAGGGAGCACTCCTGTGAGTCCTCCCCAGTGCCGATTCTTACCCAGGGTCGCAAAGAGTTGGACAAGACTGAGCGACTTCACTTTCACTTTTCCACCAGAGGACTGAGCCTGCCATTATCACCTCATCCCCTGAAAGCCCGAGAACTGGCCCAGCGCCCCTCCCAGCCCTGAGATCTGGCCCCAAACATGTATGGAGAAGCTGCCAAAACTCCTGGAGAAAAACCGAAAGTGACTAAAGGCACAGCCATCTCCCGGGTCAGGGCCGGCTTTGCCAGCGTCAGCTGCCTACAGCACTGCCCGACCCAGCCAGGGGAGAGGGACCAGGCCCCAGGGGTGGCGGGCAGGGTGAGGCTGACTGCGGGCTGAGGGGTGGGGATCGGGAGTGCCCCACGGGAGATCGCTGGTGAGGCAAGGGTTGGGATGCCCCCGTGGGCAGTGGCCAGAGGTCCCCCAGATGCTGGGTGTGGACCAAAGGCAGGAAATGGTGTGACAGCCTGAGCTGGTGCAGGCCACCTTCAGGGCAGGGCAGGTTTGTCCAGTGTGAGGCTCTAAGCTTCCCTGCCCCTACCAGATGGACGGGCGCCTCCTTCTTTCCGTCTGAGACCCCAGCAGAAGCCTCCCTGCATCCTGACCTCGTGAATCTGCTCTGGGATGAATGTGGAAGCAGCAGGCAAAGGCTGTAGGCTCCTCAGAGGAAAGGTCTTGTGGACCCGTGAAGAATTCCTCCAGCGTGTATCATTCTTAGAGCCGCGCTGGGCCTGCCCTGAGTCTCAGCCACTCTCTGAGCCCCTGGCTCCCGTCACCAGGGGCTGCAGCCAGCTTCCCGGGGCTACAGGGTCCCCTCAGCAGCCAGGCAGGGCTGGGGGCTGTCTTTCCCCTGCCCTGCAAGGCCTATCTGCCAGGTCTGGCACTGGCTGAATTCATTGGTAAACTCAGGGGAGAAGAGAGAGGATCCCGGATCAAGCCCACATAGCTAAGGGGAGATGTCAATTCACTTCCCCCTAATAACTCTGCAGGATCAGCAGGAGAACACACACGTTCATTACCAAGTCTAATTAGGCTGGCAGACAAGTGGCATTAATCATTTTTGACTGTACCTGGGATTCAAGCCCCTCTTACTCCATAATCAGAAAATTTTATGCTCTGATGGATAGGGGGAAAAAATTAAACCCACATTTAATCCTTTCACTTTCATCTTGTGAAAATACAGGAAGCAGGGAGGAGAAGGAACGGAGAACAGCAGCTTGGGGGCCTCAAACGGCCTCTCTCAAAGCGTTCCAGCCCCTCCTCTGTCCTCCCATCTCCCCTAGCCCTCCACCAGAACTCTCCCCGAGAAAAAGCCCCAATCAGAGCCAGAGGCAGGGGAGGGGAGGGAGGTGGGGGATTCCACTCCCTCTCTCTCACAACGAAATGTCCATTTTAGGGCTTAATTTTCCTAGCCTCCAAGGCTGTGCCTGGGCCTGAATTAATGAAAAAACTTTAAGCCATAAGCTCCAGTGCGACCAGGTGTCCTGGACAAATAAAACACGTTCCAAGTGCCCTGGTTCCTGGGTCTGCCACAGAGAGACTCAGGGTCCATGTCCCAGTAACCTCTTCTGCAAAGAATGAAGAGAGGGGCTGGGTCTGTGGGACTCTGTGGCTGTCACATGGGGGTCCAGTCTGTGCGGAGAGGTGGGTTAAGCCCGACCACTGATGCTGGGACGAGACAGAGCTACAAGGCTCAACAAGAGGCTCTCACCAGGAGGCCCCTGTTCCCGTGCCAGCAGGCTCCACGGCAAACACCTCACACTCCCACCATAATACAGGTCTCCCACAGGAGGGGGAGGTCAGGATGGTGAGCCCCAGGGCCCCCTTCACCCTGTAACCCTTTACAGCTCTGAACACACCCCTCCAGAGAGGCCCCGCTCCACTAGCAATGTGCAAGGCATGTCCAAGTGTCCCTCTCTCAGTGTTGAGTTGGACTTAGCTTTTCCCGTTTTCCAGACCATCTCCTACTCCAAGATGGCTAACGCATCCACCAAAACAAGATGAAAGGTTAACTCCGTGTTCCTCCTGTAAAAGAAAGCGTCCACAACTGTAAGGAACATTCCCTGAGAATAAAGGCAAAGGGCAGTCTGTGAGAGTTCCAAGGGTTGTGTGTTATTGACCATTCTCTCTTGAAATGCTGGAAACGGATTCTCATCACGGCCACTGTCCCGTCCCTCCCTACCCCACCACGACTTCGTATAATCTACCTCTCTCCCCCTCCCAAACTCCATCAGATTTCCTTCTCTATCTAATAAACATGAGTTCTTTAATCCTGGAAATGAATATCAACTTTGAACGTCTCCTGTTGGCAAACCCGGCATTAACCAGAGCTCCGTTACAGTCCTTGAAGTAGGGATAAGCTTGAGATAGAGGAATTTTCACTGAAAAGGCTGTGGGAAGACAGTTTTCTAAAAGCTTCCCTTATTAAAAGCCCATTTTGCCAACACAGCTCCCACCCATTGTCAACCTCCTGCTGAGACAGATGTCATTTACATACCCGCTGTCCCTCCTCGTGTTTCCAAGAGCTGGGAGATTTAATAGTAAAAACAGGCGACCGCCTTTATCAGCCACGAGACTGTGCTCTATGCTGGGGACGAGCGGTACAAATTCAAGCTGCCAGGGTCCTGACGACCTCGAGGCCACCAACACGCTGTGGGAGGCCCACAACAGGCAGGAGTGGTGCTGTGGTTAGCGCCCTGCCCTGCCCCGCCTGGGGCGCGCGGGACACCCTCTGTCCCACTCAGCTCAGCAGCCAAGCAGAGTTGGAAAACTGCTCTCACTGTTTGGAAAGGTGATTCTAAGAAGAGTCCGGAGCCCAGGCAAATTGTTACAGCCGCTGGATGGGAGGGGATAATAATAACATTCATATGGCCCTAAACATTTATATTGCCTTCTACCAGGCGCTGATCTAAGCCGTTTCCATATATTAATTCATTGAATTCTCACACGAACACAACTGAGAAGGTAATGCTACCATCTCAGTTCTTTAAAACACGGAAGTGGAACACAAGGCTCCCAGGGTCACACAGACACTAATCGGCAGAATCAGGATTCAAACCTAGGTCTGCTGGCTCCAGGCTGTCCTCTGAGGCACCGCAGAGCACAGCCTTTCAAAAGTCATGTTTCTGACCCTTGCTTTTTAAAACAAAGATGAAACAAACCCACCCCATGATGAAATTAGAACTTCAGTTGAAAGAAAGATGATTGGTGAGTTTGGCCTGCTGTGTCTCTACCTGCCAGCCATCAGAACATTTCTCAACTGTTTCCACCCAGCTACAAGTCCACAATCAGTTAACTATTAATAATGACAAACAGAGGCTCCGCTCTGTAGCCCCTTATTCCAACTCTGCTTCCTTTCTGGTGTTCAGACATCCCTGGTGGTACTAACCCACCTAGCTGAGGGCTACCAAGTCACACGGAAATCAGAGGACATGCCTGTTCACCTGGGGCTTCCTTTCACGAGCAACTGTCTAATGTGAAAGTATGAAAGTGAGAGTCGCTCGGTCGTGTCCGACTCTTTGAGACCCCATGGAATTCTCCAGGCCAGAATACTGGAGTGGGTAGCCTTTCCCTTCTCCAGGGGATCTTTCCAACCCAGAGATCAAACCCAGGTCTACCACATTACAGGCGGATTCTTTACCAGCTGAGCCACAAGGGAAGCCCTGCATAAATTCATTTAATCATGGAGTATCATGCATATACACAAATAAACACACAGACACCATTACCCTGCAAGTCATAAAACTACATGCCAATGAGACAAGTGCTCGGGCCTGGTGCACTGGGAAGACCCAGAGGGATCTGGTGGAGAGGGAGGTGGGACGGGGGACCGGGATGGGGAATACATGTAAATCCATGGCTAATTCATTTCAATGTATGACAAAAACCACTGCAATGTTGTAAAGTAATTAGCCTCCAACTAATAAAAATAAATGGAAAAAAAAAAACAAGAAAAAAAAAAACAAACTACATGCCAAATGTTCAACAATTGATATAGTCCTCCAGTGTCTTTTTCACTCTTGCTTTTAAACTTTTCTCTGTTTTTGCCATGCTGCACGGCATGCAATATATTAAGTTTCCCGATGAGGGATCAAACCCTGCAGTGGAAGCACGGAGTCCTAACCACTGGACCAACTGGAAGTCCTCAATGTCCTAATACAAACTAGAATTCCAACGAAGCGGCTTTCCTAGGATTCCAGCACATTAAAACCCATTACAATGAAGATACCGCCTCTGTATGTTACTGTTGGGAGGCAGTAAAGTACCCTAGGGCCCTTGAGAGGGCAAAAGCTGCAAACACATCTGGGGGAAAGTTGCATTTGATTCTGAAGGTCAGGGCAATTTGCCAAGGGGCAGCAGCCCTCTGCCCACCTCACATTTCTGTGTCTACCGCCCTATCCTGATTAATTAGCACCTGAACTGAGTTCTGATGGTGTCGGGAGCAGAACCCACTCCCCCCTCCCACACTCCTCTTCTGCTCGATCCTGGCTGAGAGTCTGAGCTCTGCTTCCGCGAAGCCAGCTGCAGCAGGAAGCACACTGCACAGCCTTGGCTGGGGACTGCAGAGGCAAGGTCAGGCTCTCCTGAGGAGGGTGTAATAGTCGCTGCTGCACAATGCTGCAGCTGGACGGGAGACGGGGCGGCTGTCATGTGGGAAGAGGCTTGGCTGAAAGATGCAACCCCAAGCCATTTCCAGAGATGCTTTCTAGAGGTTGTACCATTGTCTGCACCTTGTGCTTCAGATATTTAAATTATCTATATAGACACATATGCACATGGGTGTGGGTATCGTCTGCCAAACAGGGCAACAGCAAATGTGGGGTGGGGAATAGGAAAAGAAGAAATCTATTTTCCTAGATAAATCTAATAGGAAAAAAAAATCTATTTTTCTAGATAAATCTAATAGGAAAATCTATTTTTCTAGATAAATTTAATAGGAAACGAAGAAAAGAAACATCACTGAAGAAATATACACACCTAACTGCTAGGAGAGAAAAATAACAAACCCCCAAGAAGACCGCAAATGTGCTCAGAAAATCTATACAGTGGATGTCCAGTGTTTTACAGTCAGGCTTTGAGAAGGTTCTGGCTCAGAGGAGGCAGCTGGAGGAACCTGAGAGCCCGGGGGAGGTGAGACAGGGCAGGTAGTTGGGTAATTCTCGAGCCTGACGCCTGGTGCAGTAGCCAGTAGGAAGGAGAGGAGGAAGCAGGGCCCAGCCAAACATCAGAGCAGAGGGCAAAGGTCTGAGGGGCCAGAGGTGGAAGGCGGGAGACGGCCGGATCCAGGGTCACTTCATGCTCTTCTCAAGCCTCATGGCCCTTGTCCATCCAAAGCCCAACCAGGTCTCTTCCCTGTCCCCACCGGTCACCCAGGAGGAAGGGTGTACCACAGGCATGCAGACAAACAAAGTCATCTGCCATTACCCTAATGAGCACGGGCCAAATGGTCATCTCAAGAAAGGCCTCACGACCCACTCTCAAGAAGCTACAAAAAAAGCAAGAGAGGGCACTGAAGACAAGGGATTGATCTGGTAGCATCAGGCATCAACCCCAGCCTCTGTGCGTGTGTGCATGTGTGTGTATGCATGTGTGTACTAGCTGATCTGGAGAGGGGCGAGGCGCGCACCTGTCAGAGGAAGAGGCGTTTGTTAAAGACCGCATAAGCATACCTAGGCACTGGAGCACACCGGACAGGCACTAAGGTGCAGACTGCGTCCAGGGGCTACCTCCCTCGGTGCAAATCCAGGTCTCCCCTGGGGCCGGAGAGGGCAGCGCCCCCTCTCGGCTCGCCCCAGCCGGCTCGGTCGCAGCCGCTCGCGGGCGGACTGCGGTCTTCCCGCGCCGCGCGCCCCCACCCCGCCCCGGAGCCTCACACTTACTAGCGCAGCGCAGCGCCCGCCGCCACACCTCTCGCCCGCACAGGTCACACCAGCCGCGGCCGCCCCGCAGCGCCAGTTCCACGAAGCAGTGGCCCTCGCCTCGCTCCGCCGGAACGCGGGGATCCTGCGGCTGCTCGAAGATGCTGCGCACGTCGCGGGGCCGGGGCGCGCCAGGCCGCCGCCGCAGTCTCTGCTGCAGACCAGGCCGGAGAGGGCGAGCGTGTCGGGAAGCCCGGGGCTGGGGCTCCGGGTCCCCCCGGGCGGCCCTCCGGGCACCGCGCCTCTCGTGCGCCCCGGGCGCAGTGGAGAGGGGCGCGGGGGCGCAGCGGCGCGAGGAGTGGCCCGGGGGCGGCGGCGGCGGCGGCGGCGGCGGCTCGGGGCCGCTCAGGCTCTGCAGATAGCGCGGCGGTTCTGGCTCCAAGAGCAGCCGGTACGGGCGCTGCCCGATGGCCGGGGACGCCATGGCCATGCCGGGCTGGCCGCGGCGGTTCTCCGCTCTGGCGTTCCTCCCGAGTCCGCCTCGAGAGCGGGGCGGCCCCAGACCGGCGCGCCTTTAAAGGGACCGCAGCCTGAGGGGCGGGGCGGGGGCGGGGAGACCTCGGAGAGGCAGGAAGGAGGACCCGAGAGAATGACCGGCCGCCCGAGGGGCAGGGGCGGCAGTGGGGGACGCCTGGGCGAGTGCGGATTGCTGGCTGTCCTCAGGTAGCCGGGGCAACTGAAGGATTGCACGTGGAAAGCTTCTCTACAGGACAACTGAGACGAGGCAGTCTGTGGGAGCCTCCCGCCTCCTCTCCTCTCCTCTCCTTCACGCCAACCCCGGATTTCCACCCGCCAAGCCCAGGTTCCCACGCCCCCAATCCACACCCCAGCCCGCCCCAAGAGGAAGCGGGCCGGAGGGAAGGGCTCAGAAACGGAGGATGGGGGCTCAGGGTCCACCGGCTCAGGCTCGGCCCCCTGGCCTCCCGGTTTTCACGCCGACCGGAGGGACGCGTCCCCCGGCCGTTCCCCTCTCGCGCTCGCCGCAGTCCGCCGCCCCCGCGCGCGCCGAGCCGGGCGCAGGCAGGGGATGCCCAGCTCCGGCTAGCGGGCCGGGCGCGGCTCCGAGTCCCGTGACGGCGGGGCACGCTTGCGATGCTGATGGCAGCGGGCTGTCCGCGCGCCACATTCACTCTGGTTGGATTTCCCCTTTCGCAGCAGCCCTGGCCGGTAGGAGAGTCCTTTCCCGGAAGACTGGAGTTCTGGTGATCCTAGGTCTGTGCGAACACTCCGGCGCCCCGTGGGTTGGGAGAACTTTCCTTCCTAAGTCAAATCTGCCTCTCCCCAGAGCTGTTCCAGTAATTACTGTGGAAATACCAGCACATCCACCCCCGCCTGCAAAAGCCCTGCTTTGTACCTGGTGTGGACAGCTCGTCTGTGGGACTCAGAGATTCCTTTTTATCAATCCGAGGACAAGCTTCACAAACTCCCCCCTTCTCTCAACTTTAATGCTCTCCTGTCTTCACCGTGAAAGCCTTAACAGTTTTTGAACAAAGGCTAGCATTGTCTTTTAGCCCTGGTCGCACCAAGTAGGTAACTGGCCCGGCCCATCTCTCCTGGGTGGGGATCCGGACCTGCTGGGGCTCCGGGCCTGTGTCCCGTCACAGACCTGCTGTGTGACCCCGGGGTCTCTCTAGCCTCTATAGTTTCCTTAGCTGGAAACTGGATTGGGAGTGAGCAGACACTTGATGCTGTCCTCGTCCTCTTTGCTTCTATCACTCCGACTCAGTGGTCACTGCCTGCCTCTCAAAAGGTGCGGGTCGGTTTGGTTGATTTAGTAGAGGTCACCAGCAAACCTACTTGAGCAGCACACTGTCTGAATTCTTCTAGACTTGAGTTGCTCCCTCCCCTTCCCAGGCCAGAGATGGGTCTCCCTCTAGTGTCTTCTAGGGGAATCTTCACTTTTGCTTTTGGATTTCCCCTTGGAAGTTCGTTTTTAGGTGATTCCTAAAATTTCAACAGCTCAGAGGCCAGGGAATGCCCAGCTTGCTTTGGCCCTCGGCTTCTCCCTCATGGTGGTGGCAACCATGGATCCTTTGATTCCTGGGTCTCACCAAAGGTTCTCACCTCATGAGGCTGCTTCTGAGTGCGTGGCAAGAATGTGGCAAGAGTTCAGAGCTATGAAGCAGAAGGTGTGAGATGGGGGCCTGTGAGCCACCCCCACCCCCCACCCCTACTCCCCTCCCGCACCTCTCTTCTCCCCTGTCTGAACCTCGCTTTCTCTACATCAGTGGTTTTCAAATGCTGCCGTGCATCACAGTCACCTAGCGGGCTTGCTGAATTACAGATTACTGAGCTCCGCCCCCTGAGTTTCTGAGTCAGTTTGTCTGGGCCTGGGGTTTGCGATTTTGGATTTTTTTTTTCTTTTCCATTATGGTTTGTTACAGGATATTGACTATAGTTCCCTATGCTATGCAGTGGAACCTTGCTGTGTGCCCGTCCCGCATGCAACAGTTTGAGATTCTGCATTTTAAACACGATCCCAGGTAGTGCTGATGCTGCCGGTCTAAACTATTACTTTAGATCGAAGGTGGCAAGAAGAAAACAGGGCTCTCTGCTCTTTGCCCTGCAGAGCAGGTGAAGTTCAGTGGGACATGACTGAGAAAAATACAGCGGGGACTAATTCTGCAATGTTTTCTGGCAGATGTTGACCCAGAAAAGATCGATTTGCCTTTGTGGTCTTTTTTCCCTGTCTCTCCCACTTCTGCAAGCAGTTCTCGAGAGGTTGTTGCAGGAACCTGTATTGCATATACATTTGCTTGAATCCGCCCTCTATTATCCATCTCTGGCCACAGGCTTGAGACTTGTTTGAAGATAACTTCCTCCAACCTTGGGAGAGCAGAAGGCTGGGTGAGGCTCAGGGTGTGGGCCAAGCTCGAGCTCTGGTGTGGCAAAGGGACCTGGCAGGGAGCGGGTCACTGAGGAGCCAGTTTTGAAATGCCATTTGTGAAATGGCCAGCCATGGCCATTTCTGTTCTTCATTCGCCTTCCCTCAGCATGAGTTTGGGCAGCTCAGCCCTCTAGGATGGAGAGGCTCACAGGATGAGTGTCTCCTCTGGCCCTGGGATACTGAGGACTATCTGGAATTATCAGGCCTAAACCCCTTTGCCCAGGTTCCTGAGCTGGGCAAAAAAGTGCTCTGGTTTAGTTGTCCTGCCCCAGCTCTGATCTGGAGGAGTGGTGGGGGAAAGCGCTCCGGCAGGCATGTCGCTTCAGGGTCGGAAGGGAGATGAAAGTGGAGATAACATAATTCCATGTAACCAACACGAAAAGTGTATCAAGTTTATCTTCCAGTCCATCTCCCTGAGCTAGAGACAAAGGTCAGGCGAGGCTGCTGCCTCTCCTGAACCCCAGCAGGAGGCTCTCTGCCAGGAACTGGCCTCTTCTGATGTCATCTTTCCCAGCCCAGTGTCCTTCTTCCCCCAAGAGCATCCTCTCCCATCTCACACACACACACACACACACGCGTGCGCGCACACTCAGCCCATTTTCCTTCATCAGGGAAGTACTAAATAAACTCCAGGCTCGTGGTAGGGTCAGGACCTGGGGTAATGTCTGATGCTTGAACTTCGGAACTGCTCGGGTTGGTCTTTGGGCATGCCGGCCACAAGGGCGAGACTACAGCATCTGCTGAGACACCTCCACTGGGAGTTTTCTCCCCTTGTTAACACATCCTCTTGGCCTGGAGCCGCTGACTTTTTTCTGCTTGTGACTCACTCCCCGTAGAGTGGGTGTGCTGTTTTTCCTTTTGACCAAAGGGAAGGATGCTGACAGTGAGTTTGAGTGTGTGAGGTCACTACAGAGATGGTCTCCTGGTTCCCCCCGTGGGTGAGTTTTTCAAGGCTATCTCCTAAGCCCCCACCCCACCCCACCCCACCCCACACCCCCACCCACCAGGGAGCTTCCGAGTAGGAAGGAGAAGAGGAGGAGAGAATGTGGCCTGACTTTCTGAAGGGGAAGTTTCTGGGTTTGTCTGGCTTGGAGGCATTTGAAGTCACCTGAAACCCCCAAAGGGACTTAGGGACCTCCCAGTGATTCTGCCAGTACAGCAGTCTGCTTGGGGTCACTGGACCTGTCAGGACAGGTCAGGCTACACTGCAGTGAACAACCCCCCGTGTCCCAGTGCCTTGCAACCAGAGACTGCTTTCTCACCCACATCACATGCCCACTTGCCTGTTGGTGGGGAGACTTTGTTCCCCAGTCACTCAAGGACCCAGGCTGATGGAGCCGCCACGTAGCATGTTGCCCAGCACCAAACCAGAGGGACGCAGAGATCGCCGAGGCACCAACAGCAGCACGCGAAAGCTCCAGCTCCTCCTGCTTGCTCCTTGTTGGCTAGAATTAGTCCTAAAGCCCACCCCCCACAAGGAGGGCAGGAAGGGCATTCCTTCCTTGTGCTCAGGATAGCCAGAGAGCTGGAAGTGCTTGGTCAACAGCACAAATGACCCCTCCCTGCCATTAACAAGGATCAGCTAATATCCACTATATCTCAGGTGCTATTTTAGGCATTAAAGGTGCAACAGTGAAATGGCTGTGTTCCTGAAGCTAAATATAAGTTTAGGGGGAGAGTCAGCCAACAGACATGCCAACCTGAGTGTGACAGGGCCTCGGGTCACGTGCAGTGAGGGACGGAGAGCCGCAGGGGCCGGCGGACTGGAGTGGTGGCAAGAAGCGCCTCTCTGAGGCAGACGTTTAAACACAGCCCTGAGCGGAGCCAGCCCTCGTCTTCTGAGCGAGGAAGGTCCAGGCTGGGGAGCAGCAGGCATAACGGCCCCCCAGGTTTCCCAAACGTTATGAACATGAGTTTCTTCCAAATGTGGATTCCAGACCCTCCCTGCAGAGATCCGTTCCCCAAGTCTGGGCATTGGCTTGTATCTTGTGTGAGTTTGATAAACATGACTCAGAGACCACACTGAAAATGGGACCAAGGCAGCAGGCAGTTGGGACTGTCTGAGCTCCTCCGTAGACACCTGAGGAAAAGTACTCTTACCCTGAGCAGCTGCTGGAGGATGCCTCTTCCTCACGGCTTCCTTCCCCCGCCGGCAGCTTCTGCGTGCAGAGCTCAGCCTCTCAGAGAGCGGGGAGCACCTTTCATCGCTAGACTGTGAGCAGGCACCGTGACCACACCTTGTTGGGAAGTTAAAGTGTTTGTGACGGTCCCTTGTAGAGTGCAGTGTGTTTTACATATGTACTCTAGAAGCATGCATGGAATACCTGCTATATGGCAAGCACCCTTGGCCTGAATGACCTCATCTTCATAGCAACTCTGTGAAGTGGCTGGCATGCCTGTTTTACAGATGAGCGAGCTGAGGGTTGGAGAAGGCATGTGACTGGCCCCCAAAGGTGTCACAGGTTGGACTGAGATCTCTGATTTTGCCTTGGCACTGCCTAGCTGGTGTGGTACCAAATAGCAGCGTTTAAAACCTCTGATCTCACTTTGTAGGTGCTGTTTGAAGAAAATCTTTCCCCATTTTTCTCTCTCTGTTGCAATCTTGTTCAACTTTCAAATTCTAGTCCAGATAGCAGGCCCTCCATAGGGTCTTCCCAGAGTCCCCCAGCCCTAACTCATTGTTTCTCCTGCATCCATGTCATCTTAACATGAGTCACAGTTAGGTTTGCACATTTTTGCCTCCCTCACTTGTCAGTCTTCCTGCCACTGTGCAGGGTAAATAGGAGGTGCTCGTTAAAGGTTTAGCGAAATGAACTCGGCTGTAGGCTCCCAACCTGTACCTAATACAGAATTTATTTCTTAATATCCCTTCAAGCCATGGCCCCTGCACCCAGGGAGGGGGAGATGAAGGAACTGTCTGGTCTAGGGAGAATAGAAGGCCCCCCAGGACCTGTGGGAGCCGGGAGAAGCGGGGTGGTGTTGGGAGCTCCATTTAGGATTCGGGTACGTCCTCCAAAGTTGCTGGTCACTGGGGTGGATTCTCTGCCTTCGTGTGCTAGTAACTGGTCAGCGGTGGGGGCTTGGGGCACCTCCTCCCTTCCCAGGGGCTTGGGGTTTTTGTGTAACACCAGTGCTCCTGAGGGGACCCTCTAGGTCAACGCTGCCTGGTGGCCAGAGGGGCATTCCGGGCTGGCAGTGGGAGCAGGAACATGAGGGCTCCTGGGGCGGCGTCACTGTCGGGTGCAAGGGTGTGGGGCTGGTTTTCCAGCAGCGTAGAGGCGCCTCCTCCATCTGTCTCAGTTATGGAATTCTTCCATCCCCAGCTGCTCTGCCAGGCTCATGATAAGGCTGGTTTCTGTGTGTGTATGTTTCTTCTCTCCGTGTTGGAAAAACTCAGATATTCCAGGCATGTTTGTCAGCAGCTTTTGCCCTCAGCCAGAGGGGGCTGCCAAGCCACAGCCACGGATGTTCCAGGACTAAGCCATCGCCGTGGCTGGCAGCTGTGGGCCAGGGCAGGGGCAAGCCAGAGGGGCAGAGGGGCCTGGGCCACTTTCGTTGGAAGCATGTGTGCATGTGTGTGTGCACAGACACGCCTGTCCCTCCTCTGGGCCTCCGCTGGTTCCTCTCATTTCTGTCCCCTCTCACTGTCTCTCCCTCTCCCTTCCTCCCCATCCTTCCCTCCTCCCCTCCCCATCCTTCCCTCCTTTCCTCACTCCCACTCTTCTCCATCCTTCTCTCTCGGCCTCATGAAGGCTCTAGGGAAAGGACGGGACTGCATCAAGTGCCCGCAGTGATTCTGAGCTTCCAAGAATACACTGAAGCTACTTCAGGTCACGCTGGCTCGTTCCTCACCACCTCCCATCGCGTTGCCAGATTAGGGAGTGTTTTTGGTGTGTGTGCGTGTGTGAGATGAAGCAAAACGCAGCCAGGAATTCCACCCTTTGCAGAATCACTGAAGCAGCTTGGAAGTGAACCCCGGACGACCCGCTGTGGAAATCCTCTGGTGCTGTCCCTGCCGCAGGGAGGCGGCCTCAGAGAGCACATGCTGGCCCAGGAGGGGGGCCAGGCTGCTGTCCCTGAGACCGGCCTCCCCAAGCCTGTGGGCTGGCGCCTGGTCCGGTATCCACTGCTGCCCACGGGCCTGTACCCGCCGTACATACAGCCTCTACTGGAGGCTGCAAACTGCCTCTGTGTCCTTGAACTTGAGAGCTTGTGGGAGAATCACAGGGAAACATCAGGGCCACACCCTCACAGATGGGAATCAGGAGGTGGGGAGGGCCCCCGAATCTGCGTTTTGAACCAGAATGCCTGTCTGTAAAGAGGAAACTGCATAGATTCTGAGAGTTGCAAAAACCATCGCCCTGAGGCTCCAGGGCTCTGGAAGCGGCAACAGCCCCTCCAGGGCCCCCGGCACATCTCCCCTGCTTCCTTCCAGGTGGCACCTTGAACTGAGCGGCCCGTTTTAATGGCATGTTCACCATCGATCCGAATGCTGCATGGACTCTTCCCCGAGGTTTGCGATGGACCTGAGCCACCGATGGGCCAGTGGGAGTCAAGGGCCCCGGTTTTCCCACCCGGCCTGCAATAGTGGCCTCAGCCACGGGAGGCGGGACTGAGAGGGTGTGCAGAGACCCCAGGGGGTGTTTTGGACCCCTTGTGGAAATGCAGAATCTGTCCCTACCCACAGCTTTGAAAGATGCTGTCTCCATTTTACAAATGAGGACTGTAGGCATGGCGTTTCAGTCCACCCTCCACACAGGCACAGGTGTCTTTACCATACCAGTTGCACTTGACCTAAAAAAACCTGTTTCCATGGCTCCCCGCAGTGACACCTGAGTTCCTTCGTGTGGCCAAGGAGCAGCTTCTGGGTCTGGCTCCGCCTGGTCCTCAACGCCCACTTCCCGCCTCAGCATGATCTGCAGTGACCCACATACCTGCCGTTCCTTGCACGCCGAGGCGGGTGTCGGGCCCCCTGCCAGGGATGCCTCCCATGCCTTCTCTGCCAGGTAACCCTGCTCACCTGCCAAGACCCCACTCTGGAGTCGTCTGCTCCCCGAGTCCTTCCCTGACCCCTGCCCGCGCCCTGATGCCCGCCCTCTGACAGTGGTGACACAGGCCGCCCCCCCGAGCTGTGCCTTCCCATCTCTGCCCGCTCCCGTGACACTGAAGGGCCCTTCCCCATTGGGGTGAGCTCCTCAAGGGCGGGCACGGCACCCTAGCTGCCAGTAGCTCTGGTTCCCCTCCCAGGGCCTGGCACCCAGCAGGTGCCCCGTTGATGTCTGGGCACCTGAATGGGTGCTGCACTTGCTTCCTGTTAGGAATCACCAGAGAACAGAGGTCATCAGACATGGGGTGGGGGCGGCGTCCCACCAGGCTCCGGAGGAACTGGGCCCAGTTCCGAGCTCCCGGCGGAGAGGGCATCAGGAGCCCTGCTGGGCCGGGAGCGGGGGGCGCCCACGTCAGGCTCTGCAGCACAGAATCAGTGACGCTTCTGCGGGCCCCTGCTGGTCTTTGCTCATGAGCTCACAGAGCCTGGATCCTGTCATTCCCCTAAAGCTGCACTTGGCTTTCGGGGATCCCATGGCTCCACCAAGCATACAGGGTCCTAGAAGCTGCCGGGAAAACCCGCCGTGGGACATCCCTGCAGGGCTGCTGAGGAGGCAGGAGTGTCGGCCTACACTTCCCGCAGGCGGGGTGGGGGGGACTGGCGGGGGCCCGGTGTCCCATTGCTGGCTCCTGGGAACCCAGGACCTGAGCCCGCCCGGCCTGAGGCCCAGAAGGCACCCAGGAAGCCTGCGGCAAGCACACCCAGCAGCCTTCCCTGGGTCTTTACAGGGCGCTGGTCCTCCCAAGGAGGAGCGGCCCAGACGTCCAACTCCAGCACCCAGCTTTCCTCAGTGCGGAACAGCCGCTGAGGACGCGGAAGCTCCCGAAAGACAGGCAGGAAGGATTCCTGGGTCTTCGTGCTTCAAAGCGCCAAGTAGGGCTCCTCGCTCTTTCCCACCCCTGCTGGAGCCACTTTATTGCACACCCCTTCCCCACCCCTAGGCCAGCGGGGTAGTCGGCTCTGGTGAAGGGAAAGGGGGGGTACCCTACAAGGGAAAGACCAGACGTGCACAAATCTGAATGCCCTACCCTGGCACCGTTCCGGCTTCCAGGCAAAAAGAGGGGATGTGCAAAACGGCCCATAGGACTGCGCTCAACTGGTATTTAGGACCAGCTGAACAGTGGTAGGGGGTGTGTGGAAAGGAATAGGCACTTGGATGGAGGTTTGGAGGTTAAAAAATAGAAACAGACCCTCCCTGCCAGTTCTAGGCCCTTACACAGCTCCCTAGGTGACAGGGAGCCAGGAAAGAGACCCCAGCAGGAGGCCGGCCTCCCTGAAACCAGGCTCCCATTCAGGCAAAGGCGGTGAGCTGTCCTGCCTCCATCTCCTCGCGCTTCTCCTCACAGATCCCCGGGCACACCCAGCCTAGAGCCCTCCCTGCCTCCCGAATCAGCCCAGTGACAGCTACCCAGAAAAGAGTCCTGTTTATTTCATTTCTGAAAGCTGCAGGCCTTGACTTCCTCGGGGCTCTGGCCTCACAGGCTGGTGCTAACTGGCACAGCTACTGGTGTCTGCCTGCGAACCCCCAAATATGGTGGTGCCCCAGAGGGAGGGGGGAGGTCCCCGAGACACAGGCCCCGGCCTTGACCACCCTGCTCCTCAGCTTAGGCACAGTCTGACCGGAGGGAACGGGACATCGGGCGGTCATGCCCGAGACCTCGACGGTGACCCTCAGCAGCCATGGGTGAAGGGAGAGGTCTGTTTGTTCAACACGAAACACTTGAAGAGGAAGGAAGATGGGGCTGGAGTCGCCTGCCCCACCACACTGGGGAGCCCCCGGGAGGCCCCCTCTGCTGTTCCCTGAGGACTGAAGCCCTGCAAACCGGGGTGGGGGAGGGAGGGAGGGGCGCCTCGGTCCCCGCGGTCCGGCAGGTTCGCTGCACAGCGAGGAAGACAGAGGGGCTGGGCCGGGCCCGGAAGGGGCGCAGGTCAGCCTGGGACCCGGCCGGTGCTCCTGGGCCTGCTGCGCTGCCCCCCTGGAAAGGCCGCGGAAGGTAATGCTGGTGGCTCCCGGTTGTCAGCCAGGAGGGAGGTAGGCTGGTGAGGTGGACCCGGCACCGTCCTGTGGGGTCCCCAGTGCGGGCAGCGGGGCAGTGCTTGAACGACAGTAATGCTTCAGGATCCACGTGCACATCCCCAAGCTCAGATGTCAGGAGCCAGTGGGACCCTGCTTAGCCTGTAAAGAAAGGCCGCGGTTAGCATCTCCCGCCCAGGTGGAGAAGCCGGAAGGCCCCTCCTGGGGCCCCACACCGTCAGCTTTCCGGGGCAGCGGGCCAGTCAGGCCCTCCGCTGTCCTCCTGGAGCGTGTGTCCGCTCACAAGAACTCTGTAGTTCTCACCCCTGGCTACACCTTAGAATCATCGGGAAAGCTTACGAAAATCCCCAACTCCAAGCAGCGGTCAGAGCCTGAGGCCAAGACCCAGGCATCTGTGCCTTTTAAAAGCTCCCCTGGGGATTCCAATGCGGCCACAAGTGAAGAGAAGGGGAAACAGAATTCAGATGGTTTCTTTAGGTTCTTTGGTTACAGCTCTGAATCAGGAAGTAAAAATCCACTAAAATAAAAATGTGAGCTCTCTGTAAATAGACTACAAGAAAAATTTATGTCGGCACTAAAATTAGAACTTCCTGCCCCTAAGGGCTGTTTCGGAAAATCTTTCTAAGAAGCTGTCAAATCTTCTCCCTGTGGGTATTTAAGAGGATGGGTTCTCTTCTTGCCGGAATGCGACATGGGATGCCTCCTCAACCCAAGGACCCTCTGAGACTCTAGGAGCAGCCGTGAGCTCTGCTCCCAGCTCCCCTACCTCCTGGCCCCGGTTTTGGCACCTGGGCCTGGCGTGACCTCAGGGAACACCAGTGAATCCCTGAATCCCTCAGGGAACATTTAGTGAATCCCGGCTCTGTGCACCCTTCCCTCCCAGCACATTGTGTCTGTCATGCCATTTAATCCCTTCATTAGCACCAGGAGGTAGACTCTCTGTGCACGTGGTCGAGCTCAGAGCCAAAGAAACTTCCTGGGGTGGCACCGAGGGTGAGGAGCAGGCAAGGCCACATATAGTAGGAATCTCTGCAGACTCTTAGGTTCCCAGATGGGGAGGTGACAGACAGAAGGATGATGGGGCAGATGTGGGAGGTGCATGCACGCATGTGTGAGCGTGTGTATGTGTGAACGGGACCACCCTTGCTTCTGAGATTGTGTCCTTCCCTCTCTTTGGTGTTCAAACGCACCTTCGAAAGTGAAACTTCTAGATGGCAGGGCTTTTTTCCCCCTTCCAATGGTGCTTACTTGGTAATATGAGAAGCCGGTCACTCTGTTATTCTCCAGCTTTCTTTTGTGAATTTTACCCAAAATCCAAAGGCTGAGCCCCGCGGCATCTGCCAGTATCCCCCCGACTTCCACCCTCCCCCAGCTCAGGAGTGGACTCCCGTCCGACAATAACGCAGAGCCTCTAACTCGGGGCCTGCACCCCGGGCCAGTTCCCCCGGCTCTGCTCTGCGTTTCCTGGGTCATCGCCCCCCTGAGGAAGGTCGTACAGTTACAGGAGCTGGTCTGGGCATCAGGCAGACGCCACGTTCACGCAGAGCTGGACACGGCTGCAAATCCGCATACCTCCCAGCCTTCATCCCTCACCACCCTGAGGCCCACCCACATCCTTCAGACCACAGTGAAAGCCTCCACCTGGTCAGCACACTGACTAACCTGGGGGCAAGGTCAAAGCCCTGGACAATGGACCCCTGTCATCACACCTGCCTGGGCAGGCAAGGGGCCCGTGGCCTGGGGCAAGTGCAGCTCGGGAACCGGCCTCCCTACACCCCGCAGAGTGGGGGCTCCTCACCCTTCAATGATGCGGTTGTTGTCCTGCAGGTCAGACGCCAGCACCTTCATCTCCCCGTAGAGCTCCTGCATGCTGCTCAAGGCCAAGCAAGAGAGGCAGTGCTGGCTGAGGGCCAAGGCAAGCCTCTGCCCAGACCTTTCCTGGGCGCTCCCCTTCCCCCACAGCCCCACCGAGCCTCGTTCCCGCCTCCCGGGCCCGGCAAGAGGCAAAGCCCCTAACACACACACGCTTACACGCACACACCCCCCTCTCTGGCACTTACTGGAGAACCAGGTCCTTCAGCGCAGAGCTGGGATAAGGAGCTGTCGGGGGTGGGGAGGCCGGAGCCCCCTGTGTTCTGTCCTGCAGGAGCTGGTGAGATAGTCGATCAAGGATCTGAAAGAACCATGCTTTAGTCAGAAGGGATAAGCCAGATCAGGTGCTGGGTGCAGTGGAGGTGTGCGGAGGCATTAAAAATGCGTAACAAAATGATCCCCAGCTCACATCCCTGGAGTGTCAGGAAATTCCCACAAGCCCCTCCTCCTTCTCCTGCGAGCATGGGGTGCAGACTGTCAGGCTTCCCTCTGTGTCTGACCTGTACCTGTCAGGACACAGCTGAGTCATTAGATGCAGAGAAGTGGGCAGCCCAGCACCATCTCTGAAAGAATGTGTCCAGTGCTGGGGAGAGGAGGAGCCTTGTGGGCCTCACTCCTTGAAGGACAGCCCCTCTCTGTCCCTGCTGGCAGAGCAAGTAGCCTCCCAGAGTTGCCCGAGTTGGTCTTTTTAAGGAGAACAGATCAGAAGACCAAGGAGTGTTCGGGTCACCTCCCTCGGGGAGCCTCCCAGGTTGCACGGGGCCCAGATGTCCCAGGGTTTGGGAGCCTCTGCCCTTGCAGTGAACAGCCTTGTTCTGAGGACAGTAGGAACTGCCTTCTATCCTGGCGGGTCAGAGGCTCTCCACACTGCACCAGAGTGCTCGGAGTGGTCGAGGACGGCTCTGCCCCGAGGCAGGGGAATGGCCCGCAGGCCTCCCAGGCATCCGCCTGGCACGGCCCTCCTTGGCGCGGCTGGGGCCCCAAAGCGCCGCACCTTGCTGAGGCTCTCCTGGGCTCCCTGGGCTTCCGCGTTACAGGCGGCCACGGAGCAGCCCAGCAGACGCAGGTGGTTCCTGGTCTCGTGCACCAGCCTGCAGAGAACAGAGGGGCGTCAGGGCCCGGCAACGCGGAGAGGCTTCCCAGGCAGAGGCTGCGGCTGTGGGCGCCCTCGGCCCACGCCTGTCCCAGTAAGGGTGCTGATGAGGGTCCTGGCAGAGCCAGCACCGTGGGGGCTGCACACCCCTCCCGGGCTGGGGCGCACGCGCCAGTGAGGGTAAGCAAGGGCCTGGGTCAGGCTCCGGAGAGGCCAGACCGGCTGCTCTGGGGTGCTCAAACTGGGGCCTCCTGACGCCCCCGTTTCCAGAGTGATGTATATTATCATAGGTGAAATGGATCGCCAGTCCGGGTTCGATGCATGAGACAGGGTGCTTGGGGCTGGTGCACTGGGATGACCCTGAGGGATGGGGTGGGAGGGAGGTGGGAGGGGGATTCGGGATGGGGAACACATGTAAATACATGGCTGATTCATGTCAATGAATGGCAAAAACCACTACAATATTGTAAAGTGATTAGCTTCCAATTAAAATAAACTAATTAATTTTAAAAAGACTGTTAAGAATTCTCTTCTCTCTCTAAGCAGAAGGAGTGAGCAAGGACACTGCCCCACAACACTAAAGGGACACCAGCTCCCGGAGGCTTCAACCACTGCTCAGCCCTGTGATGCGTTAGAATCACTGAGGAGTATTCAAATACCGACGGCAAGCCCTACCCCAGACCATCAGGTCAGAACTGGGGGTGGCCTCCAGTGGGGGAGGTGGAAGCTGTCTTCTAAGGTGAGTCTCCTCTCCATCCTCAGAACCCGCAGCTCCTGGGAAGCGGCCCTCTCGTCTCAGGGAGGGGCTTGTCTGATGGGCAGAAACCAAGCACTCCCACAGGGGACAGTGTGGGGGGGTCCACATGGGGGCCCGCTGCCCCTGCTTCCCAGGCCACGTGTCCTCATCTCAGTCCCTAGGGAGGGGGCACCCGGGATGATGGAGAGAGTCTGGATTTTAGATGCGGTCATACCCATATGCTAGTCCTGGGTCTGCTATTTACTAGAGATGTGGTACTAGAAGGTACTAGAAACAGCTATTCTGTGAGCCTCAGTTTCCTCATCTGTGAAATGGGGTGATAGTATCCACTACAGAGGGTAGACCTTGTGGGATTAAATGAGTTAACATAGAAATCACCCAGCAGGCTGCCTGGTCTACCCAGGGCCACAAAACCACCTTTGTTGTTGCTTTTGTTCCTTTAGTACCACCTCCCTCTCAGCTAGGGCTCTGCAGAGACCAGGGCTGTCTGAGGCCGGGAAGGGCCAGGCCTGGAGGGTCCTGGAGACCATGAGTTCAGAAGGGAGGGCCAGTGTTACCTCATTCGCTTGCCGTGTGTGACCAGGGACGCCTGGTACTTCTGCACACATTCCTCCTGGAACACGTGCAGGAGCCTTTTGGCTAAATGACTAAAATTCATCCTGAAAAGACAGAAACCGAGGCACAGAGATGAGCAGCCAGAGCCACCTGTGCAGAAGCCTGGAATCCCGGGGCCTCCGGCGCCCAGGTGTCCATCCCCTCGGTCCAGAGCAGGGCCACCTCCCCAAAGGAGGCGACGGTGCTCGCTCACATGCATGGTGGTGGTCAGAGCGGCCAGCACACAGCACACCCCACAGAGGGATGTGCGAGGATGAGGAAACACACACATGCTCGAGCTCAGCCCCCAGAGGGAAGGAGAGATGGGTGTGTGTGTGTGTGTGTGTGTGTGTGTGTGTGTAGTCAGGGGTGTGGGCATGGAACTGGCAGAGTGAGTCCTCAAATAAGTATGAAGTCGGGGAGGCTTCCTGGAAGAAGAGAGTGTGCAGGAGCCAGAGAAGCAGGACATCCAGAGGAAAGCCCGGGCTAGAGCAGAAAGAATCCAGAGCAGGAGGTACGTGGTTAATCAGCGAGGGCAACAGGAAAGAAAAGCCTTCACACGATCGTGTCCATACCAGGAGTCAATCCAGTTCCATCAAGACTGCTGCTGAGAACCCCCCGCCCCGGCCCCAGAGTGAGTGTCCCCCCCAGGTTTCCTCCTGCCCAGCTGTGGCCTGGGGCCAGGGCCCTTTACCGCCTCGTGTCTGGCAGACTCACTGTCCCCTGGCGACACCCACCCTCCGGCTCACCCGCCTGCCGGGGCACAGGCCACTCACTTATCCAGCTTGTGAATCTGCTCCTCGTTGTAGCCCAGCCCTGAAGGAGACAGACAGGGCCGAGGTCACCTATGCAATCGGTCAGCAGAGCAGAATGGCGCGAGGGCCAGGTGAACTGCAAGGGTGACGGCGGCGGCCTGGGCCCTGCCCGACGCTCCCAGCCCCGCGGAGCCAGGAGACGAGCACCCGAGACCCTGCGTTATGAGCGGGCGGAGGCGCCCCCCCCCGGGCCAGGCAAGCCCACGCATCGGGGCACCCAGGGACCACGCCAGATGGGCACCGGCAGATGAGATGGGCCCTGAAGGACGTGTGGTCAGCCCTGACCCCTCATCTAGTCCTCCTCCCAGCAAGGCAGATGCCAACAGCTGGTGGACCCCATCCCTGGATATTCGGGCTGCAGACATCTGGGCTCTGCAGCAAGGGGTCGTCTGAGCCAGGCCACCACCTCTGGCCTTCCCTTCCCAGCACAGCGCTCTCGCCAGCAGGGCTGGGCGTCTGGCTGCCTCGGCTGCAGCCTAATGCTCTCTGCACCAGAGAGCTGCTGCCCTCTCCTGGACTCCAGGGGAACGGCTTTTGGTTAGTGGCAGAAACAGGACATGACAAGGTTCCTGTAGCTGGGGGTCCCTTGCTGCCCACCCCCATCACTCCCCTGAGAGCAGAATCGCCTCCCTGGCCTCTCTGTCCTGGGCCCGGAGCTCAGCTAGCTGGCCGTGAGGTCCAGGCGACCTGGGACAAGGCCTGGGCCTGCCTCCCTCCTGTTATCATAGCAGGGCTATGCTGTAGGCAGTTGATTTTGCCTTATCCGTCACTTGTAACACACAGGATGGGAGTGAAGGTAAAGTGACAAAGTGCCCTGAAAATGACAGGAGATTTTCCACAATGCCATCTTTCCCCAGGTGTTGGCAGTGAAGTGTTATTCATCCGGGTTCTTTATACACTTTAATAAAGGACTCACTGATAAAAGTGAAATTCTTCTCGAGGCTATAAAATGGGGTGGCTCAAAGCAGTTGGACCCAGGTTGCTTGGGCTACTTAACTTCCTGTGTCTCAGTTTCCTTATCTATAAAATGGGGAGGTTAACAGTGTCTTACGGTTTTTATGAGCATCACATAAATTTTTAAAAATATGCACAGCTCATAGGACAGTGCCCAGGAGGTGCTCAGAAGTGTAGTGGTCACAGGATGACGGAATTCCAGTGATGCAGGCAGAGAAACCTCCGGAGGGCTCCTAACATCACAGCAAAGGTGGTCAACTGGGTGTCAGAGCAGGCTTCTTGAGCCCACAGCCCCCTGGCCTCAGGGAACAGGGCAGTCTTGGTTTTCCCATCTCCTGAGCTGCACTCCCTCCAAGGTCAGACCCAGAGGCAGGACCAAGGCTCCCAAGGAGAGACCATCATCTTTCAGAAACTGCATGTCCAATAAGGTGGCCGCGTGGCTACTTAGAACTTGAAGTGTGGCCAATGCAGCTAACATGACGGAGAACCTGAATTTTTGTTTTAACTTAACAAATTCGATTAAATTTAAAAACTAAAGCAGTGTTCAACGTTTTTTCCCTATCAAACACAGCTTTATTGTTTTGGTAAAAGTACATGTAATTCTGTTAAAGAAATTAGCTTCTGAATAGAGATGCCCAGTAAGTGTAAAATACATGTGGGACTGTGAAGACTTAGCACAGAATAAGACTGTCAAATATCTCTTTAATAATTGTTTCCATTGATTACATGCTGAAATGACAATTTGAATATATTAGGTGAAATAAAATATGTTATTAAAGCAAATTTCACCTGTTTCTACTTTTTAAATTTTGGCTACTAGTGAACTTAAAATTACAAATGTGCCTGGCGTTATATTTCTATGGGACAGTACTTTTTAGATAATCCTAGGGGTGGGAGAGAGCTTTGCAATCAAGCCTGAGCCCTCAAGATTTCCTGCCCATGAGGTAATGCTAGCGGCATGTGGGCGAGAGGGTCAGTTCCAGGAGTGTGTTACCTCCTTAACCCCACAAGTCAGCTGGGGTCTCCCCAGGCTCCCCCTCCTGGACCAGTGATGCTAACTGCTATTTCTCCCCATCCTCCCCTTTCTGGAAAGCTTGACAACTTTAGTGAGCCAGAGACCCATGGACAGGGAAACACTTCTTAAACTGTAAAGTGCTTTGCGAAGATGAGGGGTCTCGGTCAGGCCACCTCTCCTTTAGCACCCAGGTCTCAGCGGAGCCCCCACGGGGCAACAGGGGCAGGCAGAAAGGCTCAGGCCCCTCAGTGGTCTGCAGGGAGCCTCCCACGCCTCTCCACCCCCGTACCCCAGGCCAGCTGCACCACCTGATGCTGCTGCGGCATTAGGAACAGCCAGCTAACTGGAGGGAAGGAGGGAGGGGAGAGGAGGGGGGTTTGCTTTCCCCGCGGCTCACCTGGCCTCATTCTGGATTTCTTGAACTGTTTGTAGGTGAGGTACATCTTGTCTAAACAACACTGAATCTGCTGGATGCTGCGGGCAGGAGACAGAAGAATCAAACCGCACGGGTCAAGGGTGAGGGCGGGGAGGGGACGGCTGTGGGGGAAGGGGGTGTCTCCCTGCAGAAGGAGCTGCCATTTTGGGGGGCCACAGTTCTGGGGGCCAGTCTGGGAGTGGGGGTGACTCTTGTTTCTAAGTTTGTTTGAGGCATCTTCTGGTTAGCTAGTCATTTCTCATTCCTGTGTTTATTCTTTCTCTCTCACGCTTGGAAGAAGCCAGGCAGGATGCGTGGCAGGAAGGTGGCCTTTGCGCCCAACAGGGCTTGAGAAGAGGTTCTGGGAAGGAGCCCTGGGCCCCAGAACAGGAGAGGTGGTTGCAGCGCGTGCCAGAGCCCAGCAGGAACTTCTGTCCCTGGCAAGAGCCAAAGTCGGGCCTTCTGCACACGGAGAAGGAACTTAAGTCAAGAAGCAACAGCCCTTGTTTGAAACGAGGATGAATCCAGGTCCTTGGTCCTGCCTGTGGACGGGGAATTCAGGAGGTGACCTGTCTATCCTCTCAGCCTGGGCTTTAAGGCCATTACTGTTTCTTCCTTCTTTTTCAGGATACCCCGTTTGAGATGTTGGGGTGTGTGGGGGACAGTTCTTCCCCACCCCTCGGCCTGTTTGGCTTTACTTCCTCCCTGCAGCCCCTCCCGGGACCCTGTCTCAGCTATTTCTGGAGAGCCCACGCTTGTTCCCAGGACCCTGTGGACCCTAGAACCCTGCCCCACTGGCATCTGGAGTGGACAAGATCCCAGGTCCAGTCTTTACCCAAAAGGCTGGGGCCAGAAGTGTTTCAAATTCAGACCCACCCTCTGATTTGAGAAAGGTGGGTCAGCATGCATACACTGTATCGTGGAACCCCCTGGGGCAGTCTAGGGCAGCACCCCATCATCACACACCTTCAACCTCAGGACCATAAGAACAGTCACTTAAGTGGGATAAAGAAAGACCAGGAAGAGCCTCGTGTCAGTTTAGGTCGGGTTCTGCAGCTAAGCCAGTGAAGAATCAGCTCCGAGGTGTTCAGAGCTTTCTGAATTCAGAATTGGGGACCTGGGCATGTGGATCTGTGCAGACTCTGACTGTGGGGGGCTAGAGGAGGGGGCCACGCCCTGGTCAAAGCCCAAGAGGCAGGCAGGGGCTCCGCACACAGGCTGTGGGGAAAGGGGTGACGGGGGTTTTCCTGTTTGTCTGAACAGAGACTGGGGATTTGGGGGCGGGGGTAAATCCCTGGTGCAGGCCAAGCACATGGGCTCTGGAGGTAGGCAGACCTGACCTGGGGCCCTCCACCTCCCCTTTGTCATTTCTTGGCTGTGTCTCGGGGCAGACGAAGCTCCCTCATCTATGAAAGGAGGGAAGGAGTAGTAGTATCATTACTGATTTGAAGATGACACGAGATGAGAGAAGTGGGAGGAGTAGGAGTGGGAATCCAGGGTCTGACCAGAGCAAGGGTTCCAAAGAGGTGGGAATGCGATGTTTCTTCCATTAGAACTACTGCACCTCTAAGACTCGTAATTCACTAACTCCCATCTGGGGCAGGACCCCAGATCCTTGCCTCCTCTGGCAGTCTCACGGGAGGGCCGTGGACAGGCCTGGGTTCCCCGCCCCGACCCGCAGACCCCGGCATCCTCGCCAAGAGAAGAGGGGAGGCAGACTGAATCCTAATGGGGCCACCGGGCCCTTTGCGGCCTCCACCCTTGCCCCACCTCCAGCCCGCCAAGAAGAAAATCCCACAGACCTTCTGTCCTCATGTACCTGATCCCGGTTCTTCACCAGCTCAGAGCGCAGGTCGCTCAGGGTCTTCTGCGTTTCCGTGATATTGTGGGAGCATCTGGAGAGGACCTCAGCCAACTGGGGACACGAAGGCAGACCCCACGGGGTCCTCAGCGAGGCTCGGATGGGAGCCCGGCCAGATCCCTGCTCTCAGCTCTGCTCCTGGCCGCCCATCAGCCCACCACACTCACATTCCGCAGCCTGGACCTCAGCTCTGTGGTCCTCTTCAGTTCCTGGAGCTCAGGCACCCCGGCCACACCGCTAAACCTCGAGGGAAGGGTGGAAACAGGCGTAAGAAACGGGCAAAGAGTCCGCCTGCCAAGCCGGAGACGCGGGTTTGATCCCTGGGTGGGGAAGTTCCCCTGGAGAAGGACATGGAACCCACTCCAGTGTTCTTGCCTGGAGAATCCCATGGACAGAGGAGCCTGGTGGCTGCAGTCCAAGGGCTCACCAAGTCAGACACATCTTAGTGACTCAACAACAGTAATGGACGCCAAGCGTGGTCTCGGACTGGATCCTGGTTTGGGGTGAAGCCAGCCAGAAAAGAACACTTGGGGGATAACTAGGGAAACTTGAGTATGGAGGCGCCCTATAGATGAAATGTACTGACCTGGAGGGTCATAAGCTGAAGCAGGCTATAAAATAGCAGGTACAGGGAAACGCCACGCTGGTTTAACACACACAGGTAACGAAACCACTGAGAAGGGTGTATGCGGACATCATGCCTCTTCAGTGGCGGGACACAGCATTTTTGGCTCATTTTTGCTGGTCTGTATTTTCTAACTTAGTACAGTTAGCATACCATAATATGCTGTTTTTATACCATAATAATTAGGGAAGGATAATCCTGTGTGTTTTGGTGTGGGAACGGGAGGGCGGGGTGGGGAGGAAGGAGGACTGGAGAGAATCAGGAGTGGGTGGGGGCTCCCTGAAGGAAGCACCACCACACCTGCAGTGTCTAAGGCAGTGCTTGCACGGGCAGGCGCCCCACAGTGTCGAATGGATTATTCAGCACAGGGATGGATTTCAGGGCATGGGATACTTGTGCAGAAGAGGATGAGTCTGCCCAGCCCAGCTGGACCCAGTCTACCTGAGTCCTAGCCCCAGCTGCCACACCCCTGTCTGCAGGATCTGGGTAATCACTTTATTTTTCCAAGCCTCAGGCTCTTCACCCATATAATGGGGACAGAAACCTCCTCCCTGCTCCCATAAAAGGTGTTTGTGGGATCAAAGAACACATTCACACAAACACAGTCTTTTTGGGGGTGGGGAAGCCCTGGGAGTCCCCATGTCGGTCATCCCTGGGGCCTGAGCGGGACCTGCTGATGGCAGGGGGTCTTCGGTACAAAGGCCAGGGCGCTGGGGCATCTCCAGAGTCCAGAGCGGTGGAGTGCCGGGAGTGAGGCGAGGCTCCAGGCCGGGACCACGGCCCCTTTGTGCCACATGCCTGGGCTCTTCCGACACGCGATTTGGTCACGATACACTCTCTACTGTTTCGGGTTCTCTGTGGGAGGCAGCTATTGTCTTCAGACCTCAGAAGAGCCTGCCAGCCTGAGAACTCCCGCAAAGAACAGGACTGGGAGGCCCTGAGGTCAGTGAGTCCTCTCAGTTTGAGGAGGTGGAAACAGGGACCCAGGTTGGGAAGGCGCCCATGGGCGGAGGACAGCTGCTCAGTGACAGCCCGGGGCCGGCACCTTCCTTCCCGGGAGGCTGAAACCGGCCCCAGAGCAGGCCCGCGCCTGGCCCTGAACTCTCCACGCCCACCACACCTCGGGGGAGACCTGGAGCCCAGCGGGAGAAACCAGCCGGCAGACTCTGTGACTCCAGCCCTGGGGCTACCTGGGGCCCGCACTCTCAGCTCAGGGAAGACGGGCAAACACCCAGATGCCCTCTCTGCACATTTCCTTCCCATTCAAGAACCCACGGTAAATCCTTACTGCTCATTTTACCACGGTCCAACCTCCCAACTCCCAGATGGTACCTAAGGTCTAAGTGGGATCCATGTACTAGTCTCTTATAGTCGGTGCATTTGGTTACATCACCAGTAAGTCAGTACCTAGACTGTATTATCTTGGGCTTTATATTGGGTCAGCACCTCCCCACCCCTCTAGTCACGGCCCCCTTCTCTCTCCCTGCACAGGGCCTTCAGCTATTTGCTCACATTCTGGCCTTAAAAAGTCTCACTTCTTCCAGGAAGACCTCCCTAGTTTCTTCTACCCATCTCTAGTCTCGCTTCACCAAACCGTCCCGCCACCTGCACGTGCCAGGGAAGGGATGTCTCCTCCAGGTAAGTCCCTGGAGGCCTGCTCTGTGTCCGAACAGAGCCCTGCTCAGAGGAGCTTCACCAGAGCACGCCAGCCGATCCCGCTTTCTGCAGCCCTTTGTCTCTGCCACCATCTAGGGGGGCTTGGCCGTGCCAGGGACTCATCTGGAGACCCCCGCCTCCCACTCTGTGCAAGGCCACCGCCCTGTCTGTTCACTGTCAGAGCTGCTGCCGCCGGGCGCCAGGAGGAAGGCAGGTCTGCAGTGCCAACCTGCTTCTGGGGAACTCCCAGGACTTCCCGAGGACAGAGGCTGTGGGGCGAGGGGCGGGGGACCAGGCCTATCCCGCACAGCCTCTGCTCTCTGTCACCGCCCGTCACCAGGAGCAGCTCCAGCCACCCGTGGGTTCCCCGGGCCGCAGGGCCCCCTCCCAGCTGCACTGCGCGCGGGAACCTGTTCAGCAGCACGCTGGCCACTGGGCTCTTCCTGGGGCTCGTTTCCCCCTCCCCAGTCTCTCCCTTTTCCAGCCCATCACCCCGAACTGGCCCAAGTCAGAGGGTGGAGGGTGTGCAGCTCCCAGGACTGGGGCAGGGAGTCCTTGGAGGCGAGGACACGGAGGCCCAGGGGAGGCGGGAGGAGCATGCTGGGGACGAGCCTGCCTGCACCTCCGTCCTGTGGGTCCAGGGGCCCCGTGTGGGTGTGGGCGCTTCTCTCAGAGCCCTGCCCCAGGGCCTGGGGCAGCTGAGAGTCTCACTTTTCAGAGGCCGGACAGGGAGGACAGAGGCCCCTTCTCCTGGAGGCAGGGGGCCTGCCTTGGAGCCCCCTCCCTGGAGGGACTGGTAGGCGGGGGAAGCAAGTGCGGCCAGTTGGCGGGGGGGTGGCGGGGTGGGCGCCGGGGGGTGCCCTGGCAGGGAGGTCGGCAGCTCTGGACGGGAGGAGGCGAAGGGCACTGTTGGAAAGTCCGGGGGAGGAACATACAGAGAGGAGGGGCCAGCCCCGCGCCCGCTGCGCCCCGTCCCGGGCAGGACACCCACCTCTCAGTGCCGAGGCTGCTGCTGAGGAAGAGGAGAGCCATCCTCGTGACCTCCAGCGTCCGCCTGCACGTGGCCTGGAGCATCTCCCTGCCGAAGGGAGCCCGATCAGAGCCACCACCTTCCTGGAACCGAGGGCCCAGCCCCAGGGTGGAGCCGAAGGGGGTCTGGGCTGACTCTCCTGCCCGCCCACCCGCCTCTCCTGCCCGGTCCTGCCCTGCCCCGCCCGGCCCTCAGGGCACTCACACGAACCAGTGCAGCCCCCGAACCATCAGCTCCTGTCCCCCCAGCAGAGTCCGTGCCAGCCGCAGGGCCTGGTAGCCGGCACCCAAGATGCCCTGAAACACACAGCGGGGCAGGGTGACGTCCTGCACCCCAACCCTGCAGGAACCCTCCTCCCTGCCAGCTGGGGGCCGCCCCCTCACCTTAGCTGTGCTGTAATCTGCCTGCAGGTCCACTTTGGGGACAAACTTGGGAATGTCCAGAGCAGCTGTGGATGAAGACTCGGTCAGAGAGGGACGCCCGTCTGGCCCAGGGCGAGGTCTAAGCGCATCTTCCCCGTCCCAGGTCACGCTCGGCCCCCACCTCCTATCGGCCGCCTCCAGCTTCCCAGCTTGCCTAGAGCCCCACCTCCTAAGACTTAAATGCCCTGAATGTGCTTTTTATGGCTTCCTTGGTGGCGCAGCAGGTAAAGAATCTGCCCACAGTGCAAGAGACCTGGGTTGGGAAGATTCTCTAGAGAAGGGAAAGGCTACCCACTCCAGTATTCTGGCCTGGAGAATCCAAGAACTGTATAGTCCATGGGGTTGCAAAGAACTGGACATGACTAAGTGACGTGCCTGAAGAGTTGACTCATTGGAAGACCCTAATGCTGGAAGGGATTGGGAGCAGGAGGAGAAGGGGACAACAGAGGATGAGATGGCTGGACAGCATCACCGACTCAATGGACATGAGTTTGAGTAAACTCCGGGAGTTGGTGATGGACAGGGAGGTCTGGCACGCTGCGATTCATGGGGTCGCAAAGAGTCGGACAGGACTGAGCGACTGAACTGAACTGAAGTGACTGCACAGCCACACGGCTTTTTACAACTGCAGTCCCTCACTGCCCCCTGGTGCCCATTTTGGAGAACGACAGCCAAGGCAGCAGAAAGGAGACTCAAACCACCCCTCCCAGTCCGTGGGGTCGCAGAGTCCCACAGGACTGAGCGAACTGGGGCTTCCCTGGTGGCTCTGAGAGTAAAGAATCCACCTGCAATGCAGGAGACCCGGGTTCACTCCCTGGGTGGGAAAGATCCCCTGGAGAAGGGAATGGTAACATTCCAGTATTCTTGCCTGGAGAATCCCATGGACAGAGGAGCCTGACGGCGGGCTACAGTCCACGGGGTCCCAAAGAATGGGACACGGTTGAGTGCCTAACACACCTCACACTCGGGGGTTTTAAGGTGAATCCCCCTCCCAGCCTTGGGGACCCTGAGGAGGAGCATGAAGTTGGCATCATTCAAATGAGGAGTGATTATTTGCTAGAATTTGCAGAACAAAGCTCTGGGCCCCTGACCACCTGCCCTTCTCTCCAGCAGCTTGGGCCCCTGCTTCCTGCAACACAAACTCAGAGGCTTCTCATCAGGCATGGACTGTGGACAGCAGGTGAAATCCAGCCCTCCCTGTTTCCCTAAAGAGTTTCTATCACAGATCTCTGGATGCCATGACGCAGGTTGGTCAGGCCACCGGCCCGAGTCCCACAGCATTTCAGAGGCATACATGGAATTAGAACCCAGAGATGCCTCCACACCCCGGGGGCCCAAAGACATACCCACAAAGCAAATGAACCAATATCCTGGCTTATAAGCCTTTGGCCCTTGGAAGAGAAAGTGAGGAGAAAAGGTCCAGCTTGGGTGGCCCTACTCACGGTCCCTGAAGGCCAGCCCCTTGGGGGGCTCGCTGGCCATGCTGAACAGGGTCAGGGGGCTGCTTGCTGTGGTGTGGGCGATGTGCTGAGCAGAGAGGCCGGGCTCGAGGACACACAGGTGACCCTCAAAGAGGTACTCCTGGTGCTGGGGGGCCACGCTGGTCTGCTCGTACACGGCCTCCAGGAAGATGGCTATCCTAGAAAACCAGGAACAGGCAGGAGAGGAGGAGGCGAGGGGTGAAAACAGGCAGGAATCAGCTCGAGGGTGACCCACGCCGCAGCTGAGACTTAGGCTCCGCTTCTCAGAGGGAGGGACTGGGTGATTTTCTCTCCAGGGCTGGGAGACAAAGGGTAGAGGTGGTGTCCTGCAGCGGATGGAGACAGTCCAGTGTCCAGCCTCTGCCTTCACGCCCCCTCCTGCCATGCTCCCTAGGGAGCCTCATCCCCTAGGGTCACCCAGGAGGAGGACTCACCTAGGCCACCAGCAAGCTCCAGAAATAAAGGGTTCTACGAGCAATCCATTGGGGAGTGTATTGGCGCCGAGCGTGAGCTTGCGTGCGCGCGTGCGCACACACACACACACACACACGCACACACACCCCTCAGGAGGTTTCTAATGCACGTCAGCTTTGTGCTGCTGCTGCTAAGTCGCTTCAGTCGTGTCCGACTCTGTGCGACTCCATGGACTGCAGCCTACCAGGCTCCTCCGTCCATGGGATTTTCCAGGCAAGAGTACTGGAGTGGGGTGCCATTGCCTTCTCCGACGTCAGCTTTGTAAAGGTTGCTAAATCTCTCAAGTTCCCAGCAAGGAACACTGGATAACTTGATGGAACAAGTATTTTCACAACCTGAGGTTGGACCCAGAAGCTTCGTATCTAACCACCCCAGAGCCAGCCGGGACAGGCCCCTGGGCCCGGGGGCGGGCGCGGGGGGGAGGGGCGGGGGCGTGGCCCGTGCACGCGTTCGCTCACGTGTTGTGCGCGTGGACGTAGACGTGGTGCAGGACAGCCTGGGGCAGGGAGAAGACGTGGACCACGCCTCGCTGCAGGATGTCGCTGGTCTCCGCGAAGAACTGGTCGAAGCCCCAGCACTTGGCCTGCTCCGCCTCCAGGATGTTGGCCAGGATGGGCACCAGCTGGTTCTGCAGACCCCTGCCTCCCGGGGCGTGGGGACAGTCAGGGGCGGGGCCAGACTCAACCTCTGGAGGAGGCGATGGGGCCTCGAGTGAGAAAGCCCTGGAGAGCCAGGACCGAAGGGGTGGGGAGGAAAAGCCAGAAGGGTCTTCCACTCCACGGGGAGACACTGGGGCCGGGAAGGGAGAGGGGTGCTCCCGCTGGGCCAGGCCTCAGCAAGAGGAGGACCCAGGGCCGGGCTGGGGTCCGCACTCCCCTCCCGTGGGCTCTCACTCACATGGACAGCTGGCAAGTGATGGGCAGGGTGTAGCTCCACTCCAGGGGCCCGTTCTCCCGCCGCTGTGTGCCCGCAATGGCCCCGGCTGGCTTCTCCGTGGTGATGCGGTACCTGGGGGGGTGGGCAGGACCAGGTCATCAGGACCCCCCACCCTGCCCATCACGCTTCCAAGGGAGGACAGACTCCGCCTGGAGGCTGGAGACTTGCTGTCTTCTCTGTTTCCTCTGCCCCTCACCGCTAGTTCGTGCCGCCTGCTTCCGCCACGTGCCTGTGCTGGGCTTGGTCCCAGTCACCTCCCCTGCACCCCACAGTCCGCCCTCCCCCCTCCTGAAGTCCAGCTACCCTGCCAGCCTGCATCCAAGGCAGGCCTTTCCCTTTCCCTAACTTAAACAGGTTCTGCCCGGCTAGACCGCTGAGCTGAAGGAGCATCGACCTTTCTGCAAATCCACTTTAAACCTCTTTGCTCTGGTGGTGCTCTCAGTGGGAGCACTCACAGTCCCTAGCCTCTGGATGAGACAGCAAGAAACCCCAAGGGACCTGGGATCAGGAGGCTGGATTCTTGTCCCCCACCCCCGCCCGTCCTTTGCCCTGGAAAGCTTTGTGACCTTGGGCAGATTGCTTTGGGAACCTGGGCTGAGATGTGATCAGCCCAAATGGGGTAGGGGTGGGGCTCAAGGGAAGCCCTGGACTGGGATGTGGTCTCCCATCGGCTGGGGACAAGGCTTGGCTTCTTGTCTGATGGACCGATGTCCAAGCATCTAAAGGGAGTGTGCGTGTGCTGGGGGGTGGGCCCGGAGGGCCTCCGCTGAATGGGGGGCCCAGCGGGGACCAGTGGGATGCCCAGGCCCACCCCCTGCCCTGTGGGTCGCCGTGGGTCCCTGTGATACCGTACATGATCTCCTTGTTGCGTCGGGGCCCGCCAAATGGGACGAAGGGCAGGCTGCCAGTGGCTGCGTGGTACAGGGTCACCCCGATGCTCCAGAGATCCACAGTCACCCCAAAAGCTTTCTGCTGGGGCTTGCGAAGCACCGCCCTCTCGTACATGTCAGGGTGCTGTCGCCAGGGAACCAGAGAGCAGTCAGGGAGGGGGAGGGGGCGAGGGCCTGAGCACCCTGGCCCCCCGCCCGCCCCCCCATTCAGACTGCCTTCTCCCAGGAGAAACAGAACCGTCAGAATGCATCTCCTAGGTCATCTCCAAAGTGAGTGTGCCACAGGCTTATCAGCCTCTGCTCTGGGGAAAGCGGTGAGCAGCAGGGCTCCATCCTCCATGAGGATCTGATCAAGGGCTTGATTGAACCAGGGAGGCCTGGGCAGGGGGCCTGGCAGGGGGCCTATGCAGGGGGTCTGGGCAGGGGGCCTGGCAGGGGATCTGGGCAGGGGGCCTGGTAGGGGGTCTATGCAGGGGGCCTATGCAGGGGGTCTGGGCAGGGGGCCTGGCAGGGGATCTGGGCAGGGGGCCTATGTAGGGGGTCTATGCAGGGTTCTGGGCAGGGGGTCTGCAGGGGGCCTGGACAGGGGGCCTATGCAGGGGATTTGGGCAGGGGGTCTATGCAGGGTTCTGGGAAGGGGGTCTGGGCAGGGGGTCCATGCAGGGGGCCTGGCAGGAGGTCTGGGGAGAGGGTCTAGCAGGGGGTCTGTGCAGGGGGTCTATGCAGGGGGCCTGGCAGGGGTTCTGGGCAGGGGGCCTAGCAGGGGGCCTGGAAGGGGGTCTGGGCAGGCCTCAGCACTGACCTTTTGGCCTTGGAGAAGAGAATGAATTGTCCTGGGGTTATGGTTAGGGGTGAGGGGTGACCCTCCTGGACCCAGGGGGACTGGACGGGGCCCCCAGAGGGGCATCGAGAGTCCCAGGCACTCACCAGGTACTCCTCGGTGCCGTAGACCGAGACGAACTTCTCGTCATCATCCAGCTCTCGGGCAGCCCCGAAGTCCGTCAGCTTGTAGATGCTCTGGCCCTCCTCGCCCAGCAGGCGCATGATGTTCCCAGGCTTGATGTCGCGGTGCACAATGCCGTTCTCCCGCAGGTGGTTCATGCCGGCCACTGCCACGGATGCAGGACTGCTAGTGGCTCCAGCAGGGGCCGGCCCAGCGGCGGAGCCCGTCCCGGGGAAGGACCCATGTGGACAGAGGATGACACCCAGGGGTCCCCAGGGCCTCAGGAACAGCAGGAGGAGAGAGATGGACACGGGGCAAGGGGCAGGGGTCTCAAAGATGTGGAGTGTCGGGGTTGCCTGCGGTTCCCTGGGAAACCGAGGGGGATGGTGGCTCTGCTTCCCAGAGGAGGGCACGCAGTTACTCCCCATCTTTCTTTTCTTTTTTTTAAATTGTGGTAAATTTGCATTTTAACAAAATTTGCATTTTAACAAAATTTGCATTTTAACCATTTTTAAATGTGCGTGTCAGTGGCGTTAAATACATTGAATGGCAGCACAGCATCATCACGCGCGTCCAGACCGCCGTCAGTGCCCGGGACAGGACTCCACCCGTGAAGCACTCACTCTCTACGCCCTCAGCCTCAGCTCCTGGCAGTCACGTTTTTCTTAGAGTCGCTATGGACTGAATCTCTCTAGGTTCCTCGAATAAAAGTAATCATACAGTAGTTGTCCTTGTGTGGATGGCTTTTTTCACTCAGCAGTGTCTGAATTTCCTTCTTTTTTAAGGCTAACTAGTTAATCCGTCACTTGCACGCTGCACACTTTGTTTATCCATTCATCTCTCTGACGTGTGGATTGCTTTTGCCCTTTGGTTATTGCTATTCATTATAGCCAAGAGGCAAGAGCAATAGCCAGGAGGAGATGGTGAGAGACAGGGAGGCAGTCCAGGGGGTCACTGAGCGTCAGACACGACTGGGCAACTGACAGCAGCAGCATTGTGAATCGTGCCGTCATGAGCGACTGTGACCAACCAGTCTTCAGTTGTGTTCTGGAACTGGAGTTTTAAACGGCCAATCTGCAGGAAGCAAACCC
The DNA here is from genome assembly GCF_023699985.2 of Odocoileus virginianus. Lineage (NCBI taxonomy): Eukaryota > Metazoa > Chordata > Mammalia > Artiodactyla > Cervidae > Odocoileus > Odocoileus virginianus. The sequence goes on from NC_069684.1 coordinate 69,933,076, forward strand.
TCGGGGTCTGCCCGTTCACTAGCATCTGTCCCAGGTCTGGAAGCTTTTTCCAGAAACACCACACCCCCCTGGGACTCTGCCTGCCGCTGAGGTCGGGGTCTGGGGCTGGCCTGGGATGCGGAGGGGACGCCCCGGGGGTCAGGGAGGGGCTCACCCACGCAGCGCAGCACCACCAGGAACTCGTCCTCGGGCAGCCCGAAGGCGTTCTCGGGGCTCTCCAGCACGCTCAGCAGGCTCCCGCTCGAGCAGTACTCCATGACCAGCACCTTCTGCCGGCCAGCCCCCTGTGGGAGAGGGACGGGGTCTTGGGGATGGCACTTCTCTCCTTCCCCAAGCTGGGGTGGCTCGGCCACGGGCCCAGAGCCCCCGTTTTATAGGTTTCCACTTCTAGCTGGCCTTCCCTCCTCTGACCTCAAACTGAGCCCAAGATCACCTTTTCCAGGAAGCCTGCCTTGATTAGGCCCCACTCCACGGCCTGATTTTCCTGTGCACTGCCCCCAGCCCCTTGGCATCCTTTCCTCCTCTCTGGGTGAGCCACTGATGAGCACATGCCCAAGTCTCTATTATTCCGTGACCTGACTGGGTCAAACACAAGACCGCGCTCCTCTGACAGAGCACCGGACCCACCGTCTCCTCCACCGCGAAGAGCTTGATGATGTTCTGATGGTTCAGCTTCCGCAGGACCTCAAACTCCCTCACCTGCACCTCGCGGGGCCGCAGGTAGCTGGCCGTGTTGAAGACCTTCACAGCAACCAGCTCCCCGGATTTCTGCCGTGGGGGGTAATAGAAGTGGCACCCCTGCCCCAGGGCACACACCCCCCTCCCAGTTTCCATTCAGACTCAGAAGAGCTAACCCCAGGGACGAGCCAGGATAGCCTGGTTGGGGATGGGGGCTCCCACTCTCAGCTCCTTCCCCTTCCCAGGGGTTCCACAACGGGCCTGCCCGCAGCACTGGGAGAAGGCAGGACCTCGGCACACCTGATACCCTGCAGGGGACGGTTTGTTGTCACTGCTCTTGTTGCTATTGGCAATAACTACGGTGGCAGCTAACTCTCCCCGGTGTTAGCAGCACCGTCCTGTCTGGCTTCAGCTCTTTTAAGTCCAAGATGGTGCAGTGCGTCTCATGTACCCAATACAGCCCTCAATGTGATACAGGCAGGATAAATCCAAACAGGTCCCCCTGCCCCCCTGTTGCTCCTAGATTTGCCACCAGCTCCCCTGGACGTTGGCTCGCGTCTTCGTCCCTCTCTCTCCAGCCCCAAAGTGCACCCGATGGGCATCACCCCAGAAGCCCTTTTCAGACCCCCGCACCCCTGCCCTGCCTCAGACAGAGCAGATCAGAGGAGCCGGCCCAGACAGCCCCAGCCCGACGCCCACTGGGGACCGACTTCCGGGCGGGCCCCTACCTTGTTGCGGGCCTTGTACACGCTGGCCGTGGCCCCCTGCCCCAGCAGGTCGTCCGTATGCCACAGGTAGTTGACGGTGCTCTGCATCTCCCACCGCAGGCTGGCCGCCGCCTTCCGCCCTAGAGAGCACACTGGTGTCCAGGGCAGCACCCTGACCCAGGATGGACCCTGGTGACCCAGCCAGCAGCTGTGCCCAGGACCACCCCGTTGAGGGGCTCCACACAGTCACTCTGGAGGCCAGGAGGCAGGGGCAGAAGTGGAAAGCACAGGAAGATTGAGTAACTTCCCCCAAAAGAAGCCCCGCTGCCAGGCCCTCAGCACACAGCCTGGCCCCGTGCCCCCCGCAGGGCTTTCTCCCCTCCCGACTCCCCTCGGCCTTGTCATCTCCGCCCCAGGCAGGCCACTCTGCAGGGACAAGCCTGTTTCTCTGCCATCTCTCCTCGGCACTGGGAGTTCTGGGTTTTGGCATCCAGGCCCGGGATTGTCCCAGGAGGCAGAAAGAGTGCTTGAAGGAAGGCCTCCAGGTCAGACAGCGTCACCCACATCGCCGCAAATCTCCAGGATTGCAACACGAGCCGGGGCCTTCCCCAATGCTCCCGGGCCCACCGCTTCCTGTTCCATGGCCAGCAGGCCAGCCTGGCCAGGTCAGCGCTGCTCGTGGAGGCAAGCGCGCTGCAGGGAGCATGTGTGTGAGTGAGCATGTGTGCGTGTGTGTGTGAGTGAGCATGTATACATGAGTGTGTGTGTGTGTGAGAGTGAGCATGTATACATGAGTGTGTGTGTGTGAGCATGTATGCACGGGTGTGTGTGTGTGAGCATGTATACACGAGTGTGTGTGTGTGAGTGAGCATGTATACACGAGTGTGTGTGTGTGAGTGAGCATGTATACACGAGTGTGTGTGTGTGTGAGAGTGAGCATGTATACATGAGTGTGTGTGAGCATGTATGCAGTGTGTGTGTGTGAGCATGTATGCATGTGGGTGTGTGAGTAAGCATGTATACATGAGTGTGTCTGTGTGAGACAGCATGTATGCACGGGTGTGTGTGTGTGAGAGTGAGCACGTATACACAAGTGTGTGTGTGTGAGTGAGCATGCGTGTGTGGGTGAGCATGTATGCACAGGTGTGTGTGAGCATATATGTGTGAGAGTGAGCTTGTATGTATGGGTGTGTGTGTGAGCATGTATGCACGTGTGTGTATGAGAGTGAGCTTGTATGTATGGGTGTGTGTGCATGTATGCACAGGTGTGTGTATGTATGCACAGGTGTGTGTGTGAGAGCATGTATGTGTGTGCGCGTGTGAGTATGTATGCACAGGCATGTGTGAGCATGTATGCACAGGCATGTGTGAGCATGTATGGGGGTGTGTGTGAGAGCATGTATGCACAGGGGTGTGTGTGTGAGCATGTATGTATGTGTGAGAGTGAGCTTGTATGCACGTGTGTGTGTGTGTGTGTGTGTGTGTGTGTGTGTGTGTGTAGGGGCGGGGGAGGCAGGAGACCATCACATCCAGAAGCTCCAGCAGCCTCGGGAGGATCTGAAACCCCTCTGGGCTCTGTTCCCCATATTTGCCCCCACGCCCTTCTCCCCAAAGGCCAGTTCCTCTCAAGCAATTGACTGCAGAGAGCAGGCTCAGGAGTTACATTCAGGGCTGCTCTGAAGAGCGGGCCAGGGCTGGTGTTCTGGCATGACTGGGGAGAGCATGAGAGGGGCCCCCACCCCCTCGGGACTAGCCTGGGCTGCTTCCTGTTCTACCATCTCAAAGGTGGTCAACCTTAGGGTCGCCATGCCTGCAATCCCACGGCTCCTTTGCTTTGAGCCTTCTCTTGTAAGCCTTTTTGAAAAAAAGTGAATCTTAAGAAGGTCAATCCCTTGAGCCAGAGGCCGCTTGGAGAGATCAGGGGTCAATTCCAGTTTCAGAAGACGGATTGGTGTTTGTGTTTTATAGAAGCTGCTGAGGGGATGAGTCTCTCTGAAGACAAGGTAATAGCTCAGCAGAAATGAGCTGGTGAGGTTTTCCCCTGCGAGGCTGTGGAGGAGTCAGCCCGTGGGCCTGGGCCTGAGAAACCAGGTAGAATATCCTGAAATCAAGGCGAACGGTCCAGCCAGGGGAGGCTTCCGCTCCTCCAGAGTCCTCCCCAGGGCTGGTGCTGGGGCCTGGCGCAGCTGTAGGTGCGGGGAAGGGCAGTGTGGCGCGGAGGGCAGAGTCCCACGGGGCTGGCGTGCCCTGGGCTCTCTCCCGGTCCCGCCAGGGCTGTGACCAGGAGCTGACGGCAGCACATCTGGTCAGGTGCGCGTGCTCCGCGGCCCCCAGCGCAGCAGCGGGTGCCCAGAAGGGCGGTGCTGGGACGGATGCGGCGGTGCTGCGAACCAGCTGCCCCACCCCCTCCCGCTCCGTCTCCAGGCGCTACGGCGGCCAGAAGCACTTACCCTGTGCCCTGCGCAGCCCGGATCAGGCAGAGACTCTCGCCGGCGAGAGTGTGCTGTGCTTTCTGTCTGTGGCCAGTCCAGGAGCTGAGCTGCACCGGAAAGAGGAGGGCGGATGAGAGGCGCCCCCGGGCGCTGTCGATTCTCAGCCTCCATCAAAGGCCTCCCGGCCCCAGCCCTTTAACCCTTTCCTGTGTCGCCCTCCCCCACAGAGCCGGGGCTTTCCAGCCTAGACGATCCCCGGCTCCAGGAGACTGTCCTTGCCACTCCCACCCCCCAGGGGCTTGAGCCCGCAAGCAGGACCCTAGGAGCGGTGAGAGTCAGCCCCAAGGCAGAAAAGGAAATTAGAGAGGCAGCGCTGGAGGCTGGCATCCGACGCTTGGAAGGGAGCGCCGGGGTTCTCCTCTGCACCATAACAAACCCTCCCTCCCTCTCAGGGCCTCCCAGCCGTCGTTTGCAAGGGTGCCCATCTGAGATGGTACGGGGCACCTCGGCGGGGGGAGGGGCAGCAGCCTCAGATAGACATGGGGAGCGTCAGGAGCCCGCAGAGCCGACCCCAGCTGGCCAGCACCCTGGCACTTCGCTGATGGCTGTCCTGCAGCTGCCTGGCTCCCCCCTGGCCCCCATTCAGCCCTCTTCCCCCCCAGCGTGGACTCTGCACACTCACCCCATCTCGGCTGTGTGATGGGCAGGCTGTGGGAGCGCGTGGCACCCCCAGACTTTCAGGGCTTGCAGTCCTGCACGGGCTGCACCCGTTGCATCCTGGTGGCCGCAGGTCTCGGAGACCTGAAGATGGGCGGCTCTGTGCGGCCCCAGGAACTCAGCCCTCGGCTCTCCGCTCTCTCCCACTTCCTGATTTCGTTCCTTCTCTCTCTTAAAGAGACAGAGGCAGCCGGCTGCCGCCACCACCCCGGCAGGAAGGAGAAAGAGGATGCTCTGAGTTCCCAAGTGCAGGAGACAGAACCCGGGTCTGAGCCACGAAAGAGGCCAGGCACTGAGGCTGGGCAGCTGTGGTGGGCCACGGGCTGCTATTTCTGTATCTCCCTGTGGTTCGCCCGAGCAGGGACGTTTTTGGAACTCAGCCCACAGTCTACAGAGCAGGTTGGGCCAGTTAACCTGGGAAAGCCAGCCTCCCACACCCAGGAGCCCAGGGAGGTCCAGGACCTTCGGCCAGCCACTTCTAGGAGTTTGGTCTGACTGTCTTTCCAGGGAGCCTGCAGAGGTCTGCGAGGAAGCGCCGGAGCCCAGGTTATGCCCTCCAGGGTGACCTGGCGCACAGCACAGACCCCTGCCAGACGGTCTTCTCACCCAAGGCCTGAGGACAGTCCCATTTACCCCGCCGCGTGTGAGGGTGACAGCCCACTTGGGAATGCCTGGGGAACTGCACAGTGCCGTACAGACACTGAGGTCGCCGAGGTTCACACACCTTCGGGAGTTCGCCCATGATCTTCAGAGACCAGCTGAGGCTGGACCCAGGTGTGCCAACAGCCCAGTTGGACTCCAGATCCCCAGGTCAAGTTCCGAGAAGGCTGGAGAGGTCTGCCCAGCTCTGGCCAGCTCCCAGATGGCAGTGGATAAGAAATGGTTAAAGCCAGGAAATTCCATGTTTCAGTAGAAAGCTGGAGGGACTTTCCCACGCCACACCTGCTGGTTTCCTGGGCGGCCCCACCCCCAGCCCAGTGACACCGGGGACAGGAGCCGGTGATCTCAGAGGTGCCTCTCCCTGCCCCCACCCCCGCAGGCAGAGGTACTGGCGTTACCCAGAGGGGCTGCCCTGCCGCAGCAGGACCAGGAGAAACGTCCCTCAGACCTCCTGTTCTGCACTCAGGATTCCCAGCTTTTCCCCTGCCTGCTATACGGTAGAACTTGTACTTCCTTGAGACCCTCTGATTTGGCGGGGCCATGTGATTTCTACTTTCTTAACTTACTTTATTGTTTCCTTTCTTTAAATTTTTTTGCTGTCATTCCCCCCCCCCCCTTTTTTTTTTGCTGCACTGGGTATTTGTTGCTTTGCATGGAGTTTCTCCTGTTGCAGCAAACAGAGGCTACTCCTGGTTGCTGTGAGGTGGCTTCTTTTGTGGCAGGGCACAGGCTCTAGACGCATGGGCCTCAGTAGCTGCCGCCTGCAGCCTCTAGAGCTCAGGCTCAGTGGTCGTGGCACACAGGCTTAGCTGCTTCTGCAACCTGTGGAATCTTCCTGGACCAGGGATTGAACCTGTGTCTCCTGCATTGGCAGGTGGATTCTTATACACTACGCTGCCAGGGAAGTCCCCACGTGTTTTCTTAACCAAAGCATTTAATCGCTGATTTAGAAACCCCGCTCCCCCTCCCGCCCCCCGCCAGCCCCTGTGACAGTGTGACTGTCAGATGTGGTGATCAGTCTGGGTCCTTGAGGGACCATGGAGAAGAGCCCCCCGCCCACCCCCTGCTGGCCCACAAGGAAGGGATGTGTAACCTTGCTGAGAAGTCTACCTTTGTTGTTTTAAGTCACTGAGATTTGCAACTTCGCCAGCCTATGACTAAAGCTCGCCTCATCTGCCCCGAGTGAGCCTGTCTGGTCCTCACCAGCACCCTTGCTCACGGGTGTGATGGCTGTGTGTCTAGCATCTACCAGGAAGCTGGCCCTGTGGGCGCTGTGTGCTGAAGACGGAAGGGGAGACCTAGGCGCCCCCAGTCCCACTGCCAGGAGCGTGGGAAAGAGGCGACAGCAGGGAGGGACTTTGTGAACTTGGCGGAGGGGGGCTGCAGGGAGGAGGGACTGTTGATGCCCAAGGAGGGTTTGTGAGGAGAAAAGATACTCAGCAGACTCTGAAGGGAGGAGGGAGACGAGGGGGTTGGAGGTTCCGCATTGCAGATGGCGGGAAAGCCTGCAGAAGCCCAGGGGTGTGCGGTGGGTGGGGGGCTGCCACGAGGGGACACTCCGAGCTGCGCTGGCCTCTGGGAGGTCACACTTCTCTGTGGACAGAATGAGCGAGTGTCTGGCCTGTGGTTTGGGGCCGCTGGTCCCAGCTGGGCCCCTGTGGCAGTCAGGATGCTGGCGGGCTTCTGAGGGAGCCTGTGAGGGCCTCGTCACATTCTCCCAAGTGGCTCTGAGCCGTCATCGACGTAGAAGTGGCAATTCAGAGGAAGCAGAAGGACCCGAGGTGCGGTGCTGGCGGTCTCTGATGGCATCTCTCAGGGAGAAAGCGCACGTCTGCTGCTCCAGAGGGAGGCGGAGAGGTGTCACGGGAAGGACAGGGCTTTGCTGTCTGAGGTCTGAGTTGCGACTCACTAGCCTTGAGCAAGCCCTTGACCGTTGTCATCCACTCGGTGTGGGAGCAAAACGAGGTGCGGGGCCCACTGCTCAGCTGTTTGTCAGCTGCCTCACCTGCCCAGCGCCTTAGAGGAGAGGAGAGGCAAGGCGAGGTGGGGCTTTGTGGAAGCGGGAGCAGCGAGTCCTCAGCAGACATTTCTGAAGGGCTGGCGAGCAGTTCTCGGAGGAGCTCTGGGCAGGGGAAGGAGGGCTGGGCTGCTGGCGGCGGGAGAAGGTGTGGTGGGGGCTCACCAGCCACCGCGTGTGGTCGTCCTTGGTGTGGAAAAGGGAGCACTTCACTCATCCTCCTAAATCTCCAGACCTAAATCTCCCACGCGCTCACCTAGAGGCTTTGCCTCTAACTTTGCTGGAAATAAAGAAGCGATGGACAGGCAACACCTTCATCTTCCCACCCCACCTCCACTCCCCACCTACCCTCCCCTGAGATGGATGAAGCACAGCTTCTCTGGCTGGGCGGCCCTTCCATCTGTGCTCTGAAATTTCACCCTCATTCTACTGAGTCCTGCCCTTGAGCAAACCTGCCCCCACATTGTCCATTTTAAAAAGAAAAACCTGGGCCCTTGACACCTTTTGATGTGCCCCCTCAATCAAAGCAGCCTAGAGAAGGAAATGGCAAGTCACTCCCGGATTCTTGCCTGGAGAATCCCCATGGACAGGGGAGCCTGGCGGGCTGCAGTCCCTGGGGTGGCAGAGTGGGACACAACTGAGTGACTAAGCATTCAAAGGAAAGCCTTGAATGAACTGCCAGCAGTTTGACTCCCTGTCCCGACCCTTCCCGTGTGCTGCCAACTCACTCCGGTCAATTTGTTTCCTCTCTAAGGCAGGTGCTGTTGACAAGCATGACCTTTCTCCACTGGCCTCATCTACCCCGCAGCATACGACAGCCAATCCTTGTTGAAGCACTTCTCCCTGGGATTTCTGTGACTCCCCAGCCACCTGCCTCTATCACTTGCTCCTGTTGCCCTCTCTGCTGGCTCCTTATTCTCCGCTGGATCTCTAATTATTGGGGCCTTCTCTTTTCCCCCTTTGTGTGTTCTTCCCGGGAATCTCCTAGTTGGAATACGTCTATAACATAATAGCTTCTAAATTTGTGTTCAGGTGTGACCTGTCTCTAAATCTCCATATCCAAGAGTTATTTGATATTTCCTCCCGGATGCCTAATACTCATTTCAGTTTGACCAGGCCAAGCAGAATTCTTGAGTAATTTTCTACTTCTTTCCCCTGGCACTCACTATCTTATTTTTAGGGTAACACTTATTTTGCTTATTTCTCTGTCCTCCCTGAAACCAGAAAGCTCTATTATCTGTTTCTCCTGTTCAATACTGTATCACAGTGCTTGGTGCACAGTGAGGCTTAACTGACTAGTGAAAGTCTTTGGCATATGTAATATGCAGGGTTTCTGACTCCTGAGTGAAAGAAAGCTTCATACGCCCTTGGATATACACATTTAAGTTAGATCATCATAAAGACTATTTCCTAAATTTAGACCCACCTGGTCTTCTTTTTTGGTTTCTATTTAGACGAAATGAGTGTTTTTTGACGGTGTTCATTGTCACCAGTTTCTATCATGCTCCCATCAGAATATGTGAGATAAGGGGACCCCAAAAGGATCACCCGCCTATGCCTTGCTGCTGCTGCTAAGCCAGTTCAATCGTGTCCGACTCTCCGCGACCCCATAAACGGCAGCCCACCAGGCTCCCCTGTCCCTGGGGGTCTCCAGGCAAGAACACTGGAGTAGGTTGTCATTTCCTTCTCCAATGCAGGAAAGTGAAAAGTGAAAGTGAAGCTGCTAAGTCGAGTCTGACTCTCAGTGACCCCATGGACTGCAGCCCACCAGGCTCCTCCGTCCATGGGATTCTCCAGGCAAGAGCACTGGAGTGGGTCGCCAGTGCCTTCTCTGGCCGATGCCTTAGGACTCCCTGAAAAGGCTTTTTGGGTCCTCTGCTTGCAGCGTAAGCACGAGCTCCATCTCACAGCTTGTAACCTACTCTTAGGAGTGATAACTCATCCACAGCACAGGGAGGCAGAACAGCTTCAACTCTGACTTAACCAAGACCAAGGGCCCAGCAAGAGAGGATCAAGGAGCTTTATGATAAAATGAGGGAGAAGAGATGACATGTTAGAAGGGCATGAGAAAGCAAACAAAAAATATACCAAAAACAGGTGGCAATGGCAGACCTAAGAGAGGATGTAACATGTCTGGGATAGGATACCCTGTGTGACCCTTGAACATTAGGTATGAGATCTGATTCACCCCAGGGGCTTCTAGTATTAGAATAAGCTCACTAAATATAAGTGTGGGCCCGAGGGGGCGCCAGGATGCATTTCAAATGATTACCTTTGAATAACGTCACCCTTGAATTTATGATCTGCTAGAGTCAAAATCTGAGGGAGAAGAAAGCATCGCCTCCCACCCCGCGCCAGCAGCACAAACACGTGTGTCAGCCCTCCTTGCAGAGGCAGGGGGCTGCCAAGGGCAGAATGACCCTGGGCTTTGATTGTGGAAGAAATAAAACCTTCAGTCAACCTCGGCTGTGGCTGGTAAAGCTTCCAAGCAACTTTGCAGGCTCCACTCCTGCAAGTGGGGAAATCTGACTAGAGACAGAAATGAGAACAGCCCTCACTGAAAACAGGGGAGGTGGATTCTGTGAAGGAAACGGTTCTCATGGCAACAGACTGCCCAATGGAGAGGCTGGAAGACTTGCTACACAGTCTCTTAGCTTCCACACATGGGCTAGATGAAAATGCTGGGGGAAAAATCCACACTCCAGGCGCACCTCTGCTGTGTCTTGCTGGGGAAGGGAGGACATGGCTGGCTCCTGAGGTCTCCCCATCTCTCCTGTTGTCAGGCAGGGCTCTATTAACCTGCAGACGAATCAAAATCCCCCCCGGGCAGTGGGACTCCTGGATTGGAGATGTCAAGGAGTGGAGAAGGGACAGAAACTGCAGCATCGAAACCTAAAAATGTATTTTATTTAGAAGTTGTGCTTTGGATTTTCCCCAATCCAACATCTGTTGAGTGACAGTCTTAGGTTCACACAAAGCATCTCCAAGCATACATACAATATTCCAGTTATCAACACTATTTTAAAGAATATACCATTTTACACAAACGTGACATACAAGTCAGACGTCACAACATTGCAATTCCCTGGAAGATCTAACTTCTCTTCTGAACATAGTACGTATGCACCAGCCCTTCCAGTGGTCTGTTCATCCTGTTGCTGGCGTCATCTCTCCTCATCTCTTTGGGGAGAAACCAGGGCGCCCTGAGGAGGTTGGCTGAGACCAGTGTTTCCAGTTTACAGGCTGCTGGCTGCAAACTCCTCTCTTTTCCAAACTGGGATGCTGGTAGCTCCACCCCACCTCTGTGTCCCAAAGACTGACCCATCCGAGTCCACACCAGGAAAAGGATCCAGGCCTCCAGGGGCAGAGTGGGGCTCTTTGAAGCATCATGCTGGTTTAGGAAGCTAATCTGAGGAAGACTGGTCTCCCGAGACCCCGGGTGGCCAGCTCTGCTTGGCTTTTCGGTGTAAAAATCACAGTGTGTAACCTCGATTCCAGTTGATCGCAATGAGCTCTGACGAGGACTCTCCTCCTGGGGTTCCTAGTCCTCAGGGCAGGACCATCTCATCGGTGTCAGGAGCACCAGAGAGGGGAAGACAACTCAGCGCCCGGAGAGGGGGTAGCAGATGAGCACTCACACACCGTCCAGTCCATGATGCAGATCAGCAGATGGGCCCTGACCGCGGGGATGGTGAACGCAAGTCAGGTGCAGGGCTGAAAGAGACCTAAGGCAGGAGCAACCGAACAGGTCCAAGGTGTTGTCATTAGGGAAGCTTTGCCTTTTCTTTCTTGAGAGAAGGACGTGCCAGGAAAAGAGGAAAAGGGCAGGTATGGGCACCAATTTTGACCAGTCGGATCAGAAGGAATGTCAAGTGAAGGGTGGGGTTTCATTTTCAGCAAGGAAACAGATCCTTGGCTATGAAAGCCCTCCGTTGGCTCAGGGCCTGCGTAAGTTCCGGTGACAGACAGGTCAGGCCACCACACAGAGCAAAGAAGCTGAGAATCCGGAGGACTGTGGGTTGCCTCCCACAGGCTGACACGCTCACTGAAGGAGCTCTTCATCTTTCCATCCTGGCCTGTGGGATGACTTTCCTGATGCTGCAGGCTGCTTTTCTAACTAGCAACTTTCCATAGAGCTCCTCTTTTCCTTCACGCTGAAGGAGGAAAATTCTACCGCTTTCCATAGAGATGACTATCAGCTTCCAAATGTTGATTCGAAAAGGATCTTTTAGGCCAAAGTTAAGACAATTTAGATTTTCCTATCCGAATGGCAACCCACTATCTTTCCTAAACTGTGAGAAACAAGGCAAAAAGCGCAGCTTTAAACACACCAGAAAACCGAGAAGAGGAATGAGTTTCAGCTTTAACTCAAGTAGTCGTCTGAGACCCATGAGCCTGGGGCGAGCGCATCCCTAGGTCTGATCTCCTTGGGACAGCATGATGCTGGGAGAGTTGGGGGAGCTGGGACCAGATCTGGAGAGTGATTAAAGCAGAGAAGCTTTTTTGCTTTTTGGAGGAGAACCATAAAGGCCAAAGAGAGTCCAAAAGAGTCAGCATCCAATTTTTGATTTTCTTACATTCAGGCCTTGGAAAGATTTTAAAGCCCATGAGGCCAGAGTTCTCTTAGTTGTCCTTGTCCAGATAAATAGAGATCAGTTTTAAGGGGCTCTGTCTCTCTTTAATCTAACTAGGGCTCCCTAAGCCCCATTGGTCCCTGAAGAGAGACCTTGTAGAATGACCCAACTAGGGGGTAAACTTAGAATAAATTTTCATTTGGGAACGATTTTTGGATTAGCAAAGCTGAATTTAATTTTTAATAGGGTAATAAATCTTATGTCTTAAGTACCCCAAAAAGCGGGAGGAGGGACCCATTTCTTACCTTTTCCAAACCTGCCACAAATACAATAGAACTGTCTTAAGACTCTTTACCCTAAAAGGAACCAACTATAAAACTGTCTTATACAGGAAAATGTCTTAAATGGAAAATGGTCCATCAGACACAAAGATAGGACCCCGAGAAATGTCTATACATTCAGAAAAACTTCAGAAGTTCCATAATAAGAATGGGTTGTAGTTCCAGAGAATGGAGGAGAGCAAAAGCAAACACCAATGACCAATTCACACCAATAGAAAGAAGACAGAAAGTCCCAACCCCAGACAGTTTACAGGATCGAGTCCCATCCTGCTAGATTTCGTATGACGGAGAGATTGCAAAGGCTAGGTCTTCTGGCCCAAACAGAATGAGATTTGTAACGGAAACAGAGACCCCTGGTGGCTGCTGTGTGAACTGCCGCAATAACTTACAAAGAGACGGTCTATCTAGGACCAGGGGAGGCTACACATGCCAGAGACTAGAAAAACCTACGTGTGTGTGTGTGTGTGTGTGTGTGTGTGTAAAACGGAGCATGGACTGTATATGATCCTCCATAATCAGTACCCAAACAAGACGCCACCGAGAGTCCTGCCGGCGGCCGGCCGTCTGGCTCGGCGGCCAGTGTCCGCGGGGTCGGGCCGCTAGCCCAGGGCCCGTGACCGGCCTCACCAGGCTTCACAGTGACTGATGGTGGACACATCCATCTCCGGCTAACCTAAGGACTGCATGTACTGTAGCTGGCTGGGTTACGACGGCAGGGTGCGGCAGGGGGCCGGGGGCAGGGCGATACCGAGGGCGTCATTCTCAAGGTTTTGGGTGACGGGAAGGCAAGAACAACTTAGAACCTAAGTTTCAACTGAAGTCCCCAACTAGTTAAATAGGAAGGTTTTTAATAACAGTCAGTCCCTCTAGTCCCCTTGTCTAGGAGAATTAAATTACGCCCCTCAGACAGTACAAGACTTGTCAGCGGACTGTGGGGAGGCGGAGGAGCCGACGCCCGGGCTGGTGGCGTTCGTTTTGGGGAAGACGGCGGGCTTGGGCCGCGTGGCCGGAGGCTTGAGCGGCGCCGCCATCTTGACAGACTTGACGGGCCGGAAGGCGCAGGCGATGTCCCCCGCTGTGCTGGCGCTGCGCTGGAAGGCCGGCTCGGGGTCCTTGAGCAGCTGGGCGTGCAGCGGGCTGGAGGGCTCCGAGGTGGGTGCCACCACGGGGGAGGTCTTGAGGGGCTCCAAGGTGTCCAGAACCACGTCCGGCGCGTGCTTGACGCTGCTCTGCCGCTCCAGCTCCCGCAGCTCATTCAGGGCAGAGTTCATGGTTGCCTCAATATCCTGCGGACGGGAGAAAGGAGGGCGTGAGGCTCACGGAGAGAGAAGCGCCCCTGCCAAGGTCCTGTTCCAACAACGTGGGCTGAATCGTGGAGAAACCCCCTGCAAGGAGATGTCCAGGTGATTTTATCCGGCCCAAACCCTTTAACATGTGGGTGTTCAGATGGGAGGGGAAGACTTTCATTCTCATGAGGTTCCCCACCCCCACCCAGCTTTAGAGACAGTGGTTGAGATTCTTTTTAAATACAGCCCTCAGGTTTTACACACATGCACTGATGTATCTCTGGATATTGTTGTTTAGTTGCTAAGTCATGTCTGACTCTTTTGCAACCCCATGGACTAGAGCCCAGCAGGCCCCTCTGTCCCTGGAATCTCCCAGGCAAGAATACTGGAGTGGGTTGCCATTGCTTTCTCCAGGGAATATTCCCGACCAAAGGATCGAACCCACGTCTCCTGCTTGGCAGGCAGATTCTTTACCACTGAGCCACCTGGATGAGATGACATGTAATCCAGCAGGGAGTAGAAAGGTGGATGAGTTAGGAGTGGCCAGGAGTTTGGTCATGAGTACATGGGATTCAATATCCACGGGATAAATATTCTACTTTTCCTTGAAACTGTACAAAATAAAATATCTTTTTTTTAAAGTGGTAGAGATGAAGTTTGATCTTTGTTATCTTGGAATTTAAAGGCCAAAGGTTATGAGAGTTAGTCCTTCCTCCTCAAGGGCTGAGGGAGGGTTGGAGAGCCCTGGTCCCGAGTATTCATCAGGACACTCCCCCACCCCCACCCCCTACCCCACCTACCCCATGAGAGTGTCCATCTTGATGAAGCCATTTCCTTCCACCCATCACCATGGGAGGGGACCAAGGAGTGACCAGGAGGGGGCGCCAGAGCCCACATAGGCCAATCTCCATCAGGTCACTACACCAGATAGTAGGAAACAGCAGCCCTACCTCAGGGGCTCAAGGCAGAACCAAAGACCCTTTGTATGCAGCCAGCTGCCTCCCAGGAAGACCTCCCAGCTTCCTCCCCTCCTCTCCACATACTCTGTCTGGCACCCCCAAACAACAACACGACTCCTCCCTTGGGATTAAACTCACATGGAAAAATTGCAAGTTTTAAGCAGAGGCCTATAGGGTGATCCATGCTTTCTGTTGACAGTGGTTCAATTTCACTCATTCCTCTGATGCTCTCAAACCTTAAAATTGTTCAGAAAGAACTCTGTCTCCCTCCTTGGTCCTGCTCTGCAGCTAAGGTTATGTATGTAGCTATCCCAGATATGTAGGTATTCTGACATCCCTAACACCTGGCCAAAGAGGGAGCTGGGAGGATTCCTGGAGTGCAAGGCGGATTGCAGCCAAGAGCTTAAGGGGAGACACGAAAACAGAAGGCTAGCCAAGCAGGACATCTCAGGCCCATAGCTTAATACTGTGCTTGCCAGGTACACCCTCCCTAAGCAGAGCACCACAATTAAGCCAATAGAGACCACACCCAGTCTCTATTGCCCCCTGGAAGTTGGGGTGAGGAGATTCTCAACTCAGTTGAGACAAAAAAGGGCAGCAGTGAGCCCTCAGTTCCTACCTGGTCTAATGAAAGTTATAGAGTTGGGAGAGACGTCTGAGTGAACTGCTTGGAGTGGCCCCGAGAGTCGGATTTTTAGAGTTAGGGCTGGATCTCTAATAATTTCATGGAAAACAGAGATTTGTCAGTTTGATGCATACATGGACAGAAGACCCTGTAACCAGGGGGCTCATCTCCACTGTCTCTGGAAGCCTGGGTTGGAAACCTTTCTGGTACCCAAGTTCCCAGTGGCAGAGTAATCTGGGTCCTTCACAACCAGGAACAGATTATTGATTGGCCATTGGTCTATCACTAGGAACAGAGATTAGCCTCAGGGATGATGAAGATGGCATACGGATATGAAAAGGTGGCCAGAACCACCTCTGAGTCTCACCATTTGGGCAATTTCACTGAAATCTACCAGGGTCTCAAGTCTCAAAACTTGGGCTGAATGGGTTCCATCAGAAATTCTCCATCTGTAACTACTAGCTTTAAAAATTACAACAGGTTTGCAAATAGCCCATGTATGAGCAAGAAACCTGCATTCTTTTATTCTGTCTTTGAGTTCTTTCTGGGGAGAGAGGGGTCAATGAATTTCTTGGAAAGTCATGTTATCAGGTCTAGGTGTCCGACAGAGCCTGAACTCAGCATATAATGTACAAGGCACATTTCTGACTCAAGTCTCGCCGTCATGAGTGTGGACGACATAAGCAGCAGTGACGAGCATAGACTCATGGTACCTATTTGCCCAAGAGCCCCTAGTTACCTGTGCAATGACCTCAGGGTCCATGGGCCGGTGGTTATTGAAGCTTTTTGACCTTCCTGCTGTCACTGTCTTCCGGATCTGTGGACTGTCCAGCCGATTCTTCAGCGACGAGTGGCGGCTGATGGAGTTGAGGCTTCCATGCCCACTGATGGAACACTTATCCGGCCCTTCCTTGGGGAGGCTCTGGCTCAGGATGGGCTGGGAAGACGGGCGGCAGCTAGCCCCCACCCCCGGGGAGGCGGAATCAGTCAGGGAACTGCTCAGCCCGTGGCCATCGCTCCGAAACGTTTTCCGGATGCTCCCAGATTCTGGCCGCTTCCTTTGCCTTCAATGACAAACAGAGAGGGCAGTGTCATCAGGGAGCCCTGGCTCCGAGGAAGCCAGGATGAGTGAGACAGAGGCAGGTGTGGGCACCCAGGGACTCCGGGAAGGAGAGGACTCTTGTTTCACCTTCCCTGGATTTCTCTGGGTCTTTCCCCCTGCCACCCCCGACCTGGGCAAAGGAGAAACGGATACTTACTTGGTGGTCATAGGCTTTGAGTTCTTGAGATGTAAGGTGCTGTCAGAAGAAATGTCTGATTAAGTGAAAGTTTCTAATGGGAGACAGACTCATGAAAAGGCACCCTCCATTGCCTGCTTTGAGTGGAAACCAGGCCCCAGATAGGAAAAAAGTCTCTCCATTACCAAGTAGATAGGGAACTGATGGTAAAAGGAGAGCTGACTTTACCAGATTTTAGCATGTTTCTTTGTCCACTGACGAGACTGTAATTATTTTGGGCTTTGGCAAGAGGCTGTCGTTGCTTACTCTGCAGACATGGAGGCTGCAATGCTACACAGCTCGGGCCACACTTGTGCATTTTCTAGGCTGGGAATACATCTATATGACCCTAAGTCACCCAGCACTGGGCTGAACCCAGGCTCTGAGTCAATTTGTTTCGGCCTACTAAGGCTCTCAGATGAAATGGTTTGGCAGAATCCTACTCATACGGGTGTTGCCTACTGCCGAGTAATTTCATTATCTCTTGGAATCAGATTTAAAAGATCTAAAGTAAGAGGCAATGAAACTTTTGGTTTGGGATGGCCACTGGGCAGCTCTGATCTTGAATCTACTAGGGGCCTCTGAGGCTGAGGTGGGAGTTGGGGATGGAAGAAAGGAAGGCCCAGCATGGTAGACCCTCAAGATAAGGAGCTAGTCCTTGGGGCAGGGCCAGGATTCTAGCCAGTCCTGGTCTTATTCACTGGGGAGGTCTTTCTCGTCATAAATGGGATCTGGCACATTGTTGCCACTCATGAAGCTGCCTGCCCTCAGTAGCTTTAGCCTTGGGGGTCAGCCACTCTTGAGTGGATAAAGGATGTCCTCAGTCTTATAAGGTCCAGTTGAAATGACTTTTCTTCCTCTACAAAGTCTTTTCTGGCACCCACCCCCAGTGGTAGGCAGACTCGATCCCTCTCGGTTCTGTTCCTTCAGGGCGTCTGTGGAACCACTTTTTAGTTCCCTGTGTGATGGTGTTCACCTTGCCAGACCGAGCACTCCAGGCAGGGAACATCTCATTCCTCTCTGAATGACTCAGCACGGCAGCAGGTGCTCAGTAAATGTGTGGAGCTGAAATGAAAGGCCACACCCTGGTAACTCTTTGCTGATTTCCTCTTTCCACTTGAGGAGGGCTGACTCACAAGGCCAAAACTGCTGAGGAGGCAGACATATGGAGTAGCTGGTGTGGTCCAGGCCCCCAGGATATAAAGACAGGGAGATAGGGCTCCTGGTTTCAAGGGATCTGAGTCCAGCTTGGGTCCTGAGATTGCTTTGGGAATACAGAATAAGGGCACCTAACTCAGCCCTGAGGAATTCGGGGGTGTCAGAAAGGCTTCCCCAAAGAGGTCAATTGTCAGATTGAGTCTTGAAGGGAGGAGAATCGATTGGGTGAGGAGACAGCAGATGGGAAGGTCCAGGGACAAGAGAGAACCCAGGGCACTCAGGAGAGAAGGAGCACTGCGGGGAGAGGTGAGTGGGGTGGGAGGCGCGGCTGAATCAGTCCGAAGGGCAAGATGTGCCGGGGAACCGCTGCTCACCCCTGACCAGCGGGTAGTCTGGGCAGACCATGTCCTCCAAGAGCCCATCCTGATACCCCAACCAAGGAGTTCACAGGAACTGTACCAGATGTTCATCTGTTGACTGTTCTGGCTACTACTCTCTACAATTCCTTTGTACAAATGGCAACAAATATATGACGGCTTAAAAATATGTACCCGACTAATTAGCTAACTCTCCCTTTACCGACCTTGCCTTGGTTTCTGGGTTAATTATAGGCTTACGACCTTATGATTATAGGCTTATAATTAACACAGACTTGTAAATAAGGAAGAAAATGCGATCAGCCCACAGTTAACGTTTTACTAGCTGGCCCTCCCAACAGGATATGAAGCTGGAGGGAAATGAATAAAATCCTCAGTCTTTTTTACCAGTCTGATTTAAATTAGAACTATACTGGCTAAGTGAGCTGAATCAGCTACTTTATGAAGAAGAGGGTGAAAGAGATGGAAAAGAGCCACGTGCCCCAAACACTCCCCCTGCTACCGTCTGGTTGGAATAAAGCCAAGAGATCTGGGCGACCTGGTGCAGTTTAAAAACAACAAGCATCTTTTATTCTCCTTCCAGTTTCAGTATCCAGAGGCTACGGTTAACAGGTTTTCAATGTGCAAATCATTTCATTCCTCCAAAGCCAGAGGGGAATAAAAGCTGTACATCATCGCCAATCCATATTCATCGGGAGCGCCCTGGGGCTTGTCATCCTGCTGGCACTGGGCCAGGTTTCAGGGTCTGGCGGAAAGAGGTCTGTAGGCTTTGGGACTTGGTGTCTGGCCCCTTGAGATGAGATTAGTTCTCCAATAACCTGAATGTCTCTAAGGGAGGCAGCAGCACACGGGCGTGGAATCCCTCTAGACGGCCAGATCGGGCGTGAGTGGAGTAAAAACCCCAGGATGTTGCTAACAGCCACAAGGAAAGCCGGGGGCCAGAGTTACGAGCCTGCTGGATGGAAGTGGGCATCTGCACGAGGACTAGTAGGGTAGGATCATACACTGGCTAAAGCGGTAGGGGAAAATGGCAAGTTATTCCTTCTGGTGTGAAAGGGCAAGGGGAGAGGGAGCCGGCGTTAGACAATGAATGAAGATCTCAGGACGGAGCTTTCTGTGGGGGTGGGGAGTGGTTTCCTTTCCTCCAGGGGAGTGAACGCAGGACGAGGGGGAGACAGACACGCGGGAAAATAGACCATCGGGGGCAACGTGAACCTGGCTGCAGACACATGAGACTTTGGATTTTTGAACAGACAGGGCCAAGGAAGACGTCACTATTATTGGAGTCAAAACTGAAAACAAGAAGGCGCCTCTGAGAAACAGTACAAAACTAAGCTGCGTGAAGTGACTGCAGCTTTGGCCAGAGTTTTAGCAGTTGGACGGCCGGGAAGGTCTGAGCGGACAGCCGCCGCGGGGACAGCAGCGTGTACCCGGGCCTCAGGGCGACGGCCGCGCCGGGCCTGCGGACGTCTCCTCGGCCCTGTCTGGCCTGCGACAGCCGCGGGCACATGCAAGCGGTCGGGCCAGGCAGCGGGGGCCCTACGCGCAGCACAGGGACGGAGGGGGTGGTTAGGCCAGAGGGCGAGGCGGGGTGTCGCAAGTCATTCAGGGGAGCAGAAAATGAAAAGCAGAGCTTACTTGTTGATGTTTGCAAGATAAATATCGGCTACATGACCCCCACTGGGACAGCTGGCCCCCGCTCTGGCTGTCACCTTTTCTTCAGGTGGCTCAGAAATGACCTCAATCTCAGACTTGGGGCTGGACCTCTCCACGACACCGTCCTCGCTGGGGCAGGAGGGGCAGGCAGGCAGGGAGGAGGGGGAAACAACAACACAAAAAGCAGTGTTAAATCGGCAAGATGGCCCCCCAACACACACGCGACCCCGCAACGGCTCTGAGGCAGCAGCGACGCCTGGCTGGGCTCGGGGAGCGGAGGCAAGGGGAGCTACGGGCCTCTGGAGGGTCGCTTAAATACAAATAAATAATCCTGTCGAGTCCTGCGGGGTCCTCAGCTCCTCCGGAAAGCTTGGCTAGGGGACACCTGGATTCGCGGCATCTGCCTTCTACCCCTCGCTGCTCTCCTGGGGCCGCTGTGCCAGGCCACCTTCCTGCAGGTTGCGGTTTATGTGCTCAGGTCCCGAGCAGCGCTGGGGAGGGACAGTCAGCTCTGCTGCGGCTCTGGAGGTGCCGGCGTTGAGGCAGGACCCCGCCACACTCTGTCGTAGAGCATCCAGCCCCGCTTAGAGCGTCCAAGCCGGTCCCACTTCTCGCCACTGCTCTCCCGGCCCCTCTGGCTACTGATGACAAAGAAAGCCCCTTCTCCCCCACAATTCATCTTCTCTCGGTCCTGTGGTGAAGTCATAATGCTAAATTTGGGAGGGTCCTGTCCGCGCACAGACGGCCACCAGGTATGCGATGTTATCAACAGAGAGAGGACTTCCCCGCAGAGCGAGCCGGGGAGAGGCTTGGGAGGGTGCAGACTCATTCAGGATATCAACCTTTAAAAAATAATATTAAGGGAAGGACTAAAAACACTGACAGCATCGTATCCAAGGGGAGTCGGGGGCAGAGGCGGGGTGCTAGGGCATGAGGGCAGGTCTGGGGGGCTACGGGGAAAAGCCTTCCTGACGGGGAGACACGGCCTCAAGGGGCAGGACTCCACAGACAGCCCATGCGAGGAAGTCTGTCTGTGATCGCCCCACAGCCCTCGGCTCCCCGACGTTCCTCCCCCTCCTCTCCCCTGTCTTTCTCCAAATCAACCTCATTAAACGAGCTGGGTTATTTCCACAAAGCTGCTTAAGCTACATTTCTACTAGAAAATGAGCTCAACATTTTCATTTACAAGTGGAAAAGTGCCATCAGTGACCCAACAGGTTGGGGTGAACACGATTGTTTTAAAAAAAAAAGGGAAAGAGAAATCAAAATGTTTTCCCAACCTGATCGTTCCAGAAAGGAACTGTAAGTGGTCGAATAATTAGCCCTCATTATCACTCATCAGGTATAAACATGGATGAGCATGGGCTGGGGATGGCGGAGATGTGACTGGCAGAGGAGTAGAGTGGAGAGATTGAAAACAATTTTCCCCCGAGTCTCTGACACTGGGCACCTTTCCAAGGAAGAGCAGCGCTCGCAGGCCGTGCTGGCGCCCCCTAGGGCTGGTCTCCCTCACCCTCCCGGGCTCCAGAAGTGAGGACTCACTCCCACAGGGCGGCCAGGGGCCCCTAAGGGTGCAGGGCGCCCAACGTACGTGTCTTGGACCACGATGTACTGATGGGGGATGAGACCGTCGATGCCGTTGTGCCGGCCTTCCCACCAGTCGTCGGAAGCCCGCTGGTAAAGCAGCAAAGATGCCCCCTTCTTGAAGGACAGCTCTCGGGCTGTGCGGCCCACATAGTCAAACTTGGCAATGGCCTCGATGGGCTCACACTCTGAGAGGGGTGGAGAGAAGGAAACACAGGCTGCTTGGACTCACAGACTCGGCAACTGGGGTGGAAGAGCCCAGTTAACTGAACTCACGGTGGTGGGAAGATAAGCTACTGTGAGCATAAGTCACGGATGACATACAATAGCCAGTGACTCCTGAGCAGATGGTGCAAACCCCTGAAAGCACTTGCATGCCCTTCCTTGCCCTTGCTCCTGCTGTTCCCTCCACCTGGAATCCCTCTTTCTCTTTCACCTGCCTGATGAAACACACTGAGTCACAACTCAAACATTGCTTGCTTCCTCGAGTAACTTCCTTTGTGTTTCCATAGTGCTTTATGCCAACCCCTATCATCGAACCTGCCATACTGTAGTTGTAAGCATTATTTCCTTTTTGGCTGTAAAATAACCCCATTAATTTAGAACACTTATTATTGCATTTTAAATAATCTATTTAGGTTATCCATTCCCCTTACTAGAACATGAACTTTTAGTCTCTACAGAGAGAAAATAACTTACCTAATCAGCTTTCCAAAGAGCAAAACATGGAACTATATTTTGTGACCAATACATGGAAAAATACACATTGAAGTGATTTGAAAAATTAACAGAGGTTTACAAAGGCAATGTACTTCTGTATAAGCTTCCATTTCCTCGTGTATAAAACGAGGATAAGAATAGTGCCTTTTTCATGAAGTCGGCATGAGGAGTCAATAAATAACCATTTGTAAAAGTGCTCAGAACAGTGCGGGCCCAGAGTAAGCGAGGCCTGTATCAGTCACTGTTACTACTCTATCATCTCATGGGCTGCTCTGGGCTGCAGGTAGAGGTTGGAGAGCAAAAAGAAAGATCCCAGAAATCAGGAACCTAGGGTTAAAGTCAGATATTCTGAGTCGTGGAAAGAAACACTGCTCTCAAACAAGACCACACCTAGGCACTCAGGGCTGTTGGGTCTGCTGGAGAATTCACTACAGCAGGCCTGTCTAAATATCCCAGGCTCAGTTCCGTACAGCCTTGGGTTTGTCTCTGGCCTCAGTTTTCTTAACTATTAAATAGCAGCTCTATCAATTTCATTAGGGAGTAAGAGATAAGACATAAAGCCTTTGGCAGTGCCGGGGAACACTAGGCTCTAATCAAATACAGATTTCCCTAGTTCATTGACTGTCCTCCCACTGTGTGGCAAATTATCATATTGATCCATTTGAACTTAGGAGCCAAATAAGCAATCCTAATTTTTTTTTTTCTCCTTTAAAAACTGGCCTAGGTTTGCAGAATTCATGGCAAGGCAGGGAGCAGGGAACACTGAAGATTGTGCCATTTCGTTCTCGTGCCCAGAAAATTCTGAGGCCCCCTGTCAGCTGCCGAGACTTCCAGAGCCCAGGCGATCCAGAAATGGAGGTGCAGAACTGTTGGCAAGACAGGGAATGTGCTGGCCGGACAGACCCTAATAAATCATGGGCACCGCCAAGGCCCACGGACGACAGCTGTGCATTCCAGCTCTCGACGCACACCCGCCAGGCCGCGCAGTGCATGTCTGCGCTTTGGAAAGGGTCAATTTTTCCAGTCGGCAGGCGTGAGAGCATGTGGTTTCTGCGTCCTGATTCCCACCCCACTCTGGCTTGCTTCTGCTGGGTTCTTGGCATCCAGCTTCACTATTCCCCAGGCTCTCTGGTTTTCGAGTGAGCACTCCTTCACTTTGGTCTCCAGCTACCTGGCAGGAGTCTGGGCTGTGACAAGGGACCGGCAGTATGCTGGCGAGACAGCCAGATGACACCGGAGCTGGGAGGTGGGTGAGGCGCAGGGAGCTGGGGCGAGAGGGCGGAGGGCTGAGGTCCAGCCCTGCACCTCTGCTCTAAACAGAGACTCCTCGACCTGAGGGTTGGGCTGTCCCTCCAAGAAAGGGATGGAGTGAGCGTGGGAGCCAGGAGAGCTGGGGGCAGCTCCCGGGAGACTGCAGGGCGGGAGTGGTCAGCAGGAGCACAGGATGTGTCACCGCTCCGTCCTGCTTCACGCCCCAGCGGCCCGGGGACCCCGCTTGGGGCTCGTACCGTCATCACTGGTGTGGTGCTCTGTGGTCACATCCTGGGTTGAGTCTTCAGCCGAGGTAGTCTCTCCGTGAGGGCTGTCACTGCAACAGAAGCAAGAGGAACCAAAATTCTTACCTTCTTTTTCACACAGCTTCCTTGGGCATGGAATCTACCCTACACTCTCGAGTCCTGATCACACACTACAGGCAGATGCTTATATTGAAACACAGGGCTCTGGGAAGTCTCTAGGCTAGCTCCTGCTACAAAAACTACTGGAGACTACATGGAACTTACAAACATCTTGACACAAAGGGAACCTTATTTCAACTTAGAAATCTTCTCAAAAATATAGAGTGACTCAGCTCCTCAAGGCCCATTTCTTTAGGTGAATTAGTTCCTGGTGGTAGCAAGGTGGAAGGGAAAAACTGGGCTTTAGCATCGGATACAACTGGATCCGAAAACCAGCTCTGACACCTGGTAGCTGTGTGATCCTGGGCAATTACTTAATTTCTTTAAGCCTCAGCTACTTAATCTATTGAGGATAATGGTCTATATACCTCTGTATTTATAAATTGAGGATCATGGTCTATATACCTCTGTATTTCTCACAGAGTTGTGTGAGGATTCAGTGAAATAAGAAGGGGTGATTAATAAGCAGTGCTTTCTTTCCTTCTTTCTCATTTTGCTTGATGTCTCTGGCTGCTCTGTGGTTTAGTACTGGTGAGAAAGTAGGAGGTGAGTCATAGGAGTGAGTGGGAAACAAGAGCAGGGGAAGAAAGCTGGCTGTGGGCCAGACTCTGCAAAGGGCAGGGCATGTGAGCTCGGTCAAGCTCCTGACAAAATTCATGGAGCCTAAGATCATCCGGGGCAGAGAACAGAGAATGAGCAGGGAAGTCATTAGGAAAGTTCTTTCTATCCCTGATCTCCTGGACTGCAGAGCACTGGGGGAACAGCACAAGGAAGCGCTCACCTCCCGAGAAGCAGAGAAAAGTCTGTTCATCCCTACGGCTTCTTCCTCTGGCAGCAGGGAGTAACAAGTGAGTCTCCTCAGGCAGTTCCATGGAGACACTGCCATCCCTCAACCCCACATCCTGGCTTCAGTTTTCAACTTTGAGCCTCTGTAAGCGTGTGTGCGGGCTAAGTTACAGCCCCTCCCTCTTCATGAGATGGGCCCTCACCCCGTGTGAAGCGAGCCGGTTTATGGAGGCTCTCCAGACCCCAGAGAATACTGTGGGAGGACCACAGAACTCTCTGGGCTTCTGAACAGCAGCCGGGACATCCCGGGCTCTCCAGAAGAGAGAGCATCGTGGGAAAATGTCCTCCTTATCAGAAAATGTGGGTACACTTTCTCACTGTTTGCTGGGCTGAGACCCTCTGAAGGAGTTTGGTGACATTCTGGAAACCCTCAGGGTTTCCGGGGTGCTCAGGGCAAACAAAGGCTCACTTTTCCCCAGGCCTCTAAGTTCACTTGTGTGGCCACCCACTAAGGCAGCAGCTCAAACTTGAAGGAGCCCTGGATGGCGTGTGGAAAGCAGACTGCCTCACCCACTCTCAGAGTTTCTGATTCACTCGTCTGGGAGGAGCTGGAGCCTTTGTATTTCTGACCAGCCCATGAGAGGCAGGTGTTGTTGGTCTGTGGACCCCACTTGGAAAACCACTGCCCTGAGGTAAAGGCAAGCTGAGGCTTAAATGGTCCCTTTGAGCCCTAAATGCTATGCTTCTCCTGCTCCATTCACCTCAGCCTTGCAAACAGCTGCAGTCTCAACAGCAGCCCAGCATGCCACACTGCAGGTGATCCCGGGAAGCTGGGTTCCGGTTTCAGGGTTGGTAAGCATGATGCCGGGGTGGCAGGAGGCCCAGGGGCCTGGCCCCCCCTTCCCTGGTTGCCCTGTCTCCTGGCCCAGCACCAGGGTCCCTGCGTCCATCTCAGCTCGCTTCACGGGCACTTCTCTCTCTTCAGATGCAGAGGCCAGAGCCTTCTGAGTGGCTGGGAAGCCAGTGGTCAGACAGCGGCTCCTTCCCAGCGTCATCCACTCTTGAGCCTGGGGTGCCTCTGGCCTGCCACCCAGTCTGTGGGAGTAACAGCCCCTGACAAATGCTGCGGTTTCCCCAGCGGCTGCCCACAAATGTCAGACCTGGGAGGCAGGCGCCCTCCCATCTATGCCCGCTGTGCCACCCCTGCCGGGCTGGGCAGGGACTGGGGAGCGGACGGCGGGTGGAGGGCTCTGTGCCCTGGAAGCGGTCCAGAGCCTGCCGCGGTGTGATACGTGAGCAGGGAGGTGAGGCAGGAATCGGGAGCACCACTCCACAGCGTTTCAACACTCAGGCGAGGGAGATCAACTCTCCAAGTCACATACACAAGGACAGCTCCCTGGAGCCCACCAGCCAGTAGGCCGAGACCTGAACCGCCTCCCCGGTCCCCACCAAGCCATCTGTGAGTGACCAGAAGCTCCGTCTCCGAGCTGGAGAGCCCAGGTTTCTCCAGCTCAGCCCCAGAGGCCAGGATCTGCAGGACAGTCAAGACCGAGCCCTGCGACAGTGGCCTTTTTATGTTTGCAGGCGTACGGCTGGCACTCTCCTCACTCCTTGGGCTGGAGGCTCCTTCTGTGAGCGCCGGGGAGAAGCACGGACTGACTGGCCTCTAATAAAGTGAGCCGCCTCCCCTGTCCCCCGACCTCAGTCACCAGCAATGGGGCTGGTTGAATTGGTTCCAGATGTTGAATTCAGATGGAATCTGACTGGGGCTGGCCTGTGCTTTCAGCCCAGGCTGAACCACTGTTTAGGGAAAGAAGCGAGGGGGAGGGGGAGGAGGCGGTGAGGGATACTGGGCAGCTGTCTTTGCATTTAGTGGGAAAATGACCTGTAAGTGGCATGCAGGGGCACTGGGGGGCAGTGAGTGGCACTCTGCACTGAGTCAAGCAGTCAGGGTTGGACCCCCACCGCCGGAGTGGCCTCCAGATTGCAGTGACTTAACCTGCAAAATGGAAATGGTGATTTGTTATTTGTCTAATGGAAGGGACTAGTAAGGATATGCCAGAAGGATTCCTTTTATACCTCGGTTTCCAGGCAAACTCACAACAAATCTGCTTTTGGGGGAAACTGGGCCTAACCTGCCGCAAAGGGACCTTACCCCTTTTCTCGTCACAAATGTCTGCGATCATTACTACATTAGCACTGTATAAACTCACAGTCAGCAAATTACGTCTCCTATCTGCACTCTCCCCAATCAGAGAGGAATTCCCTGGACGCAGGACTGTTCCTCCCACAACAGCCAGCCTAGAGCAGGAGCTTGAGACTGCTGTCTAATGAGCAGCAGTTCTGTGTACAACCGGATTAAATTTCCTTATCTGGAGATTATTAATGTTCCTGCTATTGTTATTACATCTTTCAGAATGGTCCCTCGCCACTCAGCACACGTGAAGAAGGGAGGCAGTCTAAAGTGGTATTTGCTCCGAGGTTTGGGTCAAGTGGGGCTTGGCCGACAGCACTCCGGGTCCCAGCGGCCTGACACGCTGCAAGGGGGAGGCAGGGAGGAGTGGGGTGCATCCGTCAGCCTCGCTGGGCCATCTGGCACCCAGGCCAGTGGGTGCGGGTGACACCGCCCCTCCCCTAGCCTGAGCCCCTACCAGTAATCCTCCGTGCTCCCTCCTCTGCTGTAGACGGGGCCCTCCAGCTCCCGGGGGTTGGGGAAGACATTCTCGTGTTGGATGATGATGGTTTTGATCAGCTCGTTCACGTGCGCTTGGCAGGACACCTGGTCGTGGCCCTCAGGCACCGACATCAGTGAGGGCCCGAAGCAGATGGCGAGGTTGTAGGGGTCCATCATGTTCTCTTCACTGAACTGTGATAAACTGCAGAAGGAGAAGGGTGAAAGCTGAAACGCACTCGCATGAATGCCCAGGAAACGCAATCACAGGAGGCGCTGCCGGGAGCAAGAACAGACGAGCCACATAGTCACCTGCTTTTCTGGGTACCAGAGCCCTTCTAGAAAGTTAGCGGGGCAAAAGGGGAATGACC
Source organism: Odocoileus virginianus (assembly GCF_023699985.2). NCBI lineage: Eukaryota > Metazoa > Chordata > Mammalia > Artiodactyla > Cervidae > Odocoileus > Odocoileus virginianus. The sequence continues at coordinate 69,960,348 of NC_069684.1, forward strand.
ACCGGGACAGGCTCTCAGGAGACAAGGAAAGCCCCTCTCTGCAGGTCTACCCTTCCCCTTTCTCCAGCTCCTGGTTTAAATCCTACTTGTCCCCCAGTTTCTACTCCCACCCGGGACTTTACCCACCAAATCCACCCTGCCTCGAGGACACACTGCTCTGCAGAGTTGGATGCGCTCCCACAGACCAGCTCACTAAGCTGGCCAGAGCAGACGGAGCCCCTTGGGCTGCCCTGGTAAAGATGTGGTCAGGCGCTGTGCATCATGCACCTTCTTAAATAGCAAAACAATCAAATTATTAGGGATATTCCATTCTAAGCTCGATTTATTTTAATAAATAGCCAACCAATTAGCTCTTGTATTCCATTAAGTCCATGAATTCCTTTCTAGAACAGCTAATGCACTTGTTTTGCATTTTCAGAATATCCTCCTCTACTGTACATTCAGGATTTATTCAGGAAAAGGTCTGCATGCAGCTCAGCTTCTGCGCAGGCTTCCCTTGGTGCAGTCTGACGTCATTATTGGGTACCGTCTTCTAGGAACTCCCTCTTTTCAACCAGCAGCTGCTCCAGCCACAGCTCCAACCCTGGCCAGGGACCCAAGCCCTTCAGTGATGAGTCCCCACTGGTCTATGCGTGTCCAGACACTGAAGGCTGGGCTACTCTGGATGTGCCCCCACCCCAATAGTCTGCAAACATGGAGTTCTGCTCAGGGGCTCTGCCTCCCTTGTGGGCATCAGCACCAGCTTCTGATGGATCTTGAGAGGATACCAAAGTCCTGGTGTTGAACCAGAGGCCTGGGACTTAGCTGTCTTCCTCTGAGTAGCTGTTCTTCAGAAATGGACAGTTTACTTCCAGTGTATCCAGCAATCAGACTCAAACTACCAAGCTGGCCTCTCTTTAACTCGAAGTTTCTCCCCTTCACTGAAGATTCAGACATGGCCCCACTCCCTCAGAGCAGTGGGGACAGCGATAAACAACGGCTGTGGCAGAAGACCACTGTTCTCTAGGACCTGGTCAAAGGCAGGGAGGCCTGGGATGGGTGAGGTTATGGATCTCAGCAGCTGGACTGCGTCACAGAAAGTTTTAAAAATTTAATTTTATAATCCTTCCCTGGCTCCTAAGTTAAAAGCGAGCAGAGATTCAGAAAAGGCTGGCAGAAGTTTCCAAATCTACTTCTTGGACAAATAAAAACTTGAGAGAGACAGGAGACATAACTAGCATGGGAACCTCAGCAGGGACAGCAGAGGCTTGAGGCGCCACGAGACCAGAATTGTGGCCCATCCCAGGCTGACGGGTTCCTTGCCTCACAGAGGGACGAGGAGGAGGAAGGCCCTGCTTCTCTAGTGTGACCTGACAATGTTTCGAAAGAAAAACAGTAGTTTCTGGGAAGCCTGGTGGCTAAAGTGAAATAAATGCTAGGCCTGAGGGTCCTAGTCTAAGTTCTGTGACTGATGAGAAGTCTTTTCCCATCTTCTAAGAAAAGGGTGGCTCAGCTCCTAGGTGGCTACAATGACCAGGGTTGGAGCTCAGTTCAGTCGCTCAGTCGTGTCCAACTCTTTGCAACCCCATGGACTGCAGCACGCCAGGCTTCCCTGTCCATCACCAACTCCTGGAGCCTACTCAAACCCATGTGCATCAACTTGGTGATGCCATCCAACCATCTCATCCTCTGTCTTCCCCTTCTCCTGCCTTCCGTCTTTCCCAGCATCAGGGTCTTTTCCAATGAGTTGGTTCTTCGCATCAGGTGGCCAAAGTATTGCAGTTTCAGCTCCAATATCAGTCCTTCCAATGAATATTCAGGACTGATTTCCTTTAGGATGGACTGGTTGGATCTCCTTGTAGTTCCAGGGGCTCTAAGGGTTGGAGAGGACATGTCTTTGTGGTCTGAGGTCTACTTCTTATGGATCCAGGTCCATTTCTTACTTCCATTAAAATACAGACCAAGATCCTTCTTTCTTTTCCAATCTACAATTGGAACACCTAAGTTTTGGGGGTAAAGCCATAGTTCTTAACTACTTGAGGAACAGAGGCTTCTTGAAGAATTTGACAAAAACTAAGGATTATTACCCAGAGAAATTCACACACGAGCACATAACAAATGCACACAATTTTGTATATAATACAATAGTGCTAGTAATCCTTGAAGACTATGAAGATGGTACCTAGTATAAGACTTAAAACACTGGATTTTTATTTTTAAAAGAAATATCTAAAATGGATAATGATGGTAACAGCTCCTTCTTTCTTAAATTTTTTTTTTTTTTTTTTAAATCAGAAGATCCCCTGGAGAAGGAAATGGCAACCCACTCCAGTATTCTTGCCTGGAGAATCCCATGGACAGAGGAACCTGGCGGGCTACAGTCCATGGGGTCGCAAGAATTGGACACGACTTAGTGACTAAAACACCACCATCAACTTCCATACATGCCATGTCCTCTAAGAGCTGTACTTATTTTCTTTAGTTTCTATCCATAACAGGAGTGAACTCTCCTAATTGATTTAAGCTCATCTTCTTTTGAGCACCTTCAAAACGTCCACCGTAGTGATCAGGAACAGAAGCTTTTTGGGGGCAATAAGAAAATCAGGACTGGTGTGGGAAGCTTGTTTTTTATCATGCACTTCTCTAGACTTTTTACTTTTAAATGATGCAATTTTGTCTCCCTGATTACATTTATAAAGAAACACAAAACATCCCAGAACTTTAGAATCAAGCACATCTGGTTTTGAGTACTAGGTCCCTTGCTTACCATAGTTTTTTCCTAGTTCCCTAATCTTTTCATCATAAATTGGGGCAATTACGTGCTTCCATGATGGGCTGTTGTGAAGATTAAATGAAGTAGTATGTGTAAAGCACTTAGCACTGTGCCTGGCACACAGGAGGCGTTTAAGAAATATTTTCTGTAATTTTCAAGTCCAGTTTGCTTGTTGACATAGGATCTGCAATTCCAGTCAGGGAAGGGAGAGCGAGGTTGCTGAAGTTTGGCAGTAATTGGTTTACAGGAGTCCACTGTCGTCTTCTCCTGACAGGCATTATCTAACAAGCTAAGGGCTCTGCATCCTCAAACCGAAACTTAAATCCTCAGGGAGAGCAAGAAGCTTTGAACAGACTGTTTTAAACATATGATATTTCACTTAAAAACCTTCAACTTCACAGGCCCTGGGGGTTTGATTTGGCAATAACCAACAGACTCTGGGTAAGATATTAGGCATCAGGATGGATTTCAGGTTTTGAAAGGGATGAAGAGAAAAAAAAAAAGAAAGGGATGAAGAGAAACTGTATTCACCACAGCCCCAGGCAAAACGCCCCTAAGAATCTATAAACCCGTGATTTAACAGACTTCCCCAAAAGGCTCCTTAAGCAATGAGACGTAGAAGGGAATCACGACTGACTCTTTCCGATGGCCATTCAAAGGCATTCCCTCGCTGCCCTTGCCTGTAAGGCCACCTGTCCCCAGCTTCCATGCTCCCTTGTCTGTTAACTGACCTGCCTTTCTCCCTATGTAGTGAATCCCATCCTCTTTCCCCTCCTGAAGAATGTCACTCCAGAAATTCCCTTGCTCTCTCCTCCACCATCAGTTCTTCCCTTTGGGGCCCATCCCCACTAGCATACAAATGTGCATCTTAAAAACAAAATTCTCTCTTAACCCCTTATGCACACTGAATTACTGTCCCGTTCTCTTTCCTCTATCATAAAATTATTTGAGAGTTGTCTGTATCCGTTGCTTCTGCTTCTTCTTTACCTCTGTTGTTATGGACTGAATTGTGTCCCCTCTCCCCCATTCATTTGTTGAAGCCCTAAGCCCCGATATGACTGCATTTAGGGATGGGGCCTTGAAGGAGATAATATGGGTTAAATGAAGCCATAAGGGTGGGCCCAAACCCTACAGGACTGGTGTCCTTATGAGAAGAGGAAAAGAGACCCGAGTTCTCTCTCCCAGTGTGCTCAGAAGAAAGGCCACGTGAGGACAGCGCGCCGTGGCCGTCCACACGCCAAGCAGAGCGGCCTCCCCAGAAACCTTGCTGGCACCTTGACCTTGGACTGCCAGGCTCCAAAACTGTGAGGAAACAAACTTCTGCTGTTTGAGCCCCTCAGTCTGTGGTATTCTGTTACGGCAGTCCCAGCAGACTCGCATACCTACTCTTTCCCCCTCTCCCTTTATCATGGTCAAATATACACAACAGAAACGTTACTACTTGAACCTATTTAAAATTAAGTAGCATTTAGCTGAATACCATCCCGCTGCAGGATCCACCACGTTTTATCCATGATTAGCATCCCTTCCCGCCTGAACTGACACCATCAGAATTTCCCCCTCTTCCAGACAGCACACGTCAAGATCACCAGTGACACCCATGCGGCTAAGTCACTTCTCAGTCCTCTCCTCTGCTGAACTGTCTTGCATCATCTTACCCTCCCTGAAACATGTTATGTGGCTCCTGGGACCCCGTTCTCTCTCTGTCCTCCTCCTACTGCACCACCCACTGTCACCTGCTCAGTGAGGTGGCCCTGACCACTGCACATTAGAAAGAAAAGCCTCACACCCAACCCTCACACTTTCCAGTCTTCTAACTTGCTAGATTTTCCCCACAGCCCTTATCCCCTGACATCTGACATGTGTTACTAGTTTTTCCTGTCTTCCTCCAATTCTATGTGCTACATAGGCTCCAGGAGGGCAGACACTTTGACTGTTTGATGCAATCTTAGATTGCCAGCAACTAAAACAGGGCCTGGCACACAGTATATGATTAATTAATACATGTTAAATAAATAAGTGAATAAACACATGAGTATCTGTGAACCTCCAAGACAAACCAGTCACAATTCTACTTGTCTGTTTGCATACAGAGGTTAAAACACTTCCTGGAAAGTCAGGAGAGCAGCACAGACAGAATCTTTCCAAACCGGGAGGCCCTTGAGATGCTGAAGTTTAGAGGAAGACTCAGCTTTTCTGGAGAGCAGTTGAGGCGCCTTAACAATGAGAGAAGCACCGTCAATTCCCTTTTCCAGATTATGGAGCAATATTTGAGGATGTAGAACGATGCTTCTCAGACTTTCACGTGCCTATGACTCACCAGGGGATTCTGTCAAAATACAGATTCTGATTCAGAGGCCCTGGGCTGGGGTGGAGGAGGGGCTGAGAGTCTGCATTTCTCATAATCTCCCCCTCATAGCTCAGTTGGTAAAGAATGCGCCCACAATACACAAGACCCCAGTTCAATTCCTGGGTTGGGAAGATCCCCTGGAGAAGGGAACAGCTGCCCACTCCAGTATTTTTGGGCTTCCCTGGTGGCTCAGCTGGTAAAGAAACAGCCTGCAATGAGGGGAGACCTGGGTTCTATCCCTGGGTTGGGAAGATCCCCTGGAGAAGGGAACGGCTACCCACTCCAGTATTCTGGCCTGGAGAATTCCATGGACTGTATAGTCCTTGGGGTCACAAAGAGTCGGACATGACTGAGCCATTTAAAAAAAAAAAAAATCTCCCCAGTGATGCTGCTGCCGCTGGTCTGTGGACGTGAGTTGATTAGCAAGAGACTAAAAGAAAGAAGAAATCTGAAGAAATCAGCTTTCAAAAGGAAAGCAGCAGAGTTAGCAGCAGAGCGGGGAGTTACCTGCAGTTTGTTTTGGGGCAAAACCCCACTGGGGGGTACAGCTGCTGAGGCTGGAGTCTCTAAAATGAGGCCCATGGTCCCTGCTGCTGGCACTCACAGCCTGTATAGTTCTCCCCCTGTGTGTGTGGGCTGGGTTTAGTGACTCAACGCTAGTGAATGGAGCATAGCCGAAGGGATGGGCTATAACTTCTGAGATTAGGTTACAGAGACTGGTTGCTGTCCTGGACGACCTCTCGCTTGCTTGGAGCGAAGCCAGCTGCCACGTCCCGAACAGCTCTGAAGGTGAGGCCATGAGATGAAGAACTGATGGAGGCCTCCAGCCAACAGCCAGCTGGAAAAGGAGGCCCTCAGTCCAACAACCTGCAAAGAACCGAGTCCTGCCAACACTGCGTGAGAGAACTTGGAAGTGGATCCTTTCCCAGTCGAGACTTCAGAAGAAACTGCAGCCCTGCCCCCAATACTCACTGCAACCTCATGAAACCTGTAGCCAGAGGCCCCCAGCTAACCTGCACCTAGGTTCCCAACCCACAGAAACTGGGACCAAATAATAAATGCCTATTGTTTGAAGCTGTTAAATTTTAGGGCAATTTGTTACACAGTAATTGATAGTCAATGCAGATGCTAAGAAAATGTATTGTTAATCATTAACAAGGCCTACTGGACAGATGTGTGCTCAAGGTTCATACAGTGGACTGGACACTAGCTACACAGAAGTATGTGGAACCAGGTCAAGTCCACACTGCATTAGTGTATTGTGCAAGGAGTTTCACACCTATCTGTCTGTCTGTCTATCTACCTATCTGTCTCAATTCTGAGAGTTCCTTCAGCTGGAGGACTGTACAACCCCCAAAAAAACCACAGCCAGGAATAAAGTACACGCGTCCTCAGGACACACACAGCAAAGGAGAGCGGTCCTAACAGTCAGGGCCCAGGCAGAGTCTCCCTGGGGAACCACCTGCCAGCTCTGGCCTTGTCACCCGCCACCTTCTCAGGCAGGCAGGCAGTCTTTTCTACCAGCTGTGTCCTGTACTCTGTTTATCATTTTTGGAAATACTGTGGTATTAATGCTGCATCTTTTCAACGAAGTACTTTGATGAGCAAGTGATCTTTTTTTAACCATGAAGAGAAGTTAAACACAGCAAACGTCACCAGTTGAGCTGGTACAGTTTTCCACGTTTCCTTCAGCAGTGGCCACCTTCTCCTGCTCTTATGATGCTTACTTTACTGTTTCCCCCTACCTAGCAGGAAGAAAACGCAGGTAAGAGAGTGGGCGCATTCTGCTCACACACGGACTCACCCCACACCCTGCCCGCCCCCTGCCTGCTTCCCCACGACCACCCGGCTTCTTGCTCTGGGGAGCAGCCCAGGCTCTCTGAGGGCAGGTGTCAGTCCACAAGGGGAGACGAGGGTGGCCTGGTGGCCCCGAGGAGACCGACAGGCTGCAGAGTCATTACTAGAGCTTCTATTTCTGTCTGCCTGAAACAGGCGGCCTGTGAACCCCTGCCTGAGTCATGAGGCGCTCTCGACTACAGGCAGTGGTGGCGCTGAGTCAGGGCCCAGCAGTGAATAGTGCGGACACGGCCGCATGGAGGCAGCGGGCTGCGGCCAGCAGCAGGGCTGAGCATGGGGTGGCGGCCCCACAAAGGTTTCTGGCGGGGGCCACGGCCTGGGGGCCTCACGGTCAGGCTGACCTTAGTCTGTAGGCAGGCTGAGGCTCCTGAGATGGCCTGTGAACATGTATTCCACTGAAGCAGAGACTAACCCACTAGGAAGAGTCTTCATTTTCACAAAGAAATAAGAGCTAAAACACCCTTGGTCTAAGTTTCATGCCCCACCCCCCTACCTTTTTGTTAAAAATAGATTTAAAGGCCTAGAGAAATGTTTTCCCACTATATGAAAAGGCATAAAGCCAGAGAGATGATAACTGCAACTGAATTCATCCTCAGCACTGGGGGGCATTGGGAGAAATGGGACTGGTGAACTGCGGTCCCTGGACTACATCCAGGCAGCAATCCTTACTCCACAGGAAACTGCAGCCACACGGCTGTCAGATCCAGTACTGCCGGATCTAATGATTTTTTTCAAGAGAAGCCAGAAATCCAGATTTTTTTAAGTGTAAAATCTCCCAATATTTAAATGCTTCAGTGCTTTCAAGACACAGTGGATTTAATGGGAACACACCTATGGGCCTTATCTGGCCCTCAAGTTGCTCACTTATACACTCTGGCCCAGTTGGTGGAGGGGCTGTGATGAAACCAATGGATAAGGGTAAAGACAGAGGTGCCTTGGGGGAGGCGCCTGCCTACTTAGACTCTCTACCTGGAGGGCCAGTAGGGTGCCCTACTGTTCATGACGAAAATTCAGAATTTCTCTCTTTCTACACCCTACCCATCAGCAGGTCCTGTACAGGCTGTGCTCCAAACAGATCCCAAACCTGACCCTTCCCCCACCCTCCACCCTTCCCTCCCTGGTCTGAGACTGCACAGTAACTTCTCCACAAAGCAGCTTTTAAAAATAAATTAGAAAATCAGATCACAACACTCTTCCGCTTAAAACTCTCCAACGGCCTCTTCAAATCCAAACCCACAGTTGCCGCAACTTTCGGAGCCTGATGATCTTGACCCTGGCCACCCCCCGCCCCCTTCACTGAGGCTGCTGCTCATTCACCGTCTCCCCAGAGAGGCCTTTGCTGACGACCCCTCTGTGCCGGCTCCTCTCTGTCACCCCTGCCCTGACCCTGCACTTGCATTTCTTTACTTTTCTTCTCAGCATTCATCGCCACCTCATGTGTCCGTTATTGTCTGTGTCCTCTGCTAGGACAGGAGCCAGATGATATCTAGGTTTCTGTCTCTATTTCACAAAGTATTTTTACATCCTAAAACCATGCCCAGCACGTAGTAGATGTGCAATAAGTATTTGTTGGTCTGGAGGGATCAACTTAGGTCCCACAAAAACTTTCACTGGGCGAAGCCAAGGCCGATCAGCTGCTCCCAGGGAAGTCTACTCACTGATTGAGGAAGGCAAAGAGGTATCTCATGACAATCAGAGTGGTTTTGGGGAGGGCCAGGAGGACCTTCCGGATGTGCAGAGCTCGCTCCTGCAGGCTGTCCATTGCTGAAAGAAGAAAGCCACGTGTTACCCTCCACTAGGAGCCCAGGGACCAGTGGTCAGGAGGCCCTGACTCGCAGCAGGTACAACAGGGAGCGGCCGGTTCCAGCCCACACAGACTGGGCCTGCATGAGGGGCTCCTTGTGGTGGGGCTTTGGCAATGGGGCTCCAGACCCTTCACGGGGGCAGGACTTAAGATGTCTGCTCCTTGGGCACAGAAGGGTTGGGCAAATTCCCCACAGCATCCGCCACCCCCTTATTACAACACAACAGGGAGCTGCCCAGAAACGGCTGTGACTGTCCCCCAGCCTTGGAGGGCCTGCGTGGGAGGCCTGCGCAGGTCCCGTCCTGCCTGCTCCACACATGCACCCCTCAGCCCCTTGACAAGTCTGGCTTATCTTCCCCACTCTCTTATCTGTAGTGGGGATGGCAGAATGTGACCAGAGGCAAGAACTGGCAGGCCCCCGTGCAAGCAGTGATACTGGGAGAAAACCAGAGCGCTTTCCTGACTCCAGGTGTGGCCCAAGGCCCGGATCTCCCCAGGGCCTGCTTTCCCACATTCACGCTGTGCCATGTGGATATTGTCATTTGCTATGAGAGCCTTTCCATGAAAACAAAGTGGGAGATACTGGATCAGGGGCACACCTCAAGGTACCCTGTACTATCCTGGCAACCCCCATTCTCTTAGCACACTCCATCCAGGCCCCGTCCTGGAAGGAGATGTGAAGACATGAGGGGTGCATCTATTTGGTCACTCACAGAACTCAGGTCCACCAGGACTGCCACAAACAGTGGGTAAATCAACAAAACAAGGGAGTTAGCTTCCTGAGCTCTCAGAGGATGTACTAAATCAAACTGGAAACTGGGGGTGGGTATGAAGACCTTCATTGATCTGGGGGGAAAACTTTTCTTCATTTCAAAGGAGCTGCCTCCTCCAGCCTCTGGAACCATTATCTCAATGGAGTCTGCTTCCAGAACGACCTAATATTAATCCAGGTTTCCATGGACAACAAATGAGAGGGTGTTCCAGTATAATAAATGGCCAGGAGTAGCTTTTCAAGCCCAAAATTTTAGAGTAAGAGGCAGACAAACTTTAAGATATCTGTTTTATCTAAAGATTAAGTAGAGACTCTCTCTCTCTGAGGAAATATATCACTACTTTTAAATGTGCAGAGGGCATGAATTCCTAGAAGAATACATATTAACACATCTCACAGATAAAAGCAACAAGCAGGAGACATTTGTAACACATGTGTTCTCCCTCTGTATCATGAAAAGACAGGTACTAACGTATAAGCTTCTAAGAGCTGAAAAGGACTGTATTTTCTATATGACCATATTAAGAGAGATAAAGCCCAACAAAACAAAGCAATTTAAAGTGAATCAGAGAGAAAAACCAGAAGTTCTGACTTGCGGTCCAGATTCTTCCTGAAAAGTCACTCCTTTTCCTCTCCTACAACAAGGAAGGGAAATTTCACAGAGGGAAATGAAAAAAGTGACTGTAAACCTGGAAATTTCTCTGTTGCTCCGGCCCAGGAGTGCACTTGCAGTTGGGGTACTTACTGACGCAGGCCATCAGGTCGTGGAAGACGTCCTTGGGGAAGAGTGGGTGCTCCAGCCCCCGGAAGTACAGCTTCAGGACGCCGGCTATGGAGTCCATGTCGTGGTCGTTCTGGTCCCCAGCCAGGGGGTCCTCTCCTGAGGGTGAGAAGCCCCCCAGACAGGAAAGAGAGAGTGAGGGGGTAAAAACACGCAGGATGAAGCAGAGCTGGTAGGGAAGGAGTGCTCTGTTCAAGTCTTCACGGAAATCCATCAGCTCTCCGCTTAGCACGGGGCCTTGAGCAGGGCAACCGGGGACTAGAGAAAGCAAGGGCTGCTCAGGCTCAGGGGCCCCGGGGTCAGAGCAGGGGCAAAGGCGACCATTAACGGGAATCTGCGTGCGCTAGCCTAGCTCAGGGACGTTCCCCATGGGCCAGAGGAGGGACACGGCAACTGGCTCTCTCCTGAGCATCAAGAAAGCAGGCCGGGCCTGAGTCCTGAGGGGAGGGAGACGGGGCCAGGGAGGCCAGCCCCTCTGACTGGCTCTCCTCCTTCTAGGCCTGCAACTAGCACACCTACTTGCAAGAGAACGAACATGCTGGCGCTCCCCACGGAAAATTTCCTATCAGACGTAATTAGATTTAATGGTAGGACCAACCTCAAATTGAAACTATATATATCCATTACAGGCATGGAAATTGTCAAAGCTTGCCCACTACCTTAAGAGCCCACAAGATAATAAATGGGCTACGTGAACAGGCGTGTTTGCCCTGACACCAAGGATTAAAGATAGAGCCGCAAACTGCGCAGATATCACAGTTAGCTTCTTGGGTATGGGTGGACTGTCCGCAGGAGAGAGATGGGAAGAGAGGGGCTGGGAAGGGGGAAACTGGGACATCCCCAGCATCTCCCAGCACATCTGTGGGGGCAGGGTGGGGAGGATGTCTACAGAAGGAAGAGGCTGGGCTCAAGGGGGAGGCACGCTGGCTTGCTGACTCTGGGTGCCTCTCTGGGAAGAAAGGGTGGAGCCACTATCCCAGGGGACTGGCAAATGTCTGGCCTTATCTTTAAGGCTGTTTCCTCACCCCTCTCAAAGGCATTTTTGATGTCATTCACTTCCACCTGGGATCCTGACACCCGGAAAATTCCTTCATGCTGGAGCCCTAGAAAGACAGGGAACAGTGATCAAGGAGACAAAAAAGCAAATTCACAGCCACAGAGCCAAGCTTAGCTGAGTGTCTGTCTCCCCCAGCTGGCATGTATTTAAGCATCCTGTCTCTCTTCTTCAGGCCAGAGGAGAAAGCCTATACAGGGATGGTGGAAAGGTTACGGCAATGAATGTGAGGCACTGGCCAAAAGAGAGCACCGAGTCAGAGACTTAAAAAAGAGTCGTCTATGCCATTTCTGATTCTGACCAAGTCTATGAAGCAGGTTCCTCTTCCAGCCTTTGCCTCTCTGTTCCCCCCACAAAGTAGAGAGGTGATTTCTGTCACCTCCTTATCCCCCAGGATCAGGGATGTGATCCAGGAGCATGGCAGGCAAGCTATTAGACACGATCAGAGTTTCCCGAGGTGTGAGATCATGATTAGTATCTCAGCTGTCCTAACACGGTTCAGCTGTTCTAGGCGACAGTGCTCTCACTACTTATGAAAAAGGGAGGACATATATTGGTATAGCCACAATGGAGAACAGTGTGGAGTTTCCTTAAAAAACTGCAAATAGAACTACCATACGATCCAGCAATCCCACTCCTGACCTAAATCCCCAAAAAACATAAGAGACATGCACCCTAATGTTCACTGCAGCACTATTTACAACAGCCAGGACACTGAAGCAACTTACACGTCCATCAACAGAGGAGTGGATAAAGAAGACGTGGTATATATACACAATGGGATATTACTCAGCCAAAAAAAGAATGAAATCACACTACAGCAACATGGACAGACCTAGAGGTTATCATACTAAGTTAACTCGGACAGAAAAGGACAATTATCATGTTACCACTTACATGTGGAGTCTAAAAAATGGATACAAATGAACTTATCTATAAAACAGAAAGAGACTCAACAGACTTCAAAAACAAACCTACCGTCACCAAAGGGGAAGGTGAGGGAGGGGTAAATTAAGAGGCTGGGAACATATATACATTAGAGGCAGTCAACAAGGACCTGCTATGCAGCATAGGGCACTCTACTCAATATGCTGTGATAAGCTACATGGGAAAAAAGTCAGAAAAAGAACAGATATATGTCTATATATAACTGAATCACCCTGCTGTACTCTTGAAAGTAATACACTATTGTAAACCAGATAAGTAAAAAAAAGTAAAAAAGCAATCAGCCCACAGTGAGTATCACAGGTGCTGTGCCAGCCTTCATGCAGCCTGACTCTAAAGGCAGCATGCCTGAATACCACACTAGAATGACGTGCACGAAAACTGTGTCTTTTTGAAGTTTGTTGGAGTAAAACTAACCTGGAAAAGTAACGTGTGTGGTGATTGCTTAAGCACTTACAGGCACAGAAGGCAGGGGTTACCAGGAAGCCTCTTTTCTAGGAGCAAGGATTGATAAGAGATGACCTGCCTGAGGCTATACAGATGATAGAAACCAGAGTCAGGACATAAAACTAGGCCTTCTGGCTGCAATCATATACTCATTCCGTAACACTGGGCTTGTGGGGCTTACTGGAGTGAAAGTGCAGAGGGGGGATCTCATTTGTCAGCTGACCATGGGCATGGCTCATAAGAGCCCCACACAGGCACCTCAGAACTTGAGGGGTGGATCCAGGAAGCAGGAGCCCTGGGGCTGCACTGAACTGGCATCTTTCCTCCTATCAGCTCTGTCCAGTTTTCTCAGGAGCCCTGCGGTTCAATCCCGGGCACTTTGTTAAAGTCCTGCTCTCACTGCATGATCTACTGAAACTTCCCAATCTCAAACACCTTTTTTGGAAAACAAAAGAGAATAATGTTACACTTTGCCCACTATTTTGGGACTCCCCTCTTGATGAGGGAGGGTGAATGAATTCTATCTACTTTGAAGTAAACCACACAGGCCAGGACTGAATTCTGAATCCAACTGAAGCAACAGTAAGAAGTAAGCACAGGGAATTGAATTATCTCACTTGTAATAGGACTGAAGTTGTCCGTTACTCTGGGGACTTTCCAGACTATCCCTCACAGAATCAGAATGGCAGGCCATGTCAGGACCCCGAAGTAACAGCACCGTATTACGCTGATTACCAATGGGGTGGAACAGCCAGATACTGCTGTGCAGACACAGAACATGAACAGTAAGTTTCCAACAGAAATGGTCACATACTCAGTGACTTGTCAAAACCACAGTGAAATATAAGGCACGGTCATCTCAGGGACCAGGCTGCTCAGTGTCACTGGCGGAGCTTGCTGACAGAGGATCATCTCAGCACGTTTTGATAGATTAGACATCAAGGACACGCCAACTTGGTGCACAAGCCCAGGGCAAGAAGAAATCATGGGAAAGCTTACTGAAAATCAGGCAGCAGGCCTGAGACACACTGAGGTCCCTTTCAGTCTGGTTTCCATTTCTCCTTGAGAACCCAGGCTTTAGAAAGGCCAGTGTGTGTTCCTGCTCAACAGACAGAATCTTTAGATGATGATTCTGAAAGTAGGAACATTAACAAATGGTGGGTTTCCAGAAGGAGAAGGGGAAAAGCAACTGGCTTTTTATGATAATGCAGGTAAGACCTCACATCCCTCAGCTGATACCTGCATGACCATTCTCCTTTTTCCTTAGTGCTGACTAACATAAAAGCATAAAGCCAATCAGACTTTGGTAAGTTATTTGGAAACAGCACAAAACCTTCCATTTTGAGCTGGATCCAGCTGTTGCCAAGAGTTGCTCTCCTAGAGAAGTCTCAAGATGATTGCTACAACACTGGCTTCTGCTCATGTGACTCTGCTCCCTTCCTCATGAAAATGGTGGGTTTTTTCCATACTGAGTAAGTCTCAATTGTTCCTCACATCCCTTCCCTTAAGTCTTCCTGGATCACCCGACCCACCACTTAAGGCGAGCCTCAGTTTTCCCATCTATATGATGGGGACTAGAACGAATGTGGGCTCCCCAGGTGGCATTAGTGGTAAAGGACCCACCCGGCAATTGCAGGAGACATAAGAGATGCAGATTTGATACCTGGGCTGGGAAGATCCCCTGGAGGAGGGCATGGCAACCTACTCCTGTATTCTTGCCTGGAGAATGCCAGGGACAGAGGAGCCTGGTGGGCTACAGTCCATGGGGTTGCAAAGAGCTGGCACGACTGAAGCAACTTAGCATGCACACACGCAGAATATAGTTGATGTTGTTTAGTCACTAAGTTGTTCTGACCCTTTTCTGACCTCATGTACCATAGCCTGCCAGGATTCTCTGTCCATGGGATTTTCCAGGCAAGAATACAGGAGTGGGTTGCCATGATCTCCTCCAGGGGATCTTTACAGCCCAGGCACTGAACCCACGTCTCCTGCATTGGCAGGCAGATTCTTTATCACTGAGCCTCCAGGGAAGCTCACTAGTACCTCCCAGGGAACATGAAGATAGTAAAGATGTGCAAATTTTGGCAATTGGTAGACCACAGATGTTTTGGGGGCTAACAAAAGTTATTGACCTTATCCCCATTAAATGTACATGTACAAATATTACCCATCATGTTTAGGGAGTTCGGGAATACCATAAGTCCCTATATATCAGGAAATAATTCAATTTTCTGAACAACAGTTATTTTTTGGCCACACTGTATGGCTTTTGGGATTTTAGTTTCTCAACCAGGGATTGAACCTGTGCCCCCTGAAGTGGAAGCACGGAGTCCTAGTCACTGGACCACCAGGGAATTTGTTCCATCTTATAAAATGGCTTCAGAATTGGTAGCTCTAGCTCACCACCCTGTGACAAAAAACTTACCAACTACTGTACATTATTTGTTTACAGTTCTTTTTATCAAAATCCTGTCTGTCAAAGATAATTAGACTATTTTCTTCCTCATCTCCTTAGTGCTATTCATTTGCAACACAGGTTTATTTGTTACTGTTTGCATTCCATTTGGGGTTTTACCCACATCCTTGTTTAATATATTTGTTTACCTTTTGAGTATGGAAAACACCCATGTAGTTCTAAAAGTCAAAACTACACAAAAAGAAATATTCAGAGAAATGTCACTTCAATCCCATGTCCCATTCTCACCCTTTCCCACCCATCTGTGCAGATGATCAGTTAAATATTAGTTTTTGGATTCATCCTTCCTGTATTTCTTCTTGCAGATGTGAGAAGGCCCATGTATATTCTTATACCCTCTTCTTTCTCACATGAAAGACAACATGCTATAGATACTCTTTTGCACTTTTCTTTTTTTCGACTTGACAATATATCCTGGCAATCTCTCCAGGTCATTTCATGGAACTCTTCCTCATTTTTTTTTTTTTAATAGCTTCATAGTTTCTCACTGTGTAGATATACCATCAGTTCAGTTCGGTTCAGTCCAGTCACTCAGTTGTGTCTGACTCTTTGTGACCCCATGGACTGCAGAAATCCAGGCCTCCCTGTCCATTACCAACTCCCGGAGTCTACTTAAACTCATGTCCATCGCATTGGTGATGCCATCCAACCATCTCATCCTCTGTTGCCCCCTTCTCCTCCCACCTTTAGTCTTTCCCAGCATCAGGGTCTTTTCCAATGAGTCGATTCTTCGCATCAGGTGGCCAAAGTATTGGAGTTTCAGCTTCAGCATCAGTCCTTCCCAAGAATACTCAGGACTGATTTCCTTTAGGATGAACTGGTTGGATCTCCTTATAGTCCAAGGGACTCTCAAGAATCTTCTCCAACACCACAGTTCAAAAGCATCAATTCTTCAGTGCTCAGTTTTCTTTATAGTCCAACTCTCACATCCATACATGACTACTGGAAAAACCATAGCCTTGACTAGACAGATCTTTGTTGGCAAAGTAATGTTTCTGCTTTTTAATATGCTGTTTAGTTGGTCATAACTTTTCTTCCAAAGAGCAAGTGTCTGTTAATTTCATGGCTGCAGTCACCATCTGCAGTGATTTTGGAGCTCAAAAAAAATAAAGTCTGCCACTGTTTCCACTCTTTCCCCATCTATTTGCCATGAAGTGATGGGACCAGATGCCATGATTTTAATTTTCTGAATATTGAGCTTTAAGCCAACTTTTTCACTCTCCTCTTTCACTTTCATCAAGAGGCTCTTTAGTTCTTCTTCACTTTCTGCCATAAGGGTGGTGTCATCTGCATATCTGAAGTTATTGATATTTCTCCTGGCAATCTTGATTCCAGCTTGTGCTACATCCAGCCCAATGTTTCTCATGATGTACTTTGCATATAAGTTAAATAAGCAGGGTGACAATATATAGCCTTGACATATTCCTCTTGCTATTTGGAACCAGTCTGTTGTTCCATGTCCAGTTCTAACTGTTGCTTCTTGACCTGCATACAGATTTCTCAGGAGGCAGGTCAGGTGGTCTGGTATTCTCATCTCTTTAAGAATTTTCCACAGTTTGTTTTGATCCATACAGTCAAAGGCTTTGGCATAGTCAATAAAGCAAAAGTAGATGTTTTATTGGAACTCTCTTGCTTTTTCGATGATCCAGCGGATGTTGGCAATTTGATCTCTGGTTCCTCTGCCTTTTCTAAATCCCGCTTGAACATCTGGAAGTTCATGGTTCGCGTACTGTTGAAGCCTGGCTTGGAGAATTTTGAGCATTACTTTGCTAGTGTGTGAGATAAGTGCAATTGTGTGGTAGTTTGAACATTCTTTGGCATTGCCTTTCTTTGGGATTGGAATGAAAACTGACCTTTTCCAGTCCTGTGGCCACTGCTGCATTTTCCAAATTTGCTGGCATATTGAGTGCAGCATTTTTTTTTTTTGAGTGCAGCTCTTTAACAGCGTCACCTTTTAGGATTTGAAATAGCTCAACTGGAATTTCACTAGCTTTGTTTGTAGTGATGCTTCCTAAGGCCCACTTGACTTTGCATTCCAGAATGTCTGGCTCTAGGTGAGTGATCACACCATTGTGGTTATCTGGGTCATGAAGATATTTTTTGTATAGTTCTTCTGTGTATTCTTGCCACCTCTTCTTAATATATTCTGCTTCTGTTAGATCCATACCATTTCTGTCCTTTACTGTGCTCATCTTTGCATGAGAATGTTCCCTTGGTATCTCCAATTTTCTTGAAGAGATCTCTAGTCTTTTCCATTCTATTATTTTCCTCTATTTCTTTGCACTGATCGCTGAGGAAGGCTTTCTTATCTCTCTTTGCTATTCTTTGGAACTCTGCATTCAGATGGGTGTATCTTTCCTTTTCTCCTTTGCCTTTAGCTTCTCTTCTCAGCTATTTGTAAGGCCTCCTCAGACAACCATTTTGCCTTTTTGCATTTCTTTTTCTTGGGGATGGTACTGATCACTGCCTCCTGTACAATGTCACGAACCTCTCTGCTCATAGTTCTTCAGGCACTCTGTCTGTCAGATATACCATAGTTTGCCCTTTATTCATCTATGCATGGTATTTAGGTTGTTTCTCATATTTTCCAATTACAAATGATACTGCAATAAGTAACCTTGTGCACACGTATTTTCATATTTGGAGGTATATCTTCATGGTAAATTCCTAGAAGGACTGTTGGATCAGAAAACTGGTGTATATGTAGTTTTGTTCGATGCTGCCAAATCCCCCTTCAGAAGGGTTGTATCGTTTTTCATTCCCATCAGCAGCACGTGAGCATGGCTGGTTCTCCAGAGCCTCACCACAGAAATGTGCTAAGACTGGCCTCCACATGGACTGTGCCTGTACGGGGGCAGGGACAGGTACATTCACGCCACAGCACCCGGAACCCATCACTTGTCAAAAGCTCCACAGTTGACACTCGGGGCAGGTGGCCGCCATGTCTTCCCTACTGCACCAGCCTCCTGGTTCTTCCTATAGTCTTAGCTCTACACAGCAGCCTGTGATCCTTCAGAAATATCATTCCCTGTTCCTAACTCTCCAACAGCTTCCCAGCCCACTTAGAACAAAACCCAGACAGATACCTTAGCCACTAAACCCTAACAGTCTGGGCTCCGGCTTCGTCTCCTGCCACTCCCCTCTCCACTCACGCTGCCCCAGCCTCACTGGCATCCTGCGTGCTTGCTTGCATGTGCCAAGGACCTCTGCCTTTGGTGTTCCTTCTCCCCAGGATGCCCGTCCCCAGATACCCACGCGGCCCCTCCCTCACTTCCTTCAGAACTGCTCATGTCTCACTTTGGGTGACCCACGGGTTTCCCTGAACAGCCTGCCTAGAACAGTATCCCCAGTCCATTCTCCACCTCCTCACCTTGTTTTACTTTCCTTCATGACACTCACCAACCCCTGCTATACATAAGGCTCATGAGGACAGGAACTTTATTTTGGAATACAATGAGCAATCAATAAGTATACAGATGGTCCTTGACATACAATGATTTGACTTACGACTTTCTGGCTTTCTGATGGTATAAAAGTGATACACACTCAGCAGAAAATTGACTGATCTTTTCTTGGATACTGATACATGGTATAGGACTCTGTTGTGATGCTGGGCAGCAGTCACGAGCCTCAGCTTCCAGCCACGTGAACACAAGTGTAAACAACCAGTACACTTACAGTCACCCTGTACCCAGACAGCCATTCTGCTTTTCACTCTCAGTACAGTATTCAATAAATTACATGAGACACTCAACACCTAATTATAAAACTGGCTTGATAAACAGTTGCTGATTGTTCAATATCTCTGTATAATGGTGTTACTTCTAGTGAAAGGAGATATGATGAAAAAACTGTAGCTGATTAGAATAGGATAAGTCATAAGCATGCTAAAATAATTACTACTCTAAAAACAATCCAAGCAAGCTCCCAGTTCATTGGGAAAGAGGAAGGGGAGGAAGGTAGAGAGAATGGTAGCTTCTGAATTAAGAGAAGTGATCGTCTACATACCTCCTTAGCTCCAAGAAGGTCATTCTGTTACTGTTCCTATAACTAGTCAGCAGAGCATCTGAAAACAACTTCTGATGCCCAGTTCCTAGAAAACTTCATGGCGCTTGCTCAGATATCTGTGCTTTCTAAACACTCTTACACTTGGAAGACTGGTTCTCTGGTAATCCATCTCTTTCCCTAAATCCTGTCCAATCAGCCTAGGAAATGGTGAGGAATGGAGTTTATGAGATTCAGCTTTGTCCAAGCAGAAGACAGGGTGACCTGACTTAGGTTGAGAAGGAGCCAGCCCCTGCAGACTCTCAAATGTCGGCTACAACTTTAGGGGCAGCGAGTCACTGAGCTCTAGAGATGTCGTAACCGGTAAGACCAAACCAGGACAACAACTGAATAGTACCATGAGTCAGTGCAGTAGTTTAAAAGGGGCTTGTTTTCAAAGCAGCCAGCTGCAGAAAGCCAGTGTGACATAATGGTCCAGGCAGTGCAGGGGGAGATAACACAGGCAAAGATGGTGAGTGAGGCAAAACGACCATGACCACGTCGGGCCAGCTAGACTTACTCACATGAGAGCTATAACTTAAAACTCACTCTCTAGCTAGACAAGGGAGTGTGTTAGTAGCTAAGACACCTGGGGGTTAAAAACATACGATACATTTCGCTCAGTGTTCAGGTGTGGCTATTCTGAGGTAGCAAACATTATGTGAAAAAGTAAGATTTTCCTCCTTTTCTGAGAACGTCAGGGTGGGAAGTCAGTCCCTGTTCTCACTCTGCAAAGAATTCCTGGAAGTTCTTCCCAACTTTGCACAAATAAAAAGGCTGTAATCTTGCTTACCGTGTCTGCTGATAAACCGGATACAGCTTTCTACCACCAGAGGAATTGCCTGGCTGGAATCCTGAAAAGCCATAGAAACACAGCATTAGAATCTTCAGAGATAACTCAGGGTCAGAGAAAATGGACCAAAACTGTGTGGAGCTTGTCTCAGCTGGACGAGAGGCCGAACTACAAGAAGCAACCAGCCTGTGCTCCAAGCCCCAAAGTACATGCACAACCATCTGCTTGGAATGCCTCACACTGAAGTCTTACATTCAGCACATCCCATACAGAACTAGTCATCTTTTATTCCAAACCAGCTCCCCACCCCTGGCCATACAATCAATCAATAGATATATGTATTTTGCCTCCTAAATATCCCGTAAACCTATTTATTTCTCTCCCTCTCTACTGCCCCCAGTCCAGTTCAATCCATCAGTATCTCCATTCCTACCTGTCACCCTACAAATCAGTTTTTCTTCCCTTATACATGGTTAAGTCAAGTTGCTCAGTCGTGTCCAACTCTTTGTGACCCCACGGACTGCCTATAGCCTACCAGGTTCCTCCATCCATGTGATTTTCCAGGCAAGAATACTGGAGTGGGTTGCCATTTCCTTCTCCAGGAGGTCTTCCCGACCCAGAGATTGAACCCGGGTCTCCTGCATTGTGGGCAGACTAGTGATCTCTAAAAGTGCTGTGTGCTTAGTTGCTCGGTCGTGTCCGACTCTTTGTGACCCCATGGACTTGTAGCCCACCAGGCTCCTCTGTCCATGGGATTTCCCAGGCAAGAATCCTGGAGTGGGTTGCCATTTCCTTCTCCAGGAGGTCTTCCCGACCCAGAGATTGAACCCGGGTCTCCTGCATTGTGGGCAGACTAGTGATCTCTAAAAGTGCTGTGTGCTTAGTTGCTCGGTCGTGTCCGACTCTTTGCAACCCCATGGACTGTAGCCCACCAGGCTCCTCTGTCCATGGGATTTGGATTTCCCAGGCAAGAATCCTGGAGTGGGTTGCTGTGCCCTCCTCCGGTGGATCTTCCTGACTCAGGGATCGAACCCCCTCCAGCGGATCTTCCTGACTCGGGGATCGAACCTGGGTCTCCCGTATTGCAAGTGCTTTAAAAGTGCACATTTCATCAGCTACTCTCCAGGCTAAACTCTTTCAAAGACCTCTCGTTATTTTCTGTACACAGCCTGTGTGTCCGGGGTCGCATCTTATACAGGTCTGCCTCCTTCTGCTCCTCCCCCAACTCTGCTTCAGCCACACTGGCCCCTCTTCGGCTCCTCAGTAAGTCCTCCTTTGCTCATGGATTTGAGGGAGTCATTCCTGCTGCTGGAAGCTCTCTTCACCCTGGACCCCCACCCACACAGTCTCAGGACAAATATCACTTCCTTAGGGCTGCTTTTCTAGACTCCCCAGATGAGATCAAAGCCCCTGTCTATGGGGTCTCAGTACCTTGGCCTTGGCCTTCACACCATGATTATGACTTAATTGTGTGGGTATAAATATTTGCTTGCATTTTGTCACCATCACAGTTCGCGTTCCACAGGGCAGCCCCTGTATCAGTTGTTGGTGTCCAGTGCTGGCTAGGGTGGTCTGACAGAGCAGGTGTTCAGTTAATATCAGTGGAAGGCAGCAGAATGAATCCATCGGAGCATTAGAATGGGGACTTATTTGGTATGAAAGGCAAGAAAGAAAAAACCAACTCTTGGACACAGTGGAGACTAACTGGTACTAAACTAAGGCCTCCCAGACATCCATCTTTGCTCTGCCATTTTGCTGGAAAACCCTGCCATATATTTAACTTCTTTGGGCCTTAACTTGATATCTACAAACTGGGGAGGGGTTTGTGCTGAGGAGGGTAATATTGGCACATGAACATGCTGCTGCTGCTAAGTCACTTCAGTTGTCCGACTTTGTGCGACCCCATAGACAGCAGCCCACCAGGCTCCCCCGTCCCTGGGAGTCTCCAGGCAAGAACACTGGAGTGGGTTGCCATTTCCTTCTCCAATGCATGAAAGTGGAAAGTCAAAGTGAAGTTGCTCAGTCGTGTCCGACTCCTAGCGGCCCCATGGACTGCAGCCTACCAGGCTCCTCCATCCATGGGGTTTTCCAGGCAAGAGCACTGGAGTGGGGTGCCATTGCCTTCTCCAGCACATGAACATAGTGCTTTGCACTTAGAAAAGAATTCTTTTGTCGGGTCATGTATTAAGTGATTTAAATGAGTTGCTCCTGATAACAACCCTATGGGGTGTGTATTAATATTATCCTCAACCCTATTGGGTATGTATAAATATTATCCTCATTTGACAAATGAGGAAATGAAGGCTTAGCAAGGTGAAATAGCTGCTTACGGACACAGCTGGTAAGCAGAGGAGCCAGGATTTGAATCTAGGCAGTCTCCCCCTGATACCAAAGATCTCTCTACCATCCATACTGCATCCCAGGAGCTTAGCAAACATAGCCAGGTGTGAATACCAAATATTACTGAAAATCAGCAGGGTTTTCTAATGCAGCTAAATGCATTAATAACTCAGCTCTAAGGAAGAAAGGGATCAGGCAGAATTACTTTAAACCTAGCTAGAAAGGGCTTTGGGCCTCCCTGGTGTCTCAGTGGTAAAGAATCCCCCTGCAATGCAGGAGACCTGGGTTTGATCCCTGGGTTGAGAAGATCCACAGGGGGAGGACACGGCAACCCACTCCAGTATTCTTGCCTGGGAAATCCCATGGACAGAGGAGCTTGGAGGGCTACAGTCCATGAGGTCGAAAAGAATCAGACACGAATGAATGACTGAACAACACAACAGAAAGGGCTTTAGATGTTCAGGACAGAGACTAGGTTCTCCATTGGGGTGGGTCCTGTGACTTCTGTCCATTTAACAGGTTTGTTTGTACCCCTCTCCTGGCTCTGAATTTTCTACTGTAGCCAGGAATTTGGCTGCAATCAGGAAAGCAACTGGCTCTCATGAAGAAGCCAGGTGACAGAAGAGCCCGCTCCCAAGTGTGCTGGGAACCCATGATGCTGTCACAGGGAGTGGAGTGAGTAAAGGTGCAGCTGGAGTCAGGAAGGTCTCAGCGACCCAAATGCCCATCTCATGACCCCAGACCCGTCTGCTTCCTCTAGCCTTCCAGCTTCAGTAGCCAGGGTCTGCCTTCTTGTTGCCATCACTAATTACACCAGTCAACCTAGGGCGATTTCACAGGAAGAATTTTCATCAGCTTAATGGGTTCCACAATAAAAAACTCCCAAACCCCATTTTTTTGGAGGTCTTTTCTATGTTTATAAACATTATTATACTTGTCATTTACAAATAGTAGCAGTAGTGATGAGGACGATGACATGAGTGTATGTAAAGTTTTTCTGGCCTTAAGTTTAAACATAAAAAAGATCCAGAGGGAGGGAGGTCGGGCAGCACAAGTTCTGGGCTTCAACGAGTTGTGTGAGTGCACAATCCTGCCTAGACTTGTGGGAGAAGGGACATCAATGGTAGTTAAAGGGAAGCGTGCAGGGTTGCAGAAAGCAGAGCACCAAAGATATTAAGCTGCATGTCCGCAGCTACCAGTGGTACATCAGAAGCAGTTCAGAGGATAACCTCCTGCAGACAGGAGTGCACCAGAGGGGACCTGTCCTACTGCAGAGGCATATTTTCCCCAGTCCCCACTGCTCCAGTGGAGCCCAAGTCAAGAGTCCAGTGAAAACAAATGCTTGACAAAGTCATGAAGGCTTCAGACTCTCTTCTTGTAATATTTCTGAAGTCTGAGTGAATCCATTTCCCCAGGACATGCCCGTGAGGACTCTCACTTCACCATCGATCATGCTGCACACAGCGGACTGGGCACGGTCTGTGTGTTCCTATTCCGTGCCTGTCTCTCCCTTTCTTCCTCTCCCCTTCCCTCCTCCAGGGTTAGAATCCAAGTTAGCTTAATTCTTCTGATTGTAGTCTTTTTGGTCATATAAGCCCAGGATTGGAAGGGGTCTTGAAGGATAACTGGGTCAAATCCCCATTCAATCAGAAGAAAGGAACTTTAAACCAAAAGTGGAGGGAGAAACGTAGCAAACACAACTTGGGAAAGATGGTAAAGCATGGGCTCAGTGATTTGCAGGGGAAAACAATCAAGAAGGTGGCCAGAAAATGTCTAAATGTGCCACCGTTTGGCATAATTCCTCGCACGGGGATTTCACCATTACTGATCTTTGATACACTTGTTAGATTTCCACTTTTACCAGGGGAGAAAACACTTGATTAGATGTCGGTAATAAGGAAAAAAGAGGCATCAGTGTTCCCATGTGGGGCTTCAGGGATTGTGAAGAATGGAGGGTCCCCCATAAGAGAAGGAGAGAAATAAGGAGAGGTGCTAGGGAACTGAAGATGTGGCTGGAAAGCTGAGGAGCTAGGCACTGAGGGTGGGGTGCCAATTCAACTCCCGAGCACCGACGTCCCGCCTCTCACTTAGGAGTTAGATACAAAGATTCCGAACAACAGCACTATAGAACAAGTGGATGCTTCGGGAAGGAGAGAGGCAGATTCACCTAAGGCAACACAAGTGACAAGGGAAAGAGTATGGAAGGAAGTCAAAAGAGGACCAAACCATGGGGAAATGCCTACAATTTGAGAAACAGAGAGATGGGCCAGCAAAGAAGATATGGAAGTAACAGGAAAGAGAAAATTCTGGGCTTGATGGGAGCAGGGAAAGCTTAGAAAAAAGCAGTTGAGGCTTTTTTTTTTTTTTAAAGAAAAGTCAGATGGTTTGATCCCAGGTTTTGCTAGAGTCAAAAATGACTGGAACCCATTGGGGATCCTCAAAAACAAAAGCTACCAGGTTCTTCTTCTTGTTTGGCTGATTTGCCATAAACAACCAAACAAATTTTATTTCCTGGTTACTTATACAAGATTATGCCTCTTCCAAGTTACTTACTATTTACTTTCCTGAGTATTTTAGAAAAACACTGACCCACCATTATATTTGGCCCGCTGGGAAAAAAGTGAATGACAACAAGGTCTTCACTTGATTGGGGTTTTTGGTGCACCTGGGAACCCTTACATGAATCTAGCACCAGGTAAACGTGCTAGGCACAGCAGGCTGAAAACCAGATGGGCGCCACTCCTCTCTGATTACAGTCCAACCAGGGACACGCACCACCAAATTGCGGATGCCAAATTGTGGCCTCTGGCACTCCTGCCAACCAGAGAGGAGTCCTCCCACCCAGGCCCCATCTCCTCATAGGAGGCTCAGTTTCAGTCCAGGAAATGAAAGGAACAAACTTCAAGTTCAATCCTGTTCTTACTTTTGAAGAAGGGAGTGGTGGGGGTGGGGTGGTGTGTGGGGCTTGCTCCCTCTTTAAGATATCCACCTATTAATTTTAAATGTAATAAATGGTCTCTGAGAGGCACTTCATTCCTCTCTAGCTTTAAATGAAGTTATGAAAGAAAGGGGAAGAAAGAAATAGAGGAACAAGAGGAAAGAGAATTGCAATGACATTTTTATAATTTAAAAAATGTGTAATTGCATCTGATGGTGTTCTCATTAAAAGGAGATCCAAAAGAGAGAAGGGAAAGAAACCGTGACCACAAAGCAAAGGCAAGTGCGGCTGTGTTATCAACTTCCCCAGCGGGACGGCCCAGCCCGCTGAAGCAGTGAGATCGGCCAAAGAGCCTGCAGGGGCTGCCACGGCCACAGAAACCATGTGCCCTCGACATTCCATTATCTCCCTGTGGCTACAGCCACTGCGAATTACCCAAAACGATTTTTTAGAACCTGGATCAACTTTCCCTTGAGTAGACACAAAGACATTTCTGAGCTCTCTTCACCCCCTCCCTGCTAACTGTTGACTGCATAGCTGGTACAAGCTTAGGGAATACAAAACCATTTTAGTATTTGCCATAAAGTATAATTAGGAAGTCAAATTTGTGACTGCAACAAAAAACAAAAACAAAAAACACCCAAAACTTCAATTAATTTTTTTTTTAAACAAGCACAAGTGCTGTTTAGATCACCCACTGATACAGACTGCTGGTGCTGTGGTAAGACCCCTCCTAAGGTGGGCTGTGAGAGCTAGCTGCTCAAGGCTCACTGTCAGATTTTAATACAACACTGAAGATAATTCACAAAACTGCAGAGTTCAATGTCTCCTGTTTATCATTCCCAGACCAGACTTAATCTTTACATTTATAGCATGTCTTAGAAATACATATAGGACAACCGTGAAACCAGAAACAAACAAAAATCTGCAGATTTGGTCCAGGTATTAGCTGCTGTGAGTTACTGACACATTAGTACCTATGAATGAAATGTGAGGCCTCTTTCGTGGTCTCCTAGAGAAGGGGCGCCACTCCAAAGACAGTTCTGGCCCAATCTGCCACAGTCAAACCAGATCCCTGGTATGTAAGAGACAGTAAATGGCTAGAGAGGAGAGAACCGAGTCAGAAAGCTACCCATCCTTGCCCTACTAAATCAATGAAGTTGCCGCAACATTAAACAGACTATGACTAAGGGGCTTCCCAGATGGCACTAGTGGTAAAGAACCAGCCTACCAATGTAGGAGACATAAGAGACGTGGGTTCAATCCCTGGGCTGGGAAGATCCCCCAAAGAAGGAGATGGCAACCCACTCCAGCATCTTGCCTGGAGAATTCAATGGAGAGAGGAGCCTGTATAGTCCATACAGTTGCAAAGAGTCGGACACGACTGAAGCAACTTAGCACGCACACACTGTGACTAAACTGTACATTCCAAAGGCTAGCACGAAGTCAGCAAAGTGTCTTCCCCATCCACCATGGAACTCCGTAAATATCTGGGGTGTCACCATTTTTGCCAGACACACCTGGCTCTTGCAGGGCCCTTACCTGTTTCCTCACCGTTGAGCTACGCCTGAGGCCAATGGGGAGGAAAAAGAGAAAACGGGATTAAAAACAATCTGTGAGGTGGCTAATGAAATAAGTCACATTAATCAGCTCAGGTCCAGAGTGGCTAGGAGACTTGATAAGTCACCTTTCAAATAAAGCCCAATCAAGTGCTTTTCACAAAAGCTTAGTGGTCTCTGCTTTTAATGTCTGCCAGCATTCAAAAGGAGACTCGGAGGGAACTGGCTCAATTTGCAGTAAAATACGTACGGGTTAGACAACAGGAAGCCCTCTGTGTGCAAGGAGACACTAACAAACACCAAAGGAAGCTGCGGTTTTCTTTCTTTTGAAAATCCTTAGGGAAAAGGTAGGGAGTGATTTTCCTGGAATTTAGAGGGTAGAGGGTCCAGACTGGAAGGAACCTTGGTGATTCCATAGGTCAGTGCTTTTCAGGCTGTGTTTAGCCTTGGAAGCCTTTTCTCCAAGGGAATCTGATTCAGACAGCAACCTCCTGAGCAAGGAGAGCAGCTCTACCTCTTTGAGCAAAGGCAGGACGCAGGGACCAGGGCCGGGCCGCTGGGCACCATCTGCCCCTTCCACTAGGCTGCTCCCAAGGAACTCTCTGGGATCCTAGAGCTTCCTGGGTCTAGGTGAATGCTCTCTCTTGTCTCATAGAAGAGGAACTGGAGTTCAGAGCGGGCAAGAGAACAGCCCAAGGTCACAGTGAATAACCCAGCATAAGGAAATTCAGCTCATCTCTTTTCGCTCCTATAGAGCCTTCCGCAGATATGGAACTTCAGGTGAACTCAGGCTAAGACTCTATCACCAAGAAGATAGAGTCCACAGAATTCCATTATCCTGGTTCCCTCCAGTCAACAAGACTACTATATTAATGGGATCTTTATTGTAATTCACAGTGACAAAACGATGAAAGGCAAATGAAGGTATTTTTGAATAATGAGCCTATAATTGTAAACGACCTCATGATTATTGTATGTGCTGGCAGTGGTTTATATAATGGGCTAACCCGGAGTCTCTAAGGAGTCCAGCTCATTAAAGCTCTTTCCCCCGTTAAATCAGCACATTTGTAGGCATCTGAGAACCACTGGCTGAATGAAAGACTCGCTATCCGCCAACTCATGCGTTTTCTCATAGCAGCTCCATGACTGAGAGGGAAAATATTTGGCTGGGGTGGGGGAGGGCGGGGAAGGTGGGGAAAGACTGGGAGGGCTGCATACTTGTACATCAGGCGAGGACTTGTATCAATGCTGTTGGCGAGCAATGCAATGTAATATTTCATTATCCAGTGACACTCACTATTAGAGGCTGTCATCTTTTCCATGTATAAAAAAAATTCTCAGGTCAAATGCTCTCTTCTGATCTTCCTTCCCTGGGTCAGAGACTTCCCAAAACCCACATGTTGAAGTCTAGACACTCAGGTGAGGTTACCAGGGTCCTCTAGCATTGACCATTTCAGGTCACTGGGACTATTTCAGCAAATGGTGATTCCCTTCACTCAGTTCTGCTCAGCAAACCTCATTTCCATTTGAGGCCAGATGGGGTCAGCAAGGCAAAGGGATGGAAGTCACCTCAGCCCTAGGCCACTCCTCTGCAGAGCCATCCAAGGTTGCTAGCTCAGCAACTTGGCTCTTCACTTGCCCAGGGAGGGTCTCTCTCCATCCCCCCGCCCCGCCCCAGGGCTGTCCCAGGCCACACCTACCTGGCCAGACTGCAGTCTGTCCGCTGACCTGTTGGAAAGACAGAGGCAAAGAGCACATGTTGAAGCAAGTGAGGTGAAAGGGGAGACCTGCTCCCAGGAATGACAGTGTCTGCCCATCTCCTCAGGAAGCCTCTAGCCTCATGCTGTGACTAGATTTCCAGGCGAAACAGAAGATAACACCCAGGGACTCTTTCTGGGGCTGTTAATGACGCTTGTTCCCAGCCCAGGGCTGCTGTGTCCTGAACCGTCTGGCTTGCCAAGTCTGTTTCCCAGTGGGAAAATGGGTGGACACAGGGGAAAAATAGTAATGAGGATCATACCTTAGAGAACAAATTATTAGAAACCTTCCCAGAGATAAAATTCAGCTTTTCTTCTCTGTGTACTGATGTGTGTATGGGGGGGGGGGGGGGGGAGGGACAAGCTTGCTTGCCCTTCAATATATGAATACACACACACACACACACACACACACACACACACATACTTGTGCTTGAGGGTGGAGGGTAGAAGAGGAAGAAGGAAGAAATAGTTATTTGGGGAGAATATGCTCCATATGTGGAAGCCCTTGTTTTAGATTCATAGTAAATCCTCAGTGCCAGCAGGTTGGGTTGTATGATATTTAAAATGCTGATACTGCTATTAGACTGGGGTTCTCAATCCAACAGTGGGCCCTAGTACTAAATTGAAAGGATCACAGCCAGCCTTAAAAAATGAGATTGAAGATCTTAACATTCATCTGAAGTATTCTTATGCTTTTAAAAACTTGGGCCATTATGTAATCTGTGTTGCTTTTTTTGGGTCCACAGTTAACCAAGCTTGGTCTGTATGAGACTGTATTAGATACACTAGGGAAACTGTAAGCAAGAACTGAGCTGGAGGACAGATCAGCTCCCACATTCCTGGAAAGGCAACTGCAAGGGCGGGGGGAGGGCAGGGCTCTATCTTGCCTTTAAAGGTTGCTAATTGTTGATTACAGTTCAGCTCATCTTGAACAACACTCTCCCCCACCCCAACAGTCTCTCTTACTAAAGGCTCAGCTTTCATCTGCAAAAATATTATTCCAAGCCATTATTTCCAACATCTGTCCCATTTCCATTCTGGAATATTCATACACATAAATTATCCCTCTGTGGCAAGAACAAGGGGCTCTTGCGTTTTGATGACAAATGCATACAGAAGGCAGGGACATGATGACTTGCACACAGGAAGATCTATTTTTTTCCTTATTTCCGGAACTTGTCAATGAAGTTCAGTGTCAATGAAGGCAATATGCAGCACTAATGAACGGTCGCCAACCTTCGCCCCCTGTAGTAGCACATTTGGCATATGCATGTGTGTTACAAACCCATTCTCTCTCGCATACACACCCATACACACCCATACACACACATACACACATACACACACATACACACCCATACACACAGTCTCTGTCACACTGTGAGGCTTGTTCCCCATCTCACTTACAGGTCATGCTTAGACTATCTTGGCAAAAAGAAATCACAGTTATAACTTGTTTCAAATAGTTCTGGGCATTCTTTCCTCTGATTCCCCATGGAGCAATCTGCTAACCCAAGAGTAAAGACTTTCTGTAAGCAAAGTTTAGACCTGTTCAGCCTGAGTCCCTTGGGTGTGTATGTGGGGTGGGGGGTGGGGTTGGGGGGAGAATAAAACAGAATTTACTTAACAGGCTTTCATCACATAAAAGAAAATGCATTAAAATCACAAGATCAAAGACATTAGAGATAAAAGAATTAATCACCGGGGGAATCGTTCAGGGCAGGAGAATAGGGTAAGAAGGGTGGGTTAGGAGGCTCTGGAATGGAAAGTGGGGCTCTGAATCCTGGGGTCTTTGAGCCAATGAGCGCTGTACACTTGCCTAGATTCTGCACTCGGTCTGAGAAGAGTTCAAGAATTGATTTGAGAACATCCGACCTCTGTGCAAAATGCAGGTTTTGCCTTTCACTGTGGGTACTCCCTGTCCCCGCCCCCATCTTTAAGCGAGGAGATCAGTGGGGTAAGGAGGAGGGGGCAGGGCATTCAGAGGCATCCCCAACCTGGGAATCCCATTAATCAGAGGATGCTGAGAGCTGGGCAGGAGACCTGGGCAGGGTGCCAAAAACCCCAGGGAAGCTTCTCTTTCAACTTCTGCCTTCTGTTTGACAGCTGAGGAGAAAGTCCAGAGTGCCAGTCCAGTCCTCTGCCTTGCTACTTTCCAGGGTCTGATTAAAATCATCTTATGAGACCAGACAGTCCGATCAGCACCAGAGCCTCCGCCTGGCCAAATCAAGGAGGAGGCCACCTCTGAGCCCCAGGGCCCTTCAAAGCACGAGGAGACCACTGGCCACCCTGACGCTGCTGACAGCTGCAGTCTGCCCCGCACCTGCCCTCGGGACGCCTCTCCTCCACTCAGAGCAGCTGTGACGCTCACCTCACAGCTCCCCACCCTCTAGATCCAGCCTCCGTCCTGCCACAGAGGAGCTAAGATTTGACCAGAGGGTCTGGAGAGGAAAGAGCCCATCAGCTCCTTGGCCCGGTAGCAGCAGAGGAGGTACGGGAGGGGGCAGAGAGCAGGCACGCTCAATTGAAACAAGCAGCTGATGCGCACTGGTGCTTCATTAAGCACTGGCCTTTCCCCATTACTCAAGCAGTCATCTGGGGTGTGTGCTTCCACATCGAACAAGCGAGGAAAAGCAATGTGTTCACATAACCAGACTGGGGCCACTCTGCTGAGGAGGGAGGCATGCGCTCAGCACCAGGGCCAGGACCCGGCCTGCCCCTTGCTGCCAGAGCTCCCGCAGAGGCCACACTCACTCTCTCCCAGGGTTTTCTGGAGAAGGTCGTGCTTGGCTTGTAGCTTGGTGATGAGGTTCCTGCCCTCCAGGTACTCCTTCATTTTCTGTAAGGGAAGAGGAGGACACAGAACATTCAGGCTCCAGAAGGGGAGGAAAAAAAAAAAATCACAGACGCTCAGCCGTACAATTCCCTTTCTAAGAGGGCTTTTGGTTTCTGACCCAATTTCTACCGGATTCCTTTTTTATTTTTTTTAAAGGCTCTGAGCATCTGAGCAGCTGCTGATTTTCCTGGTGAATTAGTGTCCTGCTTTATGTCTTCCTAGGAGCTCCACATCGGCCACTGAAAGAAACTGTCTCCTTGAGCCCCGCATCCATCTTTTTCAGCTCCACCGAGGAGCTGCAGGTGGAGGGACTCACTGAGCCCCGCCTTCCTGGGGTGAGGACACACACCTGCGGCTGGTCAGCTTGTCCCCTCTCCTGACACCCTCCCCTCCAGGCCCCTCCCAGGGTGCATTCCTTCACACCAGGAGCAGTGTCAAGGCTCAGCCCCGCGCTCGCCCGAGCCTTATTTTAATCGGCCTGCTCCTCTATTCTGCATGGAGTCTCTGCAGCAAGCTTGGGCTTTCTGAGTGCCCAGAGGGAGGGGCTGCCACACCCCACTTGCATAACACACACTGGAGGTTCCAAACACAGATGAGGTTTATGGAAACGCGACCCATCTGCTCTAACAGTCAAAAGGACTGCTGCACTGCGCTTTGCGACTGACTTCTCTCAACCCTTGTCTCTCAGTGAGAGGCTGTATTTCCCTGGACAACTCAGCCAGTCTTCAAAACAACTCTATGAACAATGATAACTATTATCTCCATTTCATGGATGAGATTTGGGGAGATTCAGTAAGTGGCTTTAGGTCAAACAATTAGTGAGTGCTGGAGCCAGTATCCATATATGGAGTTTGGCAATACAATGTGTGCTTTTATTTTTTAATTTATTGTTTGGCCACGCTGCACGGCATGTGGGATCTTAGTTCCCAGACCAGGGATCGAACCTGCACCCACTGTAATGGAAGTTCAGAGTCATAACCACTGGACTGCCAGGGAAGTCCCCAATGTGTGCTTTTAATCATTATGATAAAGTGCTCGGTCTGCTATGGTGCAGAGCAGAAGAAGGAGAGAAGCAGAATAAAACCAGTTTTTAGAGTACTTTAGCATGCATTTTGTTGGAGAAGACTCTTGAGAGTCCCTTGGACTGCAAGGAGATCCAACTAGCCCATCCTAAAGGAGATCAGTCCTGGGTGTTCATTGGAAGGACTGATGTTGAAGCTGAAACTCCAATACTTTGGCCACCTGATGCAAAGAGTTGACTCATTGGAAAAGACTGATGCTGGGAAAGATTGAGGGCAGGAGGAAAAGGGGACGACAGAGGATGAGATGGTTGGATGGCATCACTGACTTGATTGACATGGGTTTGGGTGGACTCTGGGAGTTGGTGATGGACAGGGAGGCCTGGCGTGCTGTGGTTCATTGGGTGGCAAAGAGTCAGACACGACTGAGCGACTGAACTGAACTGAACTGAAAGCATTTGACTCTCAGGATAACTGCATACAGCCCACAGGGATGGCATCATTGCTTCCTTACTGTAGATGAGGACAGACAGTGGGTACTGCTGATTGCTGCAAGCCTGTAAGTGGTGGTGCCAAACCCGGATCCCAGGTCTTTGGACTCTTCTTATGGTGTCTTTCCCACCCTGCCCCACAGCTGTTCACGGGCATCTCAGTTTGCCTTGGATGTCTTCTGCTGCAATGGTTCATCTGCTGGGTCAGGGTCATCTGCCCACCTCTAAACTCAGAGGCAAAATGGCAGTGTCTCCCCGAGTATGATCATCTGTGAATCACTGGTGATCCATAAAGTAGTTGAAGGGGTAAGTGGATATAACATTTAAAATGATAATTGTTCTGTCTTTTCTTTTTTTTTAATGTACTAACCAAAAAGCATAGATCAAGCCTTTGGGGTGAAAGTAGAAAGAAAAGGTGAAAAAACTGTGAGTTATTTTTAATCTCTCTACCTTTCCGTACAGGTTGAACTTTTAACTGAGTGCATATTTCTCTCTTTCCCTTATAAAAACCAAGAAAAACTCAGCTTTCTCTGGGATGGTCATCTTCACCCTCCCACATTCACCCAGATGCTCCTGTGTAGACCTTGGCAAATCTCTGACAGCATTTCTCAACCAGCCCTGTCACGGAGGCTTTGTTGCTCCTGTCTCTTTCCCTCCAGATGGTCTCCTCTCTTTGGTCGGAGACCATGGCATTCATTATTATTTGCGCCCCTGATACTTAGTACTGTGCCCAGCGGATAGCAGACACTCAACAAATCCTTGAAAATTAGTGAATAAATGAACAGTTTCACTGTCCTCTGGCTAGAACCTTCCTCAGCAGTGACAAACCATGCCTCCAAGTATGCCCCTACTCTCTGAATTAAATAGAAGACAAAAAACAAGCCCTGCGCCAGGTCATTTCTGCCACTTTCCTCACGACCTGTTCCCTCTGCTCCTTTGTGATTCTGCACGAGAACATCTGCTTAAAAACAGGCTCTGTGTCTCCTTCCTCATCCCATCTGCTCCAGCTGCCAGCTCACCTGCTGTCGGTCTTCCCGGAGTGACACCCTAATCCCCAACCAATGCCAACTGTGGGGCTGGAACAGTACTTCAGGGCTCAGAGGCAACACACCTTCAGGAAACATCCACTGTGAACATCTGAACAGCCAGAGGCCCCTCTTTGGAAGTTCATCCCAAGGAGATGCTAAAGGTTTCTTAATGAGGGAAAATCTGCCCATTGTAACCCTTAACATGAGACCAGAGTGCTCAGAAAACAGCCCAAATTCTAAAAGGAGGAGGCAAACTCCTTCCTGTCACTCATGCGTATACTTGTGATTTCAGAAATCATTTTTTTCATTCATGTTCACAGTTCGCTGCTTAACTCCGGCTGTCACTCGGTGAACCATTAAAATAAATAACAATCTGATAAAGAGGTATGATGAATTACCTTTTCGGGTTCCACTAAATCCTGAAGGATCAAAAACTGTGTCAAGGTATGACCTGCATCCCTAATAATGGAAACAGTGGTTGGAAGTTTTCCATCTGGGTAAGCTGGGTATGCAGAGGTAAAAGCATCCTATTTGCAGGCATATCATTTATCACTTTCCTGTCCCGCCCATAAAGCACTCATCTCTACAAGAGGTCGGCTGGTAGAGTAACCAGGCTTTCCTGTGGGAGCTTGCTTAGACGGATTCAAGTGCTGCCATCCTGACATAAAGCGAAGGAAGAAGGCAAGGGAGGAAGGTGGCTTTTCAATGATTTTTGGAGACCAGGGGCCCGGAGAAGAACTGTTCACGGCTAATTTCAAAATCCTTCCTTGGGCAATGATGGTCACTTTCCTTATCTAAACCATGTCCCAATATTAGGTAATTATTTTTCTTTCATTCCACTTCCTCTACCCTGCTCCTCTCCCCAAACATCTAAAGGTAAAGTGATCACCTGGACTTTTCCTCAGTGGAGAAGAAAGAAAAGGATCACGGTCAATTCCAGATCACCAAAATGAAGTCAAATTCCTAAAACACAGCCTGACTGTCACACCCCATGAGCTGCTCCTACCCACCCCCACTCCCATCATGTAACACTCAGTATTACCAAAACTGAGAATTTCTTCCAAAAGTTGAAGGGGAAGCAAGAGTCTATTGGATGATTTTGGTTTTTGCCATTGTGAACCTTCAATTCAGTTTTTATGATCTCATTAATTTCTTTCCTAATAATTCTTAATTTAGTATTAACAGTCAGTGATGAGTTTTATTCATTGAAAAGGATTAGTATGATAATTTTTCTTTCTGAGCCCACCCTCCCTGACAGACATTTTAACTGCAGTAAGATGAAGAAGGCTAAGTTGGTATATTTGAGTCCCACCACTTGCTAACTCTTCTGACCTTGGGCAAGTCACTTAACTCCCAGAACTTAAGCTTCCCTAACTGGAAAATGGGGATAATACCTTTTTTCACAAGGGTGTTCAAGATGAAATAAAGATAACAAACATGACTGTGATTGATGCCAACCAGCAGATACTTAAAAGTGCTCCTTATACAGAATCACTTGGTCAACTAACTGAAAAACAGCCCTTCCCTAAATTTCTTTGCTCTATGCTAATACTTAAGAAAGCTTGGCAATTCCCTGGTGGTCCAGTGGTTAGGGCTTTCACTGCCAAGGGCGTGGGGTTCAATCTCTGGTCGGGGAGGTGAGATCCTCACGCCACGTGGTGCCACCAAAAACAAAAAGAAAACAAACTCAAAGCAGGTTTCCAGCCTCTAAAAAGAAAAAAAGGAGGCACAAGAATGGTTTTCAAATTTAATTTTTAAATGCCTCCTCCCTTTAAATATATTCTTACCATGGTGCTATACAACTCATGGACCTTGCCTATGCATTAAATTTAATCTGTGAGCCCAAGGTCACAAGTCTCCACCATGATGAGAAAGGGTGGTGGGAGGAGTGAGCTGTGCCTAGTCAGCCCCGTGCAGTGCACAGAGATTCACAGGTGTCATTACTGGGCCTTCTTCCCCACCAGCCAAGCACATTGACATTTTCCCTCCTGCCCGTCAAGTTTTAAAGCTGGAAACAGCTATCAGACAGAATACGTAACAGAGCAAACCTTTCAACAGGAGTATATCTCCCTACTTAAATTGACATGGCAGGGGCATTTATTCATTTATACCCACTTAGTACACACTTATCATGTATCTGTTTATTCTTGGAGAATACCAAGAAAAAAAAGATCTTGGACCACACCAAGTCTAGCAGCCTTAGAGCACTGTCTGTTCAATGGTCAAGGAATAGACTCCTCTACAGCTTCTTACCTTACCCGAATCTGTCCCCCCAAGCTCAGGCAGCCTAGTTTTGTTCATTTTATAAAAAAATTCATCCCCATTTCATCCCCCATTCAAGAATCCCATACTCCAATCCTCACACAAGGAAATACCTGTAGGGTCTGACAGTACTTAGCTGGTAGTGAGCAAACTAGAGATCTCTTCACAAAATTAGAGATATGGAGGGAACATTTCATGCAAGGATGAGCATGAAAAAGGACAGAGACAGTAAGGACCTAACAGAAGCAGAAGAGATTAAGATGGGGTGGCAAGAATACACAGAACAGAAGAGCTGTACAAAAAAGGTCTTAATGACCTGAATAACTATGATGGTGTGGTCACTCACTTAGAGACAGACATCCTGGAGTGTGAAGTCAAGTGGGCCTTAGGGAGTATTACAACGAACAAAGCTAATTGGAGGTGATGGAATTCCAGCTGAGCTATTTAAAATCTTAAAAGATGATGCTGTTAAAGTGCTGCACTTAATATGTCAGCAAATTTGGAAAACTCAGCAGTGGCCAAAGGACTGAAAAAGGTCAGTTTTCATTCCAACCCTAAAGAAGGGCAATGCCAAAGAATGTTCAAACTACTGTACAGTTGCACTCATTTATGTTAGTAAGGTTATGCTCAAAATCCTTCAAGCTAGACTTCAGCAGTTTATGAACTGAGAATTTCCAAATATATAAGCTAGACTTAGAAAAGGCAAAGGAACTAGAGTTCAAACTGCCAACATCCATTGGATTATAGAGGAAGCAAGGGAATTTCAGAAAAACATCTATTCCTGCTTCACTGACTAGGCTAAAGCCTTTGACTGTGTGAATCACAACAAACTGGAAAATTCTTAAAGAGATGGGAATACCAGACCACCTTATCTGTCAAATCTGATGTGGGTCAAGAAGCAATAGTTAGAACTAGACATGGAACAGACTGGTTCAAAATTGGGAAAGGAATGTGACAAGGCTGTATATTGTCACCTTGCTTATTTAACTTATATGCAGAGTATATCATGCGAAATGCCAGTCTGGATGAATCACAAACTGGAATCAAGCTTACCTAGAGAAATATCAACAATCTCAGATATGCAGGTGATATCACTCTAATGGCAGAAAGCGAAGAGGAACAAAAGAGCCTCTTTGATAGTGAAAGAGGAGAGTGAAAAAGCTGGCTTAAAACTCAACATTCAAAAAACTAAGATCATGGTAGCTGGTCCCATCACTTCATGGCAAATAGAAGGGGAAAAAGTAGAAACAGTGACAGATTTTATTTTGGGGGGGCTCCAAAATCATTGCAGATTTTGACTGTAGCCATGAAATTAAAAGACACTTGCTTTTTGGAAGGAAAGCTATGACAAACCTAGACAGCATTTTAAAAAGCTGTGACATCACTTTGTAGACAAAGGTCCATATAGTCAAAGCTACAGCTTTTCCAGTAGTCATGTATAGATGTGAGAGCTGGACCATAAAGAAGGCTGAGCACTGAAGAATTGATGTTTTTGAACTGTGGTGCTGAAGAAGACTCTTTGAAAGTCCCTGGGATCCAAGGAGATCAAACCTGTCAATCCTAAAGGAAATCAACCCTGAATATTCATTGGAAGGACTGATACTGAAGCTGAAGCTCCAATACTTTGGCCACCTGATGCAAAGAGCTGACTCCTTGGAAAAGACCCTGATGTGGGGAAAGAGCGAAGGCAAAAGGAGAAGGGGGCAGCAGAGGATGAGATGGTTAGACAGCATCATTGACTCAAGGGACATGAATCTGAGCAAACTCCGGGAGATAGTGAAGGACAGGGGAGTTTGGCATGCTGCAGTCATGGGGTCACAAATAGTCAGACACGACTTAGTGACTGAACAACAAGGACAGCCTATGAGAAGGGAACTGGTTAAATGAACAATGTAACATCTGTCTGTACAAATGAAATTCTGCTCAGCTATTAAGAGTTAGATCTTTTTGGAATAAATTGAAGATACCATCCCAAATGATAAAAACAGCTAAGTGAACAGTATTGATGATACACTTCCATTTGTATTTCTATTTATTTTATCTCCTCATATTTCTAATGTAGTAATATTACATTAAAGGGTACATCAGTGGTTGTGTCCACATAGAACGCCTTTGGAAGGACACAGAAGAAACTGGCATCAGTCATTGGTGGGAAGAGGGGGTTGGGAACAGGTAGAGGCTTGACTTTCTTGCTTTTTTGAAATCTTTGCATCTTTTTAAAAAATCTTTAATGGTTACAATAAAATAGGCAATGGGAAAAAAGGTGGACAGTGCAGGATTGTGTGTTATAGAAGATAAGTGATACAAAGCCAAGAAGATCAGAAAACCTCTGTCTTCTCACTTAGAGCAAAGCAGAGCAGAAAGCTGAGCAGTTCCCGAGCCTCCCCCTGACCTCAGCTTCCTCATCAGGGCAAAGAGAAAAAGCTGGTGTCTTGACACCAGGAGACCAGAGTTCTGGCTTCAGCTCTTGCTGATGACCTTGGACAAGCTACCCATCCTTTTTGAATTTTTGTTGTTTGTTAGTTCTTAAAAAAAACCTTTCAAATGAGAAGATCTGGCTAGATGATTTAAAAAAAAAAACCACTTCAAGCTTTAAAATTTCATGATTATTTTCCTGGTACTTCTTGCACATGACCGACCCTTGTAGGTCACGCTTCAAGTTTCCAGTCTCTGTCATCTGGGCAGATCAATCTGATGACAGCCAAGAGTGCTCAGAAAGTATTCCTTTTCTTGAATGGCCATTTTGCCACCCCCCCCCTCAAAGTCCCTTTATCATGAACTGAATTATCTGACGCATTCCAAACACCAATTACAAAAATGGTGAACTCTTTTACAAATCTGTTACTAGACAAGCCCGGACAAAAGAGCCAAGGAAATTTACATGCAATTTTGATAAGTAGCATTATGGTCACAAAAGACAGGAAATGAGTTAGTGGACATCAGTGCATTCAGACAGAGGTGAAAGGGTGGGCAGGATTTGGGAGATCGCCAGTTTGAATATGGTCATTCTGGCTCTTACTAAAGGTCAATTCTAAATACGAATGTAGCGTCCCTTAAAGCTCAGAAGCAATTTCTGAAGTCTTAAATACAGATTTTCATGTTCAAAATTCTCATTTAATCAAAAAATGGAAATCTTCTACAATGTAACAAGATTGGGTCATTTAAGTAGCGTTATATCTAAGCAGTCCAGACAGAACAGTCAGACAATCCTATTATTTAAAGCCTCTCGAATATTTAACAACCTCCAGAGATAAAGAAGCTTGGGGAGGTACACAGCCCTCACTACGGACAAGAAGTTTTTCCCAAGTCTGTCCCAGATTTTTCATGCCTTTATGCTCTTGCACATGCTGCTCTGGCCTCAAAGGACCCTGTTCCCCTCTTGATTCTCTGCCTTATCTGCACAGTCACTCTGTGTGTGATGTTCCCCAACTCCATTCATCCTGGCTGCCATTCACACATGTGTGCATGGATGCACTTAATATTTTTTACATTTATTTTTTAAATTATCAAAATTAACCTATTGTAATTCTTTAGAAATACATACAGTAAAAAAGAAGTTCTCCCTTCATAGGCCTAATTCCACCATTCTCTTCATTTGATATTCTTAGCATTCCCAGCTTATATAGCACAGTGTCAGAGTAGATCCTTAATAAATGATCAATGAATAATTTAATAATTTTCAATGAATAAATTATAGTGATGATAGGGATAATAAATTTTCAGCATTTTTGAGTACCTACTACAAAACAGGCAATATGCTATATATATTTTACAAAAATGAATGAATGAGCCAAAATGTCATTCTATTCCTTCTTTGTATTGATTTTAGCATTTTACTCATAAATATATTTAAAGCATGTTATAATTAAATGGCTTTCACTTAAATTAATCATTTACGTGAAAACAGCAGATAAAACAATATGCCAGCAATTTGCCATTTTTATAATAAAATTATAAATATATGTTCACATCCATGTGCATGCATCGAAAAAAGCCTGAAAGAAAATATATTCTAACACTATTATCTGTAGATATTTGGGATTATGGATGATTTTTAGTTTCTTTTTTCTTACTTCTAAAGTTTATATAATAAACATGCTTTATTTTGTATAACAAGAAAAAAAAGTTATTTTAAAAGAACAATACTGTTAAATCATGCCCTTTCAACATTCTTCTCTAGGACTTAAAAAAATTTTGAAGAATTCTTAGCTTAACTACTTGAGAAAACAGATTTCTTCTTTAAAAGAGATAGCAAATCATTAGTGTTCCTAATAGAGAAAGGGCAGTGTTCAAAGAAGAATTAAACGAATGGTTCTAGTTGCAGGAGAAATTCAATTTGCTATTTGCAGACTATGCTTCTTGACTGAAAAACAAGTTAATTCTGCTCATTCAGAATCAGTATGCATATTCACTGGCTATATTTCCTCTCACATCTGCAAACTTAATTTCTTCTTTCTTAGTTGTCAGAAGATTAGGAAATAAATTTTAGCTCAGGCAATAAATCCTACTTGGCAAGCTCGAAATAACTCAATTATTAAAAAGTATCACCAAAGACCAACCAGCAACCTTCCAAAGGACTGTTAACACTACTTAAAAAAATTGGGTCCACCTGTCTAAAAGAGGACTGGGAGATGCATAAATAACAAAATATAAATAAAACGTTTTAGAATTCTCTGTAAACCAATAATGCTGCACATTACCTGTCCCTTTGAGTTTTAGCCATTATTATGAAAAATAATTTTGTATTGCCACATATTATAAAGTTATCACATCAACTAGAAGAAATAACAGATTTTAACTGTAAGGTATGCTATCCAAAATATCTCAGTGTGGTTCTCAAGAACTAGCAGATGCACCCCCTAGGATGATGATGCCCAGGGATGAGAAGGAAAGTTGTGAACAAAGTCTACTAGCTGGTTAAAAATGTATTCAAGAAGAAAATATTCTTGGTAGACACAAAACTTGTAAATATTTGTGCCTTGAAGTGTACGGATGGTCTCCGAACATGCCCAGATCCAAGTGAAGATATTAAAAAACTGCCCTGAAGATGCCTGACAAGGACCCTGGGATCCAAATGGCTCATGGGTGCTGCAGCACCTAAAGCCAGTCTTTAAAGGGCGCGGAGCCCCTCACCGTGAAGTAGAACTGCTCCGTCTCCTGCTGGTTGGCCCTCCTCTTGGCGATGCTGGGTTTGCTCATGAAAGTTTCTGAGACCGTGGACTTGACGGATTCCATAGAGTTGCTGTACTGGAAGCAATCAGAGACATCGAAATCTTCGACGGTCACAATGTCCTGGATGGTCTGCAGAGTGGCCTCCATCGTCTTCTTTACCTGTCATGATAAGGGCCAACATAATGCATGAGGGGTGGGCTGCAAGACGGTAGTGATGGAGAAGCTTGGAGAAGTGAGCTGAGGAAGAAGGGAGCAGGTGTTAGCGGGCCTGCAACGCTGCTTCCCAATGAACAGTGCTGAGCAAGTGGTAAACATCACATGGACCCTCTTCTCTTCAGTAAGGGCCTAAAACCCACTACCTCCCTCATACTGCCTGCTTGGCCTGGCTATTTAATGTTTAATTTTTAAAGTTAAGATTAGCTCTTTGTTATACTGGACTTGCTAAGGGAGAGAGAATGAAACCAATCCAAAGCAACTCCATCATATAGAGAGCGGGTTAAAAATGCGTGATGGGCCGAGTCCCACCATGACCCAGGTTGTTTCTTGACCTTCAACAAATAACAAGCTTGTGTCCCCACTTGCAAACCAAGTGACCCATTCCCAGGCTTTCCTGATCTTACAGGGGAAAGTAAGACTTAACTGAGATTCCAGGTAAGAAGTCACAAGAGCTCAAAAGAATAAGGAGCTGATAATCAATTGCACTGCCCTTTTGAACTAGTTGTTGAAAGCAAATACACTGGGCCCAGAAGAAAGTCGCCCTTTTCTAAGAGGATGGAGATGTTTGAAGTGTCAAAGTCAAAGGCCTCTGTTTGTTTGAAAATGCTGGAAAAAGCCAGGCAGGAGGGGGTGGTTTCAGAGATACAATATTGTTCACACAGCTGCCAAGTGCCATTTTGATTAAATGTGTAAGGCGGGGACAAAAGCATTTTGCAGAAGGCTCAAAATAGAGCTCAACCTTTGGCAATGCAAGAGCCACTTCCTGGAGTTCAAGGGCAGGATGCAGCAGAAGGGGAAAATCCAAGCCTACATTTGGCTAGGAAATGTTTGCGGCAGCCCGGATGTTCCCTGCGTGCTCCTTCCACCTGCTCCCGTGTGGGGAACAGCAAGAGGTTCGACAGGGAAACTCAGAGGGTGGCTGTGAACCTCCTGAGCAGGAAACTCACCTCTTCATTCTCGATCTTCAGCGTGGATAAGCGAGACTGCAGTTGTTGGCATCTCTGTACCAGCTCACTCTGGACGGGCTGCTGGGCACAGAGCTGGGATGCCTGCCAAAAGAAAGCAACACCAGGTCAGGGAAAGGACACAGATCTTTTGTCAGAGGCCCGTTACTGTTAATAAAACGACGCGTACTCAAGCTGCAAAGCTCACAACTTCTACGTGAAACAAAATCCAAAGCCAAAGTGTGTAGACCTTTTCTAGGACCAAATAGCACAAGAAAAGAAGGAGGAAGGGAACCTGTTTGACAAGGTCTCTCTCTCTCTCTCTCTCTCTCTCTCTTTGGAGCCCACCTCTAGCCTGGTGCTTGGCAGGGGCAGGTCAATAAAGGGCCTGCGGCTCCCAAGAAGCCGGAGTCAGGGCAGAGAAGAGGGCTTCAGGCAGCCCTGGCTCCAGGCACACAAGCTTTGGCCCAGGGAGGGTTTCCTGCCAGAGGTCCAAGTGGCCACCTCTCTGGCCCCGCCTTTGTTCCCCGCTGGGCACCAGAGTGAGAGCAGGAGAGAAGTGGGTCAGGAGGCTAACGTGCTGCTGCTGGAAGCCAGCATGTGTTTATAAATCTGGGCCACGCATGAGAGCTCTGACTCAATGAGAGAAAGTGTGAGGCCAGGAGCAAGTCCACAGGCAATGCTAGAGGGCCCCAGAGGGCACGGAATCCTGTGGAACTTGGCATTGTCAAAAAGCCATCATTTCACTCCAGGTCTTCACCAGATCTGCGTGGGAGAAAAGTCTGTCTTTCTCCCAAGGACCGCTGTCAATAAGCTTCGCCCTGAGTGAGGGGAGGGCTGAGCCACTGTCTCCCGATGGGGCTGTGGCGATGGCGTGGGCCTGAGGTCCCCCACCGTCCCCAGGATGACAGATGAGGAACAGAAGGCTGGCAGACTGCGAGGCAGGACCACGTGCAGGCAGCTCCTGTCACCTTGCCACCACGTGTCCTTTAGCCTCTTGTTTGTGGAGAGACATCTGGATAGAACCAGCCTCCTCCTTCCCCAGCGACGAGTGGGCAGATTCCCAAGCCCACAGACCATTCTCTTGCTTGAAAAGACAAAACCTCTCTTCAGATGGAGGGGGCTGGGACCTGACCTTTTCCTCCATTGGCTTTTAAGCTCTCAACTGACTTGACCTCCTCCCCCAGCTGAGAGGCTGGCCTGAGCCAGCTCTCAGATCTGAAGAGAGCTGACTTCATCCTGGCTCTTGGATAAGCAGACACAATGGAGAAAGCTCGGTGGCCAGGATGGGATGGTGCCAACAGTGAAACTCTCTGGCTGCCTGATGTCACCGGTCAGGCATCCAGAGCCCCACGAGCCTCTGGGGGCACCAAGGGTAGAGCCAAGCACCTCCTCCCAGTGCATCGGAGAGTGCTTGGCATCAGTCCATGTGCTGAGTGCCCCAGAACACCAATCAGTGTGGGGCCTCGGCCAATTTCAGGGCTTCCGGTCCGAATGCCACCCGAACTTTGGCCCCAGTTCAAGGACTTCCAGGCAGCTCCCTCTCCTCGCCTCAACAGTCTATACACAGCCCTCACTGACTGGGGATAGATGGCTGCAAGGACCAAGAAAGACTGGCCTCTCATCATTTTTTCTTCTCCACTCACATGAAGGCGAGGCTGGAAAGCAAAACCTCTGCATGATCTAGGATTCGCCCCGGCCCCTGCCTGGCTCAGCCACTGATCAGCTAGCATCGCACAAAGGGAGGGCCTAGGCAGAAGACTGAACTATTGATTTTTAAAGTAACTTCAATCTAGCAGGCGGGAATCATGGAGGGAAAACCATCTCCACGCTTGTTTCTTTAAGAAGCAGCAGGGCTGCTGATGCATGCTTTGGCAGTGGTCCTCTACCGGGGTGCAAGGTAATGCATTCCAGCTGTGCTCCGGAGTATGGGAATGAGGCTTTGACAGGGCGAGGAGGGAGCCTGAGCACTCAGCGTCTGGAATCCCCCTTTATGGAGACAA
This sequence comes from Odocoileus virginianus, assembly GCF_023699985.2. Classification (NCBI taxonomy): domain Eukaryota; kingdom Metazoa; phylum Chordata; class Mammalia; order Artiodactyla; family Cervidae; genus Odocoileus; species Odocoileus virginianus. The sequence goes on from NC_069684.1 coordinate 70,004,991, forward strand.
GCTGCTGGGCTTAGCAGGCAACACAGTCGACACCAGAAAATGTATTAATATCACTCCACTCAGCTGGTCCCCAAGTTCCACTACTTATTGGGAAGGAATCTCCGTGGCAGCTGGAGAAGGGGTTTGGAAGACAAGTCTGACCAGAAGCCAGAGCAGGTGAGGAATGGGGCTTCCTGGGGCTCGGTGACACCCCACCCCCGGAATTCTAGCTGCACATGCTGCCATCTCCCTTTCCATCTGTTCAACGCTGACATTTCCTGAGCCACAGCAATGGAGACAAACTGGAAACAGTTTTCCCAAGAAGGAGAGGAGGAAAGAAACCATCCCCACACTTCTGTTCTTAGGATAGAAATGTCCCACTCTCCACGATGGCCTACTGATGACAGCAGATCCACTGCTGACGCTGCACCAGCTCTCATTCTGGAGCAGCGTCTTCTAAAGAGCATCTGGATGTTCATCTTAATGGAAGAACTGTTCCCTTGTTGAGAGGACACTGTTGTTTTTTTCTGTCACCCAGTGTTCTTTCCTCCTTCTTCTGGTAACTTCGGCCTGACTGTCCTCTGAGGGGGAAATTTTCACTCACAACTCAGGCCCTGTGCTTTGGACGGGACTTTCCCAAACTTGAGGGTGCAGGGTATGGCCTCAGCTGACTGCAGATACCAACCACAGTGATTGGCTCAGGGGTAAGCACATCACCCAATCAGAGCCATGGAGACAAGGAGAGACTTGTGAGGGCTTCCAGGAGGGAAGAAGATACTCTCTGTGTTTGCTTGTTATTCTGGCGGCACCACGCAGCTTGGGGTCTGCGGGATCTTAGTTCCCCTGAGCAGGGATCACACCTGGGTATAAGGCAGGGAAACCATGGAGTTCTAACCACTGAACCACCAGGAATTCCCAAGGAAACAGATGTCCTTTCTGTTGGATTTCAATCCACAGGGGGATAAGGCTGCAAATGTAGGCTCCTTGCCCCCACAGGATAAAAGCCTATTTGAGAACAGAGCCAAAACATAGGATGTGAAGCAGAGTGAGAAAAAGTGAGTCTTTTGATATAATTCCTAATCCTCAATTCACCCATGCCTGAAGATCTATATTGACCTTTTCTATTATGTAAGCTTATATATCCTCCTTCTGATTTAATCCAAAGGTCAAGTGGTGGCTCCTAACCCAGGAAGAAGATTCACTTTGATTTATATGAACAACCACCAGAAGTGGAACCTCAAGATTCAGAGGTTCCAGAACCAAAGAGCTGCTCTCTCCTCTCACTTCAGGTTATTTAGGCCCTTCTTGTTTTAGCCATCAGAGGTAAAAAATCAGAGAAAAGACCCCTGCATTCATGCACTGCTGCCTGGACAGCCATTCTTAGGGGTGACATCTTAGCTCTTGTCCTTCTGTAGTATCCATTCTTTTTTGTTCAATACCTAAGTAAAACTACCCCTTTTATCACAAACTTCTGAACCCATGAGAATAAGTGCCTTTAGAACTCTGACAAATGACAGAAGATCACGCCATCAGCTTGCTGAGCTCTCCCTCCCCATCAGAAACCTTGAGTATCTGGCTCCATCTCAGCCCTCGCTTCTTTCAGCCTCACCAGCTGGAGGACTCCACCTCCCCTTTCCCTTCATCATATGGAACTGTTAGTAGTTCTTAGAGCGCGCTGGCTGTTTCTCACCTCCTCTGATCCTGCCAGTCCCTCTCGGTGTCCCATCTATGCATATTTCTGCAACTCATCAACTGTAAGCTCCCTGAGGGCGCTAACCCCCAGTGTCTATGGTCAAGCCTAGTGGACAGCAGGCACCCAGGAGCTGTTTGCTGAATGGGTGGAATGGGTTCCACCCACATGAAGCCAGCCCCAAGTCTTGCCCTCCCCAGAATACCACGGCTTGAGTGCAGAAACTCTAGACCCCAGTGAGCTCAAGCCCCCTGGGGGTGCGGGAGAGGAAAGAGGGGCTCACCATGTCCCCCATGTGGGGCTGGAACTCAAACTTCATCGGCGGACAGAAGACGTTGTTGTACATCTCCATGAGGCGCTGCTTGTCACTGGTGGCGTCCAGGTTTTCTACAGCGTTCTCGATGGCGTCCAGACCCTCATGCTTTGACTGTTCCAGGTTCAGCTCGGCAGAGAGGAAGGTGCGCAGCGCGCGGTTCAGGCTGGCGTGGTATCCTAAGTCACAGCACTGCTGTGGAGCGGAGAAGGCACGTGAGCAAACCAAGGACAGCCGCGAGGCTCGGCAGAGGGGAGGGCAGCCCCCAGGGCAGATCTGATCAGCAAGACTGGCTGTGCTACGGGGTGAAGGCTGGCCCTCCGTGATCTGGGTGATATTTCTCCATTCTTGACTCCTAGTTCAGTATGTAGGACTCTTTAGAGGACTGTGAAGTAGTCAGAAGGAATAGGACTCATTGGGACAAAATGAAATTATTTAATCATGCTATTCAGTAAACATGAAAGAGTTGGGGAGATTTTTCTTCTATTTTCAGGTTCTTCTGGGGATACCATTGTAATGAAATTCAACAATACAAATGTAGCCTGACACTCCTTCAGGGTTATCGTAATTTCATTACAACATACCAACCAAGTTAGGCCATTTCAGCATTCAGGGCTTACTTAGAAATCATAGGTGTTGCAAGAGAAACTAGTGAGAGAAATAAAAATGGGGGAGCGGGGCTGACCCTGTCCTTATCAGCCCCTGCCCCCAGCAAACTCCCAACATTCTAGGACAGGCCATAGTTGTAGATTAGGATTTCTGCACTAAAGCTCTGGCCCAACAGCATTTCTGAGACCAAAAATTTCTAAATATAAGTATTACTGGGAAAATTCACATCACTTAAGGGATTCTGATTTTTTGAAATAACATGGAAAAAAAATGGTATGAAAGACGCAATAGTATTAAAAAAAGCACTGGACAGGAAGCCAAGCAACCTTGGAAAAACCATTCCCCCTCCCTGAACCCGTTTCCTCGACTGTGAAATGAAAAGATTTGGCCAGCAGTGGTTTTCAAGCTGTAGCACAGAGCTCTATGGTTCTGTACTCAGGTTGCCCCTAATAGAGGGAAGCCCAACTAGTAGGACTTGGAGCCTCCTATCCCTGCTTCAACCAAACCAGCTCTGCCCTTTTTTCTACTCAATATATTAGGATTCTATGTAAAGTCTGATTTGAAGAAAGAATTTTTCTGTTAAAGAGTAAGACTGAAAATATCAATACTTGGACTAAACATAATCCCTGAGCCCCTCTTCAGAATGGCATTCTGTAACTCTATTCCTCATCCCTCCCGAAGGACCCAGAGATCCAAATTCCTCAGTCACCCATTATCCCCTCTATTGCTCAGTTTTGATATCCAGAACTTGAGATGAAATATCAGAGAAGAACCCATGGATAGAGCGAGACCATCTGCCTGATTGCCATTTCATTCCGTAAGTAGGCATCAAATTAACTCTTCCCCCAGTCTTCCCCCCTCTTCAGGATCACACTGGGAACAGCCACTGCTGGGGAAGGAAAAGCATGTGATGCGCCTCTTCCTCGCAGCATTTAACAAGAAGCTCCACGACAGAGTGCCTGTCAGGCTGGGCTCTGGACTCAGTGCCAGTGGGCCCTGGCAGGTGCCTGGCTGTGCGGAAGAACAGCAGTTACAGCTTAACTAGAGGCAGAGGATGGAAAGACATTAACTTCAGTTGGGAGGGCAGCTAGACAAAAGCGGCTGATTGGGAGGTTGCACACGCAGGGGCCCTTTCTCCTCTGGGAGATGCTGCTGGTCTAGCCAAGGCTCCCTTGAACCTGTAAACGTTCCTGACTAGCTCTGCATAGACTCCCGCTGATGAATTTCATGCCTGTAAGTCTGATGAACAGAAGTAACAATGCCCACAGGGCTGAGTACGTGGTGGAGGTGGGGGGACCTTTTCAGTGCAGAGGAGAATTAGGGGAGACAGGCTTCATCACCTTTACATGTTTTTGGTGACTCCCCTCTCCTCTCCATACTCACTACCTGTACCCTAATCCACACTCTTAGCATCTTACAGTGCTGTCTGCTCCACTGTTCTAAAATACGGCTTTTGTTATACCTACTCCCCTGCTGAAGAACCTATAATAGCTCTCATTTTTTTCCCCCTAAAGTAACATCCACCTTCCTCAGTAGGGAAATTTAAAAATGCCTCCATTTATTAAGTGTGCTTACTATATGCCAGAGTGCTAAGTGCCTTCTTTATATTTTGCATTTTAATCTGCATAGTAACTCCAGTAAGGTGGGTATGATTTTAACTTTCCAGACTAGAAAGCTGAGGCTCAGTGAAGTTAAACAAAGTTGATGGTCAGAGCAAAGTGTAATTTGTCTTCGGTCTCACCATCTAACATCATCTGCCTCTATCTTCTTTTTCATACTCTTCTGTTCTAATCCAATGACATACTCATTGTTTGGGGTCAAGTATTAGAAAACCATAGGCCTGAAATCAGCTGTTTGACTGTTAGCAAGCTACTTAACCTCTCTGAGCCCCACAGAGGGATAACATCAGCCTCGGAGGTTGTTGTGAAGCTAATACATGTTTACTGATATCCAGCACCACGCAGACCAAACACTGATCACCTGTATCTCCAGGTCCACTGACTTTCAGCTCCAGGCATTCTCTCTTCCTGAAACAGTTCTCACTCCTCTCACCTGCTGGAACTGGACCCAATCTTCAAGAGCCAAATCAACTTCTCAACCTCAGGGAAGCCAGCCATCCCTACAAGCCTGGCACATAATAACCCTCCACCCAGAATGACGTCCATCTGCAGCCCTGAGGTGACACAGGACGCATCCCCTTGTCCTATAACTTGCCGTTTCACATCAGCCTCCAAAGAGGGCTTGGCCAGAGTCTTCCTCTTTCTTTGCATCCCTTACCATTGGGCCTTGCTCACAGTAGGCACTTAATAAGCACCAGTTGACTGGTTGATGCCAGCAGTACAGACTCTAGCCTCTGAGGAAATAATCCAGTTAGGCTGAACACTGATCTTAGTCAAGCGGGCAGCTGTGGCCACGGAAGCCTTTAGCTTTGCTCACTCTGGATGGCCTATGGAAGACAGAGTCTCTTGGGCCCGTCCAGGCTTTATTACAGTGACTGTGCTGGAGCTTCTCTGTGCCAGCGCATGGGGGCCTGACTCACAGTGCGCCCTCGGGCTCAGCCACGCCTTCAGCCAGCCAGGAGACTCAGAATAGGTTTTCCAGAGCCTTGGCTACCCACATATCTGAAAGGGCAACAGCCGGAAACCGAGGCCTCAGAAAAGAAGCAATTTCTCGCAAGGCTAGGTAAACAAGATTTGAATATTTCATCCCCGTTCCCTGTAGAATCCCAGTGAGCAGAGGCAGCACATTATTTTGCTCACAATGGGGACAAAGTATGTTTTCCATGGCTTCTGATGAGTTCTGTGGCCATGCCGGGCTCCCCTGGCCATTTCTGGGTTATATAAATGTTTGATGAAAACTCTCTCAGGGGAAATCAAATTTTTATAAGAATTTAATGATAGCCCTTCCAGATGTGTGATGACTTGAACTGACGGTTCATTAACCCTTCACCAGCTGATAGTCTCACCCAGAGATCTAGTGAAGGCCTAGAAAAGTAATACCCACTTCAAGCTCTCATAGAATCGAGAAATAATCGCCCTTAATAAAATGTCCTATTCAGAAAGCTGGGTTCCCTCCTGTCCGACTTGGGTGCATATGGTGTCACAGATTCTCTGCCCACACACAGCACTAACCACACTCCATGAGGACAGTGCCTGGTTCTTCATTCATCCATCTGCTTCTGGGGAAGAAAAGTACATTCCAAGGAGCCTGTGGTTCTTAGACTATCTCAAGTCACTTTAGAATGTCTTTTTTGGCCCGAAGTCAAGGTTTTCCTGCTGTGTATCAGATGCTTCAAGTGGATTCCTACAATCTGAGATTAAATCTTATACTATACAATGAAAAGAAGTGAAGGGCTAGTCCTTGAATGGACTGGTATCCACAAAAATCTTTCACTTATCCTCGATGCCTGAGCACACAATGAGCTTTGACATTGCCAAGAAGGAGGCAGAATGGTGTCCATAACACAGATGGCAATGGACTGGCACAAGATTCATCCCACATCTCAAAGCAAGTTCTGGATACTGTCAAGATCAGAAAGCCAAGGGATAACCGGGCTCCCCACTCACTTCTGCTTTAACTGTTGGTTCATGGCCAAACCATCCTTTTGGCCATTTTTACGGCAACAGATCAGCAAGAAAAAGCAGGAAACTACTGACACATATAATAACACGAATGGAGCTCAAAAACATAATGCTGGGCAACTGAAGCCAGATTTTTTTAAAAAATACATACTATATAAAAAGCCCACCTTTGTGAAGTTCTGAAATAGGCAAAGCTAATTCATAGTCAAAAGAAATCAGAACAGTGGTGGCCTCAGGGTGGAGGACTGACTGGGAAGAGAAAAGAGGAATTTTCTGAGGTGATGGAAATATTCTACATCTTCATAGAGACACAGGTTATAAGAGTGTAAGACTCATCACAATTCTTGCAATTTAACACAAGTTCAATCATTGTATGCAAATTAGATCTCAATTAAAACAGTATTGAAAGGCATAAAAAGGAAAAAAATCTTGGCTTAGTATGCCCTGTACTTATATAGGCATGGTAAAGAAGAGACTTGATTCCTGCCCTCAGGGAGCTTACAGAGACTAAAAGACCTTCCTCTGTTCTTAGTGCAGTGGCTCTCAAACTTCTTTTGGCCTCCAACTAACAGTAAGAAATACATCTTATATTGTCACACCCACACACACCTCTAACATAATAGTTTTACCAAATAAAACTTAACCTTACTCATGTAATGTACCCTTCTTTCCCATTCTGTTCTATCCTAGTCTAGTTTATTCATTGAAATAAAATAAGTCAAACCTTCACGACTCCTCTAATGGATCATGACCTATGATTTGAAAACCACAGTCCTAGGACTTCCTGTGCTTAGCGCTGGTGCTGTAATTGGCCAGTTAGATAAAAAATGATCCCTCTGTATGTCTATGAATACCTCTAGGGTAAGAATTATTTTATTATTTTGGTACCCTGATGCTGCAGGGCACATAGTCTCATCCCAAATAAATACTTACTGAACATTTGTAGAGCATAATAATGTTATAAGCTTTCTTTCTTTTTCTTTTTTAAAAGACTAATTAATTTCACTCCAGGAAAAACAAAAACACAAACAACAAACAAACAAAATAAAGTGAGAGCGTTTTACTATCCATGTGGCCTTGAACACGACCAGCCTGGACTTGCTCCTACTGACCTAGAACCACGCCCTGGCTGAATGCTAATGGCATCTCACATATCATCCTCTGAAGACAGGCTCCTAACGAGCTTCTTTTTTTTTTTTAAATGATAATAAGGAGCAAAATAGCTTGCTTCTCAGACTGATTTAAAAACACTGATTCACATCTGACGGAGGGTCTGTGAATTGTGACTGACTTAGCAGTACCCCTCTCTTCCACAGAGGTCAGGGTTTTGGTGAAAGGGAAGAGAAAGCTACCCTGGGGGCAAAAGAAAGAGAGAAGCAGAACCCACAGCAGAGGTGTGGTGGACCGCCCAGGTATGATTTTTTTTTTAATCGAATGTGAGATAAACAGCAGAGATTGAGCATAAGAAAGAAGTGATTCCCCTCCCCATGCTGAGAACAGGTCTCTCTCCCAACAGTGAGGAGATGTTCCCGTGAGGAGGACAAAGGATCCTGTCCAAGGCTCTGACCTCCGTTGAAGGACAGTGTTCAGATCGGCATTGACAAGTAGCGAGAACAAAGCAGGGCCTGGACAGAGGTCAGGGCTCCACGGACCTGGTGAAACGATGACACTCAGGGCATTAAGAGGCTGATACCTACTGACTCAGAAAGCCCTGGCTGCAGGGAGAGAGAAACTACTATTTTAGAAACCTTCCCAAGCAGCTCTGACGTGAGGCCAGATTGAAGCACTCAGTGGTTGAGCCAAGTTCTTCAGTCTGCCGGGCGCTGGACGGGAGACACAGCAGAGTTCCAAACCAGCTCTGTGACAAGCCTCAGGTCAACCAGCTAGTCACACAATGGCCAGTCTTAGACCAGAAGCACACACAACATGGTGAAACGGGGCAGGTCCGTTTGCAAAGAAAACAAGGTCGACAGGCAAGTATGTGAGGTCTGGCCAGAGGCTCACAGAACTCAGTTGCTGCCTGCTGATAGACCTCTGTGAGGAGACCGGCCCGGCTCCGCCTGAGGCCCTGGACACTGGGAGGCTGAAGCTGAGGTGGATGGCTTCAGGCCCCTCACTCTGATGCAGGCGGGAGAGGCGGGGGTACTTAAGCAGCTGCAGTCAGGACTGGCTCAGAACTGGCCCAGACTGGTGTCTGCAGGTGAGAGCCACTGTAAGACCTCACTACATGGTGTAAGGAGAAGCAGCGAAGAAGTGAAGTTGCTCAGCCGTGTGCGACTTTCTGCGATCCCACGCACTGCAGCCTACCAGGCTCCTCCGAAGGAGAAGCAGCGGCAGAAACCAAACCAAGGCCGACCCGTAAGGCTGGAGACAAAACCCATGTCCCTGTGCCCGCCCAACGCAAGACACATGTGCCGAAGATCTGACCTCTCATCATCTGTGCGTCACATCAGCAGGTATGAGCCGGATGTCAGTGGCAGCCGGGTGCCTTCCTGACCAGGACTTTAATTTGCAGTTTAACTTTGGGCAGGAACTCTTTTGACCTCCTACCTAGATTTGCTTATCTACAAATTGGAGATTGTAATATTGACCCAAAAGAGTGACATGACAATCAAATGAGATAATACTGAGAAACATTAAGAGCTATATAAACTAATAAGGTATGACATTCTAAGCCTTTAGTTCTTGGCACTCAGTTCGACGGGCAAGTAGCTGATCTAAGGGAATATTTCCTGGGAGACGCAAGTGCACAGTGGTTGTGAGCCTGGGTTTACTAATCAGACCTGGGTACCAATTTTGCCTCGGTCACTTATTTCTAGGTAAAGTCATCTAAACTCTCTGAATTTGAATCTGTAACAATGGAGGTAACAACGCCTTCCTCCCAGGATTCTAGGGAGGACTGAATGAAAAGATGTGTAAAGTGCTTCACCTGATACCTGGTACATGGCAAGCCCCAGTGGGATCATGGCTATCATGTTCATAGGTGTTCTCAAAATGCTCTAAGATGCCTGAGCAACAGAACTGGGGGACTCCTGATCAGATCTTCAGAATCAGGACAAGGGACCCTTGTGTCCCTCGGACCCCTGCACCTTTGGCTTTAAGCACTTACATCAATAAGGTCAGACAGGTCGTGGATGTAGTACTTGAAGACAGAGGCATTGGTGGCTTCCAAGGCCAGTAAGTACTCATTCCGGGCTTTAATGGCCTTCAGCTTATTCTCCGTATACTTGGCTTGGCGCTGAAAAGAGAACAGAAGTTCATTTTTACTTTTTAATTTTTTTAAGAGGGGAGACTGCTCGCTAAAAGATGGAAAGTACAGTACATTCAAGAACCACAATTGTGCTGCTAGTCCCTATGCGCGTCTGCCTTAAATTGGGTTCTAATTCTGTGTAATGAGAGTCAAGGGCATAATGTAGAACAGCCCAGGAAAGGTTAGTGAGGCTCCTACTTTAGACGTGTGTCCCACTTTGGTTCTATCTGTAAATTCCATCCTCCACCCCTGCACCGCCACCCTGAAGGAGGTGTCACTATACCTGCCTCTGAACGCCTGACATCTGAAGCCAAACCCTAGGTCTACAGTTCCCCTCCCAGGCTTGGGAAAGGCGACTACTGTTTCTTGTTTGTCTGCTACAGATGCCCAGGTTTTTCCAATAACCAGGATTTCTTTCAGGGCAGACTGCAAGATCATTAGACACTAGAGGAACCCAGGACTTTCATATTCCGCTCTCCGCAGGGCTTACTGGAAATCTCCTATCAGTCCTGACTTCAAGTGTTCCTCCCCAGCCCCTACAGTTGCCAGAGCCTACACACCTTCTCCTTCATCTTCTCGATCTTCTTCACCGAGCTCCTCCGGACATGCTTCTCCTCAATGCGGACGTTGGACGTGGAGTCAGGGGAGCGTGGGGTCTGCCGGTCCTCCTGCTTCACAGATTTTCCAATTTGCTTCTCCTCCTGCTTCTCCGCCTCCTTTAGCTTGCTCTGAGCACTGATGCTGTCGGCATTGTACATGTGATATGTCTTCATGACCTGCAAGACACCCCCACCCCCACCCCTAGAGGTCAAGCCAGTGGGGTCAGTTCTTTGCTTTACAGGCTAAGAGACTCAGCTGGACCTCTCCTCCATGAGCAATGTTCTCATACCCTTAAGGGAAAAATTCATACGTGTTTGGTTTAGCCAACTTCCTATATTAAAGACCACTCCAAAGCACAGGAAAGCAGTATTTGAAGTGAGCCAACATGTCTTACTGTTAAAATCATTTTATGTCTTCCACCAGGAATCATTTGCTCCTATTTATGAACATTTGTGAGAATTTTTACTTTATATGGGTAATTTCCGTTACTAGTCATCTCACAAGACCAAGATAGGAAACATCAGCACTCAGACCCCAAGAGTCTTCCTGGGCTGGCTGGGACCCTGAAGAGGGCAGCACAGCCTGCGGAGCAGCCTATGCTTTGGGGACTCTCAGACATGAAATGGGGAAGCTTTTTACTGGCCTTGTGTCCTGGGGAATCTGACTGGTTTGCTTTATCCAGATCAAATGCCCCCTCTCACAGCAAGAACAAGGGCAGCCACTACTTACTGAGCCCTGAGTCTACTCCCCTGACTATGTGCCAAGTGCTATACATGCATTTTCTCATTCTTGTAGCAATGCTGTGGTCTAGACAACAGCCCCATGAAGATTGCAAACCTGCAGAAAAATTCAGGGAAGAGCCTAAGAAGGGACAGAATCCACATCAGCTGAAACTGCAGTTGCCAAAGGAAGGACGTAATATCAAAGGAGAGGATACAACTTTCACATTTTTCATCACAGCAACGGTTTGGAAGTCTAGTCCCTTTTCCTACAGAGGAGGCTGGGAAGCCTGGGAAGCCTCATTTCCTCCCAAACATACCACTTCCAGTCACCAGGTGTCTGCACCTCCCCGCTGGAGCTCCCTGTTTCCACACAGGGAGCCTCTGCTTATATCTGGAAATTAAAAATCCTTGCTGACGAACCAAGCGAGCTGAAGTTCATGAGTGCTGACGTTCTGATGCCGCGAGGGGGAGAATCAGAAAGGCACGAGCTGGGGTGTGTGTGTTGGGGGGCGGTGCTGAACTACAGAGGAGGGTCAGGGTGGGAGAATCAGAGAGGCAGCAGCTGGGGTGTGTGTCAGAGGCAGGGGCTGAACAACAGAGGAGGGCTGGGGCGTAATGACAGTAATCTCGATCCCTTGGTCAACACTGTGTGTCAGAGGCCTGACATATGTCATCTCATTTAACGTTCACAACAAGTCTATGAACGACATGTATTATTTCCACTTTTAAAGATGAGGAAACTGAGGCTTAAAGAGACTAACTATCACATCCAAGGTCACACAGCTAGTAAATAAATCAGAATCAGGATTCAAACCCAGGTTTGTCAGGCCACAAATTTCATGTCCTTAGTCACTGAGCACCAGCATCTCCCTTCTGTATGGGCCATGGCTGGATTAGTTGGGAAGAAAGGCTACACTGAGTCAAGAGAGGCTTAAAAAGAGAATCTGGTTTCCTTATCTGGTTGAGTTAGAGTCTCAGATGGGGGCTAATTCAGCCCCCGGGGAAACAATTCCTAGAGAGATTTTTCATTGTTACAGTATTACCTGGCCCCAAATGTCCATGATTCCAAGGCTGAGAAATCCTGGGTTAGAGGAATTTTGCGGGTATGTATACTGCTCCCTTAGCTGGAGGTGGAGGAAGGAGTACAGAATATTGGGATACTGACAAAATCAAAGTGCTTTAGACATTAAGTGATGTCTCACTTTCGATGGAGATTGTTTAAAATCAGCTTCACCTTATTCTGAACCTGACACTTCCCTTAAGTATAAGATCTATTCTGTATATTCTCTACATAGGAGAAGCAAAATTTAGCATCTGACAGCATTAAAAACCTTCCTAAGTAATTTGTCTTCCAGGTTTCCAGATTGACTAACAAGCAAGAAAGAGGCATCTGCTATCCTAGCTGAAGAAGGGTAGATAGGAGGCTCCTTTTTTTCTTTTCATCTGAATGTGATTAAGGGATTCAAAAGTTTGAGTGAACCATTATAAAAGTGAATTGACTTTAAGAAAGTGACTTTTTACTCCATGAAGATGTGTAATAAATAAAGAGGAAATGCTGATAATGAACATGAAGGACCAAAAGAAAGGGGGAGGCTCAAAGGAACAGTGCCAACAGGACAACAAATGAAATAAAAAAAATTAACAACATATATTACTCCTTTCCCCTAAAGAACTTGAACTCACTTTAAAAGAGTAAAACACTACCTCGTCTAAGAAACTATAACTTCTTAAGGGTAAGCACCACTTCTTCTTTTGTGTTTTTCTTTCTTCTCCACAGTTAAGAAATGTTATGTACACAGTGGTAGATTTACAATCGATGTCATTGCCCACATGACTGAGTCTCTCCTCTGTGCAAATACAGGAGAAGTATAACTAGGGCCCTTCAACTCAAGGGGAAACTAAGGATAAAGCTTGAATAATTGATTATAAAAGAAAATTTGTTGGAGAAATAGGGAACTCAAGATAGGAGTTGGAGAAATATATACAGTGAAGCAAACACAAATTAGGGGGAAATTCTCAAGTCTAAATTCTCGGTTTTACAAAGGAGTTCACTTTACTTTGAAAAATGAAATATTGAATTCATGTCTTTAATTCGGCTCCCTCCCCAAGCCACACCAAAATAACAGAAAAGAGATTTTATGTTACTTTTTAGTTATAAACTGAGAAAAAGAATGAAAGCAGAAGATGAAAAGTGGAGAGGCAAGAGGCAATCAGATTGAAATCACAAAAACTCTCAGAGGAATCAATGGAAGTGGGATGAAGGTGGGGCTAAGAATCTGAGAACAATCAGACTTCCAGAACCCATCCCCTGCCCCTCTGCTGGGAAGACTAGACGTTTATTTTCATAGGGGGGCGTCTATGTCTGGGGACAGCTGGCCCAGCTGAGGATAGGGGTACTGAAACTAAAACAGGAATATTCTATACTGAATGTTGAGATGGCCAGCCCTCTTTATAACTCAGACCCTAGATATAGGCAGGAAATCAGAAAAGCCTTACCTGGGGAAACTGCTCACCTGATACAAAAGACCTACAAATACTGACATCAGGGTTTTCCCAAGGACACAGTCCAGTCAGATCACCCTACAGTAAAGACCACTGTTGACAGAGAACTTTCAAGTACTATTTAGAGTCTCACTTTAAAATATGAGCAGGCAACTGAAGACTACCAGACATTTAAGGAAAATATCTAACGTGAAAGACCAAGACCAAAACAAGCAATTTGGGAGAAAGCAGAAAGTATACAGAAAGAAGAAAGCTTCAAAATTAATCCATCAATAATATCCCTAGAGAGATCATTGAGAAATGAAAAGACAATACATCATGAAACAAGAGCAGGATGCAACAAAAAAGGAACATTTAGAGAACAATAAAAGAGCCCTTGGCAATTAGGATTTAATTCAAACATCTCTCCAAGGAGCCTGACTTCATACCCTTCTTCTGTGTATATATGTGAAAGATTCATCACCTCACCTTTTACTTACTGCTTTACTTTTCTGTCTCTTATGTTAAAATTAATGCCTCAAGTTCAAGGACATCTCTTATATGTCTTTGTATCCCTAGTGCCAAGTGCTGGGGACTATTAGCTGACATTGTTTCAAGGAAGCAGGTGCTAAGTTCCAGTCTGAAGTGGCCCTGCAGACAGCTGCCGCACCAAAGCAAGAGGACACATATTCATCGGTCGCACAGGAGCTTGAAACCTGCGGGGCGACAACAGCTTCCATGTCCTCACACCTCGCCTTTCTTTCTCAGCCCTAGGGCTTCGCTGGCTCTTCCTGCTCCGCCAGCCCTGCGTGCCTTCCGTGCCCCTGCCTTCACCCCTCCCTGTGGGAGCTGGCTCGGCTTTTCCAGATGCAGCCTCGGAGTATGACCGAGGCAGAGAATTCTGGAGTTCTTTGGGAAGCAGTGCGCTCTGACTTCAAAGGCATTCCTGATTCATCGGTCAGAAAATGAAAACCACGGATACCACGGCCTACAAACTAGCCGGCCCATTAGGGGGTAAAGAGTGCGTGGAGGAGAGTGCTCCCTGGGATTGCTCTCTGACAGCAGCTGTGGCAAGCGGCCTCTGGCACAGCATGCCAAGTCATGAAAATCAAAGGCCTTCAGGCAGAAAAAAGGAAGGTACAGAAAGGCAGCTGGCCACTTATGGTGAGCATCTGGGCCTCTTGCCCAAAGGCATCTTTATTTGGGAACACCTGGGTCCTGCCCATTAGATTATCAAGATTCAAAAGTATCTAAATTCTCAACCCAAAGGTAATCAGTCTCCCCAAAAGAGGTATTTGTGGGCATTAAGGACAGATACAAGGAAAAAGGAGCACTGAATATGCTGGGTTTCTTTACATCCTTGGTTTCCTTCATCCCATGCTTGCAAATAACTTGTACTGCTTATAGAAGCTCTTCCCGAAGGTCAAATGAGGGGAGAGTTCCTTACAAAAAGTCCTTCCTTGTTTTCTTTTTAACTCCTCTGAGGGGGAGAAAGACAGAGAGAGTGTGTGCAACAAGTATCCCCTGGACCCAGCATACAAAAGTCCCAAGTTCCTGCCTGAAACCACTGTCATGTAGGGTGACAATCACCCTGGCTTACTCAGGACTTTCCTAGGCTCAGCACTGAAAGTCTCATGTCCCAGGAAAGGCTTCAGTCCCAGGCAAACTGGGATAGTTAGCCACCTTAATGCCATGGTACCTTACTCAGACCAGTCTTACAACTTATTTTACACTCCAGAAGAAAAAACTTATACTTCTAGTCTCTGAACTTTCTAATGGCCAACAATCTGCAAACTCATCTGACCCTTAACTATAGTCTGATATTTCATGAAGCATGATTCCCCCAAATCCCCCCCCGCCCCCCCACCCCCCTCCCCGGGAAATGGGAGACACCAGCATAGAGAATATGTGGAGATCTTGCTCACAGAGGTCAGGAGTACCCCCTAAGATCATACAGCTGGTGGAGACCAGGTAGGATCTGGGTTGCATAATTCAGGAGACTCTAGTCATTAGAGCAACGGTTTTCAATCTTGGTACTATTGACCATTTTAGGTCAGACAATTCTTGGTTGTGGGGTGCTGTCCTGCACATTATAGATTTCAATTGCATTCTGACTTCCAGCACCTCCTACTCCAGTTGTGACAATCACAAATGTCTCCAAGTGTCCCCTTGCCTGAAAAATCCCCCTGGTTGAGAATCACTGAACCAGACCATTTTGCCTTCTCTGGAATTTTCCATCTCTGCTCATTTCTCTCTTCCTACTGTCTACTGGCCTTAAGTAGACGATAAGAGCGTGTACCAACTCACCTAATGGAAGGGAATACCGTGCCCAGCCAATTCTCGGTTTGCACACCAGTGAGAGGACCTTATGCTCTGTTGACTGTGGCCTCACGGTGGCCAGTGAACACTGGTCAGTATTGGATTGCCTGAAGACTGCAGCTGGAAGTGCCGACTTGGCCCTCCTCAGACCAGAGCAGTGAGTTCCAAGGTTTTCTTTCTTACACCAAAACGTATTATGCCTTTTCACTTATTTATTTAAAAAAAAATCATGGTGCATTAGGAGATCCAGGATGCAGCGTAAAGCTAACAGATCCCTAGACACTGCTCCTCCTCTGCGGTCTCCAGGTCCCCTGCAGAAACAGCATACTGGATTTAAATTGGCTTGGGGCTTGCTGATCATCCCCCTCCTCCTCCCTGCTGCTGCTGCTGCTAAGTCACTTCAGTCGTGTCTGACTCTGTGTGACCCTATAGATGGCAGCCCACCGGGCTCCCCTGTCCCTGGGATTCTCCAGCCAAGAACACTGGAGTGGGTTGCCATTTCCTTCTCCAGTGCATGAAAGTGAAAAGTGAAAGTGAAGCTGCTCAGTTGTGTCCGACTCTTATTGACCTCGTGGACCGCAGCCTACCAGGCTCCTCTGTCCATGGGATTTTCCAGGCAAGAGTACTGGAGTGGGGTGCCATTGCCTTCTCTGCTACTCCCCCCTAGAAAGGGCAATAGCAGAGACCCAAGATGCTTACGGGAAAATAAAAGGATTCATATTATGACTACACATGTCATTTTCTATCCTGGTGAATTATTTGCCAGAAGAAAGGAGTAATAGTTCTTCGTGGTGCCTAGAAGATGCTCTAAAAATAAAGAGGAGAAGTAAAGCATTAAAAAGACCAGGGGGTTCAGGAAACTCATCCAGTCTGAATATGGTTCATGAACATGCTTCTATTTTTAAAAAGGCTTAACTTCATTTGAAAGAAATGAAGACTTGGGAACTGAACCAAAGGGAACCATCTATCTACTTGGCTTCAGAGCAGAAGAGTCACAGAGCAGAAATTGCAAACAAACTGAGCGTCACTGGAGACAAAACCGATGACCACTCTACCCTATCTACTTGCTTAACAGTTGCCCTGACAGCATGGCCACACCTCGGCTTTTGGATCAAGAACATGGAATTCTCTGATCCCAAATGCCTGTGATACGTGTCGCCACTGCCTGTCTTCCTGTGGATTAAAAAAAGGAAAAAAAAAAAAACTGTAGTGAATAAGCAAGTAAACACAGGAAATTAATTTTGCCTCCAAAACAGGATGGGGCAACCCTGGAGAATGACACAAAGGCCTGGCACAGCCCAGCTGGAGAAGGGGCCCTGAGAGGCTTTAGCTGCACAATAGGAATATTCCCTGTACGGCAGCAGGAATTTCCTTGGTGTGCATGTTTGTTTTAATTACGAAACATGACTAGGACAAAAACAGCCCCACCACCTCCCTGTGCCTGAGGAAAAACACGCGTCAGTCACAGGCGTCATGGGCCTGCAGCGCCGGTCACTTCAGAGCAGACTGTGTTCTCTCCACCAAACCCAAAGCCTGGCCCGCCACTGAGGTGTGGCCTCCCAAAGCCCCAGGGAGTCGACGCAAGGCTCTCTGCTTGAACTGGTCCCTTACGTTAAGGGCATTGAGGACTCTGCTTCCCTCTAGAGCACTGGCTCTGGTCTCAAACCAGGAGATAAATCCGAGAACTGACGCAAAACTTTGAACAACAGGTCCTTTCCAACAGGGTGTGTACTATTCAAAGAGCAATAGCAATGTAAATTAAGTTCCTTACTATTAGGTTTAGGGTCCCTCGTTTGCTATTCATGAGGGTCAGTTGTGCTGGTGACCTAGACCTTGGCTGGTCTCTGGTGATTAAGCCCCCAAAGAAGCCAGAGTTAGCCTGCATAACTAAAGAGGGATCCTATTTTGAGAAAGTGTTTTTGGGCTCAATCCAGTTTGAAAATAAGAGTGCAAAAAGAGATGGGTGAAGTCATCCCCAGTGGGGACCATGCACTGTCCTCAACCTCAGCTCAGCTCTGGTGCTGACGTGACTATGGCCACAAGCTGCCAAATACTGCTTCGTGAAAGAGCCAAGCAACCCAGCTGATTTACCGAGTAGAGCTCATTCAGGACCTTCATCAGATCATCTTGGAGCTGCTGGCCGACTTCTTTACTCTGCAAAGAAAGAAGAATGAAGGTTAACTGGGAAACACAAGGAAGGAGGAGGAGGCAACAAAGGCAAGAGCAGCACTGGCTCCACAAATAACGCAGACTCAATTAAGGCCCATTATTTAACCCAGCAAATCAGATAACCACTCCGATCAGGCCATATTATGGTCAGATTACTCAAAGAGTTTTAATAAAATGAAATGTGCCCCTTTGAGAGTCTAGCAAAGGCAATCGTATGGAGGGCAAATGGGTTGTAGCCTTTGATTTTTCAGTTGGCTGCCAAAGAGAAGGTCTGAAAGCTACAACCTACTTAGCAACAGTTAGGTGGGACGAGCTTTTTTGAATCCTTGTAGTCAGGCATTCCTGACAATTGTGAAACAAAGTAAGATGTGAAATAGGATGAGATAGACACGTGTATATAAATAAAATATCCAAGGACTTCAAAGTACCTGACTAAATAGGAGCCTCCAAGCAAAAATAAGTTATACCTCTTAAATGCTTTATTGGTAGAAATGCCAGACTCCCAGGGCAGTGGTATGTCAATCATGAGTGGTTGCTAATGTTACTTGAGACTGATAATACACATTGAAAGTGAAAGTGAAAGTCGCTTAGTCGTGTCCGACTCTTTGTGACCCCATGGACTGTAGTCAATGGAATTCTTCAGGCCGGAATACTGGAGAGGGTAGCGTTCCCCTTCTTCAGGGGATCTTCCCAACCCAGGGATCAAACCCAGGTCTCCTGTATTGCAGGCAGATTCTCTAACAGCTGAGCCATAAGGGAAGTCTGTACTACACATTAAGAGTCTCCAACAGGTTAACCTTAAGCAGTGGTAGCTCTCAGATCCTTTGCTGCTGCCGCCCAGGGCTGGCATCTAACTATACGGGGAGAAGGGCAGAAATAAAGAATAAGGAAACAGGAAGGAAATAAGAGCCATGCCTTTGATTCTGAATGTTTATGCAAAGCCCACGAGAGCAGGACATAAAACTGATTAGCATCACCTGGTTATTGAGAGGGAAAGCCCTTGTTTTATCTTCTGCCAGCTCCTAGGTCTTTCCTACTAAAAATCAGATACAAACAACACGCTTCTAATAGGTGGTATAATACTGCTCCCTGGACACCTCAGCTCCCACGCAAAGAAAGGAAGACATTCTCCATGTCAGACACATAATTATTTAAGATTTTGCTTTTTTTCAAGATGTATGACTTTAAATATATTTTTTTTCTGATTACAAAAGGAATATATGTTTATTGCAATAAATAAGAAAACTGTAGAAAATCTCAAAAAAGAAAATGCAACACTTAATTCCTACTCCTAAGAAATCACCACTTCAGGTTTGTTATACATTTTTCTCTCTACAATGTTTATGGAATTTGGATTGCATTATACACACTGTAACTTATCCACTTAGACATAAGCTGTGAATATTCCCCTACATGTTATTCTTCCATAGCATTATAATAAATTTATATTGATGTAGTTCCTATACTCTAGCACATTAACTTTGCATACAAATTTTTATAATAAAATATGCTGCATTTAATTACTTTGTATATAATTTACACACACATGTTGATTATCTTCTCCTAGAAGTAACCTTGCTGAGTCAAAGACTGCTAACTCACACCATTAAATTGCCCTTGGGAAAAACTGTACCCATTAAAAATACCACCAGAAGCATATGAGAATGTTCTTTTACTTTTTTTTGTCTTGAAACCTCGATATGGTATCCTCTTTTAATTTGCAGTCCTTTGATTCTAGTGAGCCTAAACTTTTTTCTTACATGTTCAGCAGTCATTTTCACTTTTCTTTTCGACTTTGCCACTTTTCTATTATGGAATTAATTATGGAATATAACACATGTGTGACCTTTGTTGTGAGCAGACATGAATTTTTACACTTGGTAGTGTGGAGAGGGATGGAGGGAGCCCTGAATTAGCAATCATGAGACTCTTCTATTTCTAGCTCCTCCACCATCAAGAAGATAACTTTGGACAACCTGGTCATCTCTCTGGACTTCTGTTTTTCTTTCCAAAGAATGAAAGTCTTTGGCTAAAACATTCCTAAGTTCTTTTCCAACTTCTGTCATTCTATAATTCTTCACCATCTCTTGCCTGGCTTCTTGAGTCCACATTAGATTCCAACACCGGCCACTTCAGTGGACAGTGGGTTGGCCTCCCTCCATAGAGAAGATAATGAGCAGGTTCTCCTCAGGGACCAAGATGCTCTATAAAATGGATGGCTTCAGGAGTATCTTGCCAACCTTAAATTTACTATCCCCAAATGACTCTCGCTCAATGCCCTCAACCGCTAGAAGAAGCCACAAGAGGAAACGCCTTTCATTTAGATTCCCATCGCGAGCAGAGCTGAGCTCCATGGAAGTAGCAGGGGTCCAAGGAGGTGAAGTGAGGCGAAATGACTCACCCATCAGTCCCAGAGTCAGCAACAAGGCCAGGAAGTGACCACGAGTATCACTTCCAAAGGCCCTGCCCTCCGGCCTCCGGGCCAACCCCCACTGCCCGCCTCCCGGCCTCCCCTACACCTCCTGGTGTTTCGATGGCAGAGGTTCCAGAAGAAGGCTCCCATTCCTCCACCCTGCTGCCGACCCATGACTTAAATAACCTAGGCCTCCACAGGAGATGGGACGGGGAGGGCAGAAAAAGCATGACCAATAGAACAGCAATTAAGCCCAGGCAGATGTTTCCTTTCGTGTACTGATTAGTTGGAAAAGGACCGACTCAACTATTATCCCTGTTTATTTGAACAGGCTGCTGAAGTGATCCTGACTTACTCTCCTTCTGGCTGCAGGCTGGGCGGGGAACACATGTGTTGTTAGCCGGGTTACAGTTCTGAGAAAGCCCCCCGCCAATGGGAGCCATTCTGACTCGAGGGGAGAGGCAGGAAATAGCCTGTACCTCTCCTTTCACCGATGATAAAAGGCCACCGTTCTCCATTTCCGAAACCTTAGCTGTGTGCCTCTGGGGGCCAGTGTGGCCCAGGCGACCCGCAAAGGGCTTCCGTGCTGGCGTCCACCGCGGAGCGGTTGTCAGAACGGGGAAGCTCCAAGGGGGCCCCACCCAAAGACAAGTGGGGCATTTATTCCTGGGAACAACAGGGCCTGGTGAGGCCGTGACAATGTAGACTGTGGAGGCTTTCCGTTTCCTATAAAAAACAGCAAGGGGCTCCGAGGCAGGGAAGAGACAGAGAATCTACAGAGCAGGCTTTGTGTGCTATCACACAGCCTACATCTCTTTTCTTTAAAATTTCTTGGAAGAGAATGAGTCATCTAAACATCGCAGGAAACCAAATAGAAGTCGAGGGAAAAAATGACTTTGGGCAAAGTTTTTCTCTTAAATGTTTGCATAGTAATCTTTGCCTGGAAAAAAAGAGAAGATGCCTAAATTTAGACTAGAGATGTGGCACAGTGAACAATGCTGGTTCTCTGGGGGGAGGGCCCTGGTGTGCCCAGGCGGGGGCTTTTATTTTGACACTCACCACAACTGTTTGGCCGCGTGTTTCCCAGGCCCCCCCCCAACCCTGCCTGCTGCCGGGGCGGGGCTGATCGGAAGGCAGCGAGATTGCAACAGGGCCTGCCAGCTGTGTGCTTACAAAATGGGCAGGGAGTCCTCCAACAGATAACAGTGCTGGACAACAGAA
Organism: Odocoileus virginianus; assembly: GCF_023699985.2. Taxonomy (NCBI): domain Eukaryota; kingdom Metazoa; phylum Chordata; class Mammalia; order Artiodactyla; family Cervidae; genus Odocoileus; species Odocoileus virginianus. The sequence goes on from NC_069684.1 coordinate 70,026,338, forward strand.
CCGAAACACACAGCCTCGTTTCCCCAAGACCAGCAAGTTCTGAAAGCTCCTCACCCACAGCAAGGATACAGCAGCGGAAATACAAAGAAACTTGAGGTTCCATGGGCTGGGCTGATGGGACACTGGTCCCACAGCTTTGGAGCAATATATTTCCCTGAGCTGGGATGGGCCTTGTGTGAGCACTTCCCAAAGAACACGGATTAGGAAAGGGTTTCCAAACCAGTCCTCATCAGGGAGGTTACCTGACTCTCTAGTACTTACTCAGCACCCATGTGGCTTTGCAAGTTGGGGAGGAGGGGCTGAGGCTTACTGGCTCTCAACCTGTACTACAAAGCTCTATTATTTGACAGGAATGAAATTTCCCCTTACTTGTGTGAAAGAGAAAAAGAGGAAGGCATGTCTCTGCCATGTGGTGAGAGCTAATTTCAGCCCCGCCTCAAGGCTGAGCCTGTCAGCAGGTAGAAACAGTAGGGTCATTTAGTTCTTCGCCGATTAGCTTGTGTCAGCAGATTTCCAAGAAAGAATCGAATTCTCAAGGGCATATAGCTCCCTCCACCAGTGCTACCCTCCTCTCTACCCAAAAGATACTTCTGAGACTGATTGTTTAAAAAAACCGTGAAACTGAATTTACATGAACAGAGTTCAGAGGAAAGAGACATGAACCCTATACAAAGCTCTGGCAGCAGAAGTGGACAGTGACAGTTTCAGGGGCACTGGGGCTCACTACTTCAAAGTGGCCAAATTTCAAGAGCTGGAGCTATGCCTGAAATGTTTCTGGGGGAGGACAGGGCTAAAAGGAGTGGCTGTGCAGCGGCAGGGCCAGCGCTGGGTGACAGTGGGCACTGGGTCTGGCCTCTCCCCAACCCGACTCAGCCCATCAAAACGGTGGTGCAGGATGCGGCAGTGGGCCTGCAGGGTGGGGGGGTCTGGCCAGAGCGCAGGAGTGACTTACAGACTGTCCTGGGGCCATACTACTGTGGCTGTGTGGCGGGACACTTTCTACCCGGCTCTCACTCACTGACTGAGATACCACGTGGTGGCTCTAGCAAGGCTGTGCTTGGATGACACTCTGGAGAGCCCACGGTAGCATAAAAATACAAAAAAAAAAATACTGACTTGTAAGACATATAGAGAGGTAGGCTAGGAGCTGCCATGAAAGAAACACCTTGAAGTTCTTCTACCTTTTGAAGATAGAGTAGAACAGGATTTCTAAAAATACATTTAAAAAATTGTAATCCAGTATAATGTGTGTGTGTCTACAGTAAAAATAGTTTTTTATGTGCAGTGCATTCTGATATTTCCTATTCTTTTCTCTTTTCTTCAAGTTTTTAATGCTAGTCATAATTTACTAAGTTCATTTTACAATTAATCAAGGAGTCATAATACACAGTTTAAAAAGACTAGACCCACAGATTGTGACATTGATAAAATAGTGGCAGAAGCCCACCAACCAAGATGAGTGCTATGTAACTTGGCCCTCAAGTTGGCTGGTTACATGCTTTGAAGCAGGTTCAATTACTAGCTGCTGGCAAGGCGGGAAATGTTGGATTTTAAGGAGTGATCTCTAAGAATCCATTGGCAAATATTTATAGAACATCTATTATGTGTCAAGAACTGTGGTTTAACTGGAAATATAGCAGTATACTGAGCTTCCCTGGTAGCTCGGTGATAAAAGAATCCACCTGCCAATGCAGGAGACATGGATTTGATCCCTGGGTTAGGAAGATCTCCCAGATGAGGAAATGGCAACCCACTTCAGTATTCTTGCCTGGAAAATCCCACGGACAGAGAGCATGGCATGCTGCAGTCCATGGGGTTGCTAAGAGTTGGACGTGAACGAGTGACTGAGCATGCACACACACAGCAGTATACGAAACAGTTTAAAAGTTTAGTCTATTGAGAAAGATGGACATAAGCTGATGTCTGAGCCTATCAGAAGGCAGCTCTTCCAGTCTCATTACTAGAGATGGAATTTTTTATCTTAGTTTTCTGGTTCAAGATGAATTTTTTTTTTCTATCTTAGCCAAGAGGTTTCCACACTTGACCTAACTGCAGAGCAAGTTAGAACCTAGCTTGCTAGAAACAGAAATATATTTCAAAAAATCGTGCTACTACATAGCAAAACTTTTCTTTGAATTTGCCTTTCTAAGTTACTAATAGGTATTTCCAGTTGTAAAGATATTGCTTCAGTATAGGTGACCCCCAAAGCAGTCACATTTCATTTTTAAAGAATCTCTTGAGCTTCTTAGCACCATACAAACTAAAAACTCACCAGGTTCTCCTTCACTCAGAAGTAGATGAGCATAGTTAAATTCTCTCTGTAACAAGAGTCATATTTTAAAAGAAAATGTCAGAAGCCTGACATAGTCTGAGCCACATTATCCATCTCAGAATTTGCCTTTTGAAATACACCTGGTTTCTCAATTAGATTCCTGTTTATCTAAAGAACTTAATCTTAAAAAAACCCCAAAGCTACTAAGATATGAAACCACCTAAAACTAATAAAAAGACAGACAATAACTTCAAACCCTATTTCTGTCTTCCACGGTGCCCAGCCCACTGCTTTCTACACAGTAGCCAGTAAGATAACCAGTTGCTGAATCAATTAGATAAAATTTTAGACTTACACATCATGCTTTCACAGAAGCTACTCCTCAGGCAGGACTATAGCTAAATCCCTCCAATAGAGAGGCTCTATCAACCACAGGGAAGAAGAATTTTTGGATTTTCTTATACTGCTGATGCACAATCTATTCCCTTCCCCAGTTTCACTAATAACAAAAGTAATAATAACTGCAAGAAATAAGCAGTTTTCCTACAGGGGAGGAGTAGGTGTTCAGCAAAAAGGAAGAAATTGGTGGATGGGGGTCAGTGGTTGTAGAAGCAAAGAATAAAGGATAGATTTATTTTCTATCTCTCTAGGTAGATTAAACAGAAAAGATCCTTTTCAGATGTACAACTAGGACTCAGTTCAATTGGGGTCATAAATTAAATGTCTAAAGGTAGAATAATCCCTGCTGCCTAGGTCAGAGAAGACAAAGAATGCCCAGTACTAAATTCTGGTTTAACGAAATCCAAGAGCTTTCTCCTCTAGGGCACTTATTTCTGAAAGCCATTTCCTTAAGGCTTTCCCAGAAGTTCTGGAATGTATGAGTAGTCAGACTTAATACTCCACAGTAATGATAGTGGGCCCTGGGAGAAAATCCGTTCTTTGCTATGACAGTGAACTCTATGGATTTAATTCCTATCTCCCATGGATACTTACTATGCTCTGTTACAACAGACTTGAGCCTCCTGTCAGGGAAACATCTGGTTCAGACAAGGCTGAGTTGCACTGGACTAAGTAAGGCAGGGATGGGGTGGAGGTGGGGCCAGGAGGAGACTGACGGCCCTCTGCTCTCCCAACGCCTTGGGTGTACAGTGTATTAATAAAACACAACCCTATGGCAATCTGAATGTTCTCCCAAGGTCGTTCCAGTCTCTTGGGATGGGCTATTCTAACACTAAGAAATTAGAATAGTAAGTAAAAAATTTAGAATAGTAAGTAATATTAAGCAGAGACATTACTTTGTTAACAAAGTTCCATCTAGTCAAAGCTATGGTTTTTCCAGTAGTCATGTTTGGATGTGAGAGTTGGACTATAAAGAAAGCTGAGCACTGAAGAATTGGTGCTTTTGAACTGTGGTGTTGGAGAAGACTCTTGAGAATCCCTTGGACTGCAAGGAGATCCAACCAGTCAATCCTAAAGGAGATCAGTCCTAAATATATATTGGAAGGACTGATGCTGAAGCTGAAACTCCAATACTTTGGCCACCTGATGCGAAGAACTGACTCATTGGAAAAGACCCTGATGCTGGGAAATATTGAAGGTGCAGGAGAGGGGGATGACAGAGGATGAGATGGTTGGATGGTATCACTGATTTGATGAGTTTGAGCAAGCTCCAGGACTTGGTGATGGACAGGGAGGCCTGGCGTGCTGCAGTCCATGGGGTTGTAGAGTCGGACATGACTGAGTGACTGAACTGAACTGAATACTAAGAAAATAAGCTGAAAGTTAATATCCCTTAAAAGGAAAGAGACAAGTCCAAGGCTTCATTTCTTAAACCATCACTGTGATCCTTCTCTTGGCAAATTTCCATCTTTAACTCTTCAGGATAATGATCTGTGGGAGTGGAATGGTGTCTTTAGGTCTAGTGCTAAGGGATTTCTTGAGGTCATGTTGAAGATGAGTGATCACCCCATCCCCCACGCAGGACACTAAAGGCACAGAAATGGTGTCTTGATGACCATGGCATCATTGTGTAGATCGGTACACAGCGGACAAAAGACACAAAGGCAAACAAGCAACATGAGAGCACAAATCTCTCAGTAGCTGTAAAATGAACTCTGGAGGAAAAACAATGGGTTGGAACTCAGCAAGAAGGGGGGAAAAAGCCAGACCGATAATGAGGATGCAAGCACATGCCTACAATAAGGAATTCCAGGAGCTGGGGGATAGGAAGACTACCCCTGTGGCTCCCAGATGACTGGGAGGAGGCTGGGAGAATAGGGGTTAACAGAGCCCATCTGAAAGTTGGCATGCAGGGCAGCCTGGTAGGAAGTAAGACAGTCAGCAGCACCCGGACAGGAAAAGCCTGGGGCACTGGGAAAATCGCTGATTAGACAGTTTAAAGAGGAACCTGGCGGCAAAGTCAGTTCATTGAGGGATCTGTGTAGTTCCCATCCTTCTGGAGTGGCCTTAGAATCCCGCTGTCCGGAGAGTAAAAGGGGAGCAGGGGGTTTCCTTACGAAGAGAGCACCTTCTTGACACTTCAGGTGCCAGAGTTAGACCTGACAGGAGCATAAAGCCAACTCTGGGAGACAGAGTTCTTCACCAGCAGAAGATTAGGAAGCATGTCCTTGGGGTTGGGTGGAGCTCTGAGTGAGGACAGCTTTCCTCATGGACAGTGGGAGTCTGCACCCATTAGTCTTTGCCCATAGTACGCCCACACTCGCTGCCGCTCCGGTCAGTTCACAGACACTTAAAAACCCTACATCCTTGGAGGAAGGTACCCGCCCTCATCCCCAGGGAAAAATCAGTGAATTGTAAGAGAGAGGACCTACAGAGTTTGGAACTGATGATTTTCAGTCTCCAGCTCTGATTTCTCACCTAAGCACTTCAATTTTTCTCTTTACTTCAGGCTTTATAAATCTTCCAGATTTGCCAAAAAGAACATCTATCTGTCTGTGGGTGCTGGGCACAGGGCCCATATATGTCATTTACGCCAGGTTTGTTCACTGTCTTTTCAAATCTTCTATATCTTTACTGGTTTTTTATGTTTGTTTTTGTCTAGTTACTTGACCATTCACTAAGCCAGGTATATTAAACCTCCCCCTGGGGTTGATGATTTGTCTATCTCTCCTTTTGATTCTGTCCATTTTTGATTTATATGTTTTAAGGTTGCCTTATTAAGTATATACTTCTTCCTGGTAACTTGAATCTTTAACTATTACAAAATGTCCTTCTTTATATCTAATAATCCTTTTTGCATTAAAATCTACATGGTCTGATTTTATCACAGCTACCTTTTCCCATCATTTTGTTTTAACTCTTTCTATATCCTTATATCCTTTCTTTTATAAGCAATTATACACTTCAGTTTTGTTTATTTAAAATCTGTCTTTTTATTTTGCATGAACCTATTTATACTCATCGTAATTACTGACACATTTAGGCTTAAATCCACCAACCACCGAGATGCTATTTGTTCTCTCTTTTTTTTTATTTGTTCTCTTTTTCTCATTTTTTAAATCATTTTTCCTTCCATTAAAAAAAAATCAGTAAAAGTCACTCTTTTTGGTTTATCATAAATGTTTTGACAAGTGTACAAAGTGAGTAACCACTGCCACAATTAAGACACAAATAGTTCTATCACTCACCAAAAAATTCCTTCTTGCTTCCTCTTTGTAGTCAAACTCTCCTCCACATTAACCCCTGGAAGCCACTGCCATGTTCTATATGCCTACAGTTTTGCTCTTACCAGAATCTTTCTGACCAATTTTGGGGCTATTTTTTATTTATCTAGTTCTCCCCTCTCTTAGATTGGTAGAGATACTATTTCTTTAGTGATGACCCTAAATTATGACATATATCCTTGACTTGCCAAAGTCTAATATAAATTAATGGGCTTCCCTGGTGGCTCAGGGTGGAGAATCTACCTGTCAATGCAGGAGACAAACATCCCTGGGTTGGGAAGATCCCCTGCAGAAGGAAATGGCAACCCACTCCAGTATTCTTGCCTGGGAAATCCCACGGACAGAGGAGCCTGGTGGGCTCCATGGGGTTTCAAAAAAGTTGGACACAACCTAGAGACTAAACAACAACAACAAAATAAATTAATACTCTTACCACTTTCTGGACAATTCCTTTAAATCTATTTCCCAATTTCGGCCTAGACATAGACTCTATTGTTTCCATTTACATTAATTTTACATATGTTTAAAACCCTGCAAGAAATTATTTTTTTAAAGTCGATATTCATTTAGATGTATACTCATACATACTTTTTGTTTCTCTTCATTCTTTACTGCATTTCCACACTTCTATCTGAGATCATTTTATTTCTGCCTAAAAAAATACCTTTCAGTATTTCTTTTAGTGTGAGTTCTGCTGGTGAGAAGTTATATCAGGTTTTTGTCTGAAACTGTCTAGTTCACCTTCATTTTTGAAAGCTATCTCTTTCAGCATTTCATTCCACTATCTCTTTTCTTCTATTGTTTCTGTTGAGAAGTCAACTGCCAGAAGTTCCTTTGAAAATAAAGTTAGTTTTTTGTTTTGTTTTGTTTTTTGATTCTTTGCTGTTTTTAAGATCTCTCTATGTCATAGTTTGCAGCAATTTTAATATAATGCACCTAAGTGCAATTTTCTTTGTATTTATCCTGCTTGGGGTTCATAATCCTTTATCATATCCCACTAGTCTCTTATGCTCTTTTTTTGCAGGGGGTTAATTTTCCATCCTTTTCTCGTTCTCAGCTTCAGTATGTATTTTTTCCTAACCTATCTTCCAACTCATTAATTCTTTAGTCAGCTTCGTCTAACCTGCTATTTAATTCACACTGAGCTCTTTATTTCAGTTACTGTACTTTTCAATACTCAAATTTCTGTTTAATTCATTTTTTTTTAACACTGAGATAAAACTCATATCCCACACAATTCACAAAGCACCATTGTGCTTCCTGGACATGTGCATTCCTTCTTCAGAGAAATGTCTATGCAAGCCTTTTGCCTTTTTAAAGACTGGGCTGTTTCTCTCCTTATTGTTGAGTTGTAAGAGTTCTTTATATATTCTGAATACTAGATCCTTATCAGAAACACGATTCAAAAATAATTTCTCCCATTCTATAGGTTGTCTTCATTTTTTCTTTTGATACTGTCCTTTGAAGTACAATAATTTAAAATTTGATGAACTTCAGTTTATGTATGTCTTCCTTCTGATGCCACACCTAAAAAACTGTTACCTAATCCCAGGTCACAAAGCTTTATGCCTACATATTCTTCTAAAAGTTTTAGCTCTTAAATTTACACTTTTGATCCATTTTGAGTTGTTTGATTCTTTTTTATAATTTTCCAGTTTTTTGTTATTACTTGACTTCATAAACATAGTTAATTTAAAGTTGATAACCATTATATGGACCTCCTATAGATCTACTTTTTCTTACTAGCACTGCATATACAAAACAATGAAAGGTATTAGGGCTAGGATGATAGCATCTTCTACTAGAGAGGATTTAAATTTCTTATAGTCACTAGATATCTTGGATCAACTTAATCCAATGAGAGATTAAGATAATTTGAAGCTGGGTTTCAGTCCCTGTGAGACTGCTAAAGTCTATTTCCGGTTCACTGTTACTTCTAAATTGTATTCCTGTGGGACCCCAAAGCCTGGGGAAGTTTACTAGGGCTCCCCATTCCTTGGCCTGAATTCCAATTTTTGTCCTGTTAACCCTGTAAGGGTATTATTACAAGCTATGCTTGGCTTCTCTTCAAGAATAGCAGGTGCCTCTTAGCAAAAGCAGCTCCAAAGAAGCAGAAGGGTTGGTCTGAATTACCTAAACTGCTGTCCTAGTAGCAAAACTCAAAGTTTAAACTTTGAAGACAGGCATTACTTTATGCTTATGTGTAGCCTTCATCAGGTCCAGTGCAATGGTGGATATCTAATAAGTATGCTTTGTATGAAAGAATGAATGATACTGGTGAAAGTGAAGGCTTGCCACATCTACGTTTTAAAGTTTTTCATTTCCCAGGACATGGTAACAACATACTCTGGTAAAATAAGAGAGAAGCAAGCTTGAGGTTTAAAATATGGTCTTCATTACTTCCTTAGGGGCCTTTCAAAAACCACAGTCCATCAAAGGACAGGAGAAGAATGAATCCACCTCATATAAAGGGCATATTTGAAATTAGTTGTAGTGATTGAGACTCCAGATTTAAATCTCAGGCATTCTCTGGTAACCCTAAGTCCACCAAAGGGAGGAACTACCCACAAAATTCTAAAAATGAGCACATATCAAAGTCTTCTATGGGGCCATTTGGGGCTTGAAGGTTTGGCCATCTAATTCCTGGGCCATATGTGAAAATAGCTCCACCAGTTACCCCAAATTCCTTAACAGCACACTGCCTTTCTTAACTGACACTAGTATGAAAACAGAAAAAAAGTCATCACTGACTTCTAATCCTGTGTCCAATAAGTGGCCACGTGCTGCTGATTTTTCCTCTGTGATATCTGTGACATCTGTCTCCTTTCCATTCCCTCTGCTACTGCTACCACACAGTGAAAGTGAAGGTCGCAGTCGTGTCCAGCTCTCTGGAGACCCCACGGTCTATACAGTCCATGGTATTCCCCAGGCCAGAATACTGGAGTGGGTAGCCGTTCCCTTCTCCAGGGGATCTTCCCAACCCAGGGATCGAACCCAGGTCTCCTGCATTGCAGACAGATTCTTTACCAGCTGAGCCACAAGGGCAGCCCAAGAATACTGGAGTGGGTAGACTATCCCTTCTCCAGCGGATCTTACTGACCCAGGAATCGAATTGGGGTCTCCTGCACTGTAGGCAGATTCTTAACCAACTAAGCTATCAGGGAAGCTACCACATGGGGGCCCTTGTTACTCTGCCCCCGAATTAGAGGCTCAGCCTTCCTGAAACAACAGCTCTGTTATATCATTTTCCTATGAATAAATCTCCCTTCACTCCCATGGACTCTCAGAATGAAGTTCAGACTCCTTGGTCTGGCATTCAGGGCTCTCTTCAGCCTTGTTTCAAGCAGTCTCCTCACATATACTCTGGTTCAGCCAAACTCTTTTACTTACCTCCCTCTGAAGGTGGTGAGTGTGTTTCTATGTTCTCTTTGATCCTGAAATGTCTTCTTTCCTTTTGGACTGTCCTTCCACTCTAACTTCCCTTCCACACTCATGAACTCTTTTACTTTTCCGTTTCTAATTATGAAAGCATTTTCATTCACTAAAAACCGAGCTCAAATTTCACCTGTCTGCTTACTGTATGTAAAGCATTTACTATATCTGGTACAGGATAAAATCTTCAATATATATATATATTTTATATATATATTTCAATATATATTGAAATATATATATGTTTCTATATATATTGAAATATATATATATATTTCTATATATATATACACTTTAAAATAAAGTGTGTGAGTGTGATACAATTTTCAATCAATGGTGAAATGCAAATTGCATGGCAACTTTTCAAAAAATTAAACTGTGTAAGTCACATTATATATAAAAATTGACAGTGGTCCAGTGGCTAAGCTCTGTGCTCCCAATGCAGGGGGCTTGTGTTCAACCCCTGGTCAGGGAACTAAAGAGTTCCCATGCTGCAACCAAAGATCCCATGTGCCACAACTAAGATCGAAGATCCTACGTGCTGCAACCAAGACCTGGCATAGCCAAATAAATAAATTAAAAAAAAAAAACTGATTTCATGGAGATGGCTTAAAGGCTATAAAGTAAAAGATAAAACTGTAAGACTATCAGGAGACAATACAATGGAATATCTTAAAGACCTTAGGGCATGAAAGGCTTTCTTAAATATGGCAGTAAAAGCATTAGCCACTGAAAAACGAAAGTACATTAAAATCGAGAACTTTTATTAGCCAATAGAAAATATGAAAAGGAAAAATAAAATAGCGTAGAAGAATATGTCTACCCATATAACCAATAAAAGGATTAATATTCCTAATAGGCAATTCATTAAACAATATATCTAGATGGTCAATAAAAATTAGAAAAGCCCTCAAACTCACAGTAATCAGATTGTTGCAAATTTGCAGATAATTAATAATCCTATCAGCAAATTAAAACTGATAAGACAATAACTAAAATTAAATGTAAAACTATAGCTCAAATTAAAAATCTGATCATACTAAACATTAGTAAGGTTGCAGAAAAATGAAACTCTTATATATTGCTGGTGGGGGTGAAAAGTACTAATAACTACTTTGGGAAAGTTAAAGGAAATCAGTCCTGAATATTCATTGGAAGGACTAATGCTGAAGCTCCAATACTTTGGCCACCTGATGGGAAGAACTGACTCATTGGAAAAGACCCTGATGCTGGGAAAGATTGAAGGCAAAAGGAGAAGGGGGTGACAGAGGATGAGATGATTGTATGGCATCACCATCCAGTTGGATGGACATGAGTTTGAGTAAGCTCTGGGAGATGGTGATGGACAAAGAAGCCTGGTGTGCTGCAGTCCATGGGGTCGCAAAGAGTTGGACACGACTGAGTGACTGAACTGAACTGAACTGACTTTGGGAAATAGTTTGGAAGTGAAAGGGAAAGTGAAGTTGCTCAGTCGTGTCTGACTCTTTGCGACCCCGTGGACTGCAGCCTACCACGCTCCTCCATCCATGGGATTTTCCAGGCAAGAGTACTGGAGTGGGTTAGTTTAGCATTATATAAAAAGGAAGATATGCCAATTTTTAAAACCAGAAATTCCACTACTAGGTATACACCCTAGTAAACACAAACGAGAATTGTTCACTATAGTATCGTTTGCACTAGTCCCAACTGAAGACAACCTAAATGCCCAATGATAATGAAATGGATAAGTAAATTGTGGTGAACTGATAAAAGGAAACCCTACAGCAATGAAAATACACAAGGCACAGCGACATGCACCAGCGTGGGTGAGTCTCGCTAACTGTGGCAAAGAAGCAAGGCACAGAAGGATGCAGATGGCACAGCCCCACCATGTAAAGTTCAGAGACACGCAGACAATGCTTTTAAAGGTGAGCACCTAGAGGCCACAGTTCAACAAAAGCGATGACAGTAACTATCATTGTCACAAAGTCAGGAGAGTGGGGAGGAAGAGAGAGCTCTGACTGGGGAAGACTACACAGCAGGGACTTTTGAAATGCTGATAATGTTCTATGTATTGACCTGGGTGGTTATGTACTTTGATGTTTGCCTATAATTACTCACCTTTTATATGTATATATTTTACATATTTTTCTATATCAACATTGCAAATTTAAAAAACTGAAAAACAGAAGAGTCTCAGATTGATCGGTGATATCTACCACAAATGCAGGGATGAGTCTGTGCTGATACACGTTGGTTCACAGGTCTTCCTTCAGCAATCAAGCTAAACACGAGCTCCTTCTTTAATGCCTGTCTCACATTCTCGAGCAATTATTACCTATGCCATTTATGGGACACCTCATATCTACAATGCTTTGATTATAGCTGTTTATGTAAATGTCTTCTTCCCTTTCAACTACAGCATAAGCTTCTGAAGGGTCTGGACTATCTTACAATTAAACAGTTAACTGTAGCTTAATCTACCCAGTGCTTAGTGTATGCTAATCATTTATAGGCATGGCCTTATTTAATCTTTATAGTAACTCTATGAGGTATTTATTATAATCTCTATATTTTTGATACTAAATCTTGGAGAAGTTGTTATTTATCCACGGAAACAGCTGTGAAATAGCAGAGTTTGAACCCACAAATCTGAACCCAGAATCTGAACCCACAAACTCCTATTCAATGCTCTTTTGTCAGATTTGTATTTTCCTCATCTTATACAATACCTTGAATATAGTAAGCACCCAATAATTATTTATTAAGTGAAAATGAGAGGATGAAGGGCCATGAAATTTTATAGCAAGAAACAGAGGGATAGTACAAAAGAATATCCTTGATGTATCAGTTTTAAAATCCTAGAGTATATATATATAAAAGGTTATGATTCCATCTGTTAAAAAGAGAATCATGTATGTTAGCCATAAAAATAAGCTACTGGGATATTCTAGTTAAAAGGAGGGAATCCAAAACTTAATGTGCTTTAAGTCCATTTGCTGTATTTGAATGGCTGGCAGTTCAAAAAGCAAATGGCAAAAGCACGTCTCATGAAGCACCCTGGCCACTGTGCAGACGGAACCAAGCTAAGGGGTTACTGACCAATGCAGTGGCTCTATGAACGCCCTGAACGGATCATCTGTTCTTCGTCCAGTCTTGAGAATTCAGGATGAATGGGATGAAGATGGGGGTAAATGAGAAGGGCGAGCACTATCTTGGGGCACTGCTAAAGAGTTCAGGCAGCAGTCTTCTTGCGGAGCCCCAAGGAAGGGAGTGGAAAGAGGTTTAAGACAATGGGTGCTTTCAGGAGTTCCCTTAGTACCCAGAAGAGAAGAGAGGAGCAGAGGGAAGGTTCAAATATCCGGGGGAAAGGAAAGTACTTATTGATCCATTGCAAAAGAAGCGTTGTGATCAAAGAATCAATTGCTGACGTTACAGCAAAAAGAAAGCAACAGTGGGCCTTCCCACATTCCTGCCTTTCCATGCCAGGCTCCTCGCCCCCTGACTATCCCCACCCCCAACTTCTGGGGACAATTGAGCTGTGTCTCTGGCATGTGTGGAGCTGCAGGTCATGGCCACATTTAACGAGAACATTCATTCTCTACAGGCGCTACAGGGCTCCTCAAAACGCCCTTTGTGTCACTGTGCCTTTCTCTCCATCCCCCTCAACACTAATTTAATCAAGATGTCCTAGCTCGTAGATGCGTGGACTTGTCAGTTCCGCATTCTTCGCGGCATTAGGGTTTCGAAGCAAAATATGTAGGGTTGAAACCAGCAAGTCGAGGAGATGGGGTCAGGGTCACCAAGCCAGAGCGTGGCAATCTTTTGTGTAAACTGTAGGCTTAAAGAGCGCACTAGGTTTGTGACACACTCTTACAATTTTTTATTAACCCTAAATACTCTGGAGAGGTCAAGAAATATTTTCTAAAGCAAATACACGCCTGTATCAGAAGCAAAAAAAGAAAGAAAGAAAGCCAAACAAAAAACAAAGGGGGGGAAAAAAGACAGGATTTACTCATCAGTGGTGTTTTTAGAATGTAGAACTAAAAAAGAGCAGCTTGCTGCCTGCTATTTCTCTCCTAGTCTCTACTTCACTCACCCAAAATTTTGCAAAATCTGAAAACTTCAATTGTCTTACCTATAAACTACATTTAAATTCAAACATGTCTTTCTTAGCTGCTTCTCTAGACCACAGCCAGAAGTAAATCTCAAAACTGTGGTAGGGAATTAAACTAGTAAGAAAAATAAACAAGGAAACCATCTGGAGCCCTGGGTCCCTGCCCAGGTTACCTGATTTCTATGCTGTGGTATCTCCTGAAAAGAGCCTCACTGCTCATCACCACTTTCCTAAGTTGATTTGTGTGATGCCCAGCAGAGCCTCTGAATTCTGAGTCTTGCAGGCCACGAGTCAGATTCAAGGAAGCGTAAGGCAGAGCTGGGGAACTTTGACAACCTATCTGAGGAACTGATTTGGGTCTGTGTTGAAATTCCTCTCGTCAACTACAGATCCATATCGTCATGACCTCTTGCTGGGGACATCTAACCCATTCCCTCCATTATCTGCTTGCCAGTTTAATTAACTCACATCACCACGAACAGAAATATAGCCAAAAGAGTACTGTTTCACAACCCATGAGAGGATTTTCAGAAACCCAGTAAGCAGGACTCCAGACTATTACAGGGTGTGTCTTCTATAGCTTTTGGAGGAAGAAGAATCTTAAGTTCAATTCCATTTCCTCTTGCCTAGATCAAGTCAACAATTGGTCTGGGGTTAGAAACCATCCTAAATGCCTAGGCTAATCCCTAAGTTCTCATGTAATTCTACAAACCCAATTAATCTCCCTGACATGAAAAACTAAAATGATTTTCAGCTCCCTCGCAAAGCCGTGCTAAAAAAGCTCACTACCCTCTAGTAAACAAACATCTTCTCCACGCTACATCTTAAGGTAAGAACTGAGCCTTTGCCCTCCACCTCATGTTGCTGACTTGCATATTTTCTCTCTTTCTCTGGAAAAACTGATAAGAAATGCTTACTTGATGCTGTCAAATCATGACTATGGCCAGTAGCTCTGGCTTTTTTGTCAGGGCAAAGAAAGGATGGCAGAAATTTGGGAACAGGGCCAGCAGAGACAGCCTCTGGGATATTGAGAAGATGATCACATTTTACCATATTCTCTAACCAAAAGATGAGCACATCTGTGTTGGAGATTAGAAATGGCTCTGGGTTAAACAAAAGGTATTTGGTCCAAGAGTTGCCCAAGAGGAGAAACAACACCTTGTAAAACTTCATTTAATGAGATTTACAATATATTTAATAAAATCAGCTACTCTAATTCTTAAAAGAATAACCCAGCAGTTATATAGAGATAATCTAGAGAAGATGATTTTTTTAATCTCATAATTTTTCCAGGATTTAAATCTATAGCACAAAATATAAGCCCTGTGCATTCTGATTTCAAATATAGCTGGAATGTCTCCCCATCTTCTCTTTGCCTCCTCCTACTATCTTAATTTAGGACCCCATCATTTCTTACATGAACCATCAAGACAGTTTTATTTAACTGTATTTGCTTTACTAAACTCTCTCACAACCAAACATTTCAGAGTAATCTTTCTATAAGGCAAATCTGTCCATGGTACGCCCTTGGTACAACCCATTACTGTGACTCTTTCTGTTAAGAAGCAGGGATAGATGCTGAAAAGTAGTGGGCAAAGATGAGGAGAAATAGGATATTTGCATTGTCTCAAAAATGCTTTCCAAAAGTTATCCGAAGTGCAAGGGAAAGAAAGTAACTAATGGTAAAGCAATCTGCAGACATCTCTTAGCCAGGTAATCAGAATGATCACCACTAGTAATGGGAAAAACGAACTAGAAGTGGCTACTGATAAAATACACAGCATCACTCATGTGGTGCTCTTGCCAAAACCTGTGTAATCAGATCTAATCATGAGGAAACAGCAGACAAACCAAGACTGGAGGATATTCTGCAAAGTAACTGGCCGGAACTATCCACAAGTGTCAGTCTTGAAAGACAAAGGAAGATAAGAGGAAATGCCAGCGATTAGAGGGGATGAGTGGGATGGTGCCATATGTAATCCTGAACCGGATTCTGAACCAGAAACGACACGAGTGGGGCAACTGGTAAAACTTGACTTAGACCAGTAGATTAGGTACTAGTATTGAATCAGTGTTAATTTCCTGATTTTGACCATTGTACTGTGGTTATATGAGATTTTAACATTAGCGGAATTTAGGTGAAGGGTATATAGGAATTTTTATACTGCTTTTGTAACTTTTTAAGTCTGAAGTCATTTTCTAAATGAAAAGTTAAAAAAAAAAAAGCACAATAACATTACGAGCCTTCCCCTTTGTTGAATTCGGACTGTAATCTCTGCAGTGAGGCACGCAAGCCCGGCCTGCCTCTTCATCCTCATCACTTGCCATCTTCCATAGGCGTGCTTGCTGTCCTCACCCAGAGCATCTGCAGTTCCCGGACACGATTTGCTTGTCTTCTGCAGATGCTGTTTCACCTCCCAGGGATCCCTGTTCACCACCCTACCTCCCTTCTCCACGGAAGCACCCATTCCTACACTGCTCTGTCATTGGTAATTTCTGTGCCCGTGTCGCCCCTGGATCTGCTCCGAGGTCAGGGTCCTCGCCATGACATCTCAGTCTCTGGCAACAGGTTACACAGAGTCAAACTCAGACACTGTCTTCAGCAGGAACCACGATAATACCAAACAGTTCTCTAAAAATTCCTGCACTTCATCCCAGGATTTCAGGGAGCAGTCTTGGAAATATGACTCCAAACCCGTAGTTGAACAGATAGAAAACCAAGTTTTAGATTAAAAAGTGAGGTCACATTGTGAGTCAGTGTCAAAGCAGGGAAGAGACTCTTACTACTAAATCAGGGTCTTCTTTGATTCGTAAACTACAAAAAAGGCCTCTTTATTCTAAACCAACAAAATACTGCAGCACCTACGCAGGCAGAAATGTCTGGGCCGAGCGTGGTGCTTGGGGAAGCATTTAATAAACGCTTGCTAAAGCGGGCTGAATCAGCAGGGAGCAGTAGCACATTGCCTTACTTCATTCGGGCTGCACCTGAACGAGGTGTGACTCTCTGGCCTGATCTACCCAAGATACCTGGCTGCATCGTGCAGTCAAAAAGGTTCGGCTGGAATAGGCTAAGTGAGAAGGACCTATCTGGAGAAAGCAGACGCCTGGCTCTCCTCCTGGGCTGGTGAGAGGCTGAGGCAGAGATTCCGCATAGCCCCGAGCTATGTGGTATCAGGCCAGAGGCGACATGCTCGGATCACATCCTTACATCAACCTGGGGAGGAAGCCCATCCCTTGTGTCAGAAATCATCTGCTCTGATTACAACACCCTTTTTAATCTTCCTGGCCCAGGAGAGGATATGCACTGATAACTTTAATAATGCCAGCAGGTACAATTAATTTCCATTCCTGCTCTTCATAGACTGCTATGTGAAGGGGACTGGAAGGACAAAATTAAACTCCACTGGGGTTTTAGCCTGCAGCTCCAAAACAGACAGACTGTTCAGAACTCAGCACAGAAAACCTCATCCTGTGTTGGATTGATGCTAGTCTATGAATGCTTGAAAGATCTGTGTGGCCTAGGGGGCAAAGGTCAATGAAATTAAATCACATTTAAAAGCCCAGGCAGGATTTGATATGAGTCTAATGAACCTAGGAATCTAGCAAGATTTAATCCAAATGATAACTGAAATATTTTACGTTGTTTCAAAGAGCAACATCAATTTTATCAATCAGTGTGCTCTGCATTTAATGTATTCCTAATGTAAAGTGTTTTTGTATCTCTAACAAGTTTCTTTTTCAAATCAAAAACCTGTTAACATCAACTAGAAAAGGAGTCTTGATTTATAGAACATTTCTCTTCCAAAGCAGTTTTATATCCTTTCCCACTATTATCCTCACAGAGTGGGCAAGAAGGATGCTTGATCATTTAGTTTACCAAAGGGTGTGCAGAAGTCTGGGATGGTCAAACTTCACTCTAAAACTCAAGAATGTAACGCTAGAGTTGGAAGGGAATTTTTTGAAAATAAAATTCCGTCTCCAGCTTATGCTGTTGTATTTCTCCTCAGTATTAATAAAGTGAGGCTAGGAAACGTATGTAAAACATGAATGGAGTTTCTGTTGAGGACACCACAGTCAAGTTCAATTCAGTCGCTCAGTCATGTCCAACTCTTTGTGACCCCACGGAGTGTAGCATACCAGGCTCCTCTGTCCTCCACTATCTCCCGGAGTTTGCTCAAATTCATGTCCAATGAGTCGGTGATGCCATCCAACCAGCTCATCCTCTGTCATCCCCGTCTCCTCCTGCCTTCAATCTTTCCCAGCTTCAGGGTCTTTTCCAGTGAATCACCACAGTCTCCCAAGATTTCAAAGTCCAAACCGAATGACATCTGCCCAGATCCCATTCTTTCCGACCCCTTTAGAACACTACCATTGCATCTCGCTCTTCTCACTTAGGTTCTATGAGCCATGCGATTCTCATTTTCCTTTTCCCCTTTTAATTTGCTCTTCTCTCCTCTTTGCTGGCTCCTTACAATCTCTCTCTGGGCCTCAACCTCTCCTTTCTCCAAACACTCACTTGCATGCCTTCCACTGTCAGCTTTATGGGATTAATTTGCAGATTTCCCTTCCAGCCCTAACCCTCACTGAATTTTCACATCGTTACACCTAAAACTGAACTCAGGAAGCAAAGTATTGACCTGGTAGGTTGGTCCCACCTCTGCTACTCTGCCTGACTCTCAGATTCTTCACTAATTAAAGGGCTGACCTAGAATCTGTGACTCTATCACATGTGTGAAATCAAAGTGTTAGTAGCACGACTGAGCATGTCAGACTCTCTGCGACCCCATGGACTGTAGCCCGCCAGGCTCCTCTGTCCATGGGATTCTTCAGGCAAGAATACTGGAGTGGGTTGCCATTCCCTTCTCCAGGGGATCCTCCTGACCTGGGATTGAACTCGGGTCTCCTGCATTGCAGGCAGATTCTTTACTGTCTGAGGCACAAGGGAAGCCTCACTCTTTCACACACTTTCCCCCAATAAACGACAACTCCAACTTCCAATTGCTCAGGCCAAAATGCTTGGAATCATCTTTAACTCTTTTTTCCCCACACACCACATTCGATCCAGCAGCAAATGCTACTGGCTCCATCTTCAAAATATATCTGACTCTGACCTTATCTGACGACCTCCACATCTGTTCCACCATCACCTCCTGCCCAAATTACTTACAGGGGCTTCCTTAACTGGTCTTCTTGGTCCGCTCCTACCTTGTACCTCCTCCAGTCTTCTTAGCACAGCGGCCAGAACAATCCAATTCCAACAGAAGCCAGACTTTATCAATTCTCTGTTCCACCTCCTGATCCTCGCCCACATCACTCACCACTCTCCATCTTGCCCACTGAGTGCAAGGCCATCAGGCTGTTTCTTTAATAAGAAAAACACACTCCCATCTCATGGCCTTAGACACGTTTCCCCTGCCTGAAATACTTTCCTCAGAGAGCTAAATAGCAAACTCCCTCATTTCTTCCAAGAATCAAGTCAAATGTCAATTTATCAATGAGGCCTTTCCTGAGCGCCCTATATGAAACAACAGTGTCCTGGCACCTCCATCATCTTTACCCTATTTATTTTGACAGGACACTGAAAAGTGTGCTCTCAGTGCAGGGGGCGTGGGTTTGATCCCTGGTCGAGGAACTAAGATCCTGCATACCAAAAAAAAAAAAAAAAATCCTGTTCTTTCAGTTCCCATTGCCATTATCCAAAAAGTGGTTTCTATTATCCCCTGAATTGCTGTAGTGGGCTCTCAAACAGTTTCTTCCACCCTAAACCACACTGCGCCACCACTGCTGCTGGAAACAATGTTTTTCAATATTCCACTGCCCCACCTAGAATGGTCAGTGGCTTTCTTTGACCAGTAGCCGAACTCCTTGGGTTGGCATTCAAATCCCTGTACCCTCAGGCTCCAAGCCCATCCCACACCACTGGGGAAATCAAGCCTCTGCAGCTGTCAGCCTGCTCTCATGACTGGCATCTCTAACGGGGTCAAAGAGACAGGAGAGGAAGTTGGCGCCAGGTAATATGGAAATAATCAAAAGATATTTCCAGAAGATAAGACATGGATGGTTAATTAAGAATCCTGGCAGATAATTAAAATAACATCAGCTCAATTTGTTGCCGTGTATGAAGCTTGCCTGACTCACCTCTCATAAATCTGTGCCTTTTCCAAACTTCTACAAAAAGTGAAAGTGCAAGTCCAAACTTCTATAGACAACTAATTATCTGAACCATTCATTAAATTGATGTTTTAAGTTGTAACCTGCTTCTGGAGTCTATGACCGGTCTATCCAACTGAGATTTAAGAAATCTAAGATCTTGAACCATGTTTTAAGCTTGTTCTGCAGCTCTTTTACAGTGTCAATTTGATTACCAAGCAATTAAAGACAATCTAATAATATTTACTAAAATGAACTAAATGACCTGATAGTGGTACTCCTGGATTTAAATAAAGCAGTGTGCTCTCTCTTTCTCTTTTTAAAGTGTCCCTGAAAGAAGAATCAGGTGGGCTCTGCAGTTTTCCTGTCTGAGAACTCAAGAACCCAGAAAAGACACTGATTCACAGAGCTGCAAAAAGAGAAAGCTTTTTTCTACTCTCCACCCTTAAAACGAACATCAAAAGGAAAACAAGGCCATGGGGAGAGGCAAGGCACGAAAGGATGCGATGCTACTGTGGGCAAAAGGAGTGGATTATCTTGGCTGTGGAGAAGAGACGATTAAAGCTAGAGACTGGATCTCCCAGTTTGCCTTCTGTATTTCCTCACTACCCTATATGATAACACAGTGCTAAAAAAGATTAGCTTAGAGAGGCAAGGGCTACCCTAGCAGGGAGAAGGCACAAGGGCACACTCTTCCACATGAACAGAACCAGAGCACTGCAGAGCGCTTTCTTTCTTTCCTTTCTTAACTTTATTGAGGAATAATTAAAAACCATAACTGTATTTATTTAAAGTCTACAACTTTTCAGTGATCAGTGCAAAGAAATAGAAGAAAACAATAGAATGGGAAAGACTAGAGATCTCTTCAAGAAAATTAGAGATATCAAGGGAACATTTCGTGCATAGATGGGCTCAATAAGGGACGGAAATGGTATGGACCTAACAGAAGCAGAAGATATTAAGAAGAGGTGGCAAGAATACACAGAAGAACTGTACAGAAAAATCTTCATGACCCAGATAATCACGATGGTGTGAACACTCACCTAGAGCCAGACATCCTGGAATGTGAAGTCAAGTGGGCCTTAGGAAACATCACTACGAACAAAGCTAGTGGAGGTGATGGAATTCCAGTTGAGCTATTTCAAATCCTGAAAGATGATGCTATTAAAGTGGCGCACTCAATATGCCAGCAAATTTGGAAAAATCAGCAGTGACCACAGGACTGGAAAAGGTCAGTTTTCATTCCAATCCCAAAGAAAGGCAATGCCAAAGAATGTTCAAACTACCACACAATTGCACTCATCTCACACACTAGTAAAGTAATGATCAAAATTTTCCAAGTCAGGCTTCAACAGTATGTGAACCATGAACTTCCAGATGTTCAAGCTGGTTTTAGAAAAGGCAGAGGAACCAGAGATCAAATTGCCAACATCCGCTGGATCATAGAAAAAGCAAGAGTTCCAGAAAAACATATATTTCTGCTTTATTGACTACGCCAAAGCCTTTGAGTGTGTGGATCACAATAAACTGTGGAAAATTCTGAAAGAGATAGGAATACCAGACCACCTGATCTGCCTCTTGAGAAATCTGTATGCAGGTCAAGAAGCAATGGTTAGAACTGGACATGGAACAACAGACTGGTTCCAAATAGCAAAAGGAATATGTCAAGGCTATATATTGTCACCCTGCTTATTTAACTTATATGCAAAGTACATCATGAGAAACACTGGGCTGGATGTAGCACAAGCTGGAATCAAGATTGCCAGGAGAAATATCAATAACTTCAGATATGCAGATGATCCCACCCTTAAGGTAGAAAACAAAGAAGAACTAAAGAGCCTCTTGATGAAAGTGAAAGAGGAGAGTGAAAAAGTTGACTTAAAGCTCAACATTCAGAACTAAGATCATGGCATCCGGTCCCATCACTTCATGGCAAATAGATGGGGAAACAGTGTCAGACTTTATTTTTTTAGGCTCCAAAATCACTGCAGATGATGATTGCAGCCATGAAATTAAGATGCTTACTCCTTGGAAGAAAAGCCATGACCAACTAGACAGCATATTCAAAAGTAGAGACATTACTTTGCCAACAAAAGTCCATCTAGTCAAGGCTACAGTTTTTCCAGTAGTCATGTATGGATGTGAGAGTTGGACTATAAAGAAAGCTGAGCGCTGAAGAATTGATGCTTTTGAACTGTGGTGTTGGAGAAGACTTTTGAGAGTCCTTTGGACTGCAAGGAGATCCACCCAGTCCATCCTAAAGGAAATCAGTCTTGGATATTCATCAGAAGGACTGATACTGAAGCTGAAACTCCAATACTTTGTCTACCTGATGTGGAAAACTGACTCATTTGAAAAGACCCTGGTGCTGGGAAAGATTGAAGGCAAGAGGAGAAGGGACGACAGAGGTTGAGATGGTTGGATGGCATTACCAACTCAATGGACATGAGTTTGAGTAAACTCTGGGAGTTGGTGATGGACAGGGAGGCCTGGTGTGCTGCAGTCCATGGGGTCTCAAAGAGTCAGACACGAGCAAGTGAACTGAACTGAAAGTCTACAAAGTGATGATCTGATATACATATACATTGTAGAATGAACACCAAGATCAAGATGATTAGCATATCTACCACTTCACATAGTTAACTCTTTGTGTGTGTAGTGAAAAGGCTTAAGATCTACTCTCAGCAACTTTCAAGTACACAAGCTATATTATTAACTGTATGCTTTACTAAAGAGCCTCAGAACTTATAATTAAATATTTGTGCCCTTCAAGCTATGTCACCCCATTTATCCCTCAACCCCTGGCAACCATCCTTCTGTTCTTTATGTCTATGAAATTGGTTTTATTAAAAAATGATTCCATATATAAGTGATACCCTATAGCATTTACCTTTATATGCCCAGCTCATTTCACTTAGCATAATTCCCTCTTCCTTTATCCACGTTATCACAAATGGGAGGATCTTGTTTTTTTTTAATGGACAGATAATATTCTTGTGTGTGTGTGTGCACATGCATGCATCAAGTCACTTCAGTCGTGTCTGACCCTTTTGCAACCACATGTACTTGATAGCTCACCAGGCTCCTCTGTCTATGGAATTCTCCAGGCAAGAATACTGGAGTGGGTTGCCATGCCCTCCTCCAGGGGATCTTTCCAACCCAGTGATCAAACCCACATCTCCTGCATTGCGGGCAGATTCTTTACCTCTGAGCCACTGGGGAAGTCCATGTGTGAGTATGTGTGTGTGTGTGTGTGTGTGTGTGTGTGTGTGTAAACATTCTGGGAAGGAAAAGTGAGCATATAAGTAATATTCTCCAGTGCAAAGATGAGGAAACTAAAACCTAATGTAGTGAAAGAATTCCACTGAGCCAGCCAGTACCCAGGTCAGCCAGAGGTCTGAGGTCAAGGTTCCGGGCTAAACTCGAATATAGAGGAAGACAGAGCAAGAAGAGGGGAAAAAAGAAGAGGGGAAACTCTCTCCTTGCCTTGTATCACGTGGAAGTAGGGTATTTTCAAATGAAAGCATTCCTATAAACAAGTGACTTGCAGGAAGGTACAAATGAGATTCTGGATTACTTCTGGACATACCAGAACATGTTCGAGCAGAGAGTCACAACAACATAGCCAAAGAACCATAAAGAATGTAGGAATGGGCTGTGGGATAAGCAGCAAATAGAGTGATGCCTAATCATCAAAAACCACGTTTTTAAAGAGGATGCAGTGACACGGAAAAAATGTTCAGCTAAAATGATAATAAAAAAAATTATACAAAATAATATACAACATAATTTTAATTTTCTACAGAAAAATACACACAGAAAAAAGACTGTAAAGAAATATACCTTACAATATTAATACTAATTCTAAGTAACCATTAATTTCTTTTTATTATTTTTGTTTTCCCCTCAATATGCTGGAAGAATATGTATTACTTTAACAATTAGGAAAAAAGTAAACTAAGCTAAGGGATTTTTGTTTGCTTCCAAATCAAAGGTGACAGAAGATGTTGCTACTCAGTCTTGTCCCTGGGCTTTACCCATAACTACTTAGCTCAACACAGGATGATTCCAAGAGCTCGTAAGAAATAAGTTCCTATGGACTTTCAAAGACATGAGTTAGTGCAGACAAAATTAGTGGGTAACTGAAAGCTTCATGTTGGCTAAATACTAGGAAAAGCTGGATAGAGATCCTAATGATTTGTGGAGCACACAGTCAAAGACAGAAAAGAAAAAAACACAATAAAAAGGCTAAGGGGTGGGCATGATCAGGTAGAAAAACCATCAGATCTGAAAAGTTCAGTATCTTAAAGGAAAGAAGAGAATGGAAAAACTGAAGATGCTATCTCAAAAGAAGGAGAATTTTTTTTTCACATTTTAATTAAAAATCATGTTCAGACAAGCAGGAAGAAAGTCAAAGAAAAACTCCTGACAAAGACAAATAGGGGAATCAAAAGAAGCCAGTCCTGCGAGGAGGGAGGCTGAAATCAGATACCTATTTTCTCTCCGGACAAGCTGGGCAAGAAGCTGAGTCAGAAGAGCACAAGGGAAATTCTGGCCTGACAAAAGTACCCAAAGGTATTACTGCAGAATGCCCAAGTCATTCATTCCTTTCATAAGCACCTTCCCAATACAATGGCTGCTACCTTTCTACATGCAAGGGAGCAGACCACAGTGATGTGAAGAGATGACACAGGAAGTGGGCCACGTAGCCACAAATCCCAATTCTGCCACCAATCGGGTGTACGGCCTTGAATGAATTGCTTAACCTCTGCCCATGTTCTTATCTATAAATGGAGATGATAAAACCACTACCCATCTTTAAGGGCATTGTGATGATTAAATAGGTTAATACATGTAAAGTACTTAGCATGGTCCTTAGGCATGGTTACCACTCTTTTAGTATTCAGTAGGGCTTCCCTGGTGGCTCAGAGGGTAAAGTGTCTGCCTGCAATCCGGGAGACCCAGGTTTGATCCCTGGGTTGGGAAGATCTTCAGGAGAAGGAAATGGCAACCTACTCCAGTATTCTTGCCTGCAAAATCCCATGGACAGAGAAGCCTGATAGGCTACAGTTCATGGGATCACAAAGAGTTGGACATGACTGAGCGACTTCACTTTCAGTCATTCAGTCGTGTCCAACTCTTGGTGACCCCATGGACTGCAGCACACAGGCCTCCCTGTCCATCATCAACTCTCAGAGCTTGCTCAAACTCAAGTTCATCAAGTCAGTGATGCCATCCAACTATCTCATCCTCTGTCATCCCCTTCTCCTTCTGCCTTCAGTCTTTCCCAGCACCAGGGTCTTTTCCAGTGAGTCAGTTCTTCACATCAGGTGGCCAAAGTATTGGAGCTTCAGCTTCAGCATCAGTCCTTTTGGTATTAGCTATAGTTTTTATTTCTATTATTGCTGTGAGTCTAAACAATTGATACCTAGCCAGCTTCTACACCATTAGTGTAGTTTCTCCTGGGAGTAATACATTTTTATAAACTACTATCTATTTTCATGGTGCCTGATGAATTATATTAGTAATCTTTTCTCAGAGTAGGATCTTATAATCAAATATAGGAAGTACAGAGATTATCAATTGATGTTAAAAAATATCAGATAAACAACTGAACTGGCACCCAAAATATGTATGATAGCACCATAAATAATACAACAGGCTTTTTACTGTGTGAGAAAAATGTAGCTGTAAAATAGAGGGTTCAGACTATCACCCTAATCTGGGGGGGGGGGTCATAGTGGCATCATTATTGGTGGCTTTATTTCCTGATGTGATGCAATATGAAGTATACAACATAGCCTACTATATATCATAGTTGAAAATATATATCATGAATAGGTTTGGTCTACAGCACCACCTTCCAATTTACAGGAAATACAGGGTATGGGAAGAAGTTAAATAACAAAACAAGGAAGCAAGTAGGCAAATCTAGAAGGAGGGAGAATCTGTAGGACACTGGCCTGGTCTATGCAACAAATCAGTATCATGGCAAAGAAATAGTACTAGACTAAAGGAGACTTAAGGGACATAAAACCACTGTGTATTAGATACTAGCTTGGGAAAACCAGGTGTCAAGGACATTTTAGAACAATTAGGTAAATATTTACATGGTTTGCACATTAGATGAAAATTTACTGAAATGGGTAAGTGGAGATTTTGACTAAAAGATTATAAAATAGTATATACAATACAATCTGCTTTTTAGTTATCATATTTTTGCTTTTTGATATTTTCTATTTTCTTCAATGCACATGTGCATTTAAAAGATTTAAAAGATTATTCAAAAGAACAGAAAGTAAGAAGGAAGAGGGAGGAAAACAGAGAAGGGGAAAAGGAGAGGCAGAAGGTGGGGACGAGACCAGGGGAGAGTGAAGGGGAAACGGGGAGAGAAGCAGGGTTTGAATTCATCAGAGCTCAGGTTGTGACCAGGCTCAACAATCTGATTTGGCAATAATTGTGTGTTAAGGATGCCACCCACAAATTCTGAAACGTGAGTGGCAGGGTGATGCTGTAGAAAGAGCACGGTATTTCAAATTCCAACGTCACCTCTCCTGGGTCTTACAGAAGAGCATTTTACCAATGTGAGCTTTGGTTTTTTTCAACTATACAGTGGGAGGAAAAACAACTTTCCAATATTATGTGCACAGAAGCATTATTCATAATAGCCTCAAACTGGAAACTTATCCAAATGTCATAACGGTAGAATGGATAAAACTGAAAGTCTCATGTCCCAGGAACTCCCTCCTCACCCCCAGGCAAACTGGGACTGCTGGTCATCCTAGCTGCCGCCACTGTAGGGGAGATGGACTTTGGAGTTCAAAGCCTGACAAGTTAGAGGCCTTGATAAACATCCTGGGCTTTCCATGGGAACTCCAGAAAGGTCATAACTTACATGTATAGAATATGTTTCAGAACTACAGGCAAAACCAAAATAGACTCATTTTAACAAAGCATAAAACCAGTTCCCTACAAGCTCAAGGTGATCAATTTAACTGCCTAGATCAAAACTTAACACTCTGCAGAGGAAGATTAAACACAATTAAGAATCCTATTTTTTTTTCAATTTATTAAATATCTTTAATGAAACCAGTATCTAACAATTAGAAAACAGTTAAACTATTCATTTTTTTTAAATCCCTCAAACTAGTGTCTATATTAGAGGAGATAGTGTTTCTTTTGTAGTTCTTTTTTTTTTTTCATTTATTTTTATTAGTTGGAGGCTAATTACTTTACAACATTGCAGTGGTTTTTGTCATACATTGAATGAATTAGCCATGGATTTACATGTATTCCCCATCCCGGTCCCCCCTCCCACCTCCCTCTCCACCCGATCCCTCTGGGTCTTCCCAGTGCACCAGGCCCGAGCACTTGTCTCATGCATCCAACCTGGGCTGGTGATCTGTTTCACCCTAGATAATATACATGTTTCGATGCTGTTCTCTCTAAACATCCCACCCTCGCCTTCTCCCAGAGTCCACAAGTCTGTTCTATACATCTGAGTCTCTTTTTCTGTTTTGCATATAGGGTTATCGTTACCATCTTTCTAAAGTCCATATCTATGTGTTAGTATACTGTAATGGTCTTTATCTTTCTGGCTTACTTCGCTCTGTATAATGGGCTCCAGTTTCATCCATCTCATTAGAACTGATTGAAATGAATTCTTTTTAATGGCTGAGTAATATTCCATGGTGTATATGTACCACAGCTTCCTCATCCATTTGTCTGCTGATGGGCATCTAGGTTGCTTCCATGTCCTGTCTATTATAAACAGTGCTGCGATGAACACTGGGGTGCAAGTGTCTCTTTCAGATCTGGTTTCCTCGGTGTGTATGCCCAGAAGTGGGATTGCTGGGTCATATGGCAGTTCTATTTCCAGCTTTTTAAGAAATCTCCACACTGTTTTCCATAGTGGCTGTACTAATTTGCATTCCCACCAACAGTGTAAGAGGGTTCCCTTTTCTCCACACCCTCTCCAGCATTTATTGCTTGTAGACTTTTGGATAGCAGCCATCCTGACTGACGTGTAATGGTACCTCATTGTGGTTTTGATTTGCATTTCTCTGATAATGAGTGATGTTGAGAATCTTTTCATGTGTTTTTTTTCCATCTGTATGTCTTCCTTGGAGAAATGTCTGTTGAGTTCTTTGACTGGGTCATTTATTTTTCTGGAGTTGAGCTGGAGGAGTTGCTTGTATATTTTTGAGATTAATCCTTTGTCTGTTGCTTCGTTTGCTATTATTTTCTCCCAATCTGAGGGCTGTCTTTTCACTTTGCTTATAGTTTCCTTTGTTGTGCAAAAGCTTTTAAGTTTCATTAGGTCCCATTTGTTTATTTTTGCTTTTGTTTCTAAAATTCTGGGATGTGGGTCATAGAGGATCCTGCTATGATTTATGTCGGAGAGTGTTTTGCCTATGTTCTCCTCTAGGAGTTTTATAGTTTCTGGTCTTACATTTAGATCTTTAATCCATTTTGAGTTTATTTTTGTGTATGGTGTTAGAAAGTGTTCTAGTTTCATTCTTTTACAGGTGGTTGACCAGTTTTCCCAGCACCACTTGTTAAAGAGGTTGTCTTTTTTCCATTGTATATCCTTGCCTCTTTTGTCGAAGATAAGGTGACCATAGGTTCGTGGATTTATCTCTGGGCTTTCTATTCTGTTCCATTGATCTATATTTCTGTCTTTGTGCCAGTATCATACTGTCTTGATGACTGTGGCTTTGTAGTATAGTCTGAAGTCAGGCAGGTTGATTCCTCCAGTTCCATTCTTCTTTCTCAGGATTACTTTGGCTATTCGAGGTTTTTTGTATTTCCATACAAATTGTGAAATTATTTGTTCTAGTTCTGTGAAAAATACCATTGGTAGTTTGATGGGATTGCATTGAATCTATAGATTGCTTTGGGTAGTATAGCCATTTTGACAATATTGATTCTTCCAATCCATGAACACGGTATATTTCTCCATCTGTTTGTGTCCTCTTTGATTTCTTTCATCAGTGTTTTATAGTTTTCTATGTATAGGTCTTTTGTTTCTTTAGGTAGATATACTCCTAAGTATTTTATTCTTTTTGTTGCAATGGTGAATGGTATTGTTTCCTTAATTTCTCTTTCTGTTTTCTCATTGTTAGTGTATAGGAATGCAAGAGATTTCTGTGTGTTAATTTTATATCCTGCAACTTTACTGTATTTGTTGATTAGCTCTAGTAATTTTCTGGTAGAGTCCTTAGGGTTTTCTATGTAGAGGATCATGTCATCTGCAAACAGAGAGAGTTTCACTTCTTCTTTTCCTATCTGGATTCCTTTTACTTCTTTTTCTGCCCTGATTGCTGTGGCCAACACTTCCAAAACTATGTTGAATAGTAGTGGTGAGAGTGGGCACCCTTGTCTTGTTCCTGATTTCAGGGGAAATGCTTTCAATTTTTCACCATTGAGGGTGATGCTTGCTGTGGGTTTGTCATATATAGGTTTTATTATGTTGAGGTATGTTCCTTCTATTCCTGCTTTCTGGAGAGTTTTAATCATAAATGGATGTTGAATTTTGTCAAAGGCTTTTTCTGCATCTATTGACACAATCATATGGTTTTTATCTTTCAATTTGTTAATGTGGTGTATTACATTGATTGATTTGTGGATATTAAAGAATCCTTGCATTCCTGGGATAAAGCCCACTTGGTCATGTTGTATGATTTTTTTAATATGTTGTTGGATTCTGTTTGCTAGAATTTTGTTAAGGATTTTTGCATCTATGTTCATCAGTGATATTGGCCTGTAGTTTTCTTTTTTTGTGGCATCTTTGTCTGGTTTTGGAATTAGGGTGATGGTGGCCTCATAGAATGAGTTTGGAAGTTTACCTTCTTCTGCAATTTTCTGGAAGAGTTTGAGTAAGATAGGTGTTAGCTCTTCTCTAAATTTTTGGTAGAATTCAGCTGTGAAGCCATCTGGTCCTGGGCTTTTGTTTGCTGGAAGATTTCTGATTACAGTTTTGATTTCCTTGCTTGTGATGGGTTTGTTAAGATCTTCTATTTCTTCCTGGTTCAGTTTTGGAAAGTTATACTTCTCTAAGAACTTGTCCATTTCTTCCAAGTTGTCCATTTTATTGGCATAGAGCTGCTGGTAGTAGTCTCTTATGATCTTTTGTATTTCAGTGTTGTCTATTGTGATCTCTCAATTTCCTTTCTAATTTTGTTAATTTGGTTCTTCTCCCTTTGTTTCTTAATGAGTCTTGCTAATGGTTTGTCAATTTTGTTTATTTTTTCAAAAAACCAGCTTTTAGCTTTGTTGATTTTTGCTATGGTCTCTTTAGTTTCTTTTGCATTTATTTCTGCCCTAATTTTTAAGATTTCTTTCCTTCTACTAACCCTGGGGTTCTTCATTTCTTCCTTCTCTAGTTGCTTTAGGTGTAGAGTTAGGTTATTTATTTGACTTTTTTCTTGTTTCTTGAGGTAGGCCTGTAATGCTATGAATCTTCCCCTTAGCACTGCTTTTACAGTGTCCCATAGGTTTTGGGTTGTTGTGTTTTCATTTTCATTCATTTCTATGCATATTTTGATTTCTTTTTTGATTTCTTCTATGATTTGTTGGTTATTCAGAAGCATATTGTTTAGCCTCCATATGTTTGAATTTTTAATAATTTTTTTCCTGTAATTGAGATCTAATCTTACTGCACTGTGGTCAGAAAAGATGACTGGAATGATTTCAATTTTTTTGAATTTACCAAGACTAGATTTATGGCCCAGGATGTGATCTACTCTGGAGAAGGTTCCGTGTGCACTTGAGAAAAAGGTGAAGTTAATTGTTTTGGAGTGAAACGTCCTATAGATGTCAATTAGGTCTAGCTGATCCATTGTGTCCTTTAAAGTTTGTGTTTCCTTGTTCATTTTCTGTTTAGTTGATCTATCCATAGTTGTGAGTGGGGTATTAAAGTCTCTTACTACTATTGTGTTACTATTAATTTCCTCTTTCATATTCGTTAGCATTTGCCTTACATATTGCGGTGCTCCTATGTTGGGTGCATATATATTTATAATTGTTATATCTTCTTCTTGGATTGATCCTTTGATCATTATGTAGTGTCCATCTTTGTCTCTTTTCAAAGCCTTTATTTGAAAGTCTATTTTATCTGATATGAGTAGTGAGACTCCTGCTTTCTTTTGGTCTCCGTTTCCGTGGAATATTTTTTTCCAGCCCTTCACTTTTAGTCTGTATGTGTCCCTTGTTTTAAGGTGGGTCTCTTGTAGACAGCATATATAGGGATCTTGCTTTTGTATCCATTCAGCCAGCCTTTGTCTTTTGGTTGGGGCATTCAACCCATTTACATTTAAGGTAATTATTGATAGGTATGGTCCCGTTGCCATTTATTTTGTTGTTTGGAGTTCACGTTTATACCACCTTTCTGTGTTTCCTGTCTAGAGAAGATCCTTTAGTATTTGTTGAAGAGCTGGTTTGGTGGTGCTGAATTCTCTCAGCTTTTGCTTGTCTGTAAAGCTTTTGAGTTCTCCTTCATATCTGAATGAGATCCTTGCTGGGTAGAGTAATCTAGGTTGTAGGTTATTCTCTTTCATTACCTTAAGTATGTCCTGCCATTCCCTTCTGGCCTGAAGGGTTTCTATTGATAGATCAGCTGTTATCCTTATGGGAATCCCTTTGTGTGTTATTTGTTATTTGTCACAATTAAGAGTCTTAATAATGACATCTACAATGTCCATTATGAAATAAAACATTAGCAGATTTGAAAAAATAAATGTTATTCATGGTCAAGAGAAAAAAGTTAATAATAAATAGAAACAGTACCACAGATGATGTAGATGTTGAAAACAGCTGACAAGAATTTTTTAAATAATTGCCAAATATATTTTAAAAATAATAGATGAAGAGAGGGGTACTTTTAGGAGTTCTATGGAAACTGTAAGAAAAAAATGAAGAACCAAATGGAAATCATAAAACTAAAAAATATAACAGTTGAAATAAAAAATGTATTGGATGATATGAATAGCAGAGTGGATACAACAAGAAAGGATCAGTAAACTTTAGAAATTATCTAAACTGAAGCACACGGGGAAAAAAAGCTTGTCTCAATGACCTATGGGCCTGTATCAAGCAGTCCAACAAGTGTGCCAATTGGAGTCAAAGCAAGAAGAGAAAGCAGGACAGAAAAAATATTTCCCATAATTTTTCTCAAATTGAGGTAAAACCACTATTTATGGATCCAGGCTATTTAGATACTGTACTTATCCCAGTCAAATTAAAAAAAAAAAAATGAACACCACTCTTAGACTCACTATAGTCAAATTGCTAAAAACCAAAGATAAAGAAAAAAATAGGATTGCCCTGGCTGTCCAGTGGTTAAGAATCACCTGCCACTGCAGGGTTCAGGGGTTTGGTCCCTGCTCCGGGAAGATTCCACATGCTGAAGGGACACCTAAGCTTTTGCTCCACGCCTAGGGAAGCCTGTGCACCCCGGAGCTCTGCAACAGGAGAAGCCGCTGGAATAAGTCCGCACACCGCAACGAGAGCAGCCTCTGCTCACTGCAACTAGAGGAAGTCCACACACAGCAACACCCAGTGCAGTCAAAAATAAATAAATATTAAAAAAAGAAGAAACATTAAAAGCAGCCGCCCAATCCGCCAAAACACTATATCCAGGGGAACAACAATAAGAATCATAGCTGACTTCTGATAATAAACAGTAGAAACAAGGGAATAAAAAAATGCCATAGTTAAATAGCTGAAAGAATAAAATTTCATTTATATAATTTTTTTTTCAAAAACAGCAAATACTTATATTGTGTTAGAAGTCCAGCTAGTGGCTTTCAGAGGATAATGAATGGAACGGGGCAAAAGCAGGGGCTCATGGGATACTGAGTACATTCTTTTCTTTATCTGGGTAATAATTACACACTTGGTTCCATTTGTATAAATTCATAGAGCTGTACACTTTACAATACAAGCATTTTCTCTAACAACTTTATACTTACGTAAAATGCTAAGGGAAAAAAACCTTTCAAAATAGACGGAAAGACTAGAGAAAATATATTTAGGGCCTCCTACAGAAGAGCCTGGTGGGCTGCTGTCTATGGGGTCGCACAGAGTCGGACATGACTGAAGCGACTTAGCAGCAGCAGCAGCAGGGTATATACAGGGTTTCCCTGATGGCTTAGCAGGAAAGAACCTGCCTGTCAATGCAGGAGATGAGGGTTTGATCCTTGGGTTGGGAAGATCCCCTGAAGAAGGAAATAACAACCCATTCCAGTATTCCTGCCTGGAGAATCCCATGGACAGAGGAGCCTGGTGGGCTACAGTCCATGGGGTCGTAAAAGAGCTGGACACGACTGAGTGACTAAACAATAACAATAAAAGTATATAAGCATTTCAAGAAAGCTTGTTATTTATTAGTATTCTTATCCTCCCGTAGAAAGTTTTGGGAGCTTTAAATGGACTGAAAACCCCTAAGCCCCCTGGGGGCAAATTTTAATCCTCAATTTGACTTTAAGCTCTCTTTAGCACTAGCATAATGGTGTTTATACAGTTTTCACTAAAACACTTCTTGACCACATGCTCTCCTAGTTTAGGGTAGTATTCCAATACATACGAGGTGGCATGGAGACATTTTTGTTTTCTGTCCACTGCATCTCTCTTTTCCATAACTTTTCTGGTACTCTTAACCACCCCTGATTTATGAAGATGGGGTACCATTACACAGAGCACCTTGCGCTCTTTCAAAAAAGTCATCTATATACCTGAGAACTGAAACACCAAAGAGGCAAATCTATAAACTAACCCAAGTCAAAGCAGGCATCTTTGATGCACACAGTCCCTCTTAGCTGAATCTTCCTAAGGCCAAAAGAGCCCTGGGACCCCCAGAGAGAAGCCCCAAGTTGAGGATACAGATGCTTCTGACTGGTGTCACAGAAACCAAAGCTAAAATGCCACAGCACGAGGTACAAAGCTCCCCTCAATGCTGGCTTTGGCAGCAAACCTGACGCCCCCCTATCATCAGAGATACTTTTGAAGTAGCTGGCAGCCTTCCATTCCCTACTCAAATAAGCTCAGCTTCACATCCTATTCTTCTTTCCAAAGGGGATCTCTTCATCAGATATGAGAGAACAAAGCTCAATTAATTGGAACAGAGTTTTGCTCCCAAGAAGATAAATTGGGCAACGGGAACAGCTGTCTGTAAAGCACCACACACTGCTGTTAGTGACCTTGTTAGAACAGGGAGGAAATTTAATCAACTTAGATACTGAGTTCCATGGAGGAGAAGCTGTGGGGAGGACTGGGGAAGAGAGGGAGGGGTAAGTCAAACATCTCCTTCCCCCAGAAACGTCTTCAGGTCAAACCTGTTCTGAAGAGGGCAGAACAAAACCTTTGGTAATCTATTGCTTTCTTCTTACATTCAATCTATGGTACTGATCAGGGACATTCAACTCTATCAGCATCGTAGGTCATTTCTTCTTCTCCCAGTTATGGCACCACCACAGAACATGGCGGTGAATCATCATCCTCTCCCCTCATACATGCCAAACAGCTAGACTCAAAGACTCCACAGGAAGTCCTATTCAAAGGGGATAAACAGGTAGGCAGGTAACAAGTACTGCTTTTAGTTTCAAATCGCCTTTTAACCTTTTTACTGCCAGAGCCATCTCCTTGGCCAGAGCAAATCTGACCGGTCGTGGCAATTCTCTTCTGACTGCTCTCATGGGAAAAGGACATGCCTAACACCTCCGGGTCCTGGAGAAAATGACTAATTGATCCTCTTATGATTCTTCCTCAGCACCCTTCTTGCATCTCCTATTTCCAGTGTGAACCCTAAAGCCAGATTCCCCCTTTGTCATCCTCCAAGAATAAAGGTAAACAACAATGGGAAGCCTAGACAAGCTGACCTGGATGCTTCAACGCTGTCTGCAGCAGAGGCAAGTACGGCTCACAGACACACGGACAGCATCTTACTGCTTCACATACATCTCATGCTCTTGGGCTTCCCCAAGATGCAAACCAGGGTATCTACAGCAGTGATTCTCAACCCTGATTACAGGCAAGGGTCAGCTGGGCTCTATCCCTGAGACCATGATTCAACTGTTCTGAAGTGGGGCCTTGGCATGGTATTCTTTTATTATCTTTTAAATCAATTTTACTGAGGCATAATTTGAATACAATAAAACGTATACATTTTGAGTATGTATGATGATACATTTTGACAAGTGCACATGGCGATAATAAAGAGTGTAGGACACTTACACAACCCCCAGTTCCCTTGTATTCCTTTGCAGTTGACCCCATCCCCACTCTGGCCCCAAGGCCATCACTGATTTACTTTCTATCACTGTATATTAGAGTTATATTTTATAAGATTTCATATAAATGGAATCATACAGAATGTGTTCATAATGTCTGGCTTCTTTTTATCAATAGAATGTTTTGTGAGTTCATCGGCATTATTGTATCCAATAGCATTTCATTTCTTTCTATTGCCAAGTAGTATTCATATATGGACATACCACAATATGATTTTCTACAATATGCTTATTCATCTGTTGATGGATATTTGAGTTGTGACCAGTTATGGCTCTAATAAATAAAATATTAGTTTCCTACAGTGGCCATAACAAATTACTGCAATCTGGTGGCTTGAAACAACATACATTTACTCTTGTATAGTTTTGGAGATCAGATGTTCAAAACCAATTTTACTGGGTCAAACGGTATCAGCAATGAGGCTCTCAATTTCCTTTCCTAGCATGTAGAGCCGCGCTCCTTGGCTCCATCTTCAAAGCCAGTGGCCTAGCATCTTCTCTGTGACTTTACTTCCTTCCCTCCACCTCTGTCACATGGTCTTCCTCTCTTTTGCCTGTAATCTCCCTCCACTTCCCTTTTATAAGGACACTAGTGATTGTATTTAGGACCCACTTATGTAAATAAGAATTGTGGGTCCTAAATGCAATCACTAGTCCTTATAAAAGTGTCCTTACGTAAACAAGAATTAAATCCACATCCTAAGATCTTCAAATTCATCATATGTTTAAAGACTTATGGATAAAGTCCAACAACATCCACAGGTTCTAGGAATTAGAACAGAGACATCTTCGGGGTGGGACCATTATTCAGTCTACAACAAAAGCTATTACGAATATTCAGGTACAAGTTTTTGTGTAGATATATACTTTTATTTCTCTTGGATAAACACATAGATATGGAATCGATGGGTCATATGGTTAAGTACATATTTAACTTCATAAGAAACTGCCAAACTATTTTCTAAAACAGTTTGTACCTTTTTACATTTTTTACCAGCAACATATGAGAATTCCATCTATTCTAATGGTATTGTCAGTGTTCTTAATGTCAACCTTTCTAGTGTGTATGTAGCATATCTCCTTATAGTGGTTTTAATTTGCATTTACCTGATGATTAATGATATTGAGCATCTTTTCATGAGCTTACTAGCCATTTATATATATCTTCTTTGGTGAATGTGTCTATTAAAACCTTTTACCTGTTTAAAAAAATGTGGGTATTCCATCATCTTATTATTGAGTTTTGTGTATTGTAAGCATAGTCTCCCGGTCCTATGGCTTACTTTTCATTTTCTTAACAATATCTTTCCAAGAATAAAAGTCCAAGAATTGATGAAGTCCATTTTTCTTTTTTCTTTTTCTTTTATAGTTCATGCTTTTGATATCCTAAGAAATCTTTGTCTCTTCAAGGTCGCAAAGACTTTTTTTTAAAAAACTTCCCAAATGACTCTCTCGAACAGCAGAAGTTTGAGAACTACTGGTCTATTGGGAATCTGACCTAGCTTTCTCAATTTAACCTGACTTTCTGCCATAGAACCTTAGGGTAATAAAACAGTTACCTGAAATACCATAATAGGCAGAATAAAATTCAGTCTCAGCACTGTCTGAACTGACTGCCTTCCAAGCCTAAGAGTAAACAGCTGTTAAGGGCTAGAAAGTGTGACTGGAAACACCAGGTGGGAGGTACGTTTAGGGGGTCCCAGCTAAGTGGGGGGGAGGGAGAGAACAGGGTGGTCTTCTCCCCGGTGGGAAAATGCACATCCAAGTTTATTTCAGTTTCAACTAAGAGTGAGAGAAACAATTTCTTTTCTTGGTAGGATCCTTTAGGACATGCCCCGCACAGAAACGAGATGGAGCTGAGAGTCAGAGTTGGTAGGATTTGGCCCCCGTTTTTTAAGCCACCGCATTAAACAAATGAAGGTGGCAGCAATAATATTTGCCCAGACCCCGGTTCCAACAGGGGTTAGACAGACTAAGCTTTCATAACATGAAAGGAGATGTCAGGAGCACCGAACGGGCTCAATTTCCCCTGGAGTCTTAGACAAAGTGCGCCTGTTTCTAAGTTGTGGACAGGAGGCTACTTTCTCTACATGTTATATTTAGCTCAAGGAATCTCTACCAGGACTTCAGGCAACATGTGAAGTATGTCCCAGCAGACATAACCACAAACCAGAGGGCCAGCAGGGAGCATCCCTTAAGGGGGTTCAGAGCAAAGAGGGGCCAATTGTGCAGCCACCCTGACATCCCCGAATTAGCTGAGTCAGTTTCCAGTCAGATTTTTGGTCAGCTCTCGTCTTTAATGAGTCTTTGTTTCCCTCTTACTAGAGATTCTGCCCTTAGGGAGAAAAACTCGCTGCTGTACTTCACTTTCAACACCAGGTGCTTGCCCAGACACCAGGTAGGAGAAGCAACCGGATGTTGATGTTTAACACCTCCAGATCCTTTGAAGGGCTGTGAGCTAAAGAAAAGGTTTAATTCTGTAACTAAGTGAAATATCTGGATTCAGTGAAAAAGAGCAAGAAAATCCAGATTACTCTCTACTCTGCATACAATACCTAGAGAGGCCAAATAGAACATGTAGGTGGAAAACCTTGAGTTCTAGAGCCTGATGGCTATGTTTAAATACCAGCCTCATTTCTTCTCTTGCTTAATCTCTTGAAGTCTCAGTTTCTCCCTCCATAAAATAAGGGTCACAGTAATAACTACTTTAGAGAAGTGTTGTAAGGATTCAATAAGATAATGCATACTGTACCTAGCACACAAGGGTTCAAAAATCTTGGTTTTGATGATTATAACCTTTGCCAGAGAATTATTAAGTCTTATAGATTAAAATAAATTTCTTTACAGGAAGAAAAGCCCTGACTTTTACTAGTGACAAGCAGAAGATTCAAATTCACATAAAATACTGGTAAATTTTCAGGTGTCCACAGCTGAACCAGAAATAAAGGTACATTTTCTTTGTGTCTCCAGAGAAATATGGGTTTTTCCTTTTGCTACTGGAACCAAATTTACAGGTAAAATAAGAGGTGTATTTATTCTACATTTGGATATCACTGTGGCATCTCTTGGTTGCTGGCCATTGTAGATAAAAGAATCTGAAACAATACTTCAATCTTCAAGAAATGTGGCCTTCAATTGCTTAAGTGAGCCCCTTCTCTATACCCACACTCACTTTTGTCCATCCTTATCTCAGGGATTGCAGCTTACCTTATCACAATTTAACAAAGGTCACCCAACAACCAGAAGGAAGCCCTCAGTGTAGGATGTCTTTGTCATCATACAATTACAGTGCATTAGATTTCAAAGGCAGAATGAAGAACCTATAGCTCAGTTTTCTTTAAACTTGGGAGAACTAAGGCAGAGAAAAAAGAAGGTAATTGTCCAGAGTTTCAGAGTTACTGGCTAAGCTGAGCCCAACAGAAAGAATCTCTTGGGGAAGGGCTCTGCTTTAAGAGCATAAAGCAAGACCCAAGAAGCTTCAC
The DNA here is from genome assembly GCF_023699985.2 of Odocoileus virginianus. Lineage (NCBI taxonomy): Eukaryota > Metazoa > Chordata > Mammalia > Artiodactyla > Cervidae > Odocoileus > Odocoileus virginianus. The sequence continues at coordinate 70,064,740 of NC_069684.1, forward strand.
GTAACTCCGAGGGTGGCCAGGGACACTCCTTGGTTCTCTTATCCGATTACTATAGCTCAACCTGTGGGATCCTAATTCTTCATGTGCAACACACTCTAAACAAAGGAGACTGAAAATGTCAGGTATGGAGAGAAACTGCTTCTTTGCCCATTACTAGAAAGCAGAGGAGTTCTCATCCAAACAGAATTAATCTATTCTTAGGATCAGCCAAGCTAGCTTCTACCTTAGAGTTCTCTGCCTATACTGGACCCCAGGGGAGAGAGAAAAGAGGTTATTCACCCTGTGGGATGGTAAACATTGGTTATTTGACAATCCTAAGGATATCTCTAATCCACTATAATTTAACTGATAGAAAGTTACAAGGATCAAGAGAAAGTCCTATGATCTACAACTACCTACAACAATATGTACAAATCTCACAAATACAATGTTGAATGAGAAAAACCAGACACAAAAGAGTACACACTGCACGATTCTATTTATATAAAGTATGAAACTGAGCAAAACTAATCTCTGCTGTGAAAAGTCAGGAGTGACGCTATTCTGAGGGACTGGGGACACCCCTCCCAATCCCTTAGTGACAAGAAAGGAGCAGGAGGGGACTTCTGGGACTGAAATACTCTGTTTCTTGATCTGGAAGCTGGTTACCGGGTGTTTTCAGTTTATACAAATGCATTTAGCTTTAAGCTGATGATATACTCACTTTTCTTCAATGAAATGTAATATATAAACAATCCAGTGATTAATTAGAAATTCTTCCTTACATCCTCAGCATAGAAATGCATTGCTTAAGGAGGCCAATGCTTAGACAAACGTTGGAATATCATTCATGAGTGGATACATACCATGTTTTATATACATGCCATGTGCTTAGGCCTTTGGTGAAACGTGAATGGCATCTGCGGAGCCCTGACTGCCTTTGACATAAACATCTCTAAAATCTGGAGGGGTTATAAGATTCTCTCAGCTTGGTTCTTCTCTAACCTTCTGAAACTGGAGAAAAGCGAGCTGAGAGATGGGGTGAAGTCCAGATAGCTAAACATCTCTAATAAAAATTTCTTCTCAGATGAACAGAAGAAATAGAGGAGGATACTATCCATTAACCCCTTTTCTTCTCGAGATGGTCTAAGTGTCTGTCTGTCAAGATGGTAGAGAAGTGGTATCTGATCACTGGTTCCATCTAAGGTTTAAAAATATTTTTTAATAAAAATTCTACATATTTCAGGAGTATAAAATTATTTAGTATACACGTAAGAGTGAAATGATTACTACAATCAGGATAATATGTCATCTCATCACACAGTTACCTTTTTTGTGTGTATGAAAAGAGCCTGTGAAATCTACTCTCTTAGCAGTGTTCCAGTATTGAATACAGTATTATTAACTATAGTCATTAATTTTAGTCACATACAATGTCACCAAATGTTATAGAATAATTCAAGTTAATGACAAGCAAGCTGGAGCAGATGCTAGGAAGCATGAGGAGATGGTGAAAAGTACCCTTGCCCCTAAACGAAGTATGGCCCCAACCACAGCACAGCCGGGCCACTAAAAACAGCCAATGAGCTCTGCAAGGAGTTATCTTTCTCTTCCTTCTTTCATTCTCAGATGATTGCAGCGTTAATATCCTATCTGTATGACACAGGGAAAGCCCCTTCACAGATGCAATTATGTAGATGGACAATTCTAAAGCAGTTCTTTTTTTATGCTGGTAAAAAAAAAAAGAAGAAATTGGGTTCTAATTCCAGACCTACTGAGATCTGTATACTTCCTTATGTTAAGAATCAGAAAACTGACCAAGAGCTAAGGCTACTATGGACCATAGTCTTATTTACCAAAGTCCATTCTCCCCCAGCCTCAAATTTTAACACTGATTTTGTCAACGGGAAACCAGTGAATTCCCTATGTATGAAACCAATGATACTCCTCTGTATAAATATATCCTCTTTCTACATATCACTTGTGGGAAGGTTATTCACCTTCTAAAAAATCTTTTGGATGCATGAGACAAGTGCTCGGGGCTGGTGCACTGGGAAGACCCAGAGGGATCGGGTGGAGAGGGAGGTGGGAGGGGGAATCAGGATGCGGAATACATGTAAATCCATGGCCGATTCATGTCAATGTATGGCAAAAACCACTACAATATTGCAAAGTAATTAGCCTCCAACTAATAAAAATAAATGGAAAAAAAAAAAAAAAATCTTTTGGAAATGTCAGAGCTTGAAAGTTAGACATGGTACATCAAGGACAATAGCTGGGGTATTTGCCACCATTTGTAACCAAAAGTTATGAATAAATGACGCCATTAAGAGCTCAGGTTGAGAGAGCTTAGAAAAGAGCTTCCTGGGTTTCCAAAAGCTTTGTTCCACTACTGACAGGTGAATTTGGCACAAATTTCCTAAGATTATCACAAACAACTGAGCTTCAGAAAACATTGAGGGGTGGGTTCAACTTCCACCTGGGAGCATCAAAACAAACGAAAAAAAAACAACCCCCAAAAATGCATTCAGGGACCAAAGACAAAGATATGTCATGATGAGAATAATAACCAAATTCATGAGTTCACCTTGGATAAGATGAGAACTTGAAAGTAGAACTAAACTAAAAACATAAACAGACATGGATGTGCTAAATGAACTAGAAGAGGAAATCATAAAACAACACAGAACATCTCTGAATCTCAATAGCTTCACAAATCACTTAGGAAGTTAACCAAATACGGTCATTACTAATATTCACAAATTATGAATTATGCTGCCAGACCTGGGGTTGTACCTTGCAAATGGTTCTTTTCCCAGGGCTACTACAAATTCATCTGAGAAAGGAAGAAAAAGAGCCAACTCAATGTTTTCTCTCCATAAGTACATGATAGGGCAAGACCCATGGAAAGCCTTTTAAGTGGGCCAATAAGATGTTCTTTCTCTTATTTACAAGATGATGTCTGTGGTTAGAAATAGCCTATTTACCTTTTTAAAGAGTCTTCCTGAGTCCTCGCTGACTTGGACAAATCGAGGAATGATATTATTCAGGTAGATGTCACTCAGCGTGGTGTGGTCCCTGCTCTCCCGCTTCACCTGGTTTAAGAGGAGATTCCAGCAGTTGACTGGAGAGAGAACATTCTGATCCTTCCTGCAGAGAAACGGCAAGAAAAAAGTAGGCATTGGTAAACAGGCAGGGTCAACATCTCTGACTACAGTCCATGTCACAAAATCATAGCAATCAGAGCCAAGCCGGAAATAAAGATGTCTTTCCTGAAGCTGCACCTCTAGTTTTCTCTTCTTCTGAAAACTCAGTGGAGGAAAAAGGGAGAAAATAAGAAGGAGAAGGTGGTGATAGGAAGAGGGAAAGAAGAGAAGTAGGATTATCTATGGAGCATCTATTATGTTCTAGAAGGTGGCCCTACTGGTAAAGAACCTGCCTGCCAATGCAAGAGACACAGAGACACGGGTTTGATCCCTGGGTCAGGAAGATCCCCTGAAAGAGGAAGTGGCAACCCTCTCCAGTACTCTTGCCTAGAGAATCCCAAGGACAGGGGAGCCTGGTGGGCTACAGTCCATGCGGTCGCAGAGTCTGGCATAACTGAAGTGACTTAGCATCCACACCTGTGTGTTCTAGAAACTTGGTAAAAGCTTTACATACATTATCCCATCTAAGCTCCATCATCTTGCTGTCAGAAAAAAATTACTATTATCCTCATTTCAGTAATTAAAAAAAAAAAACAAACGACACAGAGAGTTGTCACTTGCCCACAGCTAGTAAGGAGTCACAGAGACAGTAAAAGGGAGTCAGGGACCAGACCACAGTTCTGTGCTGACTAGAATGATTCTAGGAGGTCTGACTCCAAATTCCATGACCTCAACCACTACAATATTTGGTTTGTGTCTAGGATTACAGGGAAAAGTTAGTCTCTAGACAAAATTTAAGCTACAGGCTAAATCCCTCACATTTCTCTCTCACAGGATTCAATGAAGACAACTGTGGACGCATTTGCCATGAAAAAGTCACTGAAAATTCTTCAGTCCCACAGAACGCATCCAGGGAGGTTTGATTTCACTGACTGAGCCATTTTCTCATGCCCCATACAACCAAGAGCATAAACCGGTATCTGAACCATGTATTGTGAAGACGTTAACAGCCTGAGTGGAGCAGTAAAACACTAAACCTAGATGCTCATTCTACTGAAAAGGATGTGATCGAAAACAGTTATTGATTCGATAATCAGCTCCCAGCACTAATTTAAGCAACAGAAAGTTTTGCATCTGTAATGTGGATTTCTTTAAGGAAAGAAACAGAAGGAAAGGGTTATTTATCAAGAGCTTACTGTGTACTTGGCACATGGCTGGGCCCTGTACTCATGTTGTTTAATTTGAACCCTACAAAACCTGACAAAGTGGGAGTTATTAACCACATTCAGCAGATGAGGAAAAGCTGGACTAAGAAAGGTTACAATATCTTATTCAAGTTCATACAGCTAAAAAGTGGCAATGCTGGAATTCAAGAAGCCCTGTAATTGCAAAGAGAATGCTCTTAATCACTGCAAAATATCACACCTTGTTTGTCCCCATTTTCGCTCCTGCCTCCCTACAGTCAGACTCTTAAAGCAAAGAAAGCAAGCTGTGAATGGCTCGGTTATCGAGTCTGCACTGCCTTTCTTCTTGCGCCAGGAACCTGTGACTTGTAGGACAGAATTCAACTTAGAAGAGCTCTTTCAATTCAGAAGAGGTAACCATTAACAAACAATCACACCACACCTACTCTGGCTTCTGAAAAGACCATTAAATCAAAATACCTGTCTAAATAGTACCAAGAGGCTGCTCCAAACCAATGAATATTAAGAGTCCAAGCTGAAACTGCTTTATCAGTTCAGTCAGTCCAGTTGCTCAGTCGTGTCCGACTCTTTGCAACCCCAGGGACTACAGCACGCCAGGCTTCCCTGTCCATCACCAACTCCCGGAGCTTGCACTGGAGAAGGGAATGGCAAACCCCTTCAGTATTCTTGCCTTGAGAACCCCATGAACAGTATGAAACTACTTTTATATCTGCTCTCTACCCTCACCCCCTGCCCCAGGCACCACGCTTCTGTGGTCAAAACCCCTAACATGTATGTGCTGATGACTGTGGTAACAAGAGCATCCACTTTCTAGGAAAATTAAAAGATTTCTATGGAAATTAAAAATATATACTAGCTAAGAGAGAGAGATACATGTAATTAGTTCACTCCTTTCAAAATTCCTAGCGCCTGGGGACAAAAAAGAGGTAAATAGGAAACAATCCTAAATTCAAAACAGTGAGATCAGAGCACAGACATTCAGCAACATTTGATGTTTCCACTGCAAGAGAACTTTCAAACTGATTCTAAATCAGCCTCGGTTACAAAATCCTAAATAACCTAATTTTTACTGGGTGGCAAGACATCCATGTCCTCAGTAAGCATGGAATATACCACACAAATACGCACACTTTTTAAAGGCGCAGCTCTCACACGACCTTAACTTTACAACTGGTTTCAATCTGTTCCTTGTGGGCTGGTGGTCCCTCTTTGTTCTCTATGGCAGTCTACACACATAAAAACAATGCTACAATCCAAATTTGTAAGTGTACAAACATTTGCGTTTTAAATGAACAAAGTATAGTAGTAGGGGCTTTACTGGTTACAAAAGTGCTGCTATCACAATACAGCTGGGAGACAAAGGAAGACCTACAATATCACAGAAGGTTAGAGGCACAAAGAGCCAGCTAGTGCACCCATGTACTGAATCCATCACAGATCACAGGTGGAGGCAGGAGAGGCGAAACCAGCCCAGTACCATGGAAAAGGATGCAGGGCCTCGGGTAAACAAAGACATTAAAAAGGATGGGAAGAAGTGGGAATCTTTTAAAATGCCTTGTCACTTACCACTCATAAATTTATACTTATTAAGAACTTCTAAGGTGCTACAGGTATCAATATTTTTACCACATGCATTTATTTCCATTCTTATAGCATGCAGTGGGACAGCCATGATCAGTTTCAGTGAGTAGGACCTTTAATAGAGCATTCTGAGAAATGTTGGAATTACAGAACATTACATTTCAATTTCAAAGAACTGTAATACACCCATTCAAATGAGCAACCTCTACTGAAATATTCAAGGGGCCTGGGATCCAGTTTCCCTGCAGCAGACTCCACCCATGTCTCATGGGCTGCCCAGGCGAGCTTTGTTACATGTGTGTTTTGGAATAAAGAATCAATGTATGGGTCCAGACTGTTGAAAAATATGTTATTGATTAGAATGAATGTTGCTCTGTACGGGTTTAGTTTTTAATCCAACCTATGTGTCTCCTTGGGTAAAGCTGTTGAGGTGAGCACACGAGTTGCCACACAGTGGCCAAGTTCAACCGCACGCCACAGAAGGCGCGGGAGACTCTGCGGGCTCATGACAGACCACGGCTGGGTAATGAGGATAAACACGCTCGGCATCGTCTCACTTCATTATCAACTATTGTAAAGTTTATTAAACATTTCCATTTATCCAGTTAATATTGATGAAGGAGAATGGGAATAGCTTCTAGGTAATGTCAGTGATTCGAATTTAAAACAAAAACCATCCTTTTTTTTCAAGCATCTAAATCAATTTAAAACTATCTCAAGATTATGACAACTCATCTGTGTGAGTCAGGATTTCTTGATGGCGAACAACACAAACCAGAACCTAAAATAACTTTGATGCTGAAACTGATATAAACCTGTAACTCTGATTCATAATCGGAGTTCATAAACCCAGCTTCACAGTTCCTACTGATTATAAATTGGTATTTCAAAAGTTAGATTTACACCAATAAAACACCGCTTTAATCTGCTGCATATATGAGAGCTCTGTGTAAAATTTTTGTTTTAAAAAAGGAGTCTGGCTCTAAAACAAAATAATATTAGACTCCGCTGTCTGTTTCTCCCAGGATTTCCCACTCTTTTATTATTAATGTAGCTTTCATATAATATTTTTGGTTCTTTGAGTTTGTATGCCTTTGGACTTATTTCTCCTTCCAGCAGAGGTGTTTTAATTAATTCATTTATTTATTTTGGGATCGTGATGTGGGAGAGGTGTGGGGCATGGGGAAGGAGGGGAACACAACTCTGCTGTAGAGATGATTTTCCCAGCCAACACGAACAAAGGCGAAACACACTTCAGGCTGGAAAACGAGCAAGTCAACGAGACGTGATTTCATAGGGAGCATATTAAGGTTCTGCTAGAGTGGTTTCCTGCCTCAGCAGCTTTGCAGCTTGATTTTATTTGGGGCTGCTGGAGCCAAGGGAGCTTCGTTTGGTCAGGAGACTGAAATTTGTCTCTATATCTTTTCCATCTATCACTTGTTTGTACAGTTTCTTTACCTACCCCGCCCCCGGAGTCAGGTTGTGTGACACTTGGGCCTTTACAGAAAAGGGTCTGAATCCCTGAGGCATGTGCTGAACAGCTGCAGACCTCCTCAAACACTAATCCCTAAAAAGCAGACAAAATATCCAGAAGTGTTTTTCTTACTTAAAAATTTTTTTCAGGAGGAAGATCAAGAAAATGTAATATTGTAATTGAGAGGGAATGACTCTGGAGTCAAAAAAAAAAGAGGCCCAGAAAGTCACAAGCCAACTAAGCATCCAAGATGAGATGATCATTATAAATGCACTGAAAGAGCTAAACCTGGACAGTTGAATCATTAACTTCAAACACATTAGCCCAGTTCTTCTCTTTCGACTTAAACTATTGATGGACATTCAACACACTTAGCCACCAAATCCTCAAAGGTGTTTCTCTAAAAAAACTAAGGTGAAGAGCTGACTCGGCTGGCCCAGCTAACTCCGTCTCCGCTGATCTGAGAGCACACGTCACTTTGTTTCCATACCCCCCGTCCGGTTTCACTTGTCTCATCTGTAAAATGGACACATGCCCTGTGTTGAATGTCAGGCTCCCCCAAGATCTCCAAAGCATGACTGCAAACCTGCAAGCTCTCCTGGCCTAAGGTAGCATTTAATTAACGATTGCTATGTTCACAGGTGTGCAGACGGGCTGCATGATGCAAGCCTGGCATTACCGGGATGGCTTGAGCTTCTGCGGTGCTCTATTGAGATTTGTTTCCTTTTGGGCCAGTGGTCTCTGCCTTGCCCACCTCACGAGGCTGTTGTGTGGCTAAAATGAGATGGTGGGTGCAAAAGAACTACATCAACAGTAAAGTACTATACAAATGTGAAGCAGTATTATTTTTATTTCCAAATACACTAGGATTCAGCATTCATCAGTTTCCGACATGCTCCTCACCCGGCCCTGGGCTGGGGCCAAGAGCACAGCCTGCTGCAAATGCACAGCCCTCGGCAAATAATGGCTGGGATCAGACAGCAGCAACAGGCAATTAACCAAGCAGCTGTAAGTCTCTGGGAAGACGTGAGGGAGATACCAACGGGAGAGCAGAATTTAATCTTCTACTGTCCTTCCCCCAAGGGGCAAGGTGAAGGAGCAGCCCTGCGTTCCACACAGGGAACTGTGCTGAGGGAGACCGGACTGCCAGAAGCCTGGGAGCGTCTGCGCTTCCACTGGGCCCCCTTTCCCACCATTCCTTTCAAACCTGCCAGTCTGCATAAGATGCAAATGTTGATACATCTAAGAAGGCGGTTTCTCACCTTTAAAAATACACATATATGTGCTGTTAGACAAAAACCCAAATGAGTTAAACAAATACATCTTCCAATATAGATTACTGAGTACTTAGCTATGAGGAGGATTTTTTTAAAAAAAGGTATATATATAATAAAAGGGACCATTTAGTGATAGTTGGACAGGAAACTGGTGACAAGGAGGAGGCTAGATTTCTACACCTAAATTCCTTCCTGGTGCCTTGATTAAAATGAAACGAACTGAGGCAGCCAAAGAGATTATTTTATTCAGATGAGTGTTATTAGCCTTTCTGGCTTATTTTCTCTATTATGCATTTTGCTGATGCTGACAGAAGCAAACCTGCTGGATAGAGAGGCAAAGCCTCAGCGGATTTATGGCTTGACAGTGCCATGCATAAAATCAGACCCTTGCTGACCCAGATAAGCCAGAGGATGGATGGGATTTGCTGGGGAAGGTGTTAAAAGAAGAAGAAGAAGAAAAAATCACCAAGGTGGGAACTGACTTGAAAAAGATTCTGCCTATAACGGTTGCTGCTGGCTGTGTGACCCAGTGGTACAGCAGGAGCCTGGAGGCATCTTTCAAAGATAGGCAGGCGGGCAGATGGGGGGGTGGGGGCAGGCATACTTCCCTGAGCTTATCACAGCGACAGCTTCAGCTTTGCCAGCAATGAGATCAGAGTAGGAGAGTTCAGAGACGGAAAGAAATAAGGGCCAAAGGCAGAAAATGTATATTCTACATACGGAGAAACGAGCTCTCCAATTTTCAGGGACAAGTTAATACTACAAATTGTCTTCAGTGGCCTAGACAGATGATTAGAAAGGATTCATGCAGTGGTGTACCCACCTTACTCAAAATAGTATAAACTGTCCCCTATAATCACGTGTGGGGGAAGAGCTGTATGGAAATGGAATTCTTGTGGCTTTGGATCACTTCCAAGGAGTCCAGCCACACCCTTTGGATAATGCCATATTCGAGAGCTGGGAGCTTGGGAATCTGCTTTCAAGTTGAGAACTGGACAAGCACGTGTATGACATCTTAATGACTCTTTCCTGAATGACTGTAGGACCAAGGTCCCCCGAGTTAGGTCAGAGAACTGGGAGTGGTTCCCAAACCCAAGCCATTGTATTAATAGATGCTGAATGGAAATGTCTCCATCAGTTTATGCTAGGTGAGAGATTTTGCCTTCCCTTCAACCACCCCTACCCCACCCATGTTCATGGTGGGAAGGAGAGGTTAGAGTTTCGCTCAAGACAGCTCTGTGGATCTGTGAGAAGAGAACTGGTTGAAGGGTGGTTGACCTAAGATATGAGTATTTTCCACCCTGGTTTCTTGCCAAGATTTCTGGCAGCTTATTGTCCAGCCTCCTTCTCTGAGTCCTTGATCTCTAAAGTCTTCTTATTTCATTCATTGATGCAACAAATACTGATTGAGCACCTACTATATACCAGGCACTGCCCAGGGATGGGGTCGCACAGAGTCAGTCATGACAGAAGTGAATTAGCAGTACCAATAGCAGTAGTTCTGAGCATTAGAGTTAAAGGGAGCAAAATTCTTACTTTTGACCTGCTTCTTCCATGTTTGCAGACCTCCTGGATTCAAGACATGACTTTTCTGCTCCTAAACTGTCCACCAGCTTTAACCCACATCTTACCCCAGTCTTGATACTTGGCTGACCCATTGTGAAACTCTGATTTGGCTGACTTAGGAGATCTACCTGCCCACCAGACCACTCATGGCTGCTGTAGGCCTGGGTCCTTCCCTTTATTTACATCCCATGTCTTGCCACTAGCATTCTTAGAACTATAGGGAGGCATAATCAAAGAGATTACTAAACCCTCTTAATGCACTCTGGGTACAATCTAAATTCTGGAGAAGAAAAACTATACCAATATGATCCAGAGAACTAAGGGCCTATACATTTACCTAAGTTTTAAAATTTCCCCCTGACAGCTCCTCAAAATAGGCTGTAAGCATTTAAAGTTCTGAGTTGATTAATTCACTTAATTAAAATAAAATATCATAGCAAAAGTAAAAGACATAACAAAGGTATGATTGATAACCAAAGAACAAAAAAGTCATATATGTTTCTCATTTAAAAATTTTTTATAACTATCTACATTAACAGTTGGATCCATATATTCCATAGAATAATCTGTGAACAACGCTACAATTATATCTTCAGTTTTTTCTTCTCTGGTTAATCAAGATATCACCAGAAACCCCATAAGTAATTATAGCACATGACAAATGTACAGAGAAAAAAAAATACTCGCAGATGTGTTAGCAGATTTTTTAAATGAATGAAATCTTGGGAGATGACTGAGACAGACAGTCTGGCTCACTCCTGGTAGTTCATTGTAGAAAAATAAATACCTGTCTGTGCCAAACTGGAATGATGTCACTCAGAAATCCATACACTTATTTTCAGAGCAGTAACCACTACCTTGGGAGAAGGCATCTCTCCGGCATCAGGCAGGAGTGGAGAAGCTTAATTTGCAGCCAATAACTCTTCCTGCCTGGCAAATGGTCCTTACACATATCAAGTACCAACAAGCCGCTTGGGAAGAAAGGGTATCCCTAAGATTCAAACCTCCCCCTGCGGAATACCTGTTATTGAGACAATGTGTTTCCTTACTTGGCTCATGGTAACAATGAGAAAGGAGAAATAAAGTAATACGATTTGGTCCTGTGAAACTATAGTTGTTGTCTAGTTGCTAAGTCGTGTCCGACTTTTTTGCCACCCACGGCCTGTAGCCCACTGGGAGCCTCTATCCATGGATTTCTTTCCCAGGCAAGAATCCTGGAGTGGGTTGCCATTTCCTTCTCCAAGGATCTTCCCAACCCAGAGATCTGTGAAACTACAGAACTACATATAATGAAGTCTAAATAGTCATCAGATCAGCTGCCTGCGTCATCATCAGTTCTCACGTGTTATTTTGAAATTTATCTTGCCTTACTGGAAGGAAGTCTCTTGAGGACAAGGGATAGTTTGGAATATTCAATGAATGTCTATCACCAAGAATGGGTGGGTAGTTAATCAGCATTGATTAATGACAGATGTCACAGCCACAGAACTCCACAGTAAGTGTGGAGCACAGTAAGATAACTCATTTAAAGAATAGTTAACATCTTCAGCCTCCACCAATCTTGCCTAATCAACTACTGCAGCATGAATTTGTGGGTTGTTGAGTGACTGAGTTTGTGCGCCCAGTGGTTTGTACTTAAATTACAGCATATTATTAACCATGCCAATACTTTGCTGGATAAATTTTAAAGGGTTGGATGGAGTAAGAGATGCCCTGGTCAATTTCCAGATTAGTAGGTTACTGAGTTCTACAGGTCTTTAAGGCATCTGTGTAAACAATGATACCCCATCCCAGCAAGACGGTACTCTGTGGAAAGTACCCTGAACCATGCTGATGACCTACAGTCTAGCCTTAATTCTGCCACTTGCTGACCAAGTAAACCAGGATATGTCACAGATGCAATCTGGGCCTCAACATTTCTTCATCTGCTTAAAAAAATAAACGGGGACAGCAGACCTTCCCTGCCTAACTCACATGGCTATCAGAAAGATCAAGTCAAAGGACGGGATGTCCATAAAGAAATATCATAAACACTAAAGTGTTTTACACCTACAAATCAGTATCGTCATGTGTTATTATCGTTTTAACTACTATTATTACATGGTAGTTCATACAATGTGTTTACATTCACAAAACAAAGTAGCCAGAGTCATGTCTGAAAAGACAAACATGTCCCCAAATTCCAAAGCCTTATTATACAAGTTTGCAATGAACTTGCCTTATAAATTCCGTACCTTGTCCGTGCACTAAACAGGAATACATTTTGTTGTAATTAACTCATCTGGTTCTCTGGCAATTCCCAACCTCAGTGAGTCTCCTGTGGACAGTAGACCTAGGAGAGGCTTTAAAGGGACGACTTCTAAAGTACAAAAGGAAGTAGCAGAGGGTACAAAAATAAGAAAAAACAAAACAAAACAGAATTGTGGAATTTCAGAGGTAGAAGGGACTTTCAAGATGGTCTAAAGTCTAACCAAACTTGTCATTTTATTTTCTAAGTGAGGAAATTGAGTCTCAGGGAGCCTGGGGTCACACAGTGGCAGAGCAAGGGCAAGGATCCAGGTCTCCTGACTAGCAATTGCTTTCTTATTTTACTGTGGTTGCTGCTCTATTTCAACTAAGAAGCCCTTAGCAACTATAAAGCGCTGGTGCTGCAAGAGTTAATGGACAGAGTTCAGCTGCCCAAGCCCCAGAGCACAGAGCTATTCTAAGACAACACATAACAGGAATACCAAGGGTGCGTGAACCCAGAGGGAGCAAAACTGTCGGTGCCTGACGGCGCCGGAAAGCATGTTGACACACCACATGTGGTTGTGCACGAAAGGCGAGTGAATAGGAAGAGGAGTTTCCAACCCCACCCCATTCTAATCTGGGACTGACTCTGGGCACCTACTGGAGGCTGAGCCACACCCCAGTCACTCTGCAAGATGACCCTTCAGTTCCTTCCAGCCCCGTTCCACGGCCTCCCTTAACTCCTTCCCTGCCTTCACAAGGGCCACAGCACATCCTGGAGAGAGAGCCAGATCAAAGCGCAACCAGACCCAGGAGTGAGTGTGGGTCACTGGGGTGACTAACGGGGAGACTCTCAGTCTGGATTCGGAGGGTACCCACCAAGCTCTGCCAGCTCCATGCAAATGTGTGATCTGAAGCCTTGAGCAGCCAAGCTCCCAGGTCTGTTAGGGAGTAATTTCTCCAAGTGTGAGTGTTCAGGACGTGAAATCTTCTTACATCAGGAGCTCCGGTAGGCCTGGTTTAAAATTCAGATTCCTGTGGCCCTCTCGCCAGAGATTCTGATTCGCTACAAGTGCAGGGCTGCTCAAGTCTGCACCTTAAATACCTATACCAGGTAACTTTATGCACACCAAAATGTGAAGAACCAATGCTCTTAAAGCAATGCTTTTCAAACTGTGGGATACAGCCCATTAGTGGGGTTTAAAAAGTCAACTTAGCAGGTCACCAGTTAGCATTTCTCAGAGAATGAAACAGAAGACAGTGGGACAGAATAACACAGAACAAAGCAGGAAATATCAGAGTACATCACATAGAGCAAAGATATCTAGGTACTGCTTAAAAACACATTTTCTTGGTTATAACACTGGCATATATATATATGTACGTCTGTGTATGCATTCCAACCCACAGTATAAGATATTCTGGGGGGTGACTACATACCCCAGACCCTTTGAGAATCTGAGGATTTTCTTCCAAGTATTCACCTTCAAAGAAGGGAGGAAAAAAGTGGCAGGGAGGAAGAGTTTAGAGGGAGGGAGCAGGGAGGGTGTCATCTACACCCACATCTTAATTTGCATGAGTCAAGGGTCCCTGACCTCCAGAAGCCCATCCCCTGAGGACTTCTCTTGGGACAACTGCTACAGCGTCTAGTACTCTGGTCACAGTAGACCCTAATAATTACTGGACTATGTCAACAACTTTTTCCTGATGCTCTGTAAATGACTGCCAATGTTGCAATGTACCCTGTAAGATATGTGGCCCCACCACATTGATTCTCTTCCTCTTGTGTTCAGGGTGACTAGAGATGTTGAAGTTAAACAATGCTCTCTGAATGCTGGGAGAAAGCTGATGGCAAATTCCAAGCATAAGGTTCCTGAAAGCAATGGTGTGGGCCCAATGTCACCGCGATCCAAAGAGCATGCTCCCTGTCCAGGGCACACAGGGCAGCCTGTGGCACTGGCACCTTTGTGCACCCCTACTGATTAGTCATGAGAGGAACATACACTTTATCCCTGATGTAGTAATTTCTCTGACCTACTAATACCCACATTTAAAGACACAGAGACCAAGCCTCACTTTCTCTACATGACTAAGAGGACAGAAATTCCTTAGTCCTTGATGCAAGATTCCAAAAGGGCACAGCCTGTTAGAAAAAAAGGAACAACCCAGACTGATTGTCAACACTATCTCATCCCACACCTATCTGTGTGTAGAGAGGATGAGTATAGGGGTTAAGGTTTTGCCAAATGAGGCACATAGGTAGAGACGGAAGGGTGGGAAGGTATAACGTGAGAGGGGGCAAGGGGAGATGGGGGAGTGGGCAGGGAGGACCACTGAGAAGACAGAGAGTCAGACCTCAAAACTAACCTAAGATTCCCTGATGCTTTTCAGTAATTTGTTTTCATGTGGTGGATATTGGCACAGCATCTAGGATGCTTTGGGTCCATCTGTTTTCGAACTTAAGCTGCAGACAAGATTCAGAACAGCTGGAATCAGTGGCACTGACCATGTTACATGTGTCTGGAGGAAGGAGGAAAATAAAACGAGTGTGTGGGAGACAGAGGAGGAGGGTTAAATAGGGCAGAGGAAGGGGAGTTTGGAAGCCATCCCCAGACAGAGAGGAGAGAATGTCCAGGTCAGAGCGGATGCAAGAGAACCGCTGGAGAGGCCGGTGCATCTGGGTGAGGAGGGCCAAGGAGGAGAAGGAAGCGGGCCATCAGAACTGGGAGCCAGCAAGCAGGGCCGAAACCTCCGCAAGCCCCAGTGTCCAGGAGCAGGGCCCCGAGGCTCCGCCGCTGCGGGACCCGGTCAAGCTCCCGCAGAGGCCCGACATCGGCACACTACGTGAGTGACGGGTAAATGGTCCTCACAGGCACAGCCGAGAACTGAGGCAAATGCCGGCTTCTTGGTGAAGTGATTGTGGAGAACGAGAGGGCGGCAAGGGTCCCAGTCCCTAGGAGAGCTTTCCCAGAGTCACGGCGGGCAAGGGGTGTGGGTCCACAGGACGGCCCTCACTGTATGCTTGTGGCCCTTTGAACACTATTTTGGTTCTCAAGGCTAAAAACAGACAAAAAAAAAGAACTTCAAGCCAGTATTGAAATCTAATTAGTAGTTATGCTTTTTTCAGAGCATGGGTTAGCAATTCTGAAACTACCTTGTATACACTCTAGGAATGAGCAATTAAATACATATATGGATAATGGGTATCAGGTCTCTCGGTGTTCAGGTAACAGAGTCACAAATATGGAAAGGGGAGAAAATACAATAAAACATGCAGTGTTGGATTGAAATTGAAGATACTGATGTTTACTCACAGGCTCCAATATAGATAGAGATATAGAAGCATGTGGGTATCCATATATGCATACATATAGCTATTCACTACTGTCTACTCAGGGGGACTATAAACAATTATGTTCCAGTAGCAAAGAGCACATCTATCACCCATTGTTTCTAAAAACCATTTCCCACTAAAAGAAACCAAGGCTCTTTGAAGAAACGGCTCCAAAGCGGAAGCAAAGAAAATACAAAATGTATCTAGAATCTGTTGCTGTACCAAGAAGTATAAAAAGTACTCAAAGAATGACGGGGACATGTGAAAAGGACATGGGAGCCAGCCTGAAGGGGCCCTACCAGCCAAATCGGGGACAATGTGAGCACTAAAATAAGGACGTCAAAGACTGCAACCTGCTGAATAAAATCAGAATCCATGAATTCACATTGATACAATCAAACAAGCAAGCAAACAAAGCACCAAACAAATATGGCGGGGAGAGAAGACTCTTCCTTACAGTAGCGTTCAAGTGATAAGATAAACGTAGAAGGGATGATAGAAACTGAAAAATTACCACTTGGTAACCATCGTAATAACAGGTTCAAACAAGAATCATCAATAGATGCTAAAACTAGTGAGTGTAAGGTCTGAAGAATAACACGATATTTACATGGCCTCAAATGGGACAAATCATGAACTATACATTGAAAAAAATAGGATATCCCTTCTATGGTTTTCCGGCCCAAAGTACATTACCCAAATACAGAAATGTTAGACATTAATAAAAGTATCAAATTGGAGAATATTCTACAAAATGGCTGGATCGAGTGCTCCCCTCAAATGTCAATGTCATAAAATACAAAGAAAGACCTGGAAGTCTTTCCACTATTAAAGGAAACTAGATAAGACAGTTGAATGAAATGAATAATCTTGGGACTTTCTTTTGCCAAAAAGGAAATATTTGAAACAAATTGTAGATCTGAATATCTGTAGATTATACAATGCTACTGTGTTAATATGTACACTGTGATTTCAATAACTATATTACCACGAGGTCAGAGAACAACCTTATTTTTAGTAAATACACATTGAAGTATGTAGGATTAAAAAGGTATCATGTCCATAACCTATGCTCAGTGTCTCAGGAAAACAAAATATGTATGTACATGAGTTGTGTGCGGAAAGAAAGAGAAATATAAGGCAAATGTTAATATGTTAATATTTTTGTACACTCTGGAAATGGTATACAGAAATTCTCTGACAAATTCTTGAAACTCTTCTATGAGTCTAAAATAATGTCCAAAAAATTGTCCAGATCTCATTCTGGATGAAAAGGAAATCAGTTCTCGCATCTTTCCTTTGGCAGTAAATATATGCTCCTTTGTGCTATCTTGTTCATAAGCCGTCAGTCTTTTGCGGGCAAAGGTTGGGTCCCATCCATCTTTGTGACCCCAGCACCTGCCAGAAACTGTTGGTCACTGTTGACGATGATGAAGCCAAGTAACTGAATCACAATAATACGGGAGACCAAGAAGGTCACCCAATAATTCTGGCTTCTCAATCTTGAACTCTGTACCTTGTCAGAATACACACATTCATAGATGCATATATATAAACTTTAAAATATTTCACATTAAGTGGTAACCTCTATAAGCTAAAATATTGGCTTAGTATTCTGTGCATATTTAATTCCTAGAACCACCCTAGAATAAATGCTGAATAAATGTTTGCTGAAAGGATAAGTGAACCCCACATGCTAAGATTGGTGTTCACCAAAACTTCCTATGCTAACTCACATGAGGGCCAAGAGTGGGCACAGCATAAGGAAGTTCTCAGCCCCCAAAATAATAAGTGAAAAATCTTATCCAAGATTTTCAAGCTGATTCTTTCTGGCTAGAATGGCTCAAAAATAGGTTGAGATCTGACAAATCACTTTTGTCATTTGATTAAAAGGTGAGAACTTTTCTACAGTCTCTTTAATTTGATATCAAGAATGGCTACTAAAAAGATGTATTATATTTATTTTTTCCATATGGCTTCCCCAAACTATGTTGTAAAGTGGCTTTAATAATCAGTCATTATCTGTCTGGATACTCGGTATGTACATCTGGGGGCTGGGAGTTTAGCGGGCTGAGGATTTAAAAAAAAAAAAGAAGCATGACTGAATTCTTTATAAGCCACATTATCTTCATTCACTTCCAGCTACGATGTAACTGAGACCTGGCCAAACCAACACTTAGAATGTACAAGAATCAGGTGAGCCTCCAAGACAAAGCCCCTAACAGCACCATTTAGTCCATGTATTAGAAGCATCAGGAAGTGCTAATGGACCGGTGTGTGGCACACCTGCCCGATTGTGTGCATGTATGTGTATGCAGCACTTGGTGGTAGGGAAGGGCACACATTTCTTCCCAGGACCAGAGAAACAGACCGAGGAGGCGGCTGACAGTCTAGCCCATGTTCAAAGGGAGGCGGGGAGAAAGGCAGAAAGTCAGTAAACCTGAGAAGCCGAGCCTCTCTGAACTGTGCTCGCCTTCCTGGGTTTATCTGCCCTCTATGCAGAGTCCACTCAGTGCCTGTGCTTTGTCTTCCAAAGGAAACGCGTGAGGCATCGTTTCCACCTGTACGCCGCGGCATCAATTCTGTACAGCTTCCTCCTTTTGCTAAATCCTCGAGATGCTGCCTGTAAATTCAAAGAATTTCAAGCATCAACAGAAACCCCCACCCCCACCCCCAGAACTTAGTTATGAACATCTGTTGTTTACAAGGGTTCAGGCTGAGAGCTGCCAGACTTGTTCTGCAACCCCTACTTTAACACAGAGGCTGCCAGGGAGGGATGTCTGAATTTCATGCAAGGATGCCCTGTCCCAACTGCTTAAGCAGAAATCGGCAAACACAGCTCAGCATCCTCCCGCTGAAGATAATCCTAGTTTGTTCGATTCATTTTCTAATCCTGGCTCTTTAACCAGCTGCACCCAAAATATGCTAAGAAGCAGAGCTGTGTTCATTGATCTTCCCTGAATTAAAACCCGAGGGGCAATGATCCAATGATCGGTGGAGGTGTATAAAGGCAGGAGATAGTGGAAAGGATTTCAAATCTGAAAAACCAAACCCCTAGTTTTTTCTCATTCTCCCTAAATCCTTCATTAACACTGAGCTCTTCCCATATGACTGTTTCTTTTCACAGCATGATACTTCAGTGCAGCACAGAAATTAGATATTAAAGTCTTTACTTCAATTAGCTTGGGACCAAATCTAATTGAGAACATAACCGCTATCCTGTACCTCTCCCTGGCTGAGCCAAGAACGAGGACCTCCCAAGCCTTCCACCTTCCCTCCCTTCCCGGTGACGACTGAAACCTGCTTTACACGGGCTCCTATTTTTAGATTCGTGTGCCCGCGTGCACATGTGTGCTTATTATTCTCTTCCGACCTGTCTTATTTTTCCCCATTTCAATTATGAGTGTCCTTATAGCAGAGACTGTCTTTTCTTCGTATCTTGTAAACACTCCCACTTAACACAGCCATCTCCTGATAAAGATGACATGGCTTTTGCCTTTAAAAGAGAACTGGATCAAAGTCAATTCATTTAATTGGCTATGAATTTCTGAGAATGAAAGAACCCGCCACATATTGCTTCCTGTGTCTACTGTGGAATTGTTACGGGCTTACGCAAGCCAGGAAAATGTATACGAAGAGTGCCTTGTGCCCAGCACTGATGTTAAGGGCCAAGATCACCAGGGTCTGTGCCTGGCAAGCGGAAAGACCGAGGTGTGTCCTGTGACATCTCAGCAGAAGAGCCCAGGAGACGCAGGAAGTCCCCGGCTTCCAGCAGCCTCCCAACTGTGTGTAAAGGCATGTTTTGCTCCCAGCCTGCCCTCTCTCATTCCCTGCACTAAAAGAATGATATGAAGTCATTTATGCAGACGCTCGTAAGCTTCTGTTTGGCCTCCTGAGACAGACAGCCCTGTAAACCAGTTTGCTGGGCTCATGACTGAGATGTGGGCTGCCCTGGCCTGCCGGTCCTGATGGTGGCTGCTGCAGGAGGCGGAACAGGACTGACTGTGTTCTTTTCTTCACCTGGGGCACAGTTGGGACCTGTGGGCCTCAACACTACACCTTTAATGATTAGGCAATTAGTGCTAACTATTAACTCTGTGAGGGCAAGGACATCAGAGGGTAGTTGTAAGACAAATTTCCTCCTCTTGATGATGGTGAGCCTGAATCTAAAAATAACAAGTCAGGGTTAACTACCTGGTTCAAGGCAGTTCATGACACCTAACTAACAAGACACCTTATAGGACAAAACACAGAACTGCTGAGTTTTTACAAGAACTGGACATATAATTACACAGTCACTTAATTACATATTTCATCCCAAGGCAGTCCTATCACAAAAATCAAGAAGCAGAAAGAGTCTGTCATTCGAGAGGGCCCATGGGGTCACTGAAGTAGATGGAGACTGACATACTATTACCTAGGGCTAGGCTTCAGAGTGTGCAACTCTGCTTAGGGAGTAAATGGTGAATCTGATCTACTGTTAGCTATGCTATAGCTATATTTGGTTCCAACTCTTCAGGAGCTGGACAAGAAAAAATTGTCACTGCTATTTACATTTACTTTGGGTCAAACACAGTCCTAAAGGCTTCACATTAAAATTCATTTAATCAGCATAACAACTCCATGAGGTAGATACTATTATTATCCACGATTTGCAGATGAGAAAACTGAGGCAGCTAACAACCTTCATGTAAAATCACATAGCTAGTGAGTAGAAAATCCAAGATCAGAGCCCAGAAAATCTGGTTCCAGAACCTGTGATCTTGACAATCAGGCTACATTCCTTCTGTGGCGATGACAATTAGGTCAGCTACCATTTTTTGAGCAGTTAGTAAGTTACTCATTGGAAAAGGCCCTGATGCTGGGAAAGATTGAAGGGAAAAGGAGAAGGGGGCAGCAGAGGATGAGATGGTTGGAAAGCATCATCAACTCAATGGACATGAATGTGAGCAAACTCCAGGAGACAGCGGAGGACCGAGAAGCCTGGCATGCTGCAGTCCATGGAGGTGCAAAGAGTCAGGTATGGCTTATCAGCTGAACAACAAAAAGTAAGTTATAGACACTTGGCTAATGCTTTACAGATATTGTATCGAATCTTTAGAGCAACTCTTCAAGGTACACTTTACTCTCCACATATCATGGATGAGAAAACTGAAGCAAAAAGGGGTTAAGTGACTTCGTCTAGGTCACACAGCTATAACGGAAAGATCCAAATTTGTCTGGATTAAAGCTCTCAGCTTTTTCTGCTAAGTCTTAAAGCCTGCCACAGAGCTTTCAAACAAAGTTTTTCTCTGTTCAAAAGACAAACCACTACTCTGTCTTGCTGATCCCCCAAATTGCCTGTGTCTTTTCCATCGTCTTTTATCTACATGTGAGGAGACCTCCCAACTCTTCCAAAAAGGACCCAACCATACTGAAGGTTCTATATGGAATGGACTAGTGAAAAACTACCAACAGATCTTCCATTAGTTTCTAAACAAAGTCAGCTTGAGCCATGGCAAAAGGAAGCCAACCCTTGCTCAACACCAGATGCTAACTCTGGGGAAAGTTTCCCTGAAGGAACAAACAGCTCCCAAATATGTCCAAAACAAATGAGTGACACTCTGGTCCCAGGAAATAAGGGGTTCTTCCTTCTGGCAGCTTCAGGCTTTTTCCTACTTCCCTCCTCAAAAGCACACCATACTCAGAGAGGAACTTGCTGGCCCTCCACTCTTCTGATTTGCAATCACAGCTATACTATTCTCCATGGCCGACTGACTCTCTTTTTCAACCCAGTGCTGTCCAGGGAGGTTGATGGGCAATTTGGAACTCAGCTCCAGAGGAAAGATCCACTGGTAACAGTGATATAATGGAAGAGGCTGTGCGCATTCAAATACTGGGCCCAAGACCAAGAACATGGATGCTACAAGAATTTCTCTTTAATGAATTGCATATCTAACCTCCCTCTGAAAGGAGCAATGCAGGTGGAACGTCTACCAGATTCCTGAGATAACCAAGTCCTCTCCCTCACACCCCTTCCAATAGTTACACACTCATAACTAGCCAAACAAGCAGACTTATTTTCCATGTGTATTTCCATAATATACAGCTCATTTAACATTAGCAAGAATAGGATATTGTCTTGTTCCTATCCCCAGTACCTAGCTCAGTGCCTGTATATAATTAGGTCCCCCAAATGTGCACTGAATGAATACCAAATAAATATATCTTTTTCACTGTCTGCAATCTGAGTACCACAGACAATACAAGTTTCTTTTTAAACTCCTAACACCTTTACTGTTGGAAGTCAAACATTCCACAGCCTCAACCATCATCTCCCTATGAACATGCCCCAAATCTCTAACAACCCACACATTAGCTCTGAAGATAGTCCAGAGCTTTAGCCCTGACTAAAGCTATTCATTTTCTGTCAAATACAGAAATTTCAGCTTCAATATCCTTCCGATGTCTTAAACTTAACAACCCAAAACCAAATTCCGCATATTTCAGCTCTTCAAAAACAGCTCGTTCTCCTAACTTTGGGATTTATATTAAAGGCACCATTAATCTACCAGTCACCCAAGTCCAAAAGAAACTTCACAGCGCTCTTTCTTTTGTACTGCCAAGATTACTTGAGCCCAAATCCCACCAGTCAGCAATTCCTGCAGTCTTACTGCAGCAGGTGTTTCCCATCTGCCTCCAGACTGGAAGCCCCAGGAGGAGAGATGAGGGTAGTGTCTGTCTGTCTGGCATGCATGTGGTACATGGTAAAAGCACAATACACGCTTGCTAAGTGGACTGAAGGATCAATTTCCTTCTATTCCTCTTATCCTTACCATCCCACCCTACTTTAGATCCTTACTACTTACCATGACAACGGGTTTCACTGTCTCAACTTCCTTGCCATTTAGCAAACCATCACCATCAAGGTTAAGGTTAATCATCCTTAAATCCAGTTCACACCTCAGCTTGGACATGTGCTGGGCAAACTTTCACTGGTTTCCAGTGTCCACTGCACAAGGCCAAATCTCTCAGATAAGAGTCAAGGTTCACCAAGATATGGTCCTATCTACTTTAGCCCAGGACCTCCATATACACTCGTTACCCCAGCCAAACCAGTCTACTTATTGTTCCCCAAAACTGCTTTGTACTTTCCTCTTGGCTACAACATCTTTCCCCTCCCTTGATCTTCATCTGTCAAAATCTGAGCCATTTTCAAGGTCTGGTTCAAATCCCATTCCCCTCTTAAAGATTGATGGCTGACCAACTGTGCATTATGCCTTCTGTAGCACACACTTGGTACTTACCCCATATTGCCCTACACTGAAGATCTGTGTTATTACATCCAGGCGTAATTTGTCCCTGATTAGATTATAAAGTTAGTGGCCTTCCCCAATGACTCAGCAGGTAAAGAATCCACCTGCAATGCAGGAAACACAGAAGATGCAGGTCCGAAAGATTCCCTGGAGTAGGAAATGGCAACCCATGTCAGTATTCCTGCCTGGGAAATCCCATGGACAGAGGAGCTGGATGGGCTACACTTCATGGGGTTGCAAAGAGTTGGACACGATGGAGCACCGTTGACTTGACCTGAGAGTATAAAGTCATGTGGGAAAGAACCACTGCTTCCACTTTTTTAAATCTCTCTCCTTTAAGAGGCTAGACTAATAACCTTAAAAATGTTCAACAAATATTTGTTGTTGAGAAGAAGGAAAAGCTGGAAAAAAAGACATGATGTTGGCAGTGGGTTATAAAGCAGCATAAGGTCTCTGTAAGGAGCACAGCGGGATAGCAATGTAGGAGAATTCCTCTAAAACTCAATAGAAAAAAAAAAACAACCCCAAACCCACAACTCTACCTCAAAATAAAAGAAAAAACTGAGCTATTAAAAGTAGGAGATCAAAACCAAATGAGCTATGACTGAAGGGTAATTTACAGCAAGTCTACAAAAAAAAAAAAAGCCAAACAAACAAATGCATTATCAATTAGAGTCCTGCTGGGTAATATTAACACAGATTCCACTTTAAAAAGACAATCAAAGGCTTAGCAACAAATAGGAATACATTTAACTCTTCAAGGAGTCAAAGAAAATGCAAGAGCATCTTCCCTAGGAAGATTTTCTACCCTCACATAATATCTCTGCTCTTAAATCAGGTAGATAGAATTTTTAAACATTAATAAGGTCCTCCTACAATGCAAAGGGATGAAGGAAGCCACATTACTTATCTTAAACAAAGCTGAATAATATAATCACTATAGTTCTATCTGCAGGGGGAAGAGAAGAGGAGGGGAACCGCAGGGTCAGACTTTGCAATGGAGTCACAGTTGCGTGAGCTTTAATGAGTGTTTGCACTGAGACAGTGTCGGAGAGGACAAAGGTGAGCAGGAGAAAAGCAGAAGAGGAAATCAAGCCAAAGAGAGACAGGACAATGGCTTCCAAGTAAGAAGCTGTCCAAGAAAAGATGAAAACAGCAGTTCAGCAACATTGGTCCCTAAATGCGGTCACTTAAGACTGTAACAAAATACCTAACCTAACCCAGTATGAGGGGCTGAAATCTAGCCAGCTTGAGAAACTGGCCTGGAAAAGGGTGGGACAAACCATGTAGACCAATTTCAGCCCTGGCCAATCTACCCCATCCCAAGTTGAATAGTTTCCACGTCCCTGAGACGCGTCTGTCCAGGGCTCCCGCTGGCAGCTGCTCTCCTGGCAGCCCAAGGAGACAAATTCATGGCATTGCTGGGCCAACAGCTGCTACAGCTCCGGGGGAGGCGACGAGTGCCCGCTGAGATGCTTTGGGCAGAGAATGAGCTATTCTAGGGACCAGTCCTAGAGTCAGCGGAATTGAGGCTACACTTTGCCGGCTGAATGAAAATACAGTACAACTGCCACTCCAGAGACCAGGAAAGCCACAGCCATTCCTCTGTCCCAGCTTCTTTGACTTTAATTGCTTCTTGCCTTCCTGTCTGACCCATTTTTTGTCGAGTTCCCAGGGCACGACTTCAGCATCGGCCCACACTAACCTGAGGCTCACTGCCATCCCTTCCTAATGCGTCTCCCTCCAGTCTCTGCTCCAGCTGATCTTATGCACGGTTACCATAGTTACCTTTCCAAAGCACAGCCATCTATAAATATGCTCCAGAACTATCAATGGGTCCCCCATGCTTACAGAATAAAGCCCAAACTCTTGTTGCCTGGCATTCACAGACCACTGTGATCTGGTTCCTATCAACTATTCAGGCTTATGTCCCTATCACAGTTATCACTTCTGTTCTTTCTAAATACAGATGAGTTACCGACCCCCAGCTCTGTGCCTCTATCAACACTGTTCTTGCTGCCTGAAATGCTTCCTTCCCAATTTTTTAAAATTCTACTTCTACAACTTCTGTATTGTTTCCATTGAATTAAACTTATAAAACGAATAACTTGTACTGACACTTTTATGTTTCCATTTCCCATCCACTGAAACTCACCTCCATAAAGCCCTGTCTTCTCTGTGCATTTACGGCACTTTTCAAAGTGGATGAGTGAAATGGTCTTTCATACGCCTGCCTTCTTGCAAATCACACACAGACAACGTGGCAGAGGCTGCTAACTGCCCCCCAGTATTTTCCCCCTACACTAATAGAAATTCTTTCTTAATTTCTTTAGATTAATAAATACACTTCCCAGCCTTCCTTGTAGCTCAGTAGACCCATGCATCTATGTGAGCTGAAGAGATGTATGTGCCACTTCCAGACTGCACCTTTAAAAGGTAAGGATGTATCTGCCCCTGGCCCTTTTGCTTTTCTTTCTGGCTGGAATGGGGACATGATGGTGTGAGCCATCTCGGGTCATAAAGAACCAGCGCAACACTCTAGGGATGGAATAAGGGTCCCAACACTGCCCAGGATAGCTAACGACCAGATAATGACAGGAGAGAAAAATCAAGCTCTGCTTATGAAAGATACTATTACTTGGGTCTATTAGAGTTGCTAAACTTATACCTTAACCAAAACGGATATACCTAAAAAGCCTTTCCTGAGCCCAAAATGCCAAGTTTCAGTTGCTCACAAATGTTTCAAGCGTGGTCTGGTGGTGCTGCCTGCCAAGAGCGAGCTTAGTTTCAGCAGCAAGGCTGTCTTTCTACAGCAATGCTTGTACGCGCAAACATCCTAATACCTGGCTCCGTTTTACAAAGCATTGATGAGTGGAGAGTGGAAAAATGCAGGCGCTGCCACCAGCGTTACACTGAGAAGTAGAGTCTCATCACCGAACGAACCAGAAAAGGCTAGAGATCACCAGCCATCAAGTTTCCTCAAATGCTCCCCGGATTTAAGCAGGTTCAACGGCTTCAAGCAGTTGCCATGGGTTCAACTGGGGCAAAAAGAAGACAATGAGAGACACAGCGCAAAAGGCTCTGGGTCATCGGGTGAGGGGTAACTCGGGATTTCACAAGTATACTTACAGGAATAGAAACCCTCTTCTCCATGGAAGGCTCCTGCTCATTTTTAGGAGTAAATTATGCAGGAAACGATGTTGCCTGGACTCCCTGACTGAGCTTCTCACCATCTTGCCTGTGTCATATGCATCTGTGTGTGTCTCATCGCCTCTTCTATTAGGCTAGACCACACGCATTGGCCACTTTGTGACCTTTTGTGTCTTGCAAAAATCAGCAATTTCATGTTTCACTCTAATAGATGGAAAGTTCTTGGGTTTGGGGCTCATTTTAGTCATCTTTGCCTCACAATGCTTATAATGGGAGAATATCAATAAGAAATTGCTGGGATTGACTTTTACAGATTTTCTACTTGAAAGCCTGCTAGTTTCATTACACATACCTACATCCTTGCCGTCCTTTTAAATGCTAAAAAAACACCACTCTCTCCCCTTCCTTCATTTCCTTCCTCCTTCTCTCCCGCATCCTCTCCAGGTAACTTTTACTTCTAATAATTAACATTTACTACTCCCTAAAATTGGGTATGCCCAAGCCTTGGGTCCTGGAGAAGGCAATGGCACCCCACTCCAGTGCTCTTGCCTGGAAAATCCCATGGATGGAGGAACCTTGTAGGCTGCAGTCCATGGGGTCTCAACGAGTTAGACACGACTGAGCAACTTCACTTTCACTTTTCACTTTCATGCATTGGAGAAGGAAATGGGAACCCACCCCAGTGTTCTTGCCTGGAGAATCCCAGGGACAGTAGAGCCTGGTGGGCTGCTGTCTATGGGGTCACCCGGGGTCGGACACGACTGAAGCGACTTCGCAGCAGAAGCAGCAAGACTTGGGTCCTGGGTTGAGCTCTGTGTTCCTCTCTTTCTCTTCCCTGGGTTCATATAATTGCATATCTTCCATGATCACTTTTATATCTCAGTGTTTGCTCTCTATTCCTAGTCAAAACCTCTTACCTCAGTACTACATCTCTACCAGACAGGCTTCCTACTGCCCCAAACCCGACATGCTCAGAGTAGGCTCACCATTCAAAAGGTCTCCCCTAATGTGGAAGACCAATTCTTCCAGGTCACCATATTAGAGACACTGGGTCACCTCTGATGGCTATAGTTCTTTACCCAATCAGTCACCCAGTCCTCTTAAGTTTCTCAAGTACTTGAATAGATTCCTTCTTCTCTAATCTTGCTTGCTCTCACATTGTGCATGGATTATTCCCCCAAACCTCCATCTTGGCCTTCTCTGCCATAAAAACTCATTCGTTCTTCTACCATTTTTCTTCATGTCTCCTTTCCCACAGAAGAACCCAGAGGGCTCACTACCATGCTCTGCATCAAATCTTAACTCCCCCGCTTGTCTGTTAAATTATTTGGTGTCTACTTACTTAAACTTAATTTTCCACTGCTTTGGAAAATATGTGTTCTCATAAAATTTTGCTTATAACCTCTGTTAAAGCCCTTTTTACATTATATTGTTTACATGTCTCTTTTCCCCGTTAGCCAAGATTCCAGAGCTTATCTCGGTCTCCAAAGGAATCAGCACCGAACACAGTACCCGGCAGGCATTTCAAAGGGGTCTGTTGAATAAGTAGATGGCTCCTCAGGATAACTTCCGACAGGAAGCTATTAAAGTAACCTAGCCATAAAGTGACAGCAAAGCAGTGGCAAAGCCCCCTCGACAAGTGCTTGGAGCCCTTTGTCCTTTTGTTCTGCAACACCTACCTCAACTCATCTAACTGTGTGATGTGTTCACTGCCTGTTTCCTTATTCTATTAAAAGTGCCAAGTGGAGGACGGTACTTGTTCATTGTTATATCCCAAGGTACAGCGTCTACTCTGAAGGAGCTCAAGGAATGTGCAACAGACGTTTGTTGGATGAATGCATTCAAGCCTCCTTTTAAGGAAGCTCCGGGATCCATCCCTCACTCGCCCTTTAGCCTCTCACCACAGAACACGCCTGCCTCTTCTTTCCTGAATGAGCTATTTTCTCCTACACAAATCTACCTCTAAAGACTAACCTAAATCCCACTCATTTCATGAGTGTGCTCCTGATTATTCCAGATCCTTTATCTGTCTCTCATGATTTATCACTGACCTCTTATCACATCTATATCCTACATATAGCCAATGATCTCTTAATGAGACCATTATTGCTTTATCTCTAATTGCTTCCTATATTAAAAATCTTTTCTCCCCAACCAGATATGGCCCCCTATGGAAACATACAATCAACCTGTTTTACATCTTCCAATACTTGTACAACACAGAGCACATAGCTGGCTCTCAAGAAATATTTACTGATTATTTGGGAAAAATGAAGCCCGGTACCAGCTTTATCAGAAGGGAAATCAATCCTCCCAGCCTTGGAGGAAAAAACCCTATTTCTTGTATGTGATCTTAATCAGAGCAGTTCAGCACATCTGCACCTTAATTTCTAGTAAATGTGTCCTTAAGCTAAGAATATAATATAGTACTAAAAATCAGGCTACTTTAAACTTAGGAGGAGTTATCAAGAGAATAAATCCAAACTTGAATCATTTTTCTAAAGCAAACAACCCTTCATTTATCATATACTAAAATAACATTTTATTCTCACAGGACTGCTTATCATAAAGAGAACAGGACTTGGAAAAGATAAGGGATTTTGAAGATAAAACATCTGGAGGAAATTCTCATTCTGGCTTGTATTGAAAGTGTCATATGTTCTCCTTATTCTTAGACTCCATATTCATTGCACAGAACTGGCTTGTAAAGAATAAATTGTGTCCCAAATTGTCAGGGCGATAAACAAAAATAGAAAAGAGAAGAAATACGATATATTTGGCATTAATTCTTAAATTCACTCATTCATTTATTCCTCCAATAATATTTAGTAGGCATGGGTCCTATATCACACTAGGCCTTGTGGGAGGCCGAACGATGAGTCAGAAAAGCTTACACAAGTCCACTACGGGAAGAGAGTGTAAGATAGACAGTTCTGAATGCCCTAATGGGAGAACAACAAAAACAATGCTGTAAGAATTTAGAAGAGGGAGAACATTCTTCCTTCTGGGAGAATCCAGAAAGCTTCTAGAAACAAGTCCCATCTGCATGAGGTCTTAAAACATGGGTATGGCTTCGACACACAGAGATGTAACAAACGGACACGTAAGTTCAAATCACAGGATGCGCAAAGGCCCAGTGGAGTTAGTGTTCTGTTTGGCTGTGGAATAGCAGAGCAGAAACAGGAAATAAAGTTGGAAAGCTAGTCGGGCCAGATGCAGACAGGCTTGAAGACCAAGCCAAGGAGTGTACACCTTTGTGAATAGGACAGGACTTCACAAACTTAATCCTGCGCACCAATCACCTGGGGCTCTAGTTACAGCAGGTCTGGGGGTGGGGCCCAAGACTCTGAATCGCCAACCCCTAGGCAGTGCCAATCTTGAGGGACCACATCTTGAGCATCAAGAACACAGACCTCCGGGAGCCACAGCACAGAGAAACTGCCTGACCCCCCAGGGTGTTCCAGGAAGACTAAATCTGGTAACAGTGGATCAGGCAGATCGGGATGGGGAGAAGCTGTTCGTTAGAATCATCTGGGAAGCTTTTACACCACACTGTTACCCAGGTCTTACTCCCAGAGATTCTGATTTAATTGATCTGGAATGCGGCCCAGTTTCAGCATTTTTAAAAAGTTCTCCAGGGAATTCTAATGTGCAGCCAGGATTGAGAACCTCTGCTAAAGATGATACAGTAAGTACTGCAATCAGTCAGGCAAAGATGAAGATGATCTAAACTAGGGCAATGGTAGGGAGAACAGAGTGAAAGGGCCAGTTGTATTAAATACTGTAAATGTAGAAGGAACAGACCTTAGCAACTGTCTGCACAGCGGCTTAGATTTATGGCTACATCCATCTCTTCCAGTTAAAGACAGTTCAGTGAAATGGTAAAGAACACAGACTCTATAGAGCCAGATTGCCTGGGTCTGGATTCCAGTTTTGCCATTTATTTATTAGGAGTGTGTGAGTGTGTGTGTGCCACATACATAAGAGGCCACGGGCTTTGAACTCTTTATGACCCAGTTTCCTCATCTGTATGTTGGGGATATAACAAAAACTAACATATGGAGTTGTGAAGATTGAGTTAAGCCCTTTGGAACTAAGCTCAGCACACGGGAAGGTGTTTGCTGTTATTATAAGCATGGTTCATGATCTACTCTGATCGCTCCACAATGTTGAACTGCACATGAGACTGATCTGGAAATGAAGTTCTGGAGGGCTCTCAACCCTCAGGCAATTAGAAATCAGTAGGCCACCTACTTCATGTTAACAATGGGATGGAGGCGGCACACCCTGCCTCCCTCCCACACACACCCCACTCCCAAGGTCTCTAGAAGTAACCGCGCGGCATCCCTACTTGAACTGCTGGTCCTTGGTGCTCCTCGTCTTGGCCAGGAAGCGCTCTGCCAGCTTCTCCAGGTTGCGGGAGTAGTCCATCTCGATCTCAGCCTTCTTACGGAAGAAGTCCTGGAGGTCCTGCAACAGCTGTACCCGGAGCTCACACTGCTGGTCCAGGCATTTCATCTGCTCTGTGAGTTGAGCACGGATCTCTGCAACAAAAGCAAGGTGAGGCAGTCACACAGACACCTCTGGAAAAGACCATAATGCCAGCATTCACCCCTTCCATCTAGGTGTTCCCTGTGTTCTGGGGAACTTAAAGGCTTTACTTTTTAAAATGTGATGTGAGGCACCACCACCAACTCACCAACTTTTCAAACCCTTAAAGAACACTGAAACCAAGAATCTGCTAAATCAGTTAAGAAAAACTGCTTATCAGACATAATAATATTCAGAGCTACCATTTAATAAGCAATTTACCATATTTCAGACACAGCGTCAGAATGTGGGCTTCCTTCTGGCAGAGAGCCGAATGAATTATCTCCCAAGCATCCTATTAGGTCAGGACTACTTTCATCCCTATTTTAAAGACGGAAAAACTAACTCTTAAAGAAGTTAAGCTATTAAGTGGTAGAGCCAGGATTCAAACTCAAACAGCTCGACTATAAAGCCCAAACTCCTACTTTTCATACTTTCTCCCATTATTTCAAACTGTTTTTCCATATCTTCATGAAGTAGGGGAGGGGGGTTAAGGTATTTTAAAGGAGATAGGAAGGGCCCTGCCCAAGAATAAATAGTGGCAATCAAGAATGAAACAAGTACCTAGATCTCTGGGCAAGCAAACCATTCACCATCAGTCAGATTCCATAGTTTCCAATACCAATGAACGTAATCAATCTTTAAGAAGTTGGTATTTTCACTAAATATTACTCATATCTCTGATCCTTCCTCCTCACCAATGCTCAGAGACTCCATTGTGTCAAAGCTAGAACTATTTCTGGTTAAGCTCTAGCTTGGCAGCTTTCTGGCTGGCCAGAATCCACATACAGGGCTAGCAGCAATGGCAGCTCCAGATTCAACCAGATCTGCCTCAAATGCAATACTGCATTTGTTACTGACAAGACCTGACACCCGCAGGAGGCAGCTTGCCAAAGTCAGACTGCAAGGCCTGCAGCGCACATCTTGCTGAAGTTATGTTCCCATCCCCGTCTGAGTCACAGTGGAGTCACTTCTTTCATCCCTTTCCTCCCCAGCCCCCGACCCTGCAAGCCTGCTCAGCCCCAACAGCTTAGGCTGTGACAGTGACTCCAACCCCAGGGAAAAAGAGCACCTGCACTATTATGCCTTTCCTTCTGCACGTTCCAAATTCATTCCCCAATAGTGGAGTTGTAACGCTGCTTTCAGACCACGCTCTGTAAAGCAGGGGGTGGGCATGCAGAATCCGAGTTTTCATCTCAGCTGTAGATAAACAAGAGGCAAATCCAGGAACGAAGCTATGATGTTGAAAAGCCTGCCAACCACTCCTTTTATGAAGCAATAAGGGATGGGCAAATGGTGCATTTGGCTTCGCCTTGGAGTAGCTACAGGTCCACCCCCATCTTCATTTTTGTTTGTTTTTACAGATATCAGATGTATCACAAGTCTCTGGTCCTTTATGGGTGATGACTGTAGTTTTCACCCTCTTTGTCCCTCTGCCTCCCTCGTGCCAACCACCAATGCCAAACAGGCCTGCAGTAACCTCACCTGAACTGAAATTGAGCACCGGAGGATTGTTTCAAGCAGACAGAAGGCTGCACAGAAAAGCTGCCTACCTCATCACTCATCAAAGCTCTCTTGTTCTGTGTTTTTTTTGGAGTCTGATTACAAGAATGTTGAGGGGGAAAGATGTGCAGAGGGCATGTCATGCACTGGTTCTTGCCAGGGTTTTCTGGGTCTCTTAAAAAAGGCAGCAGCTTTTGTTGAGACTATTCCTTGAGGCTTCTGTCCCTTTTCTGTCTTTGACAGAAGTAGCAGCTGGCAGTAGAAGCCGCTGGGTGGGCAGACTGTGAGCAGAAAGGATATTCACTATGCTCACTGATATTACTCACAACTTGTCCATTAAATAATAAGAATCAGAGCATCTTAGGGTAAAAAGGCTTTCCAGGTACCCAATCAGTAACATGTGCAAGAGGATGCGGCTAGACAAGGGGGGCTGTCAGCCTCCCTGAGCCCTTGTAATTCTTTACAACATTGCCTCAATAAAGTTCCTAACAAGGGGAGCAGAAAGGGGAGCATGGTAAGATGGATGCTGCCCACCTCTGCTGAAAAGAGAAGGCTAAGCAAATTCCCACGATGCCCATGAAGTTCCAGAGGTAGACTGCTCCAGGGTTGTCCTGTCTGAGGAACAAGCACTTCACTGGAGGCCTTTAAGATGTGTGAATGAATCTCGGAAGCCCCCACGTGCATCCAGCCAGCATGGAATTCCACCCTGACTTCCTCAGGAGCCTCAACAAGTGGGCAGCATTACCCAAAGTGCACCCCACCCTCAGGCATCCCCTCTGGGCCCCTGCAGGAAAAGAAGGACGTGTTTCTGAACATCTCTGATGGGCTTCTATTCACATCATTTTATTTACTCTTTATTACTAGTCCATAATTGATATCTCCAATTATCCTGATCGCAAGATGAGAAAACTGAAGTATGATTTGTTAAGTAATTTACCAGAGGGTCATACAATTAGGGGCAAATGGCGCTGAAGCCAAATTAAGGTTTGCCTTGACTTGTCAAAGAGATTGACAGTGGGGACGGGAAACAGGAGAAACCAACAAGAGTCTGAAGTCTCCACAGCATTTTCGGGGGGACATCGCAGTTTCTTTAGCTCCAAAATCTGGAACATCCACTTCTCTACCTTCCAGCTGCAGCGGTGACTCAGGCCCCCAGAATCAAGTTTGGAGTAGCCCAGTGATTCACTATCTAGCCCATGTTTTGACTAGTCCACGACCAGACTGGCTTCCTTCCTACTTCCTAGATCTCCTCTACAGAGCAGCTCTGAAGGAAGTGAGAATGGGATGTCCCCACCCCATCCAGCAAAAGAAGAGTCTCTGCTAAGAGATACCAGCTGCCACTGCGGTCAACTAGTGATGCCACATCGCTGAGCATCACCCCTGCCCCACAACCTGCCTGGAAGGAGGCGCTGCCCTGGCCCCCACCCTCAGGAGCCTCTGCACAGGCACTCAAGGGAGATTCCCATCACCCCCTCTCCAGGCCTGCCGCTCCAGGACAGAATGGCTGCTCTGTCCAGGGCAAAGTGTGCTACTTCAGGCTTGTACGGCTGCTGCTGCTTCAAAGACAAACAATGGTCCCCAAGAAGGCAGCTGTGCCAGCCCCGGGCCTCTGTCCATGCACAGGAGGGGCTGGAAACAATGGGCCACTGAAAGCCAGCAGGCCTGGGCCATGTGCCCAGGCTGGAGGCCCCTCTGCACCCTGGCCCACCAATGCACTACAAGTGCAGAAGGAAGAAAGGGGCAGTTTACAAAGACGTGGAGGGATTTCCCACAGTTCCATCATGTGCTTAGCCCAGAACGCACCTGCACACGTGTACACACACAAAGGCACACTCACACCACCCACTCTGGGCCTCACCACACCAACCCAAGGTGCCTTTGCAAATCCCGCTTATGGCGGGATAAGAGCTCCTGGAAGCTGGGGAGGATGGGCTTAGGTTTTGTCCTTAGAGTTACACTGAAGAAGTCAAGTTCTCACTTTCTAGATGCAGCTGTATCTCAGGGCTATAAATGAAATCAATGGCCATCCAGAAAGCCTAAACAAAGGTCACCATGAATGACCTGAAGTGATACATGCCAAAAATGACCTCCCCTCGGCACCTCGCCAAACCCATTCGTTCAGAAAACCTTTACTGAGCTTCTACTGTATGACAGACACCGTGCTAGGTGATAATGACAGGACAAAACAGGCCCAAGTCCTACTGAAGTCCACACTTCAATAGTGTGACTTGACAAGAGGAAGGAAAAGACAGGAAAGATTGTCTCATTGCTTTTGCTTCAAATATTCTTTATATATATATATATATATATATATATATATATAGCCATGGTAAGAAGCCCCCACCTAAAGACCAAAGATTTAAAAATCATCAGCAGCTGGCAAAGATATTAGGCAACAAGAATAAGAAAATGTCCTCTGATTGTTTTTCTATTTTGCTTTATAAAAATGATACTTGAATAAAAACTGTAGCTTCCCTTGCAAAAGGGGCCAAAGTTTTAAAGCAAATTTCCTAAAAATCAGAGTTAACCTTTGGTTAATATTTCATTCAAAGATTCAAGTCAAAATTTAACCCCACTGTTCTGGAACTAGCCAGTGACGATGGTTGCACAATCTTGTAAATATACTAAAACAAAAAACAAACAAACAAAAAAATCCCACTGAACAGTACATTTCAAAGCGGTAAATTTTATGGTACTTGAACTTGAATTATTTTTCGTTAAAAAAGTTGAACCCCATCAAAACAGCATGCCCTGCTGAGTGCCATCCTGCCAACTAAGGGAAAAATGGCCCAAAAAACAGGCACCAAAAGGAGGAAGCAATTCTCAGTTTCCATTTCTCCACTGTATGGGCTGAATTTCAGTTCTGCATTGAATATTCTTAAAGCAAATCTTAGAGGCTGTCCCTCAGGACAGCAGACTTGGCCAGGACATTGAACTCCACTGGCAGATCACCATCCCATCATTTCCGAAGGGTGTCAGATCAAAGCCTGGCAGCGAACGTTTTTATGCCTGAGTTCAAACCTAGGATCAGCGCACACGTCCCGGAAAGGTTCCCCGAAGACATGCTGACTCCTTGTCCAGGCTTGGCCACAGCTAAGATCCTAACTACACCTGTCCTGGGAGTTAGAAGGAAGTTCGTTTCCTTTTTAGGAAGATGCTGAAAGTCACAGAAACAGATGAAATTCAAACAAAAACTGGACCTAGTAGGATATTGATTGCTTAACAAACCCAGGGCCCTGCCACACCGACAATCATGGAGACTCTAAATTACACAACACTTGCCAATGCAAGTGACACGGTCGTCTAAAAACTGTCCAACTTCAGAGAACCCCAGGAAATCCACCAGTCAGCAGAGGACTGGGGAATTCTGTTCAGCTCATCGTTTCCAATCCAATGATATTAGCCCCATTTGTTCCCTCTTTCAAAATTCATCTCCTTCTTCAGGAATTTTTTCTGATTAAGTAATACAGAACTTCTTTCTATGACTCCCACATTTTGGAGGAGAAAATGAGGGTGGGGAGGCAGGCGGGAGAAAGATGCAACCTTTCAGGAGAGTAACCCGGGCATGTCCTTCCTTTCTCCTTGATATGCTGGCATCTGGGGGCCACTCCCGCAGGTGGTGCTCAGCGCCCGAGGGACAGGAGATCAGCCTGGGTTCCCCACGGGGAGCCAGGCCTGATGCCAGTCTTTTCACACAAAATCTGCCTCACCTGCTTTTCAGCCCTTCACAAACACATGATGTCACCTCAGCCATCTCAGGAATACGAATTCCTACTACCTTTCAAGCAAGTGTTATATAAGGAGACAATTGAGGCTTTCACCTCATTTGGAGGCTCTGCCCCCCAGATTGCTTACCAAGCACTCTTAACACAATAGTCATCAGCTCCTCTCAAAGCTGTTCCCCAGGAAGCAGAGCGCTGGAGTGCCTGCCCAGTCTCACTTCTACCTGCAGACTTGCCTTCCTACAGACTCAGTATGGGAGGCACTTCCAAAAATTTTTTTATGAGAGAACCAGAGCCCAGAGAAGGGAAAGGAATCTCTGGGGATCACACGGTCATTTAGCTGCAGATCTAGGCCTGAAACCCAGGCCCCTGGGTTTCCTAAGCCAAAGTTCTTTCTTACTCTTGTTGCAAATATTTACTTGAGCACCTTCCAGGTGCTCTGAAAGTACAAAGACAAAAGTCCTCCATCAAAGTTAGCAGAGTAGTCAGGAACTACTGAGTTAGGAACTGTAGTCAGGAACTATAACAAACATAGAGAAATAGTAATATAAATAAGTGAGGTATGCACACGGTATTTTGAGAGCAGAGACATACACATTATCACCCTCAAACCACCTGCTATATGTCACATCTTTCAGAGGCTGACTGAAAGTTATTACTTATATCTGAGTAGTTAGTATGCCCCCAAAAAAGCCATCAAGCTACTCTTAGTAAACTAGAAAGCAGCAAATATTCTTCCTCAAAGAGAGTGATTGATGGCCT
The DNA here is from genome assembly GCF_023699985.2 of Odocoileus virginianus. NCBI lineage: Eukaryota > Metazoa > Chordata > Mammalia > Artiodactyla > Cervidae > Odocoileus > Odocoileus virginianus. The sequence goes on from NC_069684.1 coordinate 70,101,553, forward strand.
TTTTCCTCTTTACTTGACTGAATATGACACAGAAACAAACCTCAGTTAATCCAAGCCATCAACCAACAAATAGCTACTAAGCTTCCAGAATATGCGGACTTGACATATTTTTCTTCCTTGCATCTATATCCTCCCTGAATCTTAGTCCATGTGCTTTTAATAAAGTTGATCTCATCTCTGTCCTCTGCAAAGTTAGTGGATGTAACCTCCAGGCCCTGTTCAGGAGCTACAAAACCTGGAGACAACGTCAGTCTGAGACAGTGCCACCACCCTGCCACCACAAGAGGAAAGCCCTTTCGAGAACGGAGCTGACCTGGCGGAAGCAGAGCTGAGATATGGGAAAGGGGAACCTGGGCCCTTGACTCAATCATGGCCGGACGCCAGCCCTATTCCTGTCCCCTGCCATTCCTGTCAGTTTCCACAAGCCAACTCATTCAGTTTTTGCTTAAAATAGTTTGCACTGGGGTTCTGGTATCTTGCAAACAAAGGAGTCCTACTGAACAAAGTAGGAAATTCTCAAGTATTCAGAAGCATGAAAGTCCTTGTCCTCAAGGAACTTGCAATCTAATTATGAAAACATGATCAAAACATGTAACACTTTTCAAAAAAATGTAATTATCTACATATTATATAATTAGGCAAGATATATAATTAAATATATAAATTTTATGTTATCGTATGCTGTAAGAATGAAACTGTGAATAAATATTACAAATACAAATAAAGTACTTGTTTTATTTTCTTGAGCTACAGACTTTATTTTTTTGGACTCCAAAATCACTGCAGAGAGTGATTGCAGCCATGAAATTAAAAGACATTTACTCCTTGGAAGAAAAGCTATGACCAACCTAGACAGCATATTAACAAGCAGAAACATCACTTAACCGACAAAGGTCTGTCTAGTCAAAGCTATGGTTTTTCCAGTAGTCATGTATGGATGTGAGAGCTGGATCATAAAGAAAGCTGAGCAATGAAGAATTGATGCTTTTGAACTGTGGTGTTAAAGAAGACTTTTGAGAGTCCCTTGGACTGCAAGGAGATCCAACCAGTCAATCCTAAAGGAAATCAGTCCTGAAAACTCATTGGAAGGACTCATGCTGAAACTGAAGCCCCAATACTTTGGCCATCTAATACAAAGAACTGACTCATTGAAAAAGACCCTGATGCTGGGAAAGATTGAAGGCAGGAGGAGAAGGGGATGACAGAGAATGAGATGGTTCGATGGCATCACTGACTCAATGGAGATGAGTTTGAGCATGCTTCTGGAGTTGGTGATGGACAGGGAGGCCTGGTGTGCCACAGTCCATGAGGTTGCAGAGCCGGACACAACTGAACTGAGCGACTGAACTGGACAAATTTTAAGAACTCAGAGCAGTGGAACTAACATTGTTAAAGTAAGACTCCTTGAGAGGGAGGTACCCAACAGAGTAGGGCTCCAAATCTGTGGAGTAAAGGAGAGGCTAAAGAGAGAAAATGCGAACAGAGAGAAGTCTGAATTAGTATTCCGAGAAAAGGTGAAGTTTCAATAAATGTAAGGAAGTGGAGACAATATTCCAGAAGAAGAGAAAACATGAGCCAGGAGATGGGAATGTTTGAGTGCGGCTTCTTTGTGAGACAGTGAGGAGGCTAGCCTGGCCAGAACAAAGGGTAACGGGAGGGCCCAGTCAGAGATAAGGGTGCGCAGAGAGGAGCAGCTCCATCGGCTAACAGGGATGTTTGGATTTCAAGAGGCCAGAAATGGAGCTAGTGAAAGTTTGTGTCATGATGCAAAAGATCAAGAGTGGAGGAGGTCTGCTGGATGGCTTTCTAGATCTTTGATGGAGTGAGCATTAACTCACAATCCAGGCTGAATAGTACAGAGGTCAAACCATTAGGAGGAGAATCCCGTGAATGAAAAGCCCTACACACACTAACACTAATCACTAGTAATAGGACATACTTTAGAGCCAGTGAGCCTAAAGCTAGTGAGTTCCCATGCTGTAGAGAGCACACTGGAGGCACAAGAGAGATGGTTGCATTCAAACGTAAGAGTTTGAGTGGCAGGAAGGAGAGGTGGCGGACCCTGGAGCGCTGGCCTCTCTGGCTTTCCCTTCACTACAGTTCTCTGTGTGGAACTTTCCATTTGGCCATCTTCAAAACTGTCTGCCCTGGGCAGTAAATCACCCAAAAGTTATGAAAAAAAGAACCTTTCCTCCCCTTGCATTAACTCCACACTACCTAAGAACAATGCATGCAACTTTGGAGACAAAGGGAAACCAGCCAGAGGGGAGGAGGGGGAGAAAAACGGTCTTGAGAGTTTCCAGAGGACGGCGATTCATTAACTTTCGAGCCCCCAAGTGAAGACACAGAAAGCAACCTCATAAAGCCAATGAGATGGGAGGGTGTGAAGGGGAATATCTCAATGAACTTTAATCATCAGGATTACTCTTGGCAGGCCGCCTTGGCTCTTTCAAGTGACTCAATAGAAAGTCAAAGACAAAAAGCTCCCAAATGAACAAGCTGCCACACCAAACGCCAAAGTAGTAATTTCAGCTCCTAGGCCTTGCCTGAGATGTTTAAGAAACAGAATTCCTGAGGTGCAAAGTCTAGAATTAACTTGTACTACAAACTATAGATTTGGAACGAGATGACCAACAGCTCTTCTGGTAAATGTCACCTAGTCTGATGCCACTGATTCATTGCTAGAGGTAAAGTGGAAGTCAATTCCCAAGGACCATGATAATTAACCAATAAGTCTAGCAAGTATTTCTCTTATACCATCTCTGTGCAAAGGTCTGAGTGGCAGACAGCTCACTGAAGCATATGAGAAAATATAAGGCATGGTCTTGCTCTCAAGAAGCTTATAATCCATTTGGAAAAAACACTAAATGTAAAAGCATTCAACTATATAGGACTGTGCTAAGTGCCAAAACAATGGCCCCAAATCATGCTCAGAGAGGAGAGCAGTGTAAACCAGAGTCAGCCTGAATTAGTATTCAGGTGTTGAATTGGGGAGGATTGATAAAGAATCAGCCTGCAATGCAAGAGACCTGGGTTCGATCCCCGGGTCAGGAAGATCCTCTGGAGAAGGAAATGGCAACCCATTCCAGTATTCTTGCTGGGAGAATTCCACGAACAGAGAAGCCTGGCGAGGTACAGTCCATGGGGTCACAAAGAGTCAGACACAACTAAGCAATTAACATTTTCACTTTCAAGGGTGATGGAGGGCTTCCCTGGTGGCTCGGATGGTAAAGAATCTGCCTGCAATGCAGGGGACCTGGATTTGATCCCTGGGTCAGGAAGATCCCCTGGAGAAGGGAATGGTAATCTACTACAGTATTCTTCCCTGGAGAATTCCATGGACAGAGGAGCCTGGCGGATTTGAGTCCATGGAGTCACAAAAAGTTGGACAGGACTGAGCACGACACACACACACACACACACACACACACACACACACACACACGGGTGATAGAGGAAGGAGGATTGTGATTACTAGAGCAAAGGTGAGGAGGAGAAATGGGCACATCAAGCCTAGGAGGAGGTGTGAGTACAGCACAGTGTCTTGAAGGTTTACTCACAAGAGTATGGAGAAAAAGAGCAGGGTGGAGATGCAAAAAAGGGCCCACGTGCTTGATGAGCTGATCCCCTGTTCCAAAGGGATCTTTAAACTGTGGGCAAAGCAAGGTAGGGGTCTTGAAAAGCAGAAGGTCAGCACAAGGAGAGTAAAAAACCCAAGACTTCCTACTAATCAACTTCTGAAAAGACGAAGTGTCAATTTCCACCTGCTCACTGCAGTAATGCACAACAGTAAACTATATGCTGCTCAAGGTTCCAGCACAACTGAATGGAAAACCAGCCAGGTCAGTATTAACATCCAGACCCTAACTTCCTAGAGAGCTGGCTCTGGGGGAGTTACTTCATTCTGTGTAAGACCCAGCTTGGCCTATGGTGTTTGCACATTGTTTAAGATTTTGTTCCACCAGCAAGGACCAAGTCCCTACTAGATGTTGGGAAAAGGGACAAAGATGACTACAGAGGATCAGGAGATTCACTTGGCTTTTAAAGTACCTATGGAACTTTCTATTGGAAAATGCAGCTTTGCTTTCCAATCTGGAGCTCTCAGGAGAGGTCAGCTCTGGAAGGTGACATTTGCAAGTCATCATCAGCAAGCAGATGGGAATATGAAGTTAACCATGAGAGTGAATGTGGCTGCCCATAGCAAGCATGGAAAATGAAAAAGATGCAGGTCTAAGCCTGGGGACATCCTCATGGAGGGGGAAAGCAAAAGAAGAGGAGATGGGAAAGTAGACTGAGAATGGAAAGAGATGGATCAAGGTGTCAATAACTGCAAATCACTTAAAGAACACAGCAGGGCAAACAGTTTCTTAACTTGGCAATCATGACTGACAGCCTGCTATGCATCACCACGTAAGACCAAACAATCAGCCTCTCATGAAGCTGTCCCAGCCTCTGAAAAGCCCCTTACATTCGCGCTCTCTCCTTCCCTTTCTCTTCATTCATGCTTCTCTGTGATGGCTCTCACAAATCAAGTGGAAGCTTTTGCCTCTATAGCTCTGTTTTCTAGGACAGGGGTCCCCGACCTCCGGGCTGTGGATCAGTACCTCCTGTCAAATCAGCAGTGGCATTACATTAGAAATAAAGTACACAATAAATGTAACACACTTGAATCATCCTGAAACCATTCCCTGCCCCTTTATCCATGGAAAAATTGTCTTCCTGGTGCCAAAAGGCTGGGGACCGCCATTCTGGTGAACCCAGACTAAGACACTGTTCTGGCTAGATGCTGGATAGATAACCTTTTCATTGATGAAACTTACTCCCCAATGAAAGTATCTGCTTAGTAGACTTGAGAATAGCTAACATTCATGGACTCAGCATATTTGTGAAGTGCTTGGATAAAAACTGATGTAATTGACTATGATTTGTTTTCTGTGCAAAGGTAAACTGACTCTACCAAAGATATGGGAAAGTATACAACCAGTATTGATCAAAGTATTATTAAATACTTTCTATGTGACTCATAGAATGTTGAGTCACCATTTAAGTGTAAAAGTATGTTTTCTCATTTAATCCTCAAAACATCCCAGTGGGATAAGTTTGCAGTAAAATAGAATGGTTAAGAGCCCAAACTTTACATTCAGAAAGACCTGGCTTTCTCTCTAGCTCTGTCACATGCTAGCTGCTGTATCCCTGAATAAGACACTTAATCTCTCTAAGTCTGTTTCATTATCCATAAAATGGAGTTTGTAACAACAGCCACACGAATGGATTATTATAAAGAGTAGAAGAGATAATGTAGACAAAGTGTTTACTATATGCCAAGTATCTAGCACATAGATGGGGGAAAAAAACAGAAACAGTGGCAGATTTTATTTTCTCGGGCTCCAAAATCACTGTGGATGGAGACTGTGGCCATGAAATTAAAAGACGCTTGCTCCTTGGAAGAAAAGCTATGACAAACCTAGACAAGCTCATAGAAAAGCAGAGATACCACTTTGCAAACAAAGGTCCATATAGTCAAAGCTATGGTTTTTCCAGTAGTCATGTATAGATATGAGAGCTGGACCATAAAGAAGGCTGAACAGTGAAGAATTGATGCTTTTTTTTTCCATTTATTTTTATTAGTTGGAGGCTAATTACTTTACAATATTGTAGTGGTTTTTGCCATACATTGACATGAATCAGCCACGGATTTTAAACTGTGGTGCTAGAAAAAACTCTTGAGGCTCCTTGGACAGCAAGGAGATCAAACCAGTCGACCCTAAAGGAAATCAACCTTGAATATTCATTGGAAGGATTGATGTTGAAGCTGAATACTTTGGCTACCTAATGTGAAGAGCTGACTCATTGGAAAAGACCCTGATGCTGGGAAAGACTGAAGACAAAAAGAGAAGAGGGAGGGAGAAGATGAAATGGTTAGATAGCCTCACCGACTCAATAGACATGAGTCTGAGCAAACTCCAGGAGATAGTGAAAGACATAGAAGCCTGGCATGTGTGCTCCAGCCCACGGGGTCACAAAGAGCTGGACACGACTTAGCCACTGAATAACAACAAAGTATCTAGTAAGATTCCACTAAGTCACCCATGATTCCTCCCAATTCCCAGATGGGACCAGAGAGGTTCAGAGAGATTAGTTAACTGCCTGAGGTCACCAAGATAGTTTCAGATCAGGACAGGATTGGAACCTAGATGTGTTCAATTCTAAAACTGGGGCTCTTGGAAGATCCCCTGCAGAAGGGAACAGCTACCCACTCCAGTATTTTTGCCTTGAGAATTCCATAGACAGAGGACCCTGGCAGGTACAGTCCAAGGGGTCGCCAAGAGTCAGACATGACTGAGCGGCTTTCGCTTCACTTCACTTCAACCACTCTCCTACATTTTTTAAATTAAAACTGAGATATGGACTCATTTTGTTCCCTTTCATACTGGAATCCTATCATTCTAGTTGGCAACACTGATTGGTTAACAAAAGAAATACCTGAATTTCTTCAGCTTTTCACACAAAAGTCCTCATTCTTATTACCTTAACTCTGAATGTTTAAGTATTTTGTGCTGGGGTGGAGTGGAAAACACCTTTATATCATTTCTTTTTGAAGGAAATAGTAGCAAAAAGTCCCTGCCCATCTAGAGATACTGTCAACTGGAGAGGCAGCAGAGTAAAATCTGGGTTACCATTCAACTTCCTATGAGCTTGCTTGGCACATAGAAAGTATTTACTAAGTGGCATCTATGATCACTATTGATTGTATATGACTGGCCTGCCTATAACTGGAAGACAGACAGCTTGTGCTCCAAATGTCAGCTCCATTACTTACTAGCTATGTGACCTGGGCAAATCACACTTAACTTCTCTGTGCCTCAATGCCTCCATGTGTCAAAGTTCATTAATAACAGAACCTACCTCTTAGAGTTTTTATGAGTTAATATCTGTAAAGTAATTAGAATAGTTCCTGGTACATTTTGAGTACTATCTATGTTTTTGTTAAATATATAAATCACATCTATCTCGTGGGTTCTTTAGAAGATATACAAAGTGATAAGAATTAAATAGAATAAATTGGTGGCTTTCTAATTTTTACAAGCCAACACCTACACCACAACAAGATATCATGAAACAATAAATATGCCATAAAGTCTGATAATTTTTATATTTTAAACACTAGTTGTGGCCCACTGATTTGATCTCCTGACCTAGTAGGTCTTGACCTGCAGATTTAAAAAGCTCTGGAATAAACCACATGGCTACCAAAGGCAGAACTAGAGCAGAGCCTTCAAACGACTCCGCTCCTTCTTCATGGTTATTATTAAATCAGAAAGGACTCAAGTTTCGCTTCTTGCTTGAAAAGAAACTGAATTCTGGTCCTTCCCCTATCCCTTCCACATCTCACATGGACACTAGAAACTCTGAGGAGCCTACTGATATTTCCTGTCTGTACCACTCCTGTCTCTGTTGTCCAATCCCGTGTGTCACCACTGTGCGCCAGGGAGAATTTCCTGGCCTGTCCTTTGAGTTTCCCTTCCTGATTTTGAGGTCCAGCAATTGTAAATCACTTTGCTGACAAAGGTCCGTCTAGTCAAACTATGGTTTTTCCAGTAGTCACGTATGGGTGAGAGTTGGATCATAAAGAAAGTTGAGTGCTGAAGAATTGATGCTTTTGAACTGTGGTGTTGGAGAAGACTCTTGAGAGTCCCTTGGACAGCAAGGAGATCCAACCAGTGCATCCTAAAGGAAATTAGTCCTGAATATTCATTGGAAGCATTGATGTTGAAGCTGCTCCAATACCGTGGCCACCTGATGTGTCGAACTGACTCACTGGAAAAGACCCCGATGCTGGGAAAGATTGAAGGCAGGAGGAGAAGGGGATGACACAGGATGAGAGTGTTGGATGGCATCACCGACTTGATGGGCACGAGTTTGAGCAAGCTCCAGGAGTTGGTGATGGACAGGGAAGCCTGGCGTGATGCAGTCCACGGGGTCGCAAAGAATCAGACACGACTGAGCAACTGAACTGAACTGAACTGTAAATCAACCACCACACCTCCCAAGCAAAAAAGCTACTGATCTAACACAACAAGGCAATGTCATTATAGATGGATTATAAACAGAACAGATGAAACTTATTAATGATTAAGTTGGGGGAAAAAAAGAGTTCTTATCTCCTAGAGATAAATACTGAAATATTCAAGGATGAATAATGTCTGGTATTTGCTTCAAAGTGAAGGGGGGCGGGGGGGGGGGTGGTGGTGGCAGCAAGCATATAGATAAAGCAAGACTGGCCATGAACTGAGGATTTTTGAAGCAGGATGATAGGGATATGAAGTTCATAACACTATTCTCTCTACTTTTGTGTATGTTTGATATGTTTCATAATTAAAGGTTTTTAAGAATCTAATTAATGGCATGTAAAAAAAAAAGGCTTAAAAAGACTCATAATAGAGGCAAAAGAAGATCAGCAAAACAGAACAAATACCCAGGGATACTGTACAGAGCAATTTCCTTAAAACAAAAGAACTAAATCTGTGGGAGAAAAGGGATATGACACACCAGGAAATGTACATAAAATAATCAACATCAAGACAGATGCTGTTTAAATTTCTGAACTTCAAGGATAAAGAAAGGATAAATTTAAAAATCAATGGAGGTAAGAAACAAATTGTCTAACAAAGTATGGGGGGAAATCAGAGTATCTCAGATTTTTTTCAGATTTTTTTTTTTTTCTGGAAAAATCTCAATTTTTCCAGATTGTTCCAGATAACCCTCGAGGCTTGAAGAAAGTGGAGCTATGTTCTAAAAGGATTCTAAGGGAGAGCCACAGTGATCCAAGAATATTATGGTAAGCCAAGTCACCTCAAGTTCAGGTGTGAAAAAAGCTCAGACATTTGCCAACTTGAAAGATCTCAGCTTATACAGACCCATGAACCCCTCCTGAGACAGAAATCCTGCACGCAGTAGCTCAATCAAAACAAAACCACAGGAACAAAGAAGTTGTAAAAGAACAGACGGTAGATGCAGCTCCAAGACCCTAAAAATGGGAGCATGCAGGTCAGGATATAAATGTTAGAAACACTGCCAAGGAAAAAAATTCAGATAAGCTATAAAAACTGGGAGATGGGAGAGAGAGGTACAAGGAAGGGCAAGAATATGAGTCACCTAACCCTTCCAGACAAGTGGTCAGCCAGTCTGTCAAGAAGTGAAGATTTAGCTTAAAATGTAGTTTAAAATATTAGCAATGACTTCAGCCTCCTAATGATTTTCACAATCATTTTCTTAACCTTAGAGAGAACTTAAGGACTGTGATCTTTTGTGGAAAAGAAACATTTAGCTGAAGTTCACCAGTTTCTTTCCTTTCACTTCAGTTTCTTTTTCTACTGTAAAATGAAATTCAATTGTTTTTATTTTTAAAGCACATATGGCATAATGCCACTGTTTTACAGTTATTTCGTTCTTGCCAACCACCATTCTGTCTCCGTGTGTCGAATGTGCGCACTGGGAGAGAAAGTCCACATGCCTGGCACCAAATCTCCCAGCCCCACCCTCCCTTCCCCGACCTCCCTGTCTCTGCTCCTAGCCTAGGTTAATCTTTCCACCTGCACACTAGAACCCACCCCTCCTTGCTCACTCAAGTCCCTTGCTCCTAAAATTACACACATATTCTGTATCATCATTTTCCCCTCTCTGCTGGATTAAATCCTTAAGCAAGCAAACATGCTAGGTTCCCCCCATCTTATTGAAAAAACAAACTGTTACTTGATCTCCTCCTTCCTCCTCAGGTACTTTTTTTAATCTTGCCTTGTCTTTACAATAAAAAGTAGAATGCTTGTCCAAACAATGGTTGTCTTTAGCCCACTGTAATCAGGCGCTTGCTTCTTCCACTCCCATAGATGATGATGAAAGTTGCTAAGCTGTGTCCAATTCTTTGTGACCCCATGGACTATAGCCTGCCAGGCTCCTCTGTCCATGGAATTCTCCAGGCAAGAATACTGGAGTGGGTAGCCATTCCCTCCTCCAGGGGATCACCCAGGGATTGAACCCAGGTCTCCCACACTGTGGGCGGATTCTTTAACAGCTGAGCCACAAGGGAGGCCCCTTCCACTCCCATGGTGGACAGTAGTGACTTCCACGTTGCCAAATATGGCCAATTCTCAGGACCCGGCTTACTCTACCACCCCCAGGACTGGACACAGGGGATCACTCTCTGGCCCCGGGACACCACCCTCTTTTGATATGCCCCTGGACTCACATTCTCAGTCTCCTTCCCTCTTTCCTCCTCTCGCTCAGCCTCCAACTGTTGACACCCCAGGCTTCAGTCAAGGGCCTCTCTTCCATCTCTACTTGTTTCCCAGCAGACCCCTCCTGGTTCTGTGCCTGATGATTGCCAAATTTGAATCTCTAGTCTGGACCTCTCTCTGAAGCCTGCCTCCTATAATGGACTGCACATTTCTTCTTGGATGGCTAGCAGGTACTTAGAACTTAACATGCCCAAAGCTAAATTCTTGATACACACCCTGATCTCCATGTTCCCCGTTTCAGTAATGACACCACCAATTACTTCACAGGCCTAAAAACTAAAAATTTATTATTGATTCTTTTCTCTCAAACCCCCAATCCAATTTAAGAGCAAGTCCTGTTTGCTCTATCTTCAAAACGCAACCAGAATTAAACCATTTCCAATCCCCTCTACCAGTCCCAACTGAGTCCAACTCGGCATCACTTTGCTAGTTTCCTAACTGTGCCTGCTGCCACCACCTTCATTGCCCTATAATCTATTCCCTGCTTATTGTCCTCCAACAACCTCACATTGGAGAAAAAAAGCTGTGGGCTTTCTAAAACCTTACATGGCCCAGCGCCCTGATGTCTCCCCAGTCCGTGTTACGTTCACCTTAGACACGAGTCTCCAGCAGCACTGGCCTCTTATTCATGGAACATGCCAAGCACACTCTGACCCTAGGGCCTTCACATACGCTCTCCCTTGGCCTGAAGCACACCCCCCCCACCACCTCCACCACCTTCACACGGCCAGCTCCCTCACTTCACTCAATTCTTTTTGACCAGGTGTTGCCTTCTCAGAGCAACCATGTGGCCACTCCATTTGCAAAAGCCCCTGACACTCTCTCTCTATGCCTTTACCCCATTATATTTTTCTTTATGACACTTATAAATTTATTTAGTTATTTATCATCTCATCCTCCACCAGAACATTCACCCGTGAGAGCATGGGCTTTGCTCACTGCTGATCCCTGGCGCCACAGTGCCTCTCACACAGTAAACACCCAATGTCTACTCATGGAATGAATGAGTGTAGAACTCTTTTGGTGTAATGCTAGTTGGAACAATTTATTGCTAACTTCTCTCAAGTTTTCAGTTTTGTGTATTTTTAATAAGCATCTCTCATTTTATAAGGAGGTCTTATTTTATAAGGAAGCAATAGCTATTCCTTTAAAAATTAAAGCAGAAAACCAATCAAAAATCATGCAAAGGCTAGATGCATTATCTAATCAGGTCTGCTATACTTGGATGCGTGTTTTTGCCCCATTATTTATGATAGCCACAGAAGAGTTTACAATGTAGTGCCCACAGGGCATTTTTCATAATTAATGAAACTTTTTAGGAGGAAACTTTACTGGAACAAAAGTTTTAATTGCCTAGGGCTGACCAAGGAGTGTAAAGACAAGGCTCCTGGTTTTCCTAACTATCTCTTCTTACTATAATATCATATTGCTGCCATAATCTAGATGCCAGAGTCTGTTAGTACCCTGCAAACTAAAGTATGAGGTCTTCAGTAATACAGAGAAAATATAAGCATCACTTTCAAACAAGCTGACACTTCTGAATGTGTGATAACCAGGGTCACAGAGTCACAGGGGCCAGTGAGAAGATTATAAAAGGCCTTGGTGAGCTCCAGTGACACACACACCACCAGGAAAAGTTCTTGTCCCTCCTAACAACCCACAGTAACACCAAGAAATGTCATTCAGCAGACGGAGTGACCTGCTTCTTCCACCTCCAAGAGGTCCCAGGCAAAGTGGAGGGCAGAAGCCCTCCCCTGGTCTCTAATGAGTGAGGCCTGAGTGGCACATGAGCTAGGCTGTGTTTTGGTGTCTCTCCCTCAAACCCCTCATCTCCAGTATCGCCTGCATCTTCTGCTCTTTCCATGATGAGGAAGGAAGCAGCAGTAGTCTGTGGACTAGGGATTAAGCATCATGGGACATACTGTAGAAAGTAGGTGGTGATGATTGTTTAGTCACTAAGTCGTGTCCAACTCTTGTGACCCCAGGGACAGTAGCCTGTCAGGCTCCTCTGTCCATGGGAATTCCCAGGCAAGAATATCAGAGTGGGTTGCCTTTTTCTTCTCTAGGAGATTGTCCCAACTCAGAGATTGAACCTGGGTCTCCTGCATTGCAGGCAGTTTCTTTACCGACTGAGCCACCAGGGAAGCCCTACTGCAGAAGGTGAAAGGGAAAGTCACTCAGTCATGTCTGACTCTTTGCAACCCCATGGACTATACAGTCTGTGGAATTCTCCAGGCCAGAATACTGGAGTGGGTAGCCTTTCCCTTCTCCAGGGAATCTTTCTAACCCAGGGATTGAACCCACGTCTCCTGCATTGCAGACAGAGTCTTTACAAGCTCAGCCACCAGGGAAGCCCACTGCTGAAGGTACCCATCACAAATAGGATTCAAACCTTGGTCTCCTAACACATCCACCTACGTTTTCTAAGGCTGTTGACCAATCAGTAGACTGTGAATCCCAAGCAGTTGACAAATGGGTTCTAGGGTCTTCACATGACTAATGGCAGTCAGAGTAGGGACTTCATTTTTTTACATCAATAATTTAATTGTTTTCCCAATTTTTCCTTTAAAATTGGACAGTTTAGAGCCTCTGTATATCACATGACTGTGCATAATATTTAGTGGAGACAGGTCAGATATCATTAACTAGGTCAAGGTAATTTTTACTTCTGTTTCTTTTCAAGGTGATCTTTTTACTGTGGTAAAATATACACAATATTAAGTTTATCATTTCAGCCATTTTTAAGTGTCAAGTTCTGTGGCATTAAGTACATTCACACTGTGCAACCATCACCACTGTCCATCTCCAGAACTTCCACCTTCCCCAACCGCAACTCTATACCCATTAAACACTGACTCCTCATTCTCCCTTCCCCCTAGCCCCTGGCAACCTCCATTTAGGCCAAGGTGGTTTTGAGCACTCTGAGTTTTTTTCATTTTTTTAATTCTTTGCCACACAGAATAAAATTTATAAACATAGTGGGCTGTGAGTTAAAAACAAAAAGCATAAGAACACTAATGATGAAATACAATTGTCAATTAGTAAAATAAGAATAGTTAAGTCATCCAACTCACATTAAGATGATCTTCACAAGTTACTATGTAGCATTCATCTGATTCCATCTTATGAAGCCAAAACTAACAATATAAGACCTTGGAATAACTATTACCAAACTGACTTTTCAATTGTTAGAAGAAAGGCATTCCGTGCCTACAGTGTGTTATTCCCTGGAAGATATGCAGTGGAAACCATCTGTGGTAGTTCACCATTTAGAAACTTTCAAAATTATGTTTAATAATGTCATTTTTTTTAGGGTGAAAAATACAAAAATTCTAAACATTAGGTCAAGAAATCAGGTTTTTCTTTTTTTTTCATTGTTATTACTGATTTTCTTTTTTTTTTTTTTTCATTTATTTTTATTAGTTGCAGGCTAATTACTTCACAACATTTCAGTGGGTTTTGTCATACATTGACATGAATCAGCCATGGAGTTACATGTATTCCCCATCCCGATCCCCCCTCCCACCTCCCTCTCCACCCGATTCCTCTGGGTCTTCCCAGTGAACCAGGCCCGAGTACTTGTCTCATGCATCCAACCTGGGCTGGTGATCTGTTTCACTATAGATGATATACATGCTGTTCTTTTGAAACATCCCACCCTCGCCTTCTCCCACAGAGTCCACAAGTCTGTTCTGTACCTCTGTGTCTCTTTTTCTGTTTTGCATATAGGGTTATCATTACCATGTTTCTAAATTCCATATATATGTGTTAGTATGCTGTAATGTTCTTTATCTTTCTGGCTTACTTCACTCTGTATAATGGGCTCCAGTTTCAGGCATCTCATTAGAACTGATTCAAATGAATTCTTTTTAATGGCTGAGTAATATTCCATGGTGTATATGTACCACAGCTTCTTTATCCTTTCATCTGCTGATGGGCAATCTAGGTTGCTTCCATGCCCTGGCTATTATAAACAGTGCTGCGATGAATATTGGGGTGCACGTGTCTCTTTCAGATCTGGTTTCCTCAGTGTGTATGCCCAGAAGTGGGATTGCTGGGTCATATGGCAGTTCTATTTCCAGTTTTTTAAGAAATCTCCACAGTTTTCCATAGTGGCTGTACTAGTTTGCATTCCCACCAACCGTGTAAGAGGGTTCCCTTTTCTCCACACCCTCTCCAGCATTTATTGCTTGTAGACTTTTGGATAGCAGCCATCCTGACTAGCATGTAACGGTACCTCACTTGGGTTTGATTTGCATTTCTCTGATAATGAGTGATGTTGAGCATCTTTTCATGTGTTTGTTAGCCATCTGTATGTCTTCTTTGGAGAAATGTCTGTTTAGTTCTTTGGCCGATTTTTTGATTGGGTCATTTATTTTTCTGGAATTGAGCTGCAGGAGTTGCTTGTATATTTTTGAGATTAATCCGTTGTCTGTTGCTTCATTTGCTATTATTTTCTCCCAATCTGAGGGCTGTCTTTTCACCTTACTTATAGTTTCCTTTGTTGTGCAAAAGCTTTTAAGTTTCATTAGGTCCCATTTGTTTATTTTTGCTTTTATTTCCAGTATTCTGGGAGGTGGGTCATAGAGGATCCTGCTGTCGGATTCATGTCGGAGAGTGTTTTGCCTATGTTCTCCTCTAGGAGTTTGATAGTTTCTGGTCTTACATTTAGATCTTTAATCCATTTTGAGTTTATTTTTGTGTATGGTGTTAGAAAGTGTTCCAGTTTCATTCTTTTACAAGCGGTTGACCAGTTTTCCCAGCATCACTTGTTAAAGAGGTTGTCTTTTTTCCATTGTATATCCTTGCCTCCTTTGTTGAAGATAAGGTGTCCATAGGTTCATGGATTTAACTCTGGGCTTTCTATTCTGTTCCATTGATCTATATTTCTGTCTTTGTGCCAGTATCATACTGTCTTGATGACTGTGGCTTTGTACTACAGTCTGAAGTCAGGCAGGTTGATTCCTCCAGTTCCATTCTTCTTTCTCAAGATTACTTTGGCTATTCGAGGTTTTTTGTATTTCCATACAAATTGTGAAATTATTTGTTCTAGTTCTGTGAAAAATACCGTTGGTAGCTTGATAGGGATTGCATTGAATCTATAGATTGCTTTGGGTAGTATAGCCATTTTGACAATATTGATTCTTCCAATCCATGAACACGGTCTGTTTCTCCATCTGTTTGTGTCCTCTTTGATAAGAAATCAGGTTTTTCTTATCTTTAAAAAATATCTTAGTAAGTCAGTAAATTTCCAACTGCATTTTAATGAAGTTGGCCCCATATTAAGCACAATATTTTACCTTTAAATTTATTTTGGCACATTCTTTCTTTCATAATTTAAATAAACTAAATATTGCATATCATCTGCTAAATGAGAAAATAATAAAAATTATTTATTGATATATATATATATATATATATAATGGAGGCTATTAAAACTCTGTATATGTTAAAATAAACTACACACTATGATTTTAATAATGTTGATATAAAAGAACACTTTGCCTAAATTCATTTATTATAGTCTGTAAAAGTGACAACAAAAAGGAACAAAATTGGGTCATTTGTAGAGATGTGGAATGACCTAAAGACTCATTCAGAGTGAAATAAGTCAGAAAGAGAAAAACAAATATTGCATATTAATGCATATATGTGGAATCTCGAAAATGGTATAGATGATCTTATTTGCAAAGCAGAAATAAAGACAAAGACATAGAGATCAGACATATGGATATCAAGGGGAAATAGGCAGGGGGGAGGCTGAATTGGGCGGTTGGGACTGACATATACACTCTTGATATACTATGTATAAAACACACAACTAGTGAGGATCTACTGTACAGTACAGGGCACTCTACTCAATGCTCTGTGCTGACCCGAATGGCAAGGAAATCTGAAAAAGAGGGGATATGTTTACGTATAGGTGATTCATTTTGCTGTACCAAAGAAACTAACAAAACATTATAAAGCAACCATACTCAGATAAAAATTAGTTTTTAAAAAGTGTCATTATCTTTTAAATGCTTGAGGGGATTCACAAAATTATATTACTCTGAAAGGAGTTCATAAATCCTAAAATGTTACAAAACGCCAGTTTGATACAAAAGTCTTTTTGATCACACTCCAGTAACTTTCACCAAGTTCTTTTCTCTTGACCCTGGGCCTGCCTTCCCAAGGACACTAATCTACCAGAGAAAGACTATAAAAGTTATCACACTGTGATGAGCCCTGAGTCAGGGGAAAGAGGGTGCCATAGGAATACACAGGAGACAAGCCAAACCTGGTCTTGGGCTCAGCAAGTGGCTCCAGAGGTCTTGGAGGATCAGAGTGAGCCAGAGCAAGAGGCAGGACCAGAGAGAACAGTTATGTTCAAAGGCCCAGAGGCAAGAGAAAAGAAGCCACATGCAAGGAATTGAAAAAAAAAAAATCTAAGAAATTCAGAGTAGCCGAAGCATGGAGTTTAAGTGAGAGGGTGAAAAATAAATAAATAAATAAATAAATAAGACTGATTAAACAGAGAGGCAGGGATCAAGCCCTGGAGAGTACTGCAAATAGTCTGAAGAAGAATGGAATTTTTCCTAAGAGCAATGGGAAGCCATTAACACATGGACTAGAAATTAGATAAGCAAACTACAGTGTTTTTAATGACACAAGTGTTCCACTCCAACAGAGAGCCAAAGTAGAAGGGAAATGTGAGACTTTTTATTTTTGGAGGATTCAAGGCTTTTGAGACTTTTCTTATAATGTTTCCCTCAATGTGAATATTCCAAATAAAGCAAAATGCAAATACCCACAAAACACAAAAAGCCTCGTGCTTTCAAATATTAGCTCCCAAATAACCATATGCTCTGATCTTATGAGTAGATCAGTGCCATCATTCAGATATTAGAGGCAGTAGCAGGGTATCTACATGAATCAGAAGATTTGGGTCTCTGGGCTTCACTTTCCTCACCTGAGAAACTGTGATAAAGAAGTATTTTATCCTCTGCCTACCCACCTCACACTCTTTGAAGGCCACATCTCAAAACAATTAAGTGGAAAGGATTTTACCAGCTGTTTTTATTCAGTCCCAGAGACAAGAAGTAAATGCTTCAGAATGTACAGTTAAAAGGCTGTCCGATCATTTCACACCTCTGAAAAAACTCTCCACTGTTCAAACCCATAGATGGGTGTAACAATCTGTCAACAGGAACAAAATTCAGAGCAAATGTCAGCTGACTATTTAAAAAACACTAAGCTAAACAAAATTAAAACTAAAGAAAAGACATTAAAACTCAGCTCTTGATTCAGTCTGGTTCCACAGACTATGGGGCAGCCTTGGTTCAAATGCAGCTGAGTAAATTAGACTGCATTTGGGAGACCTGGGTTCTAGATCTGTGATGTGCGTGAATTCAACTAATTTGTCAAATTAGTCATGATTTTACATGTCCCCAAAAGTTATTGCTGATTTTAAAGATGAAAGAGAAAATAAAAGCAATGTGTTGTGGGTTCCATCAGAGAAAAGCACTCAAATTCCCACTGTTTTATCAAGATTTTTAAAGGACATTCTAGACAATAGTTTTAAATTACTTTATGCATCTCCAGACTTTCTGGGCAGAAAGTGGAATGTGAAAGTGAAAGTCGCTCAGTCATGTCTGACTCTTTGCGACCCCATCTAGAATACTGGAGTGGGCAGTATTCAGATCCTTCTCCAGGGGATCTTCCCAACCCAGGGAAGGGATCAAGCAAAAAATCTTACTTTAAAAATATATTTTTAAGACATTAAAATATGTTTAGAGTAAATGACATAAAATAGCACAGTAGCCTGAACCCAATGTGCTTAAAAATTTCATTTTCCTTTCCAATAGAGTAACTTCCCCAAATTTTAAGGAAAAAAAAAAAAAACACAAAAAACCCCTATTCTAGTTCTTTATTATTAAATGGCACATTTCTCAGAATGAAAGGCTGAGAGTATGGTTCCTCTAATTCATAAGACCATTTCATGCACACTTTCTATTATGACACTCAGCACAATGTGCAGTAATTAGCAATTTACATCTGTCTTCCCTGCTGGGCTGGGAGCGCCACAAGTCCAAGACCATGTCTTATTCATTGTTACATCCTAGCACCCAGCGCACAACTGGCATAATGTTGAGCTGAAATAAATGTAAATGAGCTGCGCTTTCCCTGTCTTCCACAATGAATCTTTGGCAGATTCCAACAAAGCCTCAGAGTTAACTCCGTGCAAATCCTGGGTCAGCCAGACTCAAAGTGAAGATTTCTGCCTAACTGCAGTCTTCCTTCCCTTCCCTCTCCACCTCCAGAGGGAGTTCCCGCTGGAAATTGCACAACTCTTTGTGCAGAAGAGAAACAACCAGCTTAGTTCCTGTTGACCTGAGCAGCATCATTTTCTGACACAGTAACTTCTTTATCTTAGAGGAGTAGCAAACCCAATCTGCGTTGTTTTTCTGTCTAAAAACTGTCATTTCAACTTCTACTTTTATCTCACAGAGCTAGAGCCATTCTAGGCACTCACTTTTCTTCTGTCCTCACAACATCCATAATCAGGAATACGACATTTGGACAGGCTAAGACAGTGTTTTACCTTTTTCGACTGTGACCCATAATGAGCAGTCCATGTCACACTGTGCCAAAATACCCACACACGTATACACACACATACACACATGTACACACATACACACATATAGACGCACATGTATACACACATACACACACACATACATACATACACACTCCTAAAAATTGGTGCATTATTTATTCTTTCTATATCCAATACACTTTCATATTTCTCTACCCTGTTTTTAATACTACTGTTCTATTCACATTTTCAAAAAGCTGGTGAGTGGTGGACAAAATTGGTTTCATGACCTGTTCAGCAAAGTCAACTTTCCTACAAGCAGGAAACACCAGTCTGTGGTCAGAGCCCTGGTCAGTGTTTCGAAAATCTGTTTGGCGACTCTGGGCAGTAACACAACGGCTCTTGAAAACAAAATAAAGAGAAAATCAGGCATACACGATGAAATTCTCATCCTGTGGATCACAAAAAACTGTGGAAAATTCTTAAAGAGATGGGAATACAAGACCACGCTACCTATCTGCTGAGAAACCTGGATGCAGGTCAAGAAGCAATAGTTAGAACCTTACACAGAACAACTGACTAGCTCCAAATTGGGAAAGGAGTACGGCAAGACTGTATATCATCACCCTGCTTATTTAACTTATATGCAGAGTACATCATGTGAAATGCTGGGCTAGATGAAGCACGAGCTGGAATCAAGATTGCTGGGAGACATATCAACAACCTCAGACATGCAGATGACACTACCCTTATGACAGAAAGTAAAGAAAGACTGAAGAGCCTCTTGATGAAAGTGAAAGAGGAGAGTGAAAAAGCTGGCTTAAAATCCAACATTCAAAAAACAAAGATCATGGCATCTGGTCCCATCATTTCAAGGCAAATAGATGGGGGGACAATGGAAACAGTGAGAGACTTTATTTTTGGGGTTCCAAAATCACTGCAGATGGTGACTACAGCCATGAAATTAAAAGACCCTTGTTCCCTGGAAGAAAAGCTATGATCATCTTAAACAGCATATTAAAAAGTAGAAACATTATTTTGCCAACAAAGGTCCATTCCATCTAGTCAAGGCTATGGTTTTTCCACTAATTATGTATGGACATGAGTGTTGGACTATAAAGAAAGCAGAGTGCTGAAGAATTGATGCTTTTGAACTGTGGTGTTGGGGAAGACTCTTGAAGAGTCCCTTGGATTGCAAGGAGATCAAATCAATCAATCGAAAAGGAAATCAGCCCTGAATAGTCACTGGAAGGACTGATGCTAAAGCTGAAGCTCTAATACTTTGGCCACCTGAAGTGACAAACTAACTCATTGGAAAAGACACTGATGCTGGGTAAAATTGAAGGCAGGAGGAGAAGGGGATGACAGAGGATGAGATGGTTGGATGGTATCACTGACTTGACGGACATGAGTTTGAGCAAGCTTGGGGAGTTGGTGCTGGACAGGGAAGCCTGGCGTGCTACAGTCCATGGGGTCGCAAAGAGTTGGACACAACTGAGCGACTGAACTGAACTGAATGGCCCTAAGGTGACACGTGTGCACTTTGGGGGCTGGCTTAAGAACCAACAGCTTAGACTTCCAATCGTGAAATTTAACAGGACTCAGCAGCAAATATCTAGCCTCTGTGCAATAACAATTCAGGATCCTGAGCCGCTTCTCTGTGGGAAGGGATCACTATACAAATAAAATAAGGAAAGTTTAAAAAAGCTTCCCCATTGGTCTTCTCCTCCATGTCACTGAGGAGGAGATGGTTAGATATATTTTCCACCAGCAAGCACAGTCCCCAGTCTAAGGGAAACCTTCAGGCCACATGGGGGCAATTTCAGAAGGTTGAGGCCTTAAAACAGTTAAAGAGGGAACAGGTTAATCTGTCAGTCAGTCAGTTCAGTTGCTCAGTCATGTCCGACACTTTGTGAGCCCATGGACTGCAGCACGCCAGGCTTCCCTGTCCATCACCAATTACCAGAGCCTACTCAAATTCATGTTCATTCTGTCAGTGATGCCAGCCAATCACAGTTCAAAAGCATCGATTCTTCAGCACTCAGCTTTCTTTATATAGTCCAACTCTCACATCCATATATGAATACTGGAAAAACCATACCTTTGACTAGACGGAACTTTGTTGGTTCAAGCTGGATATAGAAAAGTTAGAGGAACCAGAGATCAAATTGCCAACATCCATTGGATCATCGAAAAAGCAAGAGAGTTCCAGAAAAACATCTACACTTGCTTTATTGACTATGCCAAAGCCTTTGACTATGTGGATCACAACAAACTGTGGAAAATTCTTAAAGAGATGGGAATGCCAGACCACCTGACCTGTCTCCTGAGAAATCTGTATGCAGATCAGGAAGCAACAGTTAGAACTGGACATGGAACTACAGACTGGTTCCAAATCGGGAAAGGTGTATGTCAAGGTTGTATATTGTCACCCTGCTTATTTAAGTTATATGGAGAGTACATCATGCGAAATGGTGGGCTGGATGAATCACAAGTTGGAATCAAGATTGCCACAAGAAATATCAATAACCTCAGATACGCAGATGACACCACCCTTATGGCAGAAATTGAAGAACTAAAGAGCCTCTTGATGAAAGTGAAAGAGGAGAGTGAATAAGTTGACTTAAAACCCAACATTCAGAAAACTAATATCAAGGGATCTAGTCCCATCACTTCATGGCAAATAGATGGGGAAACAATGGAAACAGTTAGAGACTTTATTTTGGGGGCTCCAGAATCACTGCAGATGGTGACTGCAGCCATGAAATTAAAAGACCCTTGTTCCTTGGAAGAAAAGCTATGACCAACCTAGACAGCATATTAAAAAGCAGAGACGTCACTTTACCAACAAAGGTTAATCTGGTCATAGCTGGTCATAATCCCTATGTCCAGAGCAGCATCACTGCATAAGGAAATCTCATATCAGTCACTGGCTTCTCAACCCAGGCAATTTTCTTCACTTTCCCTTCCCACCCCCACTCCCAACTCCTGAAAAACACATTTTACGAGGAAGGAGAGGCAGAAAGAAGGCAGAGGGTTAGATTCCTCACATCTAAGCCCCTCAGGCAACCTGAATTTACTAAAGCCACTCTCCCAGGAGGGGGCATATTGTGACCAAGCTTCCCGCAGTACCTCCTGCCATCTGCAAAATTAAATTAAATGGCCCTTCGCTTTTGAAATCCTGCCATCAGTGTACCAAAAGGAACATCTGAGTATACCATCTGAGGGACGATGGCTTTTCCTCTTTACCAACATACACAAATCATTAGGAGATTAAGTCTCTGAATAGCTAATGTGCATTTTCATAAAGAAAGAGAAGTTGAATGCTCAGCCTAACACTGCCATAGAAGGGGTTGAAAGGGGCTGGAACTGTACTTGCTGCTGCCTTGGGAAAGTGATTAAAAACAGGGCAGACAAAAAGCTAATGGCTTTGTAACCTTACTTTGATGGCGGCATAGCTTTGTAACCTTACTTTGATGGCGGGGGCGGGGTGCAGAGGCAGGGTAGGGGGACACGGGAAACCCAGTGTCAAGAGCTAAAGGGCTGCTGTGGGTCTAGAAGGCCCGGGAAAGACCCCGTAGAGAGGAAGAGTGCCCCCTGCCCCACCCCGCCCGACCCGACAGGAAATGTTCTCTGTAAGGGTTAAACCCAAGGACTCTGCAAGGCCTGCTGTCAACACACTGCGGAGGCATGCTCAAAGGTGAGCTGGGATTGAAGCAAAAGCAGGTATTCCTGGCAACTGTGGTCCTTTGTGCTCTACCACGGTTTCCACTTTCTGACCCTGAGACCCAGACAAAAGATTCTGACAGTTTTATCAGTGCATCTCCCCTACCTTCCCCTGACTGAACAGTTATTTTCACACCCATCTACTCTCAATTCCAATATGCCTAAATTTGGAACAATGGAAGCAGGTGGGTGAAAAGAAACAAAGAAAGGAAAATTCAGGAAATGAAAATCTTCAGAGCAGCAATAGATAATCTGAAAAGTAACTCAGACTAAATATAAAATTACACACAACTCATTTAATTCACAACACTTCAATCTAACAAACCTTCGTCAAGCACTTAATACTACATTCTGTGGGCAAAGACAAAAATGACGGGTCAGAGTCCTGATCAGTGTACAACATAGCAGGCTCCCATTCAGGCATCAAGAGGAGACTCTGGGGCAAACGTCGCAGAGGCCCTTGGTTAGGGACAGATTAGAAAGAAGTGACACCTGCTCCCAGGTCACTCTTAACAGCTTCTTTGTACCTACTCGCCACCCCCACCCCCACAGTGGACAAAGAAGAAAGTCAAGTGGGCAAGGCAGAAGCCGTGAGAATTCAGAGCATTGCCAGCAACACTTAGGAACACATACACGTTTCTTGATGAGCCCTCTGGCAGGAAGGATGGCGGAAAGGACTCATACTCTTCTTTGAAAAATTACAATCTTCAAGGGTAGTCATTCATTAAGTCGTTTTTAAACTTCCAAAGTTATTAATAAGTCTCTTTCTCTCCCTTTTCCCCTGTCCTGTTCTGAACGATACAGAATTTTCAGAAAGAGAATGAGGAAGAGAAGTCTCTCTCCAAAGAGCACCCAGCTGAGCTCTCTCTGCTCCACAGCAGGTCCCCGCTGGCTGCCCACGGCGCACAGCGCCACAGGAGTGGTACGCGGTACAGGGTCGTGTACATGCGCCAACCTCGATCTCCCAGTTCACCCGCTCCCTTCCCCTACTGGATCCACAAGTGTGTTCTCTACACCTGCTCTCTCTTCCCCCCCTGGAAACAGGAACATCTGTCCCATTTTCCTAGATTCCACATGGGTGGACTGGTGGGGATGGAGTGACCGAGAGGCCCAAGATGGAAGGGGTATATGGATACACATAGCCGATTCACGTCATCATAAAGCAGAGACTAACACAACACTGAAAAGCACTTACATTCCAATAAAAGTAGAAATTAAATAGTAAGTCTTGATCCGAGATAGAGGAAAAGATACGAGGGTAACAGAATTGACTGGGTGAAAGAGTGAGGAAATCACAGAAACCAGGAGCAAGGGAATCCTTCAAGCTCCCTGCCCCAGGATGTCTGTCTTCCTAAGGCTGACATCTGGTTGTCATCATAGAAACACAATATGGTATCACACACACAAAATGGCACCAATTGCAACAGCTCATAAATTCTCATCTCTCAACTTCAGAAGGGTTTTCGGAAAATGAAGTCTCCCCAGAAGCCTGAACTCGGAGGGTCATTAAAACTATGGCAGCCTCTTTTGAGCCTCAGGAGGACTGCTCCAAGGTCTGGGTCAGTCTGCACCTGAAGCAGTATCAGTCCTCTCTGCCACTTATCTCTACTGGTGCTACCCACTAGGAATGGCCAAACGCACAAGTCCGAAGCCTTTAGGCAGAAGGATTCTCACTCCAGACCCCAATTACTCTCTGAAAAAGTCAACAACATGAATAATCAGTATTTCACAACAAAGAAGCTCTAATAACGCAAGGACACAGAGGAAAGCCAAGGTGACAGAGCTCGAATTCTGGTGGAAAACACACATCCCCAGACATCCTCTTCCCTGTCCAACAGCAGAAGCCAACCCGGTGTGGGGAGGAAAACCCCTGTATGGTTTAGTGCACACCGCTCCTTCTGCTGTTCTTCCCAGACATTGTCCTCCTTTGGATGTGTGTGTGTGTGTGTGTGTGTGTGTGTGTGTGAGCTGCTCAGTTGTGTCCAGCTCTTTGTGATGCCATGAACTGTAGCCTGCCAGGCTCCTCTGTCCATGGGACTTTCCAGGAAAGAATACTGGAGTGGGTTGCCAGTCCCTTCTCCAGGGGACCTTCTTGACCCAGGGATCAAACCCGAGTCTCCCATGTTGCAGGCAAACTCTTTACCGTCTCAGTCCCCAGGGAGGTGACCAGAGGTAAAGGTCCTCCAGAGATGTGGCACCTTCTCCCATTCTGCTTCAGAGACAGCCTGGGGCTGCCCGCTGTTTTTGGGCACCATTATAACACACCTAGACAGCATATTAAAAAGCAGAAACATTACTTTGTCACAAAGATCCGTCTAGTCAAGGCTATGGTTTTTCCAGTAGTCATGCATGGATGTGAGAGTTGGACTATAAAGAAAGCTGAGTGCTGTAGAATTGATGCTTTGAACCGTGGTGTTGGAGAAGACTCTTGAGAGTCCCTTGGACTGCAAGGAGATCCAACCAGTCCATCCTAAGGGAGATCAGTCCTGGGTGTTCACTGGAAGGACTGATGCTGAAGCTGAAACTCCAATCATTTGGGTACCTGATGTGAAGAGCTGACTCATTTGAAAAGACCCTGATGCTGGGAGAAGAAGGAGGAAGAAAAGGGATGACAGAGGATGAGATGGTTGGATGGCATCACTGACTCAGTGGACATGGGTTTGGGTGGACTCTGGGAGTTGGTGATGGACAGGGAGGCCTGGCGTGCTGCAGTTCATGGGGTCACAAAGAGTCGGACATGACTGAGCGACTGAACCGAACTGAATATATAACACCGGGTTCCATATCTGTGACCCTCTGTGTTCCAAATCCCAGGTCCTCAGAGATATAAAAACTGGAGTGAAGGAGTTTGTGGCTGCAAAGACAGAGAGAAAATGATAGTTTAAAAGAAGGGGTTAGGGCTTCCCTGGTGGCTGAGTTGGTAAAAGAAAAGGTCAGGGGTTTCCCTGGTGGCTCAGTGGTAACGAATTCACCAGCCAATGCAGGAGACCTGGGTTTGATCCCTGATCTAGGAAGACCCCATACGCTGCAGAGCAACTAAGCCGGTGCAGCACCACTGCTGAGCCTGCGCCCTAGAGCCTGGGGGCCACCACTGCTGAGCCTGCGCCCTAGAGCCTGGGGGCCACGACTACTGAGCCTGCACCCTAGAGCCCGGGGGCCACGACTGCTGAGCCTGCGCCCTAGACCCGTGATCCGCGACGAGAGAAGCCACTGCAGTGAGAAGCCTGTACACCACGACCAGAGGAAACCCTGGACAGCAACGAAGACCCAGCACAAAAAAGAACAGATAAAGAAACAATTTTTTAACAAAGAAAAGGTTAAAGTCTCTCTTGATAATTATTTCCTTCATTCTGCTCTCCTGTGTTTTCCAAATTGTCTATGATAAGCATGTTTCTTTTCTAATTAGAAAAGAGGAATAAAAGTCACTGAAAACGTTTTTGAAAATCAGCACAAGCACTATACAGAAAGTTCTGAGGCAGTCCCTGGGAAGGACCCATGGTGGGGGTTGGGGGAAGCAGGGGACGGGATGTTGAAAGCGAAAGAAGGTCCAGTTTTTTAAAAAAGGAGAAAATCTAGAGGGTTGGGAAAGGGTGGAAATTTCCTATGATTTAGTGTGCACACTTAGAAAAAATTTACAACAGAAGGCACTTGGTTAGTGTGGTGCCCAAGAAAAGACTCAACATAAAGAATCATTATTACTGGGTATGTTCTGAGAAGACAGATTTCTACCGTGACCATTTTACCCCTAGGAGTGTCATGCTATAAGACCCTGCTTGACTAAAGACCCCTAAAGGTTTGGGGTTTCCCTAATGTCTCACAAGCTTGCCTCCTGTTTCAGGAGGGTCAGGAACAGCTCTTGGCCACTGGCAAGCAGACCAGTCAGGAGGACGCGCCCCGCCCTGGTGGAGACAGCCCTCATCCTCCGCCGTTTCTGCTGTCCTCGTGGCTCCGGAAACATTAGGACCTCACAGGTTCTTCAACACCTGCTCCTGAGAGCGGTTTCCAACGTTAACTCAGTGCTACATGGGCCCGGGCGAGGAAGCGCACACCACAGCGAGGGGAGAGAAAGATGCCAACTTCCGACAGAAACAGCTGTTGTCTTCCAGCTCAGAAAACTCTGCCGGCAGGGAACGGTACAGAAGGATTTTGTTGTTACAAAAAAGCTAAAAAGCACACTCCAGAAAAACAGCCAATCTTACTGGGATACAACCATTCCTCCATGTCTTTTAAGAGAAGGGAGACAAAGTCCTTCCTGAACTCTTGGCCGTTTTCACCAAGGCCTGAGGGCTATGTGAAAGTCACTCAGTCGTGTCCGACTCTTGTGACCCCACGGACTATACAGTCCATGGAGCTCTCCAGGCCAGAATACTAGAGTGGGTAGCCTTTCCCTTCTCCAGGGAATCTTCCCGACCCAGGAATCGAACTGGGGTCTCCAGCACTGCAGGTGGATTCTTTACCAGCTGAGCTACCAGGGAGCCCTCTCCCCGAAAAGATGTAACTCTTCCTAGTTGGAGCTCAATAGCCAGTCACTGGTCCAGGTCAACATCTACCGTTACTGGCTAAAAACCTGGAATCATAGAAGGGAAGTTTCCATAGGTTCCTCTCTAGATAAAAATCTACAGCTGCCCATGACAAGACCCTGCTAGGCCAGAAGAACCTGGGAACTGAGAAACCCTGAAGAGAAGTTAGCTCTCAACTCAAACAGCACCACTAACCCACCCTTGACCCTGGGTGCTTACAGATCCACACGGGCATTTTTTGGTTGCTATGATGACTGGAGCAGTGCTGCTTGCATTCAGCTCAAAGGGACAGAAATACGCCCCAAATGCCAAAAACATCTCTGCTAAGAATTACTATGGACAGTAGAAGCAGTCTTGTTTTGTTCTGTCTTTATGTTTCCCTAAAGGAGTATGACATGCATACTTAGCCCTGACCCTGCTTCAAAGTTCTATACCTCTAAGGAAACACTGCTAATATTTTCTTGTATATCTTGAGATATATCTTATGTGTATACAAACATTTGTGTATGTGCCCCCCCACCCCCTCTCTACCAAGTTTTTTTCATTTAACAGTATATCCTGGAGATTTTTCACAATAGCACTCCACTGGATGGTTGTGCTTGCATTTATTCCACTAGTTCTCTTTTGATGGTCCTTGTTATTGTTTCCAAATTTTTGCCACCATAAACAATGCTGTTCTGAATACAGATATGGGAATAATTATAGAATAAAGTCTTAGAAGGGAATTGCTAAGTCAAAGGATATGCACATTTTAAATTCTTTCAGAAACTGCCCAACCAACAGGGTATAAGTGCCTGCTTCCTTGTACCCAGGGAACACAACATATTAGCTTATGTTTTTCTCTAATATATGAAAAATGATTACAGGCTACAGTTGTAATTTAATTTGTATCTCCCTATTATGAGTGAAATCTAGGTATCTTTTCCTGCATCATATGTTGCAATATCTTTGTGGTTTTTTATTTGTTTGAATCAATGGTTCATTCCCTTTGCTCACTTTTTATTTTAGATTCTGAACTTTTTTCACATTTTGCTGACTGTGAGCACTTATCTATAAAAGAAATTAGCCCTTTGTCATGAACACCAAATATTTTTTTCCAGTTTATTCTTTTGACTTTATATTTAACCATGTAGAACTTTCAAAATTTATCAATCCTTTTCAAAAAGCTTCTGAATTTTCTGTATCATGCTTAGATTATATTCCATGGTTTTAAAAAGCATTCTCCCATGTTTTTAGTATTTTTATGGTTTCATTTTTCACATGTATATTTTAATACATCTAAAATTTACTTTCACATAAAGAAGAAGATAGGGATCCAATAAAATTTACTTTCTAAATGGCTACCCAGTTGCCTCAAAACCACTTATTGAAAAATCCACTCCTCTCGTCCATCCTACCAATTTGAAATTGCATGTTTACTCTAGGCTAAATTTCTGTGTGTATGTAGATCTGCTTCTGAATTCTCTATCCTGTTTTTCTAGGCTCTATTTTTAATCTGGAGATGGCAAAAACAAATCTAAGGCGCAAATTTGACATATCATACGGAAAAGGAAATGGCTTCAGTAGTCTAGAGACAATGTTCACATAAACTGGAATTTAAAGTCAACTCTCCCCAGTGACTAAGTTCAATATTTCATGAGACTTTACCCTACACTTTGTCTTTTGCTTGTAAACAGTTCATACTTTGAAATGGAGGGCTTTTATGAAAATGCAGCATACACATAGAAAAGGACACAACTCTTATATATCCAGCTTAAAGAGCTTCCAACAAAGTGAACCAAAGCACACAACTGGCACCCAGATGGAGAAACAGTGCCCTACTTCTCAACAAGGTCCTCTGCACGGCTTTCTTGTCATCGCCTTCCCCCAAGAGGGTCGTGACCCTGCCTACTGTCACCTTAGGGTCCTTCTGCCTGCTTTCAAACTTCATACACTTATGTTATATATTGACATATATAAAAACTTCATATATCATATATGAAGTTCATATTACACATGTAATATTATATGTTATATGAAAGTTAAAAACAGGCAGAACAAAATCTGTAGTGGTAATAACCATGTATGTCACTGTATTGTATAAATTTATAACTGAAATTTGCTAAGAGAGTAGAATTGAAATGTTCTTATCCTCTCACAACCCACCAAAAGGATAAAGATGTGAGGTGATGAACGTGTTAATTAACTAAATAGAAGGGTTGAGGGTGGATCACAAAGTATACTTGTATCAAACCACCATGATTTAAACCTTAAATATTTTTATAATTTTACATGTCAATTATACCTCAATAAATCTGAAATAAAAATGGAATAAAAATTTTTTAATGGAATCATATACTATGTACTCTTGTTTTGTGCCTCTTCTGTTCAATAGCATGATTACAAGATTTATCCTTGTTTCATGTACTTTTATTTCATATATTCTAATTGATAACTGTAGCAGTATTCTGCTGTGTGAATACAACATAATTTATATTTATCCTCTCTACTTCTGATAGGCATTTTATTGTTGTTTGAGGCTTACAAATAATACCGCTAAGAACATCCTTGTACGTATCTTTCCGTCATCTTGCTAATTTTAGTCTTTCTGAATCCTTTTGCTTTAAGTATGTCTCTCATATATGGCAAAGAGTTGTACTTTGCTTAAGAGCCAAAGTGAAAATATTTTCCTTTTATTTAGGTGCATTTTGGCTCATTTATATCTTTATATCACTGATATTTTCAGTCTCAACCCTGTCCTATTGTTTTACACTATTTTTACTGTTTCTACTATGCTATACTCATTTTATAGTCTTCCACTTTTTTCTTTCTCCAATTGAAAATTCAGAGTTCCATTATCTGGATCCTCTGTGGATGTTTCTATCATCTGCTATTTCTCTTGTTTTCAAGTCATATTTTCATATCATCTTATGCATTTGCTTGTTTTTTTCATTGTGTATTGAATATTTTACATGAAAAAATTCTAGAAATAATTTAAGACACAACCATCTAATCAGAATCCTTAATCCAATTAGCCATTTAGAGGGTTTGAAGCTGGGCCTCTGTCCTTTGGAGGGCTAGTCAATTTCTAATTCAAGCTTAGTCTTAAAATTCAGCCATGCAGAGTATCAGCCCAAAGCTTGGGGTATTTACTAGAGCCTACTCTCCTTGGCAAGTCCTGAATATAGTTTTTTACCTGTAGCCCTGTAAGTAAAAGTTCTACTAGGTTTCCAGACTCTCAGCTGCATCCTCCAGATGCTCCTAGAAGGAAAGTTGCCCCAGGACCACTCTCTGAGTTTTCTTGTTCTCCAGAATCTTGACCCTGTAATGTGTTACTGATTTCAAACAGATTTTGTAAATTTTGACCCTATGAGTTGGTTGTTCTATACGGAATTGCCTTGTCCATGATATGCAGAATTCTCCAGTGAAGGAGCCTAGAAGCGAGCAGCGCACACTAGTGAAGTAATAAGCACCCTGACGAAGACACTGGGGATTCTGGGCTCCGTCTGTTACTCTTCTGTGGGTTAGCACGGCACTTTGCATCACAAAATGGCAACTACACTTCTCGGCATCACAGCAAATTCAAGCAATAAGAGGCATGGATCATGAAAGAAATACGCCACACCAGCCAGGTCTATTTCCCTTTCAATGTACTCTTTCCTGGATCAGGAAGCAAACCTGTGTCTCCTGCACTGGAGCGGTATTCTTACCACTGAGCCACCGGGAAGCCCAATTTATTCTTTAATATGTAAGAATTCTTTTCCTTTTGAGTTCGTTTTACCCTATTCAAAATGTCACCTCTCTTTTGTAGCAGAAGACTATGGACAAGTCATATAACCACTCGAGGCCTCAGTTTCTGTCAAATGAATGACCTGTATGAGATGATCTCTAAGTTCCTTTCAGCTTGAACATTCTTAGATTCTATTAACTCCCTTGTCTTATTAAGAGAAAAGTATAAAAAACCACCAGAATTCACCTATTTAGGAGATAAAAACTAGAGTCTGAAGACACAGAATGTCCAGAGCTTTATCCCCTACATAGCAAATGTCTCAATTTATGTTAAAGCAACATGCTAACTTCTATATTTAAAAATTAGGTTGGAGAGAAGGAACTATTTTCATTTTATGAAAAACAATTCCAATCTTCTAGCAGGTCTTATTATAATGTTTTCCTAATACTTCTACATCATTATTTGATTTACAGTAATTCAATTTGCTCACAACTTTCAAAAACATCTCTAAGCTCTTTTTGTTCATGCCCAAGGACTGTTATTTTATTATTATTTTCCTGAAACACATCAACACTCCTTGGCTTACATATCAGCAAGAATATCAGACATTCCTTCCCTTTTGGTATTTCTCTGACCACCCTTCTATGACATTTGGAACAATTTTTGGAGTGCTTCTCACGCCCAACCCAAAACTTCAGCTATTAGTGAGCATTCAAAGGAAACACTTTTAAACTCCCAACTTCAATTTTTATATATTTACTTTTTTAGAGGTGGACTGTTGAGAGATTCTATATATTTGGTTAAAAGAAAGATGAAAAGATTCCTTATGTTACCCCATCCTTCCTCACATTCCTCATAACAACCCCCCTGCCAAAAGGGGGTACAATTTGCCTACGTTATGCCAAATATTTCAGCTTTATTTTCACCATGGAAAAAGCATTAAACTAGCTGAATTATTCATGAGACCCTAGGTAACATGATAGTTGTTTTTGGCCTTAGGCTTCAATACTTTCAGTCTTCCAACTCATTTTAGGGTTTTTGAATGGGGCTAACAAGGGACTCTGCTATACACATCATTAGATTGTTGGCGTGTGTCCTGGCAAAGAAATTTATACTGTATCAATGTATCCATATATTTGCAAGGATGCAGAGCAGTTCTTACTTTTACCCATTCTTCCTACTTCCCCTGAAGTTCCACCCAGATGGGATTTTCAGAGCATGTGCCAACATGAGATGACTGATATACTCAAGATGGAAAAAAAAAGTCTGGGCTCCAGCTTAGAGATTCTCAGTCTACCTCTGAGGACTATCATAAGACTAGTTTGACTGATGAAGGGCAAGCATCACCATGCCCAACCCTCTGAATTCCTTTTCATTGAGATTACAAAAGCATTTTTCTGAATTTGCTCATAGAATCCAGCAGTCCATACTCTTCTAAAGCCCAAAGTTTTTCAATGAGTCGATTCTCCTATTAACTATCATTTAAACAGGCCTCCTCTCCTGACCTTCCTTCATTCTGATTGCTCTAGTTTGCCCCAAAGAAACAGGAGCAAAGAAAAGCAGACAAAGCTCTCCTTCCCCATTACAACTCCAAGCACCACTTTCCTGACTTCTTCACACCAAAGCAGAATCGGTGTTGCCCACTCTTGGACCAAGAGATTTCTTCCAGTCTTATGTTCACACTAAATAAATCACTGCCAGTTAGCAGTGGAACCAACGTCCCTCAACAACCAGAACTGAGCTCTATCCCTACGCTTTTGTTCAGAAAAATTACAACCAGTCACAAAACTTTCATTGGGGACATTTATGGAAATTTTAAATATTTCCTCATCCTATTTTCTTTCAAAATTGTATTAGGTAAAATATAAGGATTATGCATCCATCTCTGTTCCACTTCTCCTCAGGATAAGAACCAGGTTAACTGAACTAGTGTCCACCAAGCAACCAGATGTCATATGGGACAGTCTGACTGCTGAAGATGGCTGCGTGCCACAAGGGGCTCAACACAACATACAAACAAAACTCAGATTTCATCTCCCAGTAAACCCAGTGGGATACTCATGAATTTTCAAAGATGAAAAGCAAACTGATATCATTGGTTGTCATTTTATTTGGGAATGTTCTAGCTATTTAATTTAGTACTATGACTTATTTCTCTTTTACCTTTAGTGTTATTTCTTTCCTAAGGCAAATGAAACTGCTCTGGAAGCACCCAGAGTCTAAAGAATACCAGGAACTAAAGAAAATTAACAGGAGCTCTGGCGGGGGGGTTCCCATTTCCTTCTCATGATCTCTTTGCTCTCCGGAGACTTGTCTATCCCATGATCTTGTTTATTTTCTTTCATAATACCAATCTCAATTTGTAATTATCTTTATGCATTTGTTTACTTATTTATCATCTATTTCCCTCAGAGAATGTAAGCTCCACAAGGGAAAAGGTTTGTCTGTCTTGTTCACTCATATATCCTAACTTAATCATACCCAGTCTACAGCAAACACTCAAAAACTACGTGCTAAGTAAACAGTGAAGCGGTGATAATGGGCTGGGTTCTGCTGTGTAACAAACATTCCCCAAATCTCAGTGGCTGGACACGACAAAAGCTCATTTCTTGCTTCTATCGAGTTAAAAGTGGGAGAATATGTCCATCGTTGCAGTTCAAGGAGCCAGACTGACAGAGGATCTACCTGGTCACAAATGCTCACATCGCCGAGGCACGGAGAAAGAACATGGCTTTGTCTTATACTGACAAGTGTTCCTGCCCACAAGTACCAGGCAGAGCCACATCTGCTGGCCGAGCAAGTCACATCTAACTTCAAAGGGAAGAGCAGGAGTGGACATGAGTGCTGGAAGCCCAAGCGCTCACACGGAGCACAGAGCACATTGAAACTTATGCCGCTGTAAGGGGGGTCACTGGGCCATTCCTGTGTCTGGACATGGTTGCAATGAGAAGCAGGTAACAGATGTACTAAAGAATCAGACTAAGAGAGGACATTACATGTAATAGACCAAGAGCTTTTCATGATAGGTAATCAAGTGATATTCCTGGAAGAGCCTTGATAGAAAGAAAATGTGTCTTAATTGCCCAGTTAAGAGGAAATACCCGTATTCAGCATGTCATTTACCTCAGGAACAAACTAAATGATTAAGATGCACTCAGCACTCACACTCTTTGTAACTCTAAGTCCCACCTTCTTGGGGACTGATAACTAACAGCAGGAAAATGAGTGACAGTTTTTGATGTCATGTTTTCAGATGACCAAAACCAACAACAAAAAAAAAAAAAAGAAAGAAAGAAAGAAAAACCTCATGGAAATTCCATTCACAGATTTTCTTTTTTAATCCAAGTAATACCTGTGAGTAAAAGCAATAAAGTGGCATCAGCCTTTAGGCCCACAAAGACACAATTGCCCCTGATTATCACGGAAGGCCGGCACAACGTTCTGACCCATGTACAGAACTTTCTCTAGAGCCCAATCTCTTGGTATTTCCTCCTGATATGGAGCGTGATTTCATTCCTGCTAGACGGGCCTTTTTTTATCTCCACCAGTCAGGCTCTCACAGTGAGATAACCTCCAGTCACAACTCTCTCTCCAAATGAATTCCCAAGTTGCCATGGTAACTAACACCTTCCTCCCAACTGTCAATATGTTTCCCAATCTTAAAGGCAGCCCTCTTGATTTACTGCCTGAAGTACCAGTCTCCTCATGCAAGAGAAAGCACCTTCCTTCTCTTCAAATCTATAAAGGAGCCCCTTTAGAGGACTCTCCCCTAATAATAGTAGCAGGCCCCACATATAAGAGCCTACTTGTATATATTATCTCATTTAATCATTAAAAAAAAAACCTCTGTACGTTAAATATCATTCTCCTTATTTTATACATTAAAATGATTATAAATTTATTCTACATGTAAAATGATTATTTGGTCAAAGGGCAAACCAAGATTTGAACACAAAATTCTCTGACCAGATGGTTTCTGAGGCATCCTCCCCAGGCACTGCGCTTCTCCAGCTCAGGGGAGCACCTCTACCTGCCTGGTTCTCTCAGCTCTACCCCTGTGACTTCTTCCTAAAGGGCTTTCTACAGTCCACGACAGCTCAGTTCACTTTAATATTAACCCTACTCCAAGTCCAGTGGCAGTGTGAGGCGTGCTAGAGCTGAGGGACACCGAGAAGGAAAAGGCCTCATTCTTCTGCTCTGGCCTCCTGCTCTAAGGGCTTTGGCAGGGACGGACGAGATAACGGGGTAAGCGTTTTGTAGAGAGAATGAGGTGGAGAATGAAGGTGGAAGACTGACGATGTTAAGGCCTCCACAACGCGACCAGGTGCCGAAGAATGTCCACAGGGTGGGACTGCAGCCAGGTCTCCCGGCTTTGCTTCCTCCGGTCCCTCTCCAAGCCCCTCTCCCCCATGCGACCCACATCCCCACGCCTCTCCCCAAACACAAACCGAAGGACGCACAGAGCAAGCACTGTGCTTACTTCTTAACTGATCCACCCCCTCCCCCACGCCAGCACACAGGCAGACTATGTTAGTTTTGTAAATAAGAGCGGAACAGTTACCCTCCCACAGTTATTTTTCCAGTCTGCCATTTTTAAACCACTCACCTGGCAGAAAAATGTGATTCCCCTGGCAAGCAGCTATTTGTAAAATGGGTCTGCATCCTTATTTTCACACCAAAGATAACTAATTCCTTAGCAGAAAGGGGAATATTCTAAATAAGACAATGAGCAAGTCACCTAGAATCTCCGCCCACTCCACAGAGGCACACAAACAAGAGAAGTAACTCAATTTGTCGTCTATAATAAACAGGAGCTCTGCCCACCACAGAGCCCCAAAGGTTGGTACAGAGTGACTCATCCCAAGTAGTAATGGCTATGATGGCCCAGTGCCCTGTTGAGTGCTGAAATTCAAGACGCTCCTCCCCCACCCCATCTTCCCTTGCATACTTCTGCATATCAATCCATTAACAATCCAAAGTGTAATTTCTCTTATTCACTATTATCCCGTTAAATTGCTCTACAGCTGCCATAGCAGTAATTGCAGTGATCAGTGATTCAGACTTCTTCAGTAAAGGGCCTTAAAGAGGTTTCATTATTAAAATTTCCTAAGGTTTTATTATTAAAATAAACCTGAGGTAGAGCAGTATGCTTCCATGGGGCAGTCATATTTCTAATTCTTGAGTTAGGAAGGGATGTTGGTCCCATTACCAATGTCTCACTCATGAATTCCAATAACTGGGAATTTATCAACCAATAAAAGCAACTGGCATCCTAAGAATAAGGAATAAAAATCTTATTTTAAGTTGCACACGCAGTGCTATGCACTCCTTTAAAAAGCTGCCTTTGGTCACTGAGATAGGGCTTGCGACAGCAAATACTGGAAAGAATACAAGTGTCCATTGGTAACTAGGAGCGGCTAAGCACACAGTGGGATACTACGCAGCTCTGAGGAAATGATGAGGAAGCTCCTTCTGCATCAGCATGAAAAGACCCCCAAGACATCCTGTTTAGGACAGAAGGCAAGTTACAGAACAGATTATATAACACGCTTCCTTCATGAAAAACTCAACAAATGACAAATACTAGAGACGGTGTGGAAAAAAGGTAACACTCCTACTGCTGGTAGGAATGTAAGCTGATGCAGCCACTTACGCAATCAGGATGGAGGCTCTTCAGAAAATTAAAAATAGAATTGCTGTATGATCCACCAACCCCACTCCTGGGCATACCTCTGGACAAAACCATAATTCAAAAAGATACATGCACCCCTATGTTCATAGCAGCACTATTCACTATTCACAGAAATCACGACATGGAAACACGCTAAATGTCTATCGACAGATGAATGAATAACGGTGTCACACACACACACACACACACACACACACACACACAGAGGAATACCACTCAGCCACGAGAAAGAATGGAATCATGGCGTTTGTGGTAACATGAATGGAGCTACAGATTAGCATACTAAGCAAAGTAAGGCAGAAAGAGAAAGAAATACTACGTGACATCACGCATACGACACAGACTTACCTACAAAGCAGAAACAGACACAGAGATACAGAGAACAGACTCGTGGTTGCCAAGGTGAGGGGAGGGAGGGACGGACCGGGAGTCTGGGGTAAGGAGATGCAGACTATCACACAGAGAATGGGTGGACACGGTCCTACCATAAAACACAGGGTAAACCATAATGGAAAAGAATATAAAAAAAATGCATAGACATGTATAACTAAGTCACCTTCCTGTACAACAGAAATTAACACAACACTGCAAATCAACTGTATGTAAAAAAACACACACACACTCAATGACAACAAAGAACAAAACAAAACAAAACAAAATAACATGCCGCCTTTTTACAAAAGAGTAATGGGGGAATAAGAATACATATTCCTATTTGCTTGTGTTTACATAAAGAAATACTAGACTGATATATAAGTCACCACTGTGTGGCATATAATAAGAGAGAGGGGGTCTATTGAGCAGACCAGAGCTGAGATGGAAGTAATTTTTCTCAACATACACATTAAAAAATAATTTTCCATGTTTTTAATTTACCTTTACTACCTACTTCATTTGGCGGTAGTAAGGATTAGGAGGAGACCCAATTTCCTCCACTATGGGGTCAAGCGACCAGGTTTCAGACTTCTTATCTGGGCCTGCTGGGCATCGCTAACCTCAAGACAGTAACAATTTAGGTGAGAAGAAGAGCAGGACTATTACCTGACTGTTTCCCTAAGGAAGGAAAAACTGATAAAACACGAGGGCCCATAAAATTTGAACATTATACTTAAGATCGGGTTACCTCCTCCTAAAATGTGCAGACAACAGAAATGTGACACCACTAAAAACAGGGGTGAGGGGGGAACCCGGCAGAGAGTAGCCTCCGCATTTTTATAACTCTGATTTTATTCTTGGGTTTT
The DNA here is from genome assembly GCF_023699985.2 of Odocoileus virginianus. NCBI lineage: Eukaryota > Metazoa > Chordata > Mammalia > Artiodactyla > Cervidae > Odocoileus > Odocoileus virginianus. The sequence goes on from NC_069684.1 coordinate 70,139,317, forward strand.
CATAATGGCCTTTTGTGAAGAAGGGAGATTTATATCCCAGCCTAGGATTACAACTATCTTAAGGCCACTTTCAATAGAAGTGCTTTTTTTATAAATCGCTTCTGTGGTTTCCCTTTCCTAGACGAGAAGAAAGGGAGAAGCAGAGGGGCACGTAGGGGTTTATTTAGCTTTGTGGGTTAAGAGGATTGGCACCAAAATGAATAAAATTCAGCCAATTGTCTAACCCTGGGGTCAGAGAGTTCCTGCTTTAACAAAACACCTAAGATACCTAAGACCTTCCTACCTACCCAGATCGTCAAGGAGATAAATGCAGGCACGATCAACCGCAGAGTTAAAAGGCCACAGACGTTCCATGTTAGCAGGGACTCTGGGAAGGAAGAGCCGGCAGAGCTGCCCCAGTCACCCCACTTAAGAGAAAGAGATTGGCATCCAAGAGAGTGGGTAGGCAGGCCCTCATGGGAGCCTGCCAGTCTCCACAGAAAAAATATCCTGTGATCATGAGACGACCAGACTAACGGATGCAAACTGTCCAGACAGCTAGTGTACTTCGCCTCTTCCCTAGATCCAAGTCTGTAGAGGAAATAAATGCCATGAGTTCTAGCCCCACCCTCTTCCAGGGAGAGCCTCTGTCAGCTGATGACTCCAATATGCCTGGCACCACCAGCCCAGGCTCATGCCACTGAGTTCCAGATCTCTTGCAACTCCCTTTTGGATGTCCCTACCTGGGTGTCCCAGGTTCCCCATGGCCTTCTCCCTGGCAACATACATCCTTTCTAGCTCCAATCTCTCTGCCTCAGTTAATGGCAGAGTCAGGCACCAAGGTATCTAACCCAGAGAGCTGAAGAGTGTCCTCCACTCTGCCTTGTCCCTAGTTCTAGCCACCTCATTGACAAGGAGCTGTACTGATTTTTTAACCTCCTAAATATTTCTCAAAGCCTTGCATCCTTTGCACTTTCACTGTCACTACAATCTCATCATTCATTCAACAAAATTTAAAGACGACAGATAAGAGCTAGGTGCTTTTAAACAGAATAAAAGTAGAATGACCCTGTCTTCTGGTGTTCAACATTTAGTAATTTCTTGTCTCAACTATTCAGATATACTCTTTCTCCTACCATTCATTCTCTACATTGTACCCAGAATGTCTTCTCAAAACATAAACAGATCACTGAATTCAGAGGTCAGCAAACTTTTTCTATAAAGGGCTGGCTAGTAAATATTTAAGGCTTCTGAGCCATATGTTTTCTGTCACAGCTACTCAACTCTGCTCTTGTAAGGTAAAACAGCCATAGGCAATTCATAAACCAATGGGCATGATTGTGTTCCAATATGCTTTATTAACAAAAATGGGCAGCAGGCCAGATTTGACCCATGGGCCATAGTTTGCCAATCTCTGACTTAATTAATTGCAATGCTTTTCACTCCACGGGAATGAATCCAAATTTCATCCCATGGTGCACAAGGCCCTCCAACCTCACCTCAGCACCACTTGCGCTTCCTCCTATGCTCCACCCAGACCTTCCTTACAGGCCTCAAACACTGTGCCAACACATGCCCATCTCAGGGTCCCCACCCCTGCCATGCATCCCACTGGGACCACTCTCCCCCACTTCTTCCTGTAGCTGCCTCAGCTCCAGAGGCCTGCACTAACTACCCCCATAGGTCCGCACCTACCCCAATGCCTATTCTAACTTCCACTTATTTATTTTCTATTTATTTTCTTCAAATTACTTATCACCATCTGAAAAATATCATTTGTTACATATATATTGCCTGTCTATCCAATCTCACACCATCTCTAGAATGTGGGCTCCCTGAGGGCACAGACTGACTTGTTCACCCCGAGGTTCCCAGGACCTAGAACTGTGCCGAGCACCAAGCAGGGACTTCATAAACATCTACTGTCTGAACTGTTACTGCCTCCAGCTCCCACTTCTAAATCACTGGTATCCTCACTGCCACCGTGATCTTTCTAAAATGTAAACCGAATCATGTCACTTCCCTGCTTAAAATAATCCCATGGTTCCCCACTGGCTTTAGGATACAAATGTTAGGCACGTTTTAAGACTGCTACAGCTCTTATCACAACTGATGCTCTCCCGTTAAGACTGCAAGCTCCAGGGGGCAAGGACCATGTTTTGTTCATCTTTTCATTTCAGGTGCCCAGCAGAGTGCCAGGAATTCTATAGGCCCATTGTGAATGTAGAACAAAATCAACCAACCAAAAAGGGCATAGCAACTACTATAAGGCTAAATTAGAATTAGATAACTCAATAAATACCATATTTAAAACCAATAAAGGGGATTCCCTGGTGATTCAGTGGTAAAGAATCCACCAGCCAAAGCAGGGTTCATGAGTTCAATCCCTGATCCGGGAAGATCCCAGATGCCATGGAGCAACGAAGCCCACGGGCCACATCTATTGGGCCTGTTCTAGAGCCTGGGACCTGCAACTACTGAAACCCGAGTGTCTTAGAGTCCATACTCCTCGATAAGAGAGGCAAGGAGAAGCCACACATCTCAACTAGAGAAAAAGTTAAAGCAGCAAGGAGGACCCAGCACAGTCAGAAAGAAATAAATACAAATTAAAGAAGAAATACACTTAAAGCCAATGAAGCAAAACTGTGTACAAGACTTCAGCTTTTCCTTTGTAAGCAACCTGGGTGGGGGTGATGCTTACAATTCTGAATCTAGCTTTGGATTTTGTCATCCAGATTTTACCTGGCAGGCAGCCAGCCCCTCACCATTTTCTGAAAGAACCGTAGGAGGAGGCAGAGAGAGAAGTAAAGCAAATCTACCTATGCTGTTTTCTTGCGAGCAGCTCTGGTAAAAGCATTGGGAAAGGCAGCAGAACACCTGAGCCAAAATGCAACTCCAGGGAGTCTCCCTCCATGAATTTCAAATGTCCGCATTCTCTCTGTCGTCTATTAGCAAAGAAAATCCAATGTTGGCTATTTTGCTTTATAAAATAGCCCACGACATCTAGGGAATTTCTGCAGAACTGTCTTACCAATAGAATGGAAATTGTTACTTCTAGAAGAATTTCCATTAGCCCTTTGAAATCCTTCAACATTCATTAAGGCCAAGGAGTTCTCACCTAATTCAATCTGATGGGTGCAAGAACAGGGTCTTTCTAGGGAATACAGACTCCCAAATCGTTCAGCTGGGAAGTAAGGGGAGAATTTATTACTCAAAATCAAAGGGAAATGAAAAGAGGCCAACCCAGGACATTATTACTCTCCTTCTCAGGTGAGGGGTTGAGTTCCAAGTCTTTCTGTTCCCTTCACATGGCCTCCTTACTCAGCATCTAAAAGCTTTGAGTCTTGGGCAACCCAGTGAGGTTCTCTTCTAATGTAATAGAATCTGCTTCAGCAAAGCCATCTCCAGGCTCCAGAAATGATAGGCTATAAATTACTGAGTCTCCCACTGGATATGATGAAGTGCAAGTTAGTGCTGTCCTCAACGACCACTTCACAGGCTACTCTAGTAAATTTGACCGAGGGCTGGAGCAAGCACGAAGCAGAGCTAGATCCGGGCTGACTTCGTTGGGCTGACTTCGTTTCGAGCCTAGCTCCTCTCTGCTCACCAACGCATCCAGCTGAAGAACCCAAGGAGGGGAGGGGAGGGAACAAGGCTCTTGGGTTTCTCAATCTTAATGGCTGCTTAAAGAAGCTAAACTAAAATAACAAAATGAGTAAACCTTAGACACAGAACCTCCAGAGATCCACAAAACTGCATTTAAGAGAGGTAGGTATACAGTCAATCTCGAGAATAACTAATTGACTTTCCTCTGAAATTAAGTACAAGCGATCTGCTAGATTTGAGACCATTCAAAATTCCTGTCAAGGATCTGCCAATATGGGAGCTGAGAACCAACCATCCAATTAGCCTTGCTGCCCAGTCTCTTTACAAGGCCGTCTCCTCTTACTGTTCCATTTAACAAAACCGTAGCCCCTTAACTATTCTCAAATCCCTTTGCCAATGGTACAGAGACAGAACATCCTACTTCCTGGCTGAAAATCAACAGGATAACCTACCAAACACCACTCTTGAAGGTACTGAAACCCATGGACGACAAGAGGAAAGAAAAAGTTAAGAATAAGTCAGCCACGTGCAGACTGTGCCGACAGCACCTCTAGCCCCCGGCCCACTCTGCCCACTCCTGCCGGGGCTGGACTCGCCTCCTGAGACAGACCAATTGAGTCTCAAACTGAAACAGGAACAGCTCAGCTGGTTCCTCAGCACCCGAGAAGCAGCAGTACATCTTTAAGACCAGAGAAGATCTTGATGAGAAAGGGAGAGTTTCAGATGAATGAAATGCTGGGAACTGGTGGAACATGGGGCCCACAGTGGGCAGAAATTAAGCTGAGTGCAGACAGAATCTTGCTTACCTGGGTATTAGGCATGGGCTTGGGTAACTATTCCATCTTGGGATGTTGGCAGACAGAGGCCAGCTAAATTCAGGGTGCAAGAATGTCAGAACCAGGGGGCAGAACCAGTAGGTGACTACTGATCCATAGATTTTCAACAAAAACCTCACACTGGCTACAAGCAGGGAGCAGGCTGTAGTCCCCAAGGAGGAGGTGGACACTTAACAAAAGTCATTCAGTCTTAGAGCTCAGACTGTGTACTCTACTAGAAGAAATCAAAGCCCCCTGAAGAGAGAGCTGATTCCACATCTCAGGCAGAACCTGGAACACCTTGTGTCAGAAACCAAGGAAGCTATCAAAGTTCAACGGGGTCATGTCAAAGGAACATGGGATGGGGCTTCTTTGGTGGCTCGGTGGTAAAGAATCTCTGCCAATGCAGGAGACACGGGTTTGATCCCTGATCCTGGAAGATCCTACATGCCACGGAGCAACTAAACCCTGCACCCCAACTACTGAGCCTGTGCTAAAGCACAGGCGCCTGGGAGCTGCAGCTACTGCTTCTGTCTAGAGCCTGTGCGCTGCAACCAGACAAGCTGTCTTAATGAGAAGACCACACAGGGCAACAGAGTAGGCCCTGCTCCTACTAGAGAAAAGTCCCAGTGACAGTGGAGACCCAGAACAGCTGGAAACAAATAGATACAAAGCTTTTAAAAAGTTTAAAAGAACATGGGATGAACTGGAAAGGATGTCCACTGAGGTAAGATAAGAGGATGTGAGCATCCAAAACAACAAATAATGAATGCAATGGGCTGAAGCACATCCGTTTACATAATAAATCTGTGAGTTCATAATAATATTTTTGAAAAAACAAAAAAAATAGTTGGTCACCATCAGAAATTACTAGTCATTAACTCATTATTCTGAAAAATGATTTTAGAAGGTGGACGAGGTGAGGAATTAAGTAATTATTTAGCATTTCCTATATAACGGTAAATGTTTAAGGGGTTTGGGGAAGATGAAACTCAATTTGGCAAAATGGGAAAAACTTTTATCTGGGTCCTGGGTAAACGGAGATTCACCATATTTCTTGTGTGTATATTTAAACCCTCTCTCTGCCACGACCGTCACCACCAAAAAAAAGAGCAATTCAGAACTGGAGGCAAGCAGCTTAGGGTTTGGGCAAGGCCTCTGCCTCTAAGAGAGACTAGAGTATGAGAGGCAAGTTCAGTCCTGATGAACTCGCAGGATCTGTGCTAAGTCACAGGGGCTTATGGGATCCAGCCCTGGATCGAGGGCCCCAGATCCCAGGGCCGGTTGGCAGCACGGTTTACCAGGTGGTGGATCTGAGGCTGCTTACAGAACTGACTTTTCAGTCATAATTGGCTCCGGAATGAAAAAGGAACCCAGTTTTGAAAATGGAGCCCTTAAATAAGTTCAACCAAGGGGAAATAGGGAAATTATAGGCTGAGAAAGGTGGCAACAGCTAGCAGAGAAGTATGCGTAGGATTAGGGTAAAAGTCACATTGACTCCTGTGGTCTGGACTCCTTCACCGCCAAAAAAGAAACAAAAAAAGACCTACCACTGCCCAGCTCACCCCTCTCCACATCTCAGGAGCCACTCACAGCAGCAGCAGAGGCCGCTGACTAAACATGACGTCCTCACACCAGTCCAGCTGTGAGTGTCCAGACAGGAGACTGGCCTCAGCGGCTCAGAACACCCCGCCCTAACCACCATTCAAGTAACCAGCTGGGAAAGCATTCAGAAAACCCGCATCCTGACACGCCACCGCCAAACAACTTAAACAGCAGAGAACAAACCGTCTAAACATCAACGCTGGCTGCCAGGAAAAGTTCTGTGGGGACAATGAGGAGAGGAAAAGCAGACCCCTGGGAAGCCCCTGAGACCGGGTCTCTGAGCTTCAGCACTTTTAGACGTGGAATCCATCTGCCTCTGGGGCCCGTGGAGCCCCACCGGCAGGCTGTCTCCTTACATCTCCTCCAAGACAAATGAGCAAGCGGGCAGGCCAGAAAGCCAGTCAGGAGCATTCCTCTTTAAGGAATCTTTATAAGGTCAGAGAGGAATGGGTCCACAGGCTGTGTGTACTCCCGACAGATGCTGGGGATGAGGTCAGACTCCCTTTCCAGATGTGTTTAACACGTTGTGGTCACTTGTATTCCTGACACTTAGAGTCAGTGCTAATTTGACTGATTCCAGCTCAGACTGACCCCAGCCCCCGGGCTCTGGCTACCATCAGCTGAGACTGTCATCTGAACTCTACTCTCCCAGAGAGTCCTAAAACAGCTCTTCACCTGCTCCTCCAATTCCAGTAATAATGTCTGCCAAAAGAATGGGGGATAGCGGGCGGGGGCGAACGGAGCGGGGGGTGGTAAGTTTGCTAAAGAAAATACAATTAACATACTACCAAGAGAGCAAAAAGCTGGGAAAAGACCATATGGGTTCACATTTATTTCCCAGGCTAGGTAAATATCCTTTTGCTTTTGTCTGAATGAGCAACCAATTCCAACTGCTACTGGAGAAACAAAAAGAGAAAGCAAGAAAGAGGCACGTTCACATCTCAAAGTATAACTTGTAGCATAGAAAACAAGAATGGATAAGAATTCCATTTCCTGGTTCCTGAACCCACAGGCTGAAGAGCTGTCTCTGCCCCTAAGAATCAGGGCATTCTGTATTTGATGTCAGAATCCAGGACAATCCCGGACAACCCAAGACATCAGAGTGAGTTCCCCTAAGGTCAAGATTGTTCCTCTAGCTCTCTGGTAGGAAAATGTACGGTAACCAAGATAAGAGACCCTCTCCACCCTCGTTGTGTGAACTCAACTACTCAAGGTCCATCCTGTCCGTATTGAGTGCTCCTGTGAATCACTGCAACCCAGATCTAAGAATCACCCAAGCTCCAGAGGGCTAAATGCAACCTTACAAAATCTGGAGATGTAGAAAGGAGAATTCAGGGGTGCTCAGAAACTCCATTAGACCAGCCTGAAAAGAATCTGTAAGTAGAGTAATACTTCTGGTTCCTAATTCTAGGTCTTACTGTTTTGCTGAATGTCTCAGGACACAGCTCTAATCTTTCTGGCCTTTATAATTTTGTCCATCTCATGTAAGAAAACTAAGCTAAAATAAACTTTGCAACTGAACTAAAATAAAGCTTTTTAAGGTAATAAACAATAACATAAATAATAATACATTTGATAGGTACAGTCAAAGAGGCCACCAAAAGTGGAATTAATATGCTATATTCTTCATATATGATCAACTTAGTGCTTTCTAAACACAAATCAGGGCACCTTATATTACAAAAACAGATGACAAGAAATTAATAAATTTAAGCCTTTTTTTCCCTGCCATCCCAATTATAGCTCAGTCAGCTCTCAAGCATGTTCTAGCAAATGCTGGAGGAGTTTTTCTTTCTTTGAGGGTCCTCTCTCACTTCACCCTGCTTAACAGAAGACCACACACACACACACACACACACCCACACACAGACACAGACACTTAAAAAGAAGATGGAGGCAGGCCAGCTTCAGGACACATGTTACAAGGGGGGAGCTGACCGTGGCAAAGACAGGGCTCTCGCCCCTCTGACAAGCCCACAGTAGGCTGGCTAGACACACATGCCCGAAAGAAGGAAGTCCAGCGAGAAAATGAACAGTTGGTGAGATCAAGGCTTCTGGCCTAAAGGGCTTGCAGCTGGTCTGGCCATTCATCAAAAACTCTGAATTTAAATGGAAGACACGTTCTGACTGTGACACGTAATAAAACAACTGGCGTGGCACAGGACCCTGATTTTGGTTTCCTGTCCATGCCACGCGGCTCCTGCCGGTGGGAGAGCGAGCCTGCCTGTGGTGCTCCTGGCACGTCTGGGGTCCTTCCCATCCACACTGGTCAGTCTTCGGGATTTTCCACACATTGCAGGGTCATCATCCATCTACACTAACCAGGAAATCCAGATGAAAGCGCCTGTTTGGAGTCTGGAGAGAAACTGTCAATCTGAAAGTCTGTGAACTGTCTTAGCCAGAGGAGACTAGATGAAGTCAAGACTATGAAATCAGATGTCAGAGGTTTTAGATTGACCCTAACAAGGTTTGACTCTGGGTAATTCACCTACTCTCTCGAGACTTTTATTCTCACATCAGTAAAAGAGAAGTAGACCTAATGGTCTTTCAGATCTCTTTCAATCTTAACATCCTCTGACTTTATATCTAAAAATTGATACTAATAAGGCTAAAGCTGTGGGCTTCAACCCAATAGGAGCCAGTTGGGATGATGCTAAACTGAAACTCCCTTCCATATAGACAGAGCCAATCTGACCATGTCCTCCCCACACCAGTCATCAGAAAGATGTGCACCACTGGTCCAAGAGCCCCCTCTACAGAGAAAATTCACTGTGTGATTCAGCAATAGGCTGATTCATTCCTTCAACCAAAAAACATTCACCAAGCACTGTCTAGGTATTAGGGCTATGGCCGTGAACAAAACAAGCAAAATCCCTTGCCTTGTAGAGCTCATAGTCTAGTGGGGGGAAAGAGGAATCAGACACTAATTAAATAGGAAGTACAAGCTGAGGGCACATTTAATAGAGCGTGGTCAGGAAAGACCTGTTTTTGAGCAGAGATCTAAGGCGCTGAGCCATACAGATCCCAGGGGGAAGAATGTTCCAGGCAAAGGGGAAAGCAGAGCCTTAAGACAGGTTAAAGCAGACACCATGGACCCAACACTGATGATGAAGAGGAGTCAGAGGGGGAGAACAGCAGAAGGCAGGGCCCAATCGTGTATGGAATGGAAAAAGCACAGGTGGTTTTGAACCAGGGAGTAACATGATCTGAACTTCCTTTTAAAAGATTGCTCTAGCTGTTGTGTTGACAGTAGACTGAAGAAGCAAACGTGGCAAGCAAGAGGCAGGGAGACCAGTTAGAAGGTTGCTGAGATAGTCCAGGTGAGAGGCGACAGCAGCTGAGCCCAGGGTAGCAACAACCGGGGTTCGAGGGAAGGGTGGAGGACAGAGAATGACATACTCTGAAGTGCCCAGGATCCTGGGGGATAGGATTTCGAGACATCTTGGAACTACTGCAGAATCTAATGATGCTAAGTGTCACTACATTCCAACATCTACGATGAGATCTTGAGATTTATGGGTTTATTCATCTCTGTCATGTGTCCCACATGGTACCCAACACAGAATGAGTACACAGAAAATGCTGAATGAACAATGTGAACTAAATATATTATGAGGCCAGAAGATCTGCAGTAGGATAAGTCATCAGGAAACAAAAAGCATTTGGCATTAGACATATTTTACTAACTAACTGATCCACTAACTAATGGATCCTTTCCCATGGTGGAACATATCTCTTTTTGTAAAAAGCTCCCCTTTATAACGTTGCAGTGGTAAGTAGGGAAGCTGACAGAAAACGTCATATAATGTAGCTGAGAATCTGAACAACATGGCTATTTTCTTAAGTGGCCATATGTAATCACACCCCCTTAGCACCTCAGGTCTAAAATACAGGGAGAAACGTCTCATGAGTAATCTCATATATTTTAATGAATACTGAGTCATGAGGGTAACTAGAAATGTATGATTATGAATAACAACATTATTATAAGATAGAAGAAATCAGTTCAGTTCAGTCGTTCAGTCGTGTCCAACTCTTTGCAACCCCATGAACTGCAACACGCCAGGCCTCCCTGTCCATCACCAACTTCCAGAACTTACTCAAACTCATGTCCATTGAGTCAGTGATGCCATCCAACCATCTCTTTCTCTGTTTTAAGCCAACTTTTCCCCTCTCCTCTTTCACTTTCATCAAGAGGCTCTTTAGTTCTTTTTCACTTTCTGCCATAAGGGTGGTGTCATCTGTGTATCTGAGGTTATTGATATTTCTCCCAGCAATCTTGATTCCAGCTTGTGCTTCCTCCAGTCCAACATTTCTCATGACGTACTCCGCATATAAGTTAAATAAGCATGGTGACAATATGCAGCTTTGACGTATTCTTTCCCTGATTTGGAACCAGTCTGCAGTTTCATGTCCAGATCTAACTGTTGCTTCTTGACCTGCATATAGATTTCTTAGGAGGCAGGTCAGGTGGTCTGGTATTCCCATCTCTTTCAGAATTTTCCACAGTTTGTTGTGATCCATACAGTCAAAAGCTTTGGCATAGTCGATAAAGCAGAAGTAGATGTTTTTCTGGTATTCCCTTGCTTTTTTGATGACCCAACGAATGTTGGCAATTTGATCTCTGGTTCCTCTACCTTTTCTAAATCCAGCTTGAACATCTGGAAGTCCATGGTTCATGTACTGTTGAAGCCTGGCTTGGAAAATTTTGAGCATTACTTTGCTAGCATGTGAGATGACTGCAATTGTGTGGTAGTTTGAACATTCTTTGGCATTGCCTTTCTTTCAAACTGTAACGAAAACTGACCTTTTCCAGTCCTATGGCCACTGCTGAATTTTCCAAATTTGCTGGCATATTGAGTGCAGCACTTTAATAGCATCATCTTTTAGGATCTGAAATAGCTCAACTGGAATTCCATCACCTCCACTAGCTTTGTTGATGCTTCATAAGGCCCACTTGACTTTGCATTCCAGGATGTCTGGCTCTAGGTGAGTGATCACACCAAAGTAGTTATCTGGGTCATGAAGATCTTTTTTGTATAGTTCTTCTGTGTATTCTTACCACCTCTTTTTAATATCTTCTGCTTCTGTTAGGTCCATACCATTTCTAACCTTTGTTGTACCCATCTTTGCATGAAATGTTCCCTTGGAATCTATAATTTTCTTGAAGAGATCTCTAGCCTTTCCCATTCTATTGTTTTCCTCTACTTCTTTGCAGTGATCAATGCTTTCTTATATCTCCTCGCTATTCTTTGGAACTCTGCATTCAAATGGGTTTATCTTTCCTTTTCTCCTTTGCCTTTAGAGTCTCTTCTTTTCTCAGCTATTTGTAAGGCCTCCTCAGACAACCATTTTGCCTTTTTGCATTTCTTTTTCTCAGGGATGGTCTTGATCACTGTCTCCTGTACAGTTTCACAAACCTCTGTCCATAGTTCTTCAGGCACTCTGTCTATCAGATCTAACCCCTTGAATCTATTTGTCACTTTCACTGTATAATAGTAAGGGATTTGATTTAGGTCATACCTGAATGGTCTTTGAAAAGACCCTGATGCTGGGAAAGATTGAAGGCGGGAGGAGAAGAGGACAACAGAGGATGAGATGGTTGGATGGCATCACCAACTCAATGGACATGAGTTTGAGTAAACTCCAGGAGTTGGTGATGGACAGGGAGGCCTGGCACGCTGCAGTCCATGGGGTTGCAGAGTCGGACATGACTGAGTGACTGAACTGAACTGAACTCAACTGAATGTATAGTCGTTTTCCCTACTTTCTTCAATTTAAGGCTGAATTTGGCAACAAGGAGTTCATGATCTGGGCCACAGTCAGCTCTCGGTCTTGTTTTTGGTGACTCTATAGAGCTTCTCCATCTTTGGTTACAAAGAACATAAAAAATCTGACTTCAGTATTGCGTGATGTCCATGTGTAGAGTCTTCTCTTGTGTTGCTGGAAGAGCATGTTTGCTGTGACCAGTGCATTCTCTTGGCAAAACCCTCTTAACCTTTGACCTGCTTTGTTTTGTGCTCCAGGGCCAAATTTGCCTGTTACTCCAGGTATCTCTTGACTTCCTACTTTTGCATTCCAGTCCTCTATAATGAAAAGGACCATTTTTGGGGGTGTTAGTATAGGTCTTATAGGTCTTGATAGACCCATTCAACTTCAGCTTCTTCAGCATTACTGGTCAGGGCATAGACTTGCATTACTGTGATATTGAATGGTTTGCCTTGGAAACGAACAGAGATCATTCTGTCATTGAGATTGCACCCAAGTACTATATTTCGGACTCTTTTTGTTGACTATGATGGCTACTCCATTTCTTCTAAGGGATTCCTGCCCACAGTAGTAGATATAATGGTCATCTGAGTTAAATCCACCCATTCCAGTCCATTTTAGTTTGTTGATTCCTAAAATGTCAGTGTTCACTCTTGCCTTCTCCTGTTGACCGCTTCCAATTTGCCTTGATTCATGGACCTAACATTCCAGGTTCCTATGCAATATTGCTTTTTATAGCATCAGACTTTACTTCCATCACCGTCACATCCACAACTGGGTGTTGTTTTTACTTTGGCTCTGTCTCTTCATTCTTTCTGGAGTTATTTCTCCACTCTTCTCCAGTAGCATATTGGGCACCTACAGACCTGGGGAGTTCATCTTTCAGTGTCCTATCTTTTTGCCTTTTCATACTGTTCGTGGGGTTCTCAAGGCAAGAATACTGAAGTGGTTTGCCATTCCCTTTTCCAGTGGACCACATTTTGTCAGAACTCTCCACCATGACCCATCCGTCTTGGGTGGCCCTACACGGCCTGGCTCATAGTTTCACTGAGTTAGACAAGGCTGTGATCCATGTGGTCAGATTGGTTAGTTTTCTGTGATTGTGGTTTTCATTCTGTCTGCCCTCTCATGGAGGATAATAGGCTTATGGAAGCTTCTTGATGGGAGAGACTGACTGAGGGGGAAACTGAGTCTTATTCTGATGGGCGGGGCCATGCTCAGTAAATCTTTTTCTGTTGAAAACACAGAGGGCTGTGTTCCCTCCCTGTTGTTTGACCTGAGGCCAAACTATAGTGGAGGTAATGAAGATAATGGTGATGTCCTTCAGAAGGTCCCATGCAGGTACTGCTGCATTCAGTGCCCCCAACCCTGCAGCAGGCTACCGCTGACCCATGCCTCCGCTGGAGACTCCTGGACACTCATGCACAAGAAATAACACAAGCCAAATCTGTACTGTTCCTTACAGAAAACAGCCATCCTTGAATGTGCTTGATGCCCTTCCTCTGAGAAGCTGAGGACAGAAATTTCTAGACCTCCCTCCACCCAGAGTAGCACTGCTGGAAAAGGCGACAATTCCCAACTAGAGAAACTGCTCTGTCAAGGTTACCCTTGAGAGTCCCAAGGTTCTTAACCCATAGAAACTGACAATGTGAAAAATGTAGGAGAGCAGAAAATTCAGCATCGGGAGAAATAACAATAAAGGTGTGGTTTTATAAACCACATTCTGGCAGCAGTTTTTTTGGTGAAGATATTGATCATCTTGAAGGGCTAAATTAAAATCCATCAGCAATCAGGAAGTAGGCGTGAGAAACATCTTATTTACCAAATGAGAAAAAGGAGGGAAAAAGATAAGACAAGTAAAGTGGCGGAGACCAAATTTCACTGTAAGGGAAGCTGCAACATTTGGGAGACCAAGGCCTAGATGGATTGTCAGCTCAGCCGAAAATGATTTGATGTGACCTTGGACTAATTATTTAACTTCTGTGTCTCTGTCTTCCATCTGCGCCTGAATCTCCCACTCACTATAAGGAAAGCAAATGATTTCAGACTCTCCTGTTTTGACAGAGATGTTATAAAGCTGAGATCTTGTCTCTAGAAGCTCCAGGGTTCCTGGAGAAAGACACTCTACAGACAGAGCAATGTCTTTGAAGTGAAGTTGCTCAGTTGTGTCCGACTCTGCAACTCCATGGACTATAGCGTACCAGGCTCCTCTGTCCATGGAATTTTCCAGGCAAAAGTACTGGAGTGGGTTGCCATTTCCTTCTCCAGGGGATCTTCCCGACCCAGGGATTTCTTTAGTAAGATAATTAAGGGCTTGGGCTGCTCTCAGAAAACCCCCCCATATTATGAAGGATCTCAGCATCATGGCTCCAGAGTTGGAAAACCAACACACTACATAAATGCCAAAGTCAGGGTCAGGGTCAGCATCTCACATATGTAATAACTACATTCAGGTGTTTAATGAACATTTAGTGATACTTTTAAATCACCAGGATCTTCCTGACATGACCATACTGTTATCTATCTATCAGGAGAGATGGCGTGCAAGTAGAGATAGTAGAAGGCCCATCATCAAGAACCCCTGGGCAAGTTCTGACCCTCAATTTCCACCTCTATATTATGGGGCTAAAAATAAAGAGGAAAACAATGAAGATATGAAATGCTGCTGGCACAGCCATGGACTCATAGAAGGAGCAAAATAAATGCCAAAGCCCTCCTCCCTCGTGGGGCTCTGCTTAGTAAATAACAAGTGCTGCTAATCCTTTAATCACAGATCCAGAAAGAAAAAAAAAGAGAGAGAGAGAAACAGGAAAGGGTTCGCCCATAAATATCTTATCTGCCTTTATTCTATGACCCCTCGACTGGAGCAGAGCAAACAGAGTCAACTTTAATTAGGACCATAATGTGGGATGTCCCAGGTAAGCTAGACTCATAAACTCCAGACAATTAGGAGGAGACTGGTTTTTCATGGACTGCCCGCTACCTGGCCTCAACAACAGAAGCAGACCCAGTCCTTTGTTCCGGCTTCCCAAAGAAATCCATTACCAGGCACACGTGGCTCCAGTGGGATGTCGGGTCAGAGGCTTTCTATTCCGGCGATTGTGGTCTAAGAATAGAATTCCCAAGCATGAGGCAAATGGATTCACAAGGATTGTGTTCATCCACTATTCAAGTCACCATCTGAGGACTATTTAAAGCACAAGGCCAGTGAGCCACACTCTGAATGGGAGATAGAGAAGGGGAAATGAGCAGGGTATGTTTTTAATACAGTTCTACAACTTGTAGAACCCCAACCTGGGACCCAAGATCCATCCTCACCAGCTCAGATAACTCACTTGGCTCCCTGTCAACCACCGAGTAGGAAATGTCAAGCTCATTTTACAAAAGGAAAAGTGGGAAGCATGGAGGGACAGACGTGTGCGTTGCTAAGTCCATTGCTAGTAACAGACACAGCTGAAGCTGATGCATGCTTCCAATGCCAGGCCCTTCCTGGCCTTCCACACAACCTCCCCACAAGGTAGGCAGTTATTTTGCTCACATTTTATAGTGAGACTACTGAGGTTCTAGGAGATCCAATGATGTGCTCAAAGTGACACAGCTTAAACATGGCACAGCCAGGATCCCAACCCAGGTCTGTCTGGAGTTTTGTTTGTTTCTAGTTACACCATATTGCCTCTCTTGGTTTCTCTCTGCTAACTTATGAACCCAAGGAACCTATCGTCCAAAACCAAGCTAATGTTTAGACACTAGATCTCATGCCTTATTCCTGAGTTCATCAATTTGATGAGCAAAGAGAATTAGGCAGTATAAGGCCAATAGCAGCATCTTTAGGGACAGAAACCAGACTATAATTTCAATTAGCTAGACAAAACAGAAATTCCACATCAGAGGAACTTCTACTAGGAAACAACAGAAGGTCTTCAGCCTCTGATAAAACTTCATCTCATCATTTTTCCTATCCAGACACCCTTTCACTTCACCTGGCTTTACATATTGCGATCCACATGGAATTTATGAAACCAAAACAAGTTCTTTGGGATGGCATCAATGTGAATATTTTATTTTATTTTGTGAAGCCATTTCCCTATCCAGCCTTCCTGGTACATACCTCATGTCAGACTTCACATTTCTCAGAACACACCCAGAGTGACAACCTCGAGCCTGACCACGTTCAACAAAACTGACTGCAATTGTTGGATCAGGGGCAAGATCAATTCTCTAGCCTCTTATTTATATAGCTCTTAGAGAAAGTTACCTTCATTGGGATTTTTGGTGTCACATAAATCATCAACAGCAGCTAGGGGGAAGAAAGCATGCAAAAAAAATTCAATAACAGATATAAGTCAGAAAAAGTAAACGTGACACAATCCAACCAAGTGGGGTACATTCTCATGATCCCTTGGAAATGGCTTTACCTGAAGTTTACTCATCAAACTCAGCATCAAGATGGTGAGGTCCTGGATTCACAAGGACTCTTGGCAGTAACCTTCACATTTTTTCAAGCCAGGTCTGCAAGGTCTGGTGCTGATGTAGTCACCAACTTCCATGGAGAAGCTTATAATTCTGTTTTCTCCCCTCTTCCTCCCCATCAAACACGTATGCGTACTCAATCATTCAGTTGTGTCCAACTCTTTGTGACCCCATGGACTGCAGCCTGCCAGGCTTCTCTGTCCAAGGGATTCTTCCAGGCAAGAATCCTGGAGTGGGTTGCGATTTCTTCCTCCAGAAGATCTTCCTGACCCAGGAATCCAATCCGTGTCTCCTGTGTTTCCTGCATTGGCCAGTGGGTTTTTCATCACTGAGACACTTGGGAAGCCCCTTCCTCCCCATCAGATGATGTTAATTGACATTTGTCTTACCTAAGAAGGCTAACTTGTAGCAGTGATATAGTGTGACAACTGGCAAATAGGGGGACTCACATAGTCTAAGCACAGAGATACCACAAACAGGAACACGCTGTGAACCAGTTGTCAAGTCTATAACTGGTGTTTTCCCTACACTCATTTCGCACAGTCTTAATCAGATCAGGAAAGAGGTAAAAGTTGATTCTGAGGTTCCCATGTACTACTCTAATAGAAGAAAAATTTTTCTAAGAGGGGTGACCTGGCTATAATAACTTTGGGGTTGGCTGAATGGACTATGGGTTCTGAGTAAGAAAGAAAGAAAGGAAATGAATTGTTCTTTTTTTTTTTTCATTTAGAGAAATGAGGAAGTGAAATGGTTTCTATATAGGCCCTACCCTTTTCAGAAAGTTTATAAATTGTAATGCCACAATTTTAGGCCCTCCTTGAAGAAAGCCCATCTAATATTGGATTCAACCTAAAGTCACGCTCTTGTGAATGTTGGTTTGGAGCTGTTGTCAGTGTTAGACAATAAGAAGAGATTTCCCTGGTGGTGCAACGGCTAAAGTCTCTGTGCTCCCAATGCAGGGGGTCCAGGTTCAATCCCTGGTCAAGGAACTAGATCCCACATGCTGCAACTAAGAGTTTGCATGCTGCAACTAAAGATCTCACATGCCACAACAAAAATCAAAGATCCCGGGTGCCGCAGCCAAGACCTGGTGCAGCCAGTACATAAATATGTTTATTTGGCTTCTGTTTGCCGTCTCTTCAGTGTGTAATTTCCGCCCTGACACAGGCGGGCAGAGGTGATCTCTTATTTAGGTTCACTAGTTCAGTTTAGTCCTGCTACGGGGAGGGCGGGGCGCTGCAGACAGATATCGCTGTGTGTGGATAGCACTCACCATGTTCCGGCCACACTGGGTTTGCCCCGCTCACAGGTGTCTGTGCTTTCCCCGTCTACACTGCTCAGGCTCCCGACTGCTCTATATGGAGCGGGCCCTGCATTGAGTGCGGTTCCAGTTTTCGGGTACCCCACAAAAGGCGGATTCGGTTGTGCCTGCGTTTTGTGCCTTCCCCGGCCTGAGCGGTTCAGGCAGCCAGGGGCTTGGGTGCACTCTCCCTCCGTGGCCCCAGCACGCGCCCATAAATATGTTTAAAAAGCAGGCAACAAGCATACAGGGTGGGGACTGGATGCACACCATCGCCTCCCCATGCCCAGTCTAAGTGTGTTCATAATAAAGGTCAGTAATGGTAATGACAGGGGTAATGCACATCCTGGCTAACACTATCACCATCCTAATCCAGGAAAATGCTACCTGGAAACATCTTCCCTATCAATCACACCCTCAGACTGGGAAGCTGGGTGGCTGGTCCAGCCTTCAGACCCTGAGAGATTCACATCAACTGGCAGTCACTGGGCAGCTAGAAAGTAGCTGGCATCCACTGTGGCTGTAATATACACCAGGCATTTTGAGTCCTGGGCTTACAAAGGAAAATCAGGTTCGATCCCAATGTGAGAGACTAAACAATGAACCAAAGAACACAAGTTTCTGAAGGAGGTTGAATCCAGGCAGCCAAGCCACCCCTCTCTGTCTCAGATGCTAAACTACTCAAGAGTGAGAGGAGGAGCTCCACCCTGCAAACACAGATCGCTCCTATGGAAGAAGCAGGACAGGTGGGAAGCTTACTTCCCAAGCCTTTTTCTACTTTCTCTCCAGATGCCTCAGCAGAGAAAGCCACCCCCCTCCTCCTCCTCCATCTCAGTGTGAGACACACAAGTGTAAACTTTTCTACCAAAAGAGGAAGGTGCGGAGGACCTAGCAGTTACATGAGTTTCTCTGTGGCTCAAGGTCCCTTGGCTCTAGCCTGGGGCAGCCAGAGTCCACATTGAGAAACATCTTGTTTCCTGTTCTTCTCTAGGTTAGAGTCCCAGCTAAGAATAGCACCCCATTCATGCCGCTGTGTACACATCCTTTTCACTTGCTGTTTTCTCTTATATATGCATGAAACCCTGTTCTTGTATGTTCTCCAAGGTAAACAAAAATATTTTTAAATGGGCACAGAGCAGTGGTTTTATTCCCTGTCCAGTCTACAAAAAGGCACTGCGCCGAGCAATTCCACTCCAGAGCTGAGTGTCACAGGAACAGCTGGGGCACAGGCTCCCTCTCTGCAACTCCAGAGACCCACACTCAGAGATCGGAGCCTGCTGGCAGTGTTTAGGATGCACTATACCTGCCCAGAACCTCACTTCTATGCCTGGCGTAAGCGTTAAGAAGACCAGAAGGCTATAAAACTGGCCTCTTTGTATTGGGTTGAGCCATGTGAAATTACCTACAAAATGATTATTTCATATCATTTAACCTAATTGAATCCTAAAAAGCAAACCGGACATTGCAATAAGCAAGAATGCAAAACCCACTGTTTCCCAGGTGGCTCTACCCAAGACTATATCCTACTAGTCTTCAGGAACTACAACATTTTGCAGGTACATTAAAAGCCATGGGACCCGTTGTTAAACAGACCTGCCACTGGTAACAGCCATCCTCTCACTCATCTGTTCCTTATCTGTACCACATCCACACTCATATCCATTCCTGGCCCTCCAGAACTCAGAGAAATAAGCAAGTGGACAGGAAAACAACACAGGATAGAACCTGCTGTTCTACAGAAAAGCACAAATCAGAGCCGTAAGTGCAGGTCAGTGGCACCCTCTCACACTGAATCTGCCTGGTGGTGTGTACGTGGGCTGCACAGTCAGACACTACACTCAGAGGAAGGAAGCACGTGCTGTCTGTGAGCCCCTGGCACCCATCACAGTTCTTACACATAGTGCTCAGTGATGTCTGCAAATGACTGAATGACTCGTAGGGGCTGAGCGGCCTCTCTGTAAAATGAGGTGAGTTAGTGTTTCTGTTAAGAACTTCAAGGCTCTTATAGCTTAGACCAGACTACTAATTATCACTCTAAAAAGGTAAGAGCAGACTCCTGATTATAGAACTAGAAAGAAAAGCAGAAGAAAAAAAAAGAGGGGTCACTATAGTTTGTAATCAAATAAGTCTAAAATTATGAATTAAAAAGCCTGCCTCTAGCTGAGAGTATGGCAGCATCATTTTCTCTCTCAATAATATCTTTTGATTTCAACTGATTTTCCTTACTTTATAAGTTTAAGACCATCAACAACAAAGGAAGTGTTTTACGAACTAAAGCAAAGGGACAAACCCAAACCACTGTCTATTTGTCTTTCAGAAAGGAGTATTCACTGGTGTAGGGGGAGGGGAGTATTACTCCTTCTGGGGGCTAGAATACCTTTCATGAGTTCAGAAAAAGGAAAAGAAATCTAATTCATATTGTGTACCCAAACAGGTAATTAAATGTTGAATTAAAAGATCCAGATGAGGGGAGACAGACTGACTGTCAGGTGGTCAGAGTTGAAGGAGCTAAAACATACACACTCACACAATGTTTGTAAAACTCCTCCCAGGCTTAAAAAAGGCGCTTGGGTCACCGTTTAAACCTACAGAGCAATCATTTCTAGAAGAAACAGCAGGTAGCGAACTAGCCTCAAAAAAACTCATCTTTCAACGTTGAATATTTTGATGTAGGCTCAAGAAGTCTTTCTCTCTCTTCAACTAATCAAAGCTCTGGAAAAAGGGCAGCACAGAGCTCTTCCCAATATGAAATCTTTCATCTATACATTTTACTTCTAAAGAGGAGAGACTGGTCCGAGCACCACACTGCTTTGGAAGTAAAGGAAGTCTTTATCCTAATGAATTGATCTCATCCATTTAACTGCACATTTGATTCCCGAGCCCCTTTGTGGGCCGGATGACCCCAGAGAGGCCCTTAACTGAAGCTGTCCCCAGGGTGGTGCAGTCCATCACAGCCACCAGCAGACAGGAGAGGGCCACTAGGGAGATTCTAATTTTATTATGCAAATCACAGGAAGCCACACTCAGCTCCTCTCCTCTGAGCAGCATCCTTATTTCTAGCCAGTGGCCATCAGCCCAAGAGGAGAAAGAAGTCCGTCAGCATAAATGAAAATGACAGGGCTGGCTGCGCCCATCTGACTGCAAGCGGCCCCCGCAAGCACCCAACTGAACACTCACAGTTAAGTTTCTCCTTTTTCTCTCTCACACCCATTTTAGTTCATTTTTTTCCCAAGGAATGTAAGAAGAAACATAAATGGCAAAGAGGGTTGAGGTCAAGTTCAGAAGTCCTGTGGGAAAAGCACAGACTTTGAGTCAGACTTTGGAATCCTAGATCTCGGTTCCTAGGATGTATATGATCTTGGGCATATTACTTAATTTCTGTGAGCCTCAGTTTCCTCTCTGTAAAATGGGGAGAATGATCCCCAGCTCTCAAGGCCCTTATAAGGATTCTGTCTGGGGGAGCTTTTAAGGCCAGTGGTTTTCTAAGGACTATATGACTTCATTCCGTCTCAGGAAAGCAGAAACTGGATATGAAACTGAAGAAAAGTGATATAACAGATATGGCTGAGGTGTGAACATGTTCTGCTTACCTGCACAACTAGGATGCTGGCGTTTCAGGGAACCAGCTCTGCGGATTTAAGGCCAAACTGGAGAAGACTTCCATGATGACAGGCGCAACATATTTCCATAAACAGGACCCACATGCAACATTCTCTCCCTACTCCAAAATTCCTGAGTTGGCCAGATTTATCCAGTTCAGAATAAAACCCAAGGACTAAGACCAGTCATCAATGTCTTTCTTGTCAAGGAACATAAAATAATCCAAGAAGGATCTAGAGAATTCATTTTAACATGAAATCAACCTTGCTAAAAAATAAAATCACTCTCCTCAATCAAAATCTACACTCTTGTCAAGACAACTGTCAAAAATTGTAATTGCTGCAGATAAGTAGGGAAAAAAATGGCCACACAGCAGCATAAAAGCTTTTTGGCTGAAAAGTACATCAAGAATCCTTTAAGTTCCAGACCAAGGCGTCTTTATAGTAAGTTAAAGGTAACCACGAAATCAGCCACAGCTTTTCCTTTGAGAAGGGGGACTAGAGAAGGTGGCCTCTGAATGCTGTCTCCTTCCGGCCTACAAAAAGGGACAAGTCTGACACTGAGATGTAGCCTGGACAGGAAATTCTGTTTGCCAGCTCACGGGCATTTGGTTTCTTCATTGTCCCTGTCGCTGTTCTCGCCCTACTGACCAACAGGCCCACAGACGGGCTCTTCTAAAGACTCACTTCTGTCTGTGCGTGAACTTGTGAAGACAAGCTCTGTGTCACCTGCATGTATGCTCAGGCGCTTCAGTCGTGCCTGACACTGTGCAACCCTGGGGGCTGTAACCCGCCAGGATCCTGTGTCCAGGGGATTCTGCAGGCAAGAATACCAGAGTGGGTAGCCGTGCCCTCCTCCAGGGGATCTTCCTGACCCAGGGATCGAACCTGTGTCTCCTGCAATGCTGGCAGATTCTTTTAACCATTGGGCCTCCGGGGAAGCTCTTGTGTTGTCTGCGGGGTCCCAAAAGTGCAGACAGACCAAGGACCCCACCTTTCTCTTAAATTCAGCTCAGAACCAATCTCATGCCAACAGCTAGCAAAATTATTTCCACTGTCACCTTTCCAAAATGGAGCCCTGCCACCCTCTGCCCAGCTCCCAGCCCAGGCTTCCAGGACCCACACTGATGTTTCTGTTGGTGATTGCAGGCAGCCTGTTCATACACATCCAGACCAGTGAAGCAGGAGTTCAGAAGGGCCCTCCAACCAGTGAAAGGCCTGGGAGGGAAGTGACGGGCAGGACCCAAGGTTCTGCAGTAGCTTGTCCTCACTGCCAGCTTGGCTTCTCCTTACCATCTGCCAGGAGCTGTTCAAACACTCTAAGCAACTCGCAGTCACAAGGATGCTTTTTATTCTCATGAGTCCAGAGAGTGCCTACCCTGGTTCCCAGAAAGCCAAAAGAAAGTACAGCTTCTCCCTCTAGGCCGTCTCTTTAGCTTCAAGGGCTCCTTTTACCCTACCTAGACAGACCAAATCCCCCAAATAAGAAGCATCACTCTGAAAACAAACTGTAATCATCATTCAATTGTTCCAAGATGAGGCCTTCCAAAGGTTCCACATCTGTAAGAATAAATAACACAACATGCTTTGTTGTGTCTCCTTTCTAGGTTGTGATAATTAACTGAGATAATATACATTTAGCACAGCGCCTGCCACATAGTAAGCACTTGGTAAACATTATTATTGATATTATTTTTATTATTCTAAGAATGAAGTACAACTATTATTAAAAAAGACCTTCCTAAAAGATATGTCATTATAACCCATGATCAATTTCAGTCTCCTGTGCAAACAGAAGGAAGAAGTACAAGAAAAAAACCAAACAATAGATATTCTGAAGGTTCTTATTTGGATTTTGAGTACATTATGTACAGTGATATACATATAGATCCGTTTATTTAGAAAGAGTTGTCTGGCACCAACTATGTGTACAGTTAAGTTCAGTTCAGTCACTCAATCATCTCTGACTCTTAGGGACCCCATGGATTGTAGCATGCCAGGCCTCCTTGTTCATCACCAATTCCCGGAGTTTACCCAAACTCATGTCCATTGAGCCGGAGATGCCATCCAACCATCTCATCCTCTGTCGTCACTTTCTCCTCCCGCCTTCAGTCTTTCCCAGCATCAGGGTCTTCTCCAATGAGTCGATTCTTCGCATCAGGTGGCCAAAGTATTGGAGTTTCAGCTTCAGCATCAGTCCTCCCAATGAATATTCAGGACTGATCTCCTTTAGGATTGACTGGTTGGATCTCCTTACAGTCCAAGGGACTCTCAAGAGTCTTCTCCAACACCATGGTTCCAAAGCATCAATTCTTCAGTGCTCAGCTTTCTTTATAGTCCAACTCTCACATCCATATACGACTACTGGAAAAACCATAGCCTTGACTAGGCAGACCTTTGTTGGCAAAGTAATGTCTCTGCTTTTTAATATGCTGTCTAGGTTGGTCATAACTTTTCTTCCAAGGAGTAAGTGTCTTTTAATTTCATGGCTGCATTCACCATCTGCAGTGATTTTGGAGCCTCCAAAAATAAAGTCTGACACTTGTTTCCACTCTTTCCCCATCTATTTGCCATGAAGTGGGACCAGAAGCCATGATCTCAGTTTTCTAAATGTTGAGCTTTAAGTCAACTTTTTCACTCTCCTCTTTCACTTTCATCAAGAGGCTCTTTAGTTCCTCTTCACTTTCTGCCGTAACGGTGGTGTCATCTGCATATCTGAGGTTATTGATATTTCTCCTGGCAATCTTGTTCCCAACTTGTGCTTCATCCAGCCCAGTGTTTCTCTCAATGTATTCTGAATATAAGTTAAATAAGCAGGATGACAATATACAGCCTTAAAGTACTTCTTTTCCTATTTGGAATCAGTCTGATGTTCCATGTCCAGTTCTAACTGTTGCTTCCTGATCTGCATACAGATTTCTCAAGAGGAAGGTCAGGTGGTCTGGTATTCCCATCTCTTTCAGAATTTTCCAGTTTGTTGGGCTTTGGGCTTTGACTATGTGTACAGCACTATACTAAATATGTATGTGTATATACACATACACACACACGTAGAATCAATAAGAAAACTTACACTTCTTGGGCTCCAAAATCACTGCGGTTGTTGACTGCAGCCATGAAATTCAAAGACGCTTGCTCCTTGGAAGAAAAGCTATGACCAACCTAGACAGCACATTAAAAAGCTGAGACATTACCTTGCCAACAAAGGTCCATTTAGTCAAAGCTATGGTTTTTCCAGTAGTCATATATGGATCTGAGAGTTGGACTTTGGCCACCTGATGTGAAGAACTGACTCCTTGGAAAAGATCCTGATGCTGGGAAAGACTGAAGGCAAGAGGAGAAGGGGACAACAGAGGATGAGATGGTTGGATAGTATCACGAACTCGATGGACATGAATTTGAGCAAGCTCCAGGAATTGGTGATAGACAGGGAAGCCTGGCAAGCTACAGTCCATGGGGTCGCAAAGTGTCGGACATGACTGAGCAACTCAACTGAACTGATGGGCCAGGCACTATATTAGGCAACTATAGATACACTGATAAATAAGACATGGGCCTTGTCCTCCCTAAACTTACAGTATAATAGAGGAATTACAATTATAGATGCTAAGGCAAAATTTCATATAACAAGCACTGGATGCAAAAAGGAGAGATATATACAGATGATGCTCCCTTAATTAACTTGCCAGCTTATGAGACATACTTCAATTACTATCTATACTTACACTAGCTGGGTTGTCAGTAGGAGGCCTTTTCCTTTAGTATCTGCTCCCTTCTGCCCCATCAGCCAGGCTGGGTGCTTCCTTAGGGTCAGTAGTCTGTTCACAATAGGTATACTTATTATTTTAATTATGTATTATATAAAGTGACTAAATATGAATAAAAAAGGTGTTTCCATGAAAAATGAACTGAATGCTTTGGAAAGATTTAATGAAGGCAAATTGCTAAAAGAAATTGCTGATGAATTAGGTATGGGCAAGACAACAGTTAAAAAACTGTTTTGGTGGGACTAAAAAAATCTAGAAACGTTATGCATTTTATAACATTATGCATTTATCTCAGGGGTATTAAAGAACTCATTTTCCTTAAAGAAATAATTTGGAAATCACAGATGATGTGTTAAAGGTGCAGTCTAAAAAAAAAAAAAAAAAAAAGGTGCAACCTATGAAAGAAAGTCAGCAGAACTCTACTCAGAAGACCTGCACTAAGAAAAAGCCCTGGTCCACATCAAAACATCTGTGAATGTATGTATATTTATTTACAAATTTAAATAAAATGCTTAGGGATTGTGTCTTTTTTTCTTCTTTAAGAATCTCTGCTGTAACTGACTTCTGGGGCTGACTGACCAACTACTGGTCCAATTATCTCAGGTAAGAACATGTCCCCACTATACTCACCTGTTTCTCTCAGGCTCATAGCAAAATGGGTTTATATTCCCTTGGTCCAAACTAACCAGGTAGCAGAGAAGGCTGACCTGGGGTTTTATAAAATAGACCCATTCTATGTCTCTCAGACAAAATACAGGTGGAATTTTAGCCATATTTCCAGAGACGGAGACGCTAAGCTTTGTAAGCATGAGCTGCACACTGACTACCCACAGCCTGAAGCATGGGCCAAGAGATGAAGTATGCCCCGAAGGCCAGGCCAGCCTTGCTCACAGCTCTGGACACAGCTTGTTCGTGGATTCAAGTATCTCATGTTCCAACCTGGCATGTGATGTCATCTCTGCAGGAGAAATGCCTCAGATGCTGTTTTATTGAGAAAAGTCCTAACTATCAAGGAGGAGAGAGATCCGTTCCCAGAACCCCTTGATAGTCAGTCTAATACACTTCTGTTAATTTGCACAGCATGCTGGATTCCTGCCCCACATAACAAGATAGCAGGCACTGAAACTGAAGCAACATCATTAGCTTCCCACCCGCGCTTCATGCCATCAAGACGCGATCTGTCAAGGGAGGCTGCACGGCGCCTCACGTCAAGAGAAGTCTGCAGGAATGGAAAACTGAGGGAAAAGGGAGGCTTTGGTAGAGCTTCGGTCTCCTGACAATATTTTTAAAAGACTTCTTTAACATACAGAGGGTCTCATTGATGGAGGAGAGAAAAATATCAACCCCCTCTTTTTTTTTCCTTTAAAGACAAGAGAATGGTTCAGAGGAGAGAAAAGAACTGGGAAAGCCTTTGTATATTGAGAGTTGAGTTTATTTTTATTTTCTTTGCCAACAGAGGCAAGGTAATTCTATAAGCGTCATTTAACTTTCTCACTAGAAACAAAATAGAGTGAGGCAGTTAACACCTTGTTTTCTACATCTCCCATTCCCACTCCAGGATCACTGTTTCCCCAGAAAATTAAATTGGTTCTCCCACGATGGCACCCAAATGAGTGCTTTCAAAGGCATATCCCAAAACTAATGGGATCCTCAATGAGAGGATGAGTAGCTATTTCCCATTTCAATTTGCAGTCAGAAAATCTGTGGGTCTCTAATTTCCTTCATTAGGGGTGGGCCCCAGTGACCTCAAGGATCCCTCTCCTTCCAAAGGAATAAAAGGAAATGAGTGTCAATGACAGCTGTTAAATTTTAGGTCAGGTATCAGCAAGAAATTCTTAATCTGAGGGCTGTCAATCAATGGAACAGGTTTCAAAATAAGTTGTGGAATCTTCTTCCCTGGAGACAGATAAAAATAGGCCAGGCACTGCCATCTGTCTTGGTAGGGTGCAGCCCTACTTCCTGCTTCCCTCTGAGGGAGTCTACAAAGAAGTGGTTAGGTTGTTGAGGGAAAAAGGAGAGAGGGTGCAGTCCATCTGAGCCTCGTTGTAAAGCTGGGGGTTAGGGAGCTGAGAATTCCTATGGAAAGGGAAGATTTAAACTGAAAAGAGGAAGAAACGAGGAGAAAAAGATGGAAATAACCGTACAGCTCTGAGCTCTTTGGGGAGAGCTGAACCAATCTGCTTCTCAGCTACAGTAGCTCCGCTTGGTCCTGGGGACAGTAAGCTCAGCCACAGATCCTTGGGGAGGGTATTATTCCCCTCCCTAGCTCCCAAACGAGTGTATACATGATGCCTAAGCAGAAGATGGGAACTGTCAAATAAATCAAACATCTCCCAGGTGACCATGAGCACCCACAGAGCATTTCCAAAAAATTTTCCTTTAAAAGGTGCGCTTTTCTTTGCTTGGCCACCTGAAATCCTACCCACTTCCTGCATTTCCTTCATTGCTATGGAAAGCTCTCCTGGGGCATGAAAAGGAATGAAACCTTCATGGCCCTTTAGAAACCTAACTCCAAAGGGAAATGCAAGAAACAGCATCACTGTGGCCTGGAACCTCTGCAAAACTGGAGCTGTCCCTCTCTCTGCAGACGTGAGCCAACCTTTGACCCCATCTCTGTGCAACCACATCAAATACACACACTTGGGGCTCTCAACTAAGTCTTTGTTCTGACTCTGTCTTCCCACAGCACACTGGAGTCAGCCACATGGTGCTGTCACAGGGGCCTTTGGGTACCCAACTTTACTGGTAGACACAACACAGGAAGCCCACTGTTTTCTCAGCCCATATAGTACAAGGGGCCCCTGCAGGAGAGCAGTGAGGTCAACGAGTCAACAGCAGGGACCCACGGAGCTGAGGTCCTCAGCAAACTAGAGATGGAGGTGAGGGATGGTCACCAGCTGTTGAAAGCAAGACAGTTAAGGGCGTGCAAGGTAAAACCAGTGCCCGAGGCTCAATTCTTTAAAGAAGAATTTTTTCCGGTGGGGGTTGCCAGCTAAGGAGAAACCTGAAGCTCAAGCATGCAGCCTAGTGACTTTTTCCCCTTTCAGCAAAGCCAGAGAAATTTGCAAAGATAACTAGGAGAAAATCAATACTGCAGAGGCCCAGATTTAAGAGGAGCCTTTGCAGAGGAGAGATCTGAGTCTGTTCTGTCCTTCCCACTGTCCTAGTCAGACGAGATGGTGCTTCTGTCCTCACAGAACGTAACTAGACTTGCCAAGAAGAACAAGCAGATAATGGATAGAAAAGCTGCCTATAAACCCATGCATCCCAAAATAAATGAAAGAATAAGACTGTCATCACTGCTAACACACATGGGCTGTCCCCCAAATGGGTGGGGGTTAATAGGAGCAGTGTCACCCTAGAAAAGCGAGACTGCATACTGAGTCACCCCTGTAGGTGCTCTAGGGGTTCTGCTAGGTAGGACATCACCTTCTATCTTGTTGGTCTGGGGGCAATGCCAGCTATGAAAGGGGACAGGCACCTTCCCTTCCTTGGCTGGACGCGACACATCAGCCTGGCCAGACATCTGAACCCTCTGGAATGTGCCAGACACTCCGGTCAAAATCCAGGACTTAGGATCAGCATTTCCGCAAGTGTCTCTCCTCAGAATCCAGCTCAGGTGCAAAGGGAGAGTTCTCTCCCAGACCCACCCTACGGAACTATGAATATTCAGGGTTTGCTCATTTTTTCAGAGCTGGCATCTTCAACGCTTTGGGGATTCATTCATCAGACATGGGATTCGGATTGCTTGAGGCCTTGGGGAACCGCAACTAAGCAGCAGCAAGCTGGTTCCCATGGAGGAGCCGGAGCAGACAATCCAGGAGTCGGGCATCCTCCAGAGGCAGTCTCCTCCACCACCCATCACCTCTGGCTCTCCCCAGCAGACTACAGGGAAACCAGATAGACAGGTGAGTGATGTCCTGTTCTTCAAGCTCTACTAAGAAGGAGAACCCACTTGAACTTTCTGTAGACTGGAGATGGAAAAAGGAGGGAAGGAGGCAACAACAATGGAGTTACCAATCCACCAGCTTCCCATCCACTCAGAACTCAACAGGCTACCAGCCTGTATTCTCTGAAGCAGGACAAAGCTGAAAAGGCTGTGAAATCAGAGTGTGGGACAATAAAAGAGAGCACTGGATTAGACATCAAAAGATCTTAGAGGGGGGATTAGTTAATGCAAACGAGCCAGAGGAAATCCTGGGGGATGTAGAAATCCTCAATATGTTGAGCATGATTGTGGTTACACAAGTGAGTACACTTGTCAAAACCCACCAAACTCTAGGTTTTAAGCAGGTGAATTTTCTAGTATATAAATCACACCTTAATAAATTTTTTTTAATCTGCAATCTAAAATTCTGAAAATGAAAGTGAAAGCCGCTCAATCATGTCCAACTCTTTGCGACCCCATGGACTGTAGCCTGCCAGGCTCCTCTGTCCATGGAATTCTCTAGGCCAGAATACTGGTGTGGGTAGCTCTTCCCTTCTCCAGGGCATCTTCCTAACCCAGGGACCAAACCCAAGTCTCCCGAATTACAGGTGGATTCTTTACCATCTGAGCCACCAGGAAAGCCCAAAAGTACGGGAGTGGGTAGCCTATCCCTTCTCCAGGTAATCTGTCTGACCCAGGAATCAAACTGGGGTCTCCTGCATCACAGGTGCATTCTTTACCAGCTGAGCCACCAGAAATTCTAATTTACCCTTATTAATTGTGGGACCTTGGACAAGACACTTACCTACCTAATGCTTCACTTTCCCCATCTGTTAAATGGTTTTAATAATTTCTGCCCTGCTTACCTTACAGAATTTTAAGGTCACATGACATCATACATGTGACTCAATTTCAAAAAGCACAAAATGCTCATCTGTTATGAGGTAACTAGAATCATGTTTGCTCCCTGACTCTTGGGATCTCCTTGCTATATATTTCCTGACGATCTGCAGGTGTGGAGGGAAATTCTGTTCTATTTAATAGCTGATGGTTTCAAAAATCTTTCCTCTGGAAAACTCTGACCTGAGTGTTCTTTCCCTTTGCCCACCTCTTCACGAGGTAAAGGTCAGTTACTGTGAGAGT
The DNA here is from genome assembly GCF_023699985.2 of Odocoileus virginianus. Classification (NCBI taxonomy): domain Eukaryota; kingdom Metazoa; phylum Chordata; class Mammalia; order Artiodactyla; family Cervidae; genus Odocoileus; species Odocoileus virginianus. Next base: position 70,169,298 of record NC_069684.1, read on the forward strand.
GGGGGCCCTTCTGGTTCCCACTGGTAAGCGCCCAACATGGAGCACGGCCACCCAGTCAGAAAGCAGACACCACGGCAGATGCCATTCTGGAAGCATGCACCCGCCCCTTCCTGGGGAAAGTAGTGAGCGGGCATCTTACACGTGCCCACAGGGCATTCTTTCAGGCAGAGGAAAAGGAAAGAAAATGCAGGATCTTCTCATAGAAGGACAAAAGGGGAAAAACTTGGAAGCCTGGGAGGTTAGGTACAAACCCACTCAGCTAAAATTAGCTAAAAGAGACTGAGATCATCAAACCCAACTCCGTCATTATCAAAATTAGAAAACATTCTCTGAGAAGGCAAGAGATCAAGGCCAAGCAAAGCTGGTAAGTAGGTTCAGCCGCAGGTGCCTCAGCCTCCTAGCTCTGGCTGTGTGCACATGGGCACTTCTCCCTGAGATGCTCTGCTTCCCTAATTTGGCATCTAGTAGACCTGGACCCTTATCAAAACCTCTTACAGGAAACAAACACAATCTCACTCTCAAGTATAAATAAATAACACTTTCAAGTAAGGGAAGGAAAGAGACCATAAACCTGTTTTTGTAACAGGTAAAGCCAAGAGTGGAAGAGACATCTTCAGCCCATTCCCCTCACAGCGGACCTTGACAACAGCCCCCAGTCACACCCAGTAGCCAGTTTTCTGCCCAGCCTCAGGCAAACGGAGAACTAAAGCTTGAAACCGTTCCAGATAAGTTCAAGTGGCTTTACAAAGAAGTTCAAGTGGGCCTGCAGAGATGTGGGTCTTATCTGCAAGACTGCCATATCATCATACAGAGCTTGGGCTGTAAGTGGCAACACTGCCCCACAGTAAAGTGTATTAGCCATCTTGCATTAATGGGAATCAGAGGCCCACATACAGTCCTGCCACTCACCCTTGCAAATGCTCTTTTTCAATCCGTCTTGAGAATACCATTCATTCTGGGATAAAGAAGACATGGTATATCTATCTATCTATATAATGGAATATTACTCAGCCATAAAAAAGAATAAGTAATGCCATCTGCAACAACATGGATGAACCTAGAGATTATTATACTAAGTAAAGTAAGTTAGAAAGAGAAAGACAAATACCACATGATTATCACTTATATTGTGAAATCTAAAAAATAGTGCAAATGAACTTATTTACCAAACAGGAACAGACTCACAGACATAGAAAACATGGAACCATACCTGTTTTCCACCCAGCAAGTAGCATGAGCTTAAAAACAGATAAAGAATCAGACACACCACTCCCCTGCAGATGCCCTCTATGGGCTCCCACTGCACCCACGGGAACCAACGCAGAGTCCTCTCTAGGCCAGCCGTGAGATCTGACTCCACATGCCTTGTCTGCCTCACTCCACAGCCCTCTCCCACCTGCTGTGGACCTCTGGCTGCACAGAGCCCGCCTCTATTCCTCAAACACACACAGCTCTGTGGACCTTCAGACCTTGGCAGCGTTGCTCCCTTGTCCCCAAATCTGCCCTTACAAGGTCAGCCTGGGAGTCATATCCAAGAGGCCTTCCTTGACCACACATGGGTTAAGTAAGTTCCACCCACACCAGTTCCTGCCAGCCACTTGTGAACCTGTCACCTGATTTCTTTTATTTTTATTCTTTTATTTTTTTGGGGGGAGTGGGTGGGGAGAGCACACCACACAGCTTGCAAGATCTCAGTTCCCCGACTAGGGATTGAACCTGGGACACAGCACCGAGAACCTGAAATCCTAACCACTAGACCACCAGGGAACCCTGACACCATCTGATTTTTATTCCCTTCAGAACACTTGACTACCTTTCATTACACTACTAATAGATCCATTTATCTCTTTACTGTATATTTCTCCCACGAAGATTATGAAAGCAGAGAGTTACTCTATCTTGTGGTATCTCCATTTCTAGCACCAGACCAGAGCCCAGTGTATAGTAGACATGCATCAATGCATGTTGAGTACATGAATGAATGAATTAATTAATTAACATATTTTAAACAAATCAAATTGAAGTCTTTTAAAAACAGGGTAAGGCCCTCTAGTGGGTCCCATAGAGACAGTGTCCTAGTTCACTCCAGTACTCACAAGAAACGCCAACACTGATACACACTTCACCAACAGGGAAACACATCTATAAGACGCCGAGGTAAAATCAAGAGCCTCCATCAGGCATTTCCATAATTAATCATCAGCGTTCACAGGCTGAGTTACCTCTAATACCAACTCTAGCATCGATCTGAAGGAAACCTATTCATTTAAACTGACAAAAACATGCTGTTGTTTTCATTTCCATTACAAAGCATGCCAGTGTAGCAGAAACACTGATTGATTGAACATCTTTCTCTCAATCCAAGTGGCAATTGATCAGCTTACCAAGGGACAGATAAGTCCAACAACTCAAGACAAAAGCAGAAGTCTTTCCTCTCTTTCTTTTTCTTTCTTTCTTTCCTTATGAGGCATAAGTAAGATACTATATTTAAAATATAGAAAATTACTAACATGTAACTTAGGAGACATTAAACTGTGACACTGTCATCCAGTTTGTTTGAAATAAGGTGAGACACATATACATGTATGGTATGTGTGTGCATATATAAACACATACACACACACACACAAGAACTCCTACTGTAATCGCCTGTAGAATACACGGACATCATAGTCCACTGAGTGATGTACTACCTCATCTCTATCAACACCTAATTCCTGCTCCTACAGAGAATAAATGAGATGACAGAACTAAAAGCATTTAAGTCTCTGAAAGAAAGAAGCTATAGAAATTCTGAAATTACAAAAAAAAGAAACTCAAATATGGTCTCTGAGGGGGGAGAAAAAAGACACTGCATAAAAAGAAAGGCAAGGTGTTAATTGCTGAAGAATCCTTCAGGTTGAAGACAGCCATCCTTCACTACCATTCTGTCTTCCTTTTCAAGGATCCCCAGTGATCAGTTCTACTGTCACAATCACGCTATTTATTCATGGCTTTTTGACAGCCAAGATGCTAGGAGTTGCTAGGTGTTCAGGTGCACAGTCCAGCCAAGCAGGCCTGCACAGGTTTCCACCACACCCAGGTTTCAGCTTGGGAGAAAACGAAAATGACCAAAAGAGTTTTAATGAGTGGTTAATGATTTAAGCATTCATCAAGATATTCTTGAAAGATAAGACAAAGATCTTCAATAGCAGTGAATGCTATTACACAACTTTGGCACAAATTTAGGAAGCTTCCAAAATAGAACTAAGACTGCAAGATCCTATGGCCCAGCCTTCTGCCCCCACTCAGAAGCAGCCCCATTACATCCCACCTTACCCTTCCTTAAAAAAATATTCTATTCTTCTCTGTGAACGTCCTAGAACAGAGTATTCAATAGCCTTTCTTTGTGGTTTTATGCTATTGCTTCACAAGCACCTGGCTTCTATCGAGTGTCAACCTTACCTCTCAAATGCTTGCATTTGGACTTAAGCAACTGCTTGAGTTACAGCCCAGTCCAACTGTTGTTGCTGTTGTTTAGTTGCTAAGTCGTGTCTGACCCTGCGACTCCATGGACTGTAGCCTGCCAGGCTCCTCTGTCCATGGGATTTCCCAGGCAAGAATACTGGAGTGGGTTGCCACTTCCTTCTCCAGAGGATCTTCCTGACCGAAGGGATCAAATCCGAGTGTCCTGCATTGCCAAGTGGATTCTTTACTGCTGAGCCAGCTGGGAAGCCCTAGTCCAACTGTACTACAGACTAAATCTGAGGAAGCCAAGACCAAACTTGAGTTGTTTCTATAGACAAAAGTACAGTGGTTGACATTAAAGATTACCAAATTGAAGGAAACCTGGTTTTAAGCAGTTTAATAAACTGCTTTTGAACTGTGGTGTTGGAGAAGACTCTTAAGAGTCCCTTGGACTGCAAGGAGATCAAACCAGTCTATCTTAAAGGAAATCAATCCTGAATATTCATTAGAAGGACTGACGCTGAAGCTGAAGCTCCAGTACTTCAGCCACCCAATGCAAAGAGCCGTTTGATTAGAAAAGACCCTGGTGCTGGAAAGATTAAAGGCAGGAGGAGAAGAAGGGGACAGCAGAGGGCAAGATGGTTGGATGGCGTCACCGACTCAGTAGACATGAGTTTGAGCAAGCTCCAGGAGATGTTGAAGGACAGGCGTGCTGCAGTCCATAGGGTTGCAAAGAGTCAGACACGACTGAGCGACTGAACAACAAAAATAAACTCCATGCTCACAGGTTCCCACACTTGATGTATTTTTCAGAAACACCTCCAACAAGATGAGAGGTTGGGAAATGGTTCCCTTGGTTAGTCAAAAAAGAATATCATCATAAAAGAAAAAAGAAAAAAAATCACCCTGAGGAGCCTGCAAACATATATCATTCTTTTAGACAGCATTTTTGCAAGTAGATTTGATTTTCTTTTCCAAACGTATCCAACTTTGGAGGTTTCAAGACAAAAATAGAGGAATTTCTATTTTGCCCAAGGGGAAGGTCCTCCAATTCCCCATTCCTGGCTCCAAAATAAATTAGTCAGTTTTACATTAAGTCAAGACACTGAGACTGCTGTTATATAGGAACGATTCTAGATGATAAGACTGTTTTTCAAACTATCAACAATAGTATATATTAAATGTCCAGCACTGTGCAAAACATCAAAGGCAGGTATAAAAGAAATATAAAATAGAGCTTCTAAAAAAAAAGATAAAATAGAGCTTCTGTCACCCATACCTAACAATGCAGAGATAGCCCTTAGTTAATTTACTGATAGAGTATGCTGCATAATAAGATTATCTGTAAATTTGTATTTGAAGTTCAAACACATTTCCCCATAAAAGGCATGCGATAGTGTTTCAATTCTCAGGCTGGTAGGAAACTGACTTAGCCTACAATGTAAGTCAAATATCCAGAATGTGCAAATGAAACATGATATAGAAAAGCCAGTGTAAGAATAGAAATACAGACATGTATATGGAGCTTTGTTGGCTACAAAGAGCTTTTCATAAACGGAAACTTCACCATGACTCTGTGGATAGGTGGTATTTGGCAGAACATGGTGATATTATCAACAGTTGAGGAAATGGAGGCATAAACAGCCTAGAAATTTCTTCAAAGTCCCAAAACTACTAAGTGGCAATAGGACTCTTCACTGATGCAAAACTGAATAAGAAACAGGTTGTGGAGGGCTTTGCTTTCTTTGTTGTTTAAGACTGATGCCTGAGAAAGAAAAAAATCCATTTGAGGAAGATGCGGACGTAAATGGAAACTTCCAGGGGTTCCACAGGAGGCCGAGGGGCGCTCTCAGAAGCTTCCAGCATTGACAACAGTGCTGCTTTACTGCTTTCGTTTCCCTGTGGACCTTGTGGAGGGTGTCTCCTTTCAGCTTCATCACTAGTCCATCCATGATGATTAAGGTATGTTGGAGGAGGGTGTTCAGTTTGAGTTTTAACTCATGAAGAATACACTGACACCAAGAAAGATTTGCAAAGATCTTTGAGAACAGATAAGCACTGAAAAGAGAAGGGAAGGGAGAAGCGTGATGAAGACAACCTTGTGCATGAGAAAGACTGAGGCAGAAGGAAGGCAAAGGGGATGAGGACTGAGGGGGGGCATTATTCTATTAAGAGACCACAGGCTGGTGCAGAGTCCACGCTCACCTCTGCACCATCCAGCCTAGGCAGCCTGGCTGGACGCAGACAAAGGACGAGGCAGCAGCTGCCACAAGCCAGCTTTGCATAAGTGTGGGTCCCTGCTCCGCAGTGAGGGTCTCTAGTTTGAGACATCTATAAAATTAGCAGATGACAACACAAATAATCGCACATCTATACCTTTCACAAAAATCCCTTTAACTGAATAAAAGTGTGAAGAGTTTCATTCATTCATTCATCCAATAAACATTTACTGTGTGCCAAAGCATCATACCGGACGCCAGAGAAGCATACATAAACAGAGACAGTCCCTGCCTTCAGGGAGCTCACAGTTTAGTATGTGAGAAAAGGATGCGAATGAATGAATGCAAAGTAATGCAGCTGGCATGAATGCATTTGAACATGGACCACAGCACATATTCGCTTTAAGCATAGATGGAGGACAATAGGTTCCCTGATATGATTTACTTGGCAGACTTGCTGGTTATCATTTACCCATCTGTACAGAGGCCCACACTAATATTTAGGACCAATCTACATTATTAATCACATATTTGCCTGCTAAGTCACTTTCTTGATGCCTACCCTGCCCAAGTTGCTGTTTTGTTCCTAAAGGGGAAGAATGGGTGTGCCCATAAATCTTGCCCAAATTGTGTAAGAGCAAATCTAGACTTAGGGCGCTGCAAAAGAGGTTCACCATAACATGGCATGTCATTTCAAGCATGGCCCAGAAGGTGATTCACCTTAACAAACATCTGGAGTCAACATTATATAGGCCAAGCCCCATTAAAACAAACTCCAGGAGACTGTCCACCATTTTCTGCCACAGCAAATAAAGTCTTAACACATACTTGTTTGCACCATATAATTTCCAAAGCAGATGCACAAACATTATATTATTTAATCAACAAAGCAATCCCTAGGTATGTTTATTACACGATCATCTTATATTTGAAGAAACTGAGGTCGGCAGAGGTTACAGATTTACTCAGGGCCATGGAGTTAATACAGGAACCCGCCTGCCAATAGAGGAGATGTGAGAGACTCAGCTTCGATCCCTGGGTCAAGAAGATCCCCTGGAGCAGGAAGTGGCAAACACGCCAGTATTCTTGCCTGGGAAATTCCATGGACAGAGCAGCTTGGAGGGCTATGGTCCATAGGGCCACAAAGAGTCAGACACGACTGAGCGACTGAGCAAGCACATGTGTAGTTAAAGCAAGGGTCAAACTGGAAGTGGGGTGCAAGCCTTCTAACCTCCATTTAGGTGGTTTTTTCCTACCAACCTGTTTAAAATCCAGTTGCTTAAAATTCCTAAGTCAACTGCAGGTAATCCTGGTTACTCAGAAAGGAAAAAAAGGAGGATAATAATTCCTACAGTCTCCCTGGATCCAGTACATTGGATGAGAAACAATCATAGGCCATTCTGCTCAAAACAGAAATAACACTAAAAATTCAAAGCCTTTGGAGGTAATGTTGGAATCCACTTAGTGCAACTGCCAATATCACAAATATACTTTCCCATAAATAGCTTTAGCCTGATCTCCTCTCTCAACAAATTCCACATCACAATCTCTAATCAAGCCCTCTATCTCATCATTCCAGAGTTACTCAAATTAAGATGATTAGCCACTTCTGCTTCCACACCTTGAAACAGCACGGGCACCACCCAAGCCATGTAGTGCTGAACTCGGCCTCTCCCACACTCCCTGGGATGCTTTTAAAATAACTTGTTCCTTTGCCAGTTCTTCATCAACAATGGGAGTTCAGGCCGTGGAGGGTGGTGGCAGGGTTTGACTTGACTTTTCTTTAACTCACAGGCTGACCCTCAGATGGGGCCTCTGACTGAATCTCAGGGCAGAGAGAGGCTTATCAGAGAACAGGGGAGCTCGGAGCTACAGTTTCTCCCTTCCTTGTTTAGCGTGCTCATCCCCTACAGGGAGTGGGTAAAGAAAATGCTATTAATTCCTGAACACAAACAGTAAGTCCCCTTCAAGGGAGAGCATTTCTCAAACTGAAATAAAGGCACAGGAGCTGCAAATGAGGTCAGGTATTTGGCAAGTACACGAGGTGTCATCTATTTCACAGTTTCTCTGCAACACTCCCAATTTAGAAGAAAGGAAAATGACAGATTTAATGAAAGTGGGGTGGAGGCGGTGGGGAAGGGATGGCCCTGTCACTTGCCTGATGCAATGCCTGCTTGAATGGAACTGTCACCTCCAACTCAGGATGTCTAGAATAACGCTCCCTCTCTTGGCAAGCGCAGCGACCCTGACTTCCCCTTGTCTATTTCTGCCACTGCCACCATCATCCTCTCTGTCTACCAAGCTAGAAACCCCAGGCCCTCCTGACTCTTACCTTGGCCCTGGCTCCCACACCCAGCTCTCCTATTCTCCCATCTGAGTAGTGTCTCCAGCTGTAATGTGGACAAACGCAGTACTGCCGGGAAAAGAACAAGCAGGCTTGGGAGCCTAAGAGAGCTGGGCCTCAGTCACCACCCCACCCCAGACACCTGTCACCTCGGATCATCTGTCTGAGCACCACTTGTTAGTTCAGTAAATGGAGAACTGTATTCCCCCTGTCGGTGACATTAAGAATAGGTCACATTTAACAACTAAGGTGTTGGAGAAGACTCTTGAGAGTCCCTTGGACTGCAAGGAGATCCAACCAGTCCATCCTAAAGGAGATCAGTCCTGGGTGTTCATTGGAAGGACTGATGCTGAAGCTGAAGCTCCAATACTTTGGCCACCTGATGAGCTGACTCATTTGAAAAGACCCTGATGCTAGGAAAGATTGAAGGCAGGAAGAGAAGGGGATGACAGAGGGTGAGATGGCTGGATGGCATCACCGACTCGATGGACATGAGTTTGAGTAAACTCCAGGAGTTGGGGATGGACAGGGAAGCCTGGAGTGCTGCGGTTCACGGGGTCACAAAGAGTCGGACACGACTGAGCAACTGAACTGAAGTGATATTTAACATACTCAGAGCACCAGCCTCCAGGCTGGGCATAGACCAGTAGTGTGCAGTGTGTGGGCAGGACCGGGTCTTCCTTTCCAGCCCAGAGCAACTAAAGAGTCTCTCTGAAACAGGACTGCATGGCCCTGTCCTTCAACCCCGACAGCCTCTATCGCTTTGACCACTTCAGTGCAGGGCAGACTCTGACTAATCCTCAAGATCATCAAAATCCATCTAGCCCCACCTCACTCTCCTCTGCTCCAGCCAGCATCTACTCACTCACTCGCTCAGCAAACATTTCTGGGTGCCCACCACATGCCAACACGCTGCTGGATGCTGGGAATGTGGAAATGAAAGACTGCCCACCCTCAGAGAGCTCAGAAGCGCCTTTCTGGTAGGGAGTGCGTGTCTGCGGGAAGGGGCCTGGGGCTGGGTGCGGGTGGATAGAACCATCATTGTGTTTCGGTGTAGGGAGGGAAGCAGGAGGGGCAGGCGTGGGGGGCTGTGGGACGCCACTGAGGGGGGCACACACAGCCCCTGTTCTCTCCTCCTGCTCCCCAGTGAGCCAAGTCCTCCTCCGAAAGTCAAGGTCCTATTCATTCTGGCCCACACCTCTCCCATCTCCGAATTCCTCAAGTTCTCATCAGTACTACTCATTTTCAGTCATCCACTGGCTGATGTCATTTCTCGTATTGCTGTTGGCTAAATTATTTTTTAAACTACTTTTGCATACGCTGGTTGTTTTTTGCCACTGCTTTAAGCAACTGCAGAGGCTACCCGCTAGATTCTAGATAGCTCTAAATCTCTTGTGGAACCAATACACTAATTATGGGTAACACAGGTGATATATTCAGGGTTACTGACAATTACAAAATCCTGTATTTATTTGGCAAACACATTCTCCCCTCACTGCTAGGTCCTGACTTCTGCATGGCTTACCCTTGGAATTCAACCCAAAATGAGAGAGGAGACCTCAAGCTATCTCTGAAACCCTTTCCAAGAAGAATTTGCTAAAACTATAGTTTTAAAACCTTCAAAGAAGCTTTTAAACGTAAGAAGCTCTTCAAATAAAATCTGAGGTGGACACAACATAGCAAACATAGAAACAGAGCTGATCTGGCTGGAGACCTGATAGAGAGTCTACAGCTGCCGACCTCAGGAGGTAACACCCAGCTCTTCATCAGCAGCCCCTGTCGCACCTCCCAGGATTAAACACCACTAAGCATGATGGCAAGTTCATTTTGCCCACAAACATGTGCAAACTCAGTACATGGCCAGACGTGACCTTAGAGGTTAATGGAGGAAAAGATGGCCCCTTTCAACACACAGAACCAGAACAAAAGGTTAGCCATGTAGAACAGAAAATACAGTTAGATCCCAGCCTCACACCATTCACAAAAAGAAATTCTGCATTTATGCAAGTCAGATTTGTGAAAGGTGAAACTTAAAAAACATTTAAAAGAACACAAAGGACAATATCCTTACGACATCAGGATAGGAAAGTTTATGTGTATGTGTGTTCTAAAATAAGCCCAAACAATAAAGGATAAGCTAGACAGATTTGAATATATTAAAATTTTTAATTTCTTATACAACAAAGAGTCCAATAAAAAACTGAAAAGATAAGCCAACTCTGGGTGAAGGTATTTGCAAGCCATGTCACCAACAGAAGATAAGTAACCAGAATATATAAGAAACACCCACATGTCAATAACAAGTAAAAGAAAGACCACCTAAAAAAGCTGTTTCTAGACTTTAACTTAAGAACTACTCTGGGTATGTTTCCAGCTCAATTCTCCTAGCAAACACAGTGAGGTGGTAACTTGTTCCACTTAGAAACATTTACATTTTAGTACAGTTTATAGTGTCTGGTACCATATATTATCTCAGTTTATCTACATAACTCTAGGATGCAAGCAGAACATATATTATGCTACTTTATTAATGAGGAAATCAAGACTCAAGAAGTTATCAGTTTTAAGAATATATATCACTTCCTAAGTGAAGTCGCTCAGTCCTGTCCAACTCTTAGCGACCCCATGGACTGTAGCCTACCAGGCTCCTCCGTCCATGGGATTTTCCAGGCAAGAATACTGGAGTGGGTTGCCATTTCCTTCTCCAGGAGGTCTTCCCGACCCAGCAACTGAACCCGGGTCTCCCGAATTGTGGGCAGACGCTTTACTGCCTGAGCTACCAGGGAAGTCACTCCCAGTGACTAACAAAATCTAGATTCTTCACTGTCTGATCTACAAACTTTTCATTAAAGATTTTACCTACACTCTTTTAAAAATATACCTTCACACAAAAATCTGTACCTGAATGTCCACAGCCACTTTATTCATAACAGTCAAAAACTGGAAACAACCGAGCTGTCCCTCAATGGGTAAATGCTAACAAACTGTGGTACATCCATACAATGGAAGGCATACAATGTCTGCAATAAAAAGGAATCAACTAAAGATACACGCAACAACCTAGGTGGATCACCAGGAAATTATGCTGAGTGAAAAAAAAGCCAATCCTAAAAGGCTGTACACTATATGATTCCGTTTATATAATAATCTTGAAATGATAAGATCATACCACGGGGAACAGACTAGTAGTGTTTCCAGGAGTTAAGGAATAAGGACTAAGGGAGGTGGGATGAAGTGAAGGGGGAGATAGCACTGTAACAGCCCAACTTGAGGTGATGAACATTAGTGATGAACTAACTGTTCAGCATTGTGACTATATCAATGTCAGTGTCCTGACTGTGACACTGTACTATCATTTTGCACAGTGTTAACCATTGAGGGAAACTAAATTAAAGGTATATGCAATCTCTGTATTACTTCTGATGATTGCACGTGAATGTATAATTATCTCAAAATAAAGTATTTCCAAAAAGCCCAGAAAACAAAAAGCAAAAAGGCCTGAAATCACTCTGCCCTGCTATATAGTACCAGTTAAAGGTTAAATGAGATAAAGTGTGGAAAAGCATTTCTCAGACTGCCAAGTGCTCTATTAACACCAGGAGGTAATCACAGTCCATTCCCTCCCCCCAGCCCCCAGCCCCGGCCCCCACCAGCCTTATCAATGTTACTCACTGTCAGATTATTCTCTCCCTTCTGGGCCTTCTATATCCCTCCACTGTAGTCCTACCACATTTGTATGATCTGTCCATGCTTTTTAATAGGCTGAAGCTCCTTGAAAGCTAAAACCTTGTTACTTACCTCTATATTCCCACAATCTAGCACATACAGAGCACACAGTAGGTGCTCAATAAATGGATGCTGGATCGAAATTAGCTCATGATTTCCTTGTTCAATACAAAGTGAACCAAAACCGGTGGCACTGAGGAGGGGAGGCGACTGGGAAGAACACCTTGGCAGCCGTGAGCCAACACCTTGAAAGTTTCATCAATTACCTCCTCCTTCCCCTGGATACCGAGAACCCAAGTGAAGCAAAGGGCTGTCCAAGGGCGTGGCAGCAGAAGCAAATCATGAGTTCAGTTCATCGCCTCCTTTTTTATCCTGTTTCAAGCTCTGCAAATGAAGGAACTGACCATTTAGTTTGGGTCACTGGAACAAGATGGAAAGGTAGGCTCCAGTGTACTCTTCTGGAAAAAGATTTTAAAGGTTAGCTGACAGACCTTTTCCTGACATGATTAGACTGAAGAATTGCCCAGGGCCAGAAGAATGTACTAAACGATCTGTCAGGATCTCTCAGAGACCTCATACTCTCTGCCTAGGCAAACAGGTGTGGCTGGTGGGGTGCGGAGGGGGTTCCCGTGCCCTGAAAACAACGCTAGCTCCTTACTCCTCCTCCAAATGGTTTCAAGCATTAAAAAAAAAAAAAAAAGAACACAAGCGAGTGCTCTGTTGCTCCTAATGCTATCGGATAATTTTTCAAATTCTTACTCAATTACATATCACAGTCTTATCTTCAATCTCTACAGGCCAAATAGCCCTGCTTTCACATCATGCCCACTGAGCCTGCAGAACACAAGTACCCCTCCCAAGTAATTCCAGCTCTCATGAACATGAGATCGTTTTACATTAAGTTTTGTTAGGAGAGAGTGTGTGTGTTTGTGTCTCCTATGAGGAGCAAGACTTGAGGCAATGGAAGGTTAAAAACTTGGGAGGTTTGTTTCTGCCTGGATAATGATTAACCTTTTGCTGGTGAATTCAGAAGAGCTAGCATTTCTGGACTGGCAGTCCTCCTCCTGGCCCAAGTGGGAGAGAAAGCTCATGGGCAGACATGCCCCGTCAGAAAGAACTAACTGGAGTTGACCTATGTCAACCTGGCAGTGGGAGCACTATGGTCATTTTAAAGACTAGGTTTAAAGACTAGGTGTTTTAAAATTGTGTTGTCACTTGTCTTAAAATATCCAGATCAAGAACCTCTTTAATCAAAGCAGCAGATATCATCTACCCAAAATGCTTCAATGTTTGTTTAAAATTGCTGACAGCAAAGAGCTGAGATAACTTACATCACCACAAATCACTGAATAAGTAAGAGAGATCAAGAGATACAGCACAACTGACTCCAAGGATGTCTAAAACACAAAGCTTATTAATGTCATTTGAAGATGGAATCTTACACTCATATGTGAAATCTAATTTTTTAAAATTATATAAATGAACTTACTGACAAGACAGCAACAGACTCACAGATTTTGGAAGTAACTTATCATTACCAACAGAGAAACATGGTAGGAAGGGATAAATTAGGAATTTGGGATTAACCTATACATACAATAGATAATCAACAAGGACCTACTGTGTAGCACAGGGTACTCTATTCCACATTCTGTAATAATCTATATGAGAAAGACTGAAAAAGAATGAATATGTATATGGATAACTGAATCACTCTGCTGTTCACAGGAAACTAACACAACTTTATAAATCAACTATACTCCAATAAAATTTTTTTTAAAAGATGAAACCATAAGCCAGAAGTAGGAGAAATAAGTAGGAAGAACTACAATATCTGTTCTCTGGTTTCTAGCCTTCTCTCAGGACAACTATCAATGTGAAAACTCTGTGTGTCAACTCATTCGAAGATAACCATTTTGGATCCTATGTTCTAAAAATGACGAAGCAAGGAACCAGTAATCTATCTTTCTACTTTGTAGCTGAGAATCCCAAAGGTGGAAGGACTCATCCAACATGACGTAGTCCTCCACGGCCCCACAGCCCTCCCTTCCTCCCTTGAATGATATTTTTTTAAATGCTATAATGATAAAAATATGAGCTGTCATCATTATTAATAGTACTCATTTTAAAACAACAGACTGCTACTTAGCCTATTCATTAGGTGGAGACAAAGCAAACATAATCGTGGAAACACTTCCATTCTGTATCACAGCATACCTCAACACACTTCTCAAAGGAAGACCTTTACTGACAAGGGCCTACCATATGGAGAGGAACAGAAGATGCAAGAGGCCATCCCATATCCTGGCAGAGCCTGGAGTCACTTACCCCGCAGCCCAGATGTTTACATCAACGCTACTCAGTTCCACATCCACACCACCGCCCCCCCCTAGTTTGCCCCAGCCCATATGTCAGGAATTTAAAACCTCTCACTTCCTCTTTCTTTAATTTTAATTAGAGACAATCACCCATCTTCCTTTTTCTTTTAAATTCAAGCTTTGCACAGAACATAAGTGACTATAATACCAAGAGTTACACAAGTTCCATCTCTGGCCCACCAACACTGATGAGGAAAACTATTATCAGGAGAGGATTTTCTCAGTTTGTAAGTTTCTGAGCTTACTGGAATCCCTAGGTTTACTATATCTATCCTGATTAAAGCATTTATTGTCCCGAGTAACCCAATCACAAGTCTACCTCTGGGCCCATCAAGGCACTGTCAAAGTGTTAGTTACTCAGTCATGTCTGACTCTTTGTGGCCCCATGGACTGTATCCCACCAGGATCCTCTGCCCATGGGATTCTCCAGGCAAGAATACTGGAGTGGGTTGCCATTTCCTTCTCCAGGGGATCTTCCCGACCTAGGGATCAAACCCGGGTCTCCTATATTGCAGATGAATTCTTTGCCATCTTAGCCACCAGGGAAGCCCTTCAAGTCACTACCCCTCCTCTCAATTTCACACCTGGGTGAGCCACCACAGGGGTCTACCCTGGGTTTATGCAGTAGCCACACAGACATGGCAAGCCCTGAGACGGGAGAGTGTCATTCAGAGAATACAATGGGTTTTTTATACTTACACATGTGCCTGCTTAATGGGGGCAAAATTGTCATCTTCAGTATTTTAAATAAGCAAAAATAATGAACCATGAAAGCTGGGGAGGACCTTAGAAATTTTCTAATTTTATTTTCTTAGATGAGAAATCAAAGAGGTGTATACTAGGCAGAGACTTATACCACAGCATTTAGAACTCCTTTTTTGCTTTAAGATACTAGGAAATGAGAACAATCAACTAAATGTCTACAGCATTTCACAGTTTCAAAGGCATTTCAAATGAATTCTTTCATTGGAGCCACACAACAATGCTTAGGCGGCTTGGTTCCCCACTCCGCCTTTATCACTGACTACCTCTGTGCTTTGGAGTCAGTTATTTAACCTCCCCGTGTCTCATCTGTCAATTGGGGATAATAACAGTAGCGACCTCATAGGGCTGCTGGGAGATTCATGAGTTAAGACTGTACCTAAAGCATTTAAAGGGCTTACCCGGGGGCTCGGTGGTGAAGAATCCACCTGCCAGTGGAGGCGACGAGGATTTGATGCCTGGGTTGGGAAGACCCCCTGGAGAAGGAAATGGCAACCCACTCTAGTATTCTTGCCTGGAGAATTCCATGGGCAGAGCAGCATGGCGGGTTACAGTCCAGTCGCAAAAGAGTTGGACAGGAGTTAGCAACTAAACAACAAAAGCACTTAAAAACACAATGGAGACAGAAGAACTCACTCTGTGCCAGTCATCTTCAACAACATCCTCAATCATCAGCCAGGGCCGAGAACTGTTATCCTGATTTTACAGATGAGGAAACTAGGAATTTTGAAACCTGAAGTGAGTGAGCCCCAGAATCACAGCAGCAAATGGCAAAGCCAATCAAGAGCCAAGGCTTTCTGACTCCAAATCCAGCACTGTTTCCCAGGCAACCACGCAGTCCTGTAGTTCAATTTGTCATGGCCCCACAAAAATACTGCTCCAAAATAGGTACCTCAGTCAAGATGCTTCCCCAAAGAGCAGCTTACTCTGACAAGAACTAGTTCAACTATCCTCAAACCCCGCCCCAAATAAACAAATAATCACAAGAAAAACACTAGTGGGGAAAGGAGAGAAACTGCTGTCCACGCCTCAGAAACAGGATGCATTTCTCAGAGCTCTTGGCACATCCCTGGCCCCGAGGCAGCTCACGCTCCTGGCCCCCTTTGTTTTCGGGGCTGTGTCTTCCTGTGGAGCCCACAGCTGGTGAGGTCACCTTCCCCAGGGAGAGCACTCAGACCCTATCCATCACACTTGATTCGAAAGGCAGGGTCTGGGCTCAGGCAGCAAAGACAAGGTCCCAACTTTGACAGTGCCTTCTGGGTCACCTGCCTGCTGCTTAGCACATTTTTAGAAGAAAGGTCAAAAAAAAAAAAAGGCTTTGCCTTCTCCCTAACAGATGGCATCCTAAAATACCCACAGAAATGGAGAAGGCGCACGTCCCAGCTGCTTCTCCTTCCTCACGAATATATATTTCAAGTTCACAACCCTTCATTCACAATGTATAAATAAAGTCAAGAGTACTTAATACCAAATGACTTGAAAAACCTGAGGGGAGAGTTTTTCTGTTTGTCCCTTCGGATCTTTCTTCCCCTTTTACTGTTGATCATGCCGCTGCTTCCAATGAGGCAGCAGCTCTCCAAACCCATGCATCAAAGAAGAATCCCAGCACTTCCTCTTCAGGTCAAGTCTGTTTGAACTCCTGGTCAAAACACACCTAAACTTTCTCAAATTTAGATTTGGAATATTGGTTTTGAATGATGAATAAGTCCTGGAAAAATGTAGAATGTGTTTTGCTTCGATTATAGAAAATCTTACTTTTGTTTTCAACTCTTTGGAATTTCAGAGTTAATAATATTTTCCTAGATTTTCAAGGAAAGAGACATGATTAAAGAGCTCAAGTATAGCTCTAGGGCCATGATTCTAAAGGGAGAGAGCAGGAAGTAAATAAGGAAAACTCACCCTTATTGGGGAGCCTCCACAGCGCAATATAGTTTATACCTGTCCCTGTCTAATGATATTATTCACAATGCTTGAGCTACTTTGAATTTCAAATAACTTTAACACAGGAGAAGGCTTGTTACTGGAGTAGGGAGAGAAATGCAGAAGCAAGGCATCCTGGCATTGCCACATCCAACCTCAACTCAGAAAAGGGTCACGTCCAATTTATAAGCATTTATTCATTTCCATGCATAGAAACATGGAAACAAATAAAAGACAATTCTGTCCATGAGGTACTCAGCTAGTTGTAAATAATGAGGTGTAAATGAAGGGATTGCAATGTAATATGATGAGTGCAATATAAAAAGAAGCACAAAGAAACTGCTGAGGAGATGCTGAGGGTGGGTTGATCAGCCCTCTGCAGAAACACTAAGGAATCCTGCTTGGAATCCTGCCCAGGGTTACTATGCAGAGAGTAGGGATAAGCAGGGAAGACTTCTTGGAAGTGGTGACATCTGAGCTGGGTTTTAAAGGATAAGCTTTCCAGGTTCAAGGAAAAGGACCCATTACAAAAGAAGACACACATGGATAAAGCATGAAGCATGAAATAACATAATGCAGTAAGGAAACGAGAGGCAGTTTAGCCTTCTAGTAGTATAAAAGGTGAACAAGGTAAGTGGGCAGTGATGGATGTAAACAGTCTTTCATGCAATGACCTCAGCAGAACAATTAGCTTGTTTTTTTAAAAAATCACTTCGGTGGTATTATGAAAGATTTATTGTTAAGATCAAGTTAAGAAACTATTTTTTAAAAATATTACCAGTAGTAGTCCAGGTTGTTCATTTATGCATTCATCATCACAGCCAGTATATATAGACTAAGAGCCACCATTTAGGCTACAACCCTGTTCCACCTGAAGGGACTCTCCTTCCCCCACGTAAGACTTACTTATTTAGAACTTAATATTTGCCATACACGGAGCTAGGAATTTTACACACATTCAGAATAAATCAGCAAGGTAGATCTTATTATCTCTATGTCACAGAAGAGGAGGCTTGAAAGAGAAGTTAAGTGAACAAGGATGTAGGGGAAGGTGGTGATGTTGACATGATTCCTACTAAGGGCTACTTTCAAAGCCTATGCTCTTTCCATTGTACTCCCAAACCTCAAAACATTCCCACCAGAAGCCTAGGAGAGGAGAGAAGACTGAAAGACAAATACTGAAAACTTTAGGCAGTATAAACTATAGTGCTATGTGAGTGAGTGAATTAAGAGACAGGGGTCATTTCTCAGCAGTGTGACCAAAGAAGGCATCCCAGAAAAGCTGGGCTTCATTAGAAGGGTGAGGTTTCAGTAGGTGGAGATGTAGGGCTGGGCAGGGATAAAGAAGTATTCTGAGAACAGCACTCAGAACTTGACGTGGGAGAACTTGACTTGGGAAGTAAGGCTAAGACTCCTTACTTCCAACGCAAGGGGCCCAGGGTCCAGCCCTCGTCAGAAGACAAGATCCAGCATGCTACAGTAAGGCTGAAGATCCCATGTACTGCAAGCAAGACCCAGTGCAGTCAAATAGATAAATTAAATAAATAAATATTTTTTAAAAAGAAGAGGAAAAACTTGACTCTGGTGATGGCCAAGGTTCTAATTCCTGTTCCATCATTCACCAGCTACAAACCCTGGGTGAATCACTAAATCTTCTACACCTCATTTTCTTCATCAGCAAAAGAGGATAATAACAATATATTCCTCCTACAGTTGGTGTACATTCCAGTATTGTTGCCTGAAAAATCCCAAGGACAAGAAGATCCTAGCAGGCTACAATCTATGGGGTTGCAAGAGTTGGACATGACTTAGCAACTAAACCACTAAACCACCACAGTTGGTATAAGAATTAAGTACATTAAGCCCCAAACAAACAGCAAAATATTAGTTAATAGTATATGCATCTGACGAATGGCAAATAGTCCAGACAGGCCTCTAATTCATTTTAAATAAAATGAAAAAGTGTGGTTGAAATGATAGGTTGCAGCCTATTGAAGACCAAGTAATGTTCATCTTGGAAAGTTAGTCTCTATTCAATGGACAATAGGGAATCAGTCATTAGGGGAAAGAAACCATATTCAGACAATTCTGAGCAGATCTCCCCAGGGGGCTCCCGGCCCCTCCCCTTGGCATCTGGCTCATCTGTGACCCCTTCAGAAGAAGGGGGGGGGGGGGGGCGGCCAGGGAACTAGTTAAGCAAGGACTATAGGAAAAGAGATACTGTCACACTTCAACTTGCAACATATCCAAGATTTTTTTTTCTTTCTTCCCTTATCCTGTATCCTCCCTCCTAAACACACAGTAATGGCTGCGACATAATTATTAACCCAACTTCCCTGTGAGACTGTTTTTATTTACTAAGGTTAAATAAAATTTCCAGGCAACAATCTAGGTGGCTTCAATCATTGTTTATTCATTACCTTTTAAAACTTGGTAATATTCAGCTTTTACTTATTAATTTTTAACCTAATATCATTTCTATAATATGGTATTATACTATTCATTTATTAACACATTATGATGAAGAAATTTTGTGACGGTTTCTTTCATTTATCTTGATTGTGATAGTTTCGTAGGGAAATAACATGTCAAAGTTTATCAAATGTATACCTTAAACATGTGCGGTTTATTATATGTCAATTAAACCTCAATAAAGTTGTTAAAAATATAATGAAAATTTAGTAATTTATGTAGTTATTAAAAGGTATAAGATTTTTATTAATATACAATGCTTATTTATGAACATAAATATATATTCATAATATGGAACTATGAATATGTATTTTTTAATGTTAACTCTAAAAATTTAATCGAGACAACTGATTAGTATGTAGAAATGTATATGCAGCCTGTAAAACTTCAGTGTAGACAAGATTTTTCAAAAATAAGAATATATCTATGTTCATAGCAGCATTATTTACCAAAAGGTAGAAGCAATCCAAGTGTCCATGAATGGATGATTGGATTTAAAAATGTATATTATACATATAATTTTAAAATGTGAATTATATATATAAAATGGAAGGAAATTCTGACACATGGATGAACATGTGTCTACAACACGGATGAACCTTGAATACATTATGCTAAGTGAAATAAGGCAGTCATAAAAGGATAAATACTGTATATTCTACTTATAGAGGTACCTAGAGTCACCAAACAGGGCGGGGTGAGGGGGGGGTATTGTTTAATGGGTCCAGAGTTTCAACTCTGCATCGAAGAGTTCTGTGGATAGATGGTGGTGATAGTTACACAACAATGTGAACGTAATTAATGCCACTGAACTGTATACCTAAGAATGATTAAGATGGTAAATTTTATGATATGTGTATTTCACCACAATTAGAGAGAGAGAGAAAGAAGAGAGTTCCTATACATTATTGTAAAATCAGTAAAGTGTTATTTTGTCATTTTCAGGAACATATTAAGTGCTCTCATTATTTATTTTTAAATCAAACAACTTTGAGGTAACTTTCCCAGATTCCCCAAAAGGCCAGTTCTGTAGCTCACACCAGTTAAAACTATTCACTTGAATTTTATTGCTAGTAGAAATAGAAATATCAACTTCTTTTTCCACACAACATGACATTATATTTTCCTAACGAAGACCTCAGAGGTCTAGGGCCTAAGGTAATCACGACTCTCGTGAAGAAAACCTCTCTTCTGGAAGGAGTCCTCTACAGGTGCCGCGGGCAGCCCGCGTTTATCTCCAGTGAGCAGTGGGTTGTTTATGAGCCAGGGGCTGGGCACCTGCTGATTTTAAAAGGGTGTGGACCCTACATCGCAGGGTCAAGTCAGACTCTGTAAATTTCATAACAGAGCAATGATCAGGGCTTGCGCAGGCTTTCAACCTGTGTGGTACATAACTACCAGATGGGGTTCACAAAAGGAAACTTCTGTTCCCATTCCTCCAGAGAATGCCTGAAACTGGAAAAGTTAAGGACTCCTTACGAACCCCATTTCTAACCACTGCTGCTCTGCACAGCACACAGCAGGCCCAGCTCCTTGCCCATCACCTTCCTCCGGGGCCTTTTAATTTGGAGATACAGAGTATAGAACTAGACTTTTTCCAAGAGCTTCGTTTTCTTCCAGGAGCTCCCCTTACCACACAGTCCTATCTTCCCTGAGCAGGGGAAGAGGTGCCTTCTATCATCTCGCAGGAAGATGATGGCATCTGCTTGGGGATTCCAATGAGATGTTTTACTGCAGCTTTTCACAAACTGATTATATTTAAAGCTCCCTTGAGAGATGGGGGCTGGGAGGAAAGAAGCTTCTGAGAAGACCTTTGTTGGCAGGAGTGAAGAACCGCTCACACCTCCCCAGAGAAAAAGCTTGTTTAAATACCAGCAATCCAGATTCCCAAGTGTGTGTGCACACACAATATGTCTAGAGTTTTAAATTTCATCTGCTCTGAAAGGGTCCTGAAAGGGTTAAACTGTTCCAGGCAAAGGCCTGAGGCTTTTCTATCAAAATGCTCCAGATGGAAATTACAAAATTTCACTTCTCAGCTCTGTGGGGCACACACACTGTTCTTCTAAGACATTAAAAAAAAAAAAAAAAAAGACAAGACCCCTAATGTTCTCAAGAAAGAGAATTTGACGGCTCAGCACACAGTGCCACTCTGTTTCAGATGATTCCTCCTGGAATATTTGCATTAACTGTCCATCTCAAGCTTTCTGGGGGATGTAAAAACTCAAGGTATGGACAGTGTATAGGAAAGGAGCCTTGAACAAGGTCAGGACAATAGCTGGGAGGGTCTGCCATGAGGTGAACTCATCCAAATACCAGCCAGATTACCACCTCTTGTGAAGGTTATGCCCCACACCTTACCACTTTTTGCTGCTCCAATCCCTAAAGAAGCTGACAGAGCAGAGGCCAGAAGGCCTCGGGTTACAACCATGAATCTGTCAAGAATTTCCAGAGTTAATGTATATGAAGAGCTTTGTAAATTGAGCCATGTACAAGTACTAAGAATATTACTGCTTTCGAGTTAGAGATTGAAAGGCATGAACTTTCAAAGGAATCTGAACACCCACAAAGCAGAAACAATGATGGTTTTTAAGAAGGCAGCTCCAAGGCAGGCTGACTAAGGAGGCACGCCCCTCATAAAACCACACTGGGGTAGGGTTGGGGCTGTAGTCTCAGAAGTCCTCTAGGGCACATGCAAGCAGGTGGTTTAAAGGGAGCCAAAGCCACAGACAGGCAGGGTTCCCCAAAGTCCATTAGGGGTCCTCTTCATTTAAACCATTCTGACTGAAAAGCAAGACTCAGGACTCTGGTCAGAGATACACAGAACAACAGTGACCAACAGTTAGACAGTTTTCCTGTTCACTTTTCAGAATGAGAAACAGTTCTTATTAAGAGACCGAACCAAGATATTTTTCATTACTACTGGAGGCACCTAAACCAGAACCCAGGTTTTATTCCTAGACTCCTTTCTTATCATTACAACTGGCACTTTGGGAGTGAAAAGGCAATGCGGACCGAACGTTCATCCCAATTAAGCAGACCTTACTGTTTCTGGTGGCTCAGACGGTAAAAAATCTGCCTGTAATGTAGGAGACCCAGGTTCAATTCCTGGGTCCGGAAGATCCCCTGGAGAAGAGAACGGCAACCCACTCCAGTATTCTTGCCTGGAAAATTCCACGGACAGAGGAGCCTGGTGGGCTATAGTCCATGGGGTCACAAAGTGTTGGCTATGATTGAGCAACTAACACTTTCAGTTGACTATTACTGAGCATTTACAACTGCCAGATACTGTGTTCAATGATTTTGATACACTATGTCACTGAATGCTCATAACCACCTAGGAAACATATATTATGCTGCCTGTTTTTCAAGTCAGTATCCTGAGGCTTGGACAAGTCAGGTAACTTGCCCAAGGAGTGAGGCAAGTGAGTGACAGCACTGAGATTTAAACCCGGATCCCTTTGACTCAAAAACTTGCGCTCTTAACCATCAGACCAGAAAACTAATTTTCTTTTTTATCCTGGCATCCATAAGAGAAGTAAGACTGGCAGCACGATGAGTCCCACACAACACATAAAAAGCTGAAACATCATAAATCTGACCAAGGGCTTCCAGTTAGCAGGGGAGCAGAGCCAACCCAAAACCCAGGTCCTCTGTCTCCAAGTTCTACGGAGAACACAGATCTCCAAGATCTTCCACGGGGAGCACGGACTCTAGTTTGAAAGCTTCAAGAGAGAGAGGACTTTGTCTTGTTCATAGCGCCCAGAACCCATTCAAGGCACTCAGTAACTAGCTGATGAATAAAGAAGTGGAGTCCCGCTGCTGTGGTTTGGCTATGTGACCTTGGAAGGACTTCTTTATCCTCTCTAAGCCTCAGTTTCTTCATGCAGTGAATAGAGAACGAAGTAAGATTCACCTCCAGGTTTTAAGTGAAGATCAAGTGAGACAATTCTTATAAAGCACTTGGGACAGGTTGGAACACAATGACCACACAAAATATAATCTATTATTATCACTATTTCTACTATTATCCATTGATACATTTTGCTTTTTAATTGACCCTACTCTGATATGAACAATGATACATTGACCCTACTCTGGTCAAATGACATTTCACAGTAAATATGAATAGAATAGAACAGATAATTGGGAGTCGATAACCTGCTTCTAGTTTCAGATCTACTACCACCTAGCTGTGTGACCTTGGACAGGCCTCTTAATTTCTCTACACTTGCCTCAGCTATAAATGAGGGACTAAACCATTCAAATCAGTCTCATAAGCATTCATCGGGCACATTCTCTGAGTAAGACATCATGCTCAGCCACCTATAAAATTCTATGATGCTGAATAGTGTCAATGAAAAAATACCAGTGCAAAGCAAACCAGTCTCCTGCCTGTGGCAAGGCTAAAGAGAAACCCCAAATAGTCAACTGCATTACATCATCTCAAAGAGCAATGTTTGTAAATATACGAAGTGTTTAATTTTGAGACACTTGTGAGAAATCCTTCACCAATAGAGAATCAGCAGATACAATTCAACACCTATCGGTCCTGAACCTTCCAAAAAATAAACGTGTGAAATCACTTTGCACCTGAGTCAAATGGCATGCTTCTGGAGAGAAATCTGGGAAAGTCAAAGTTATTAACACTCCTCCCTATGGCAACAGTTAAGAATAGAAGGTATTAGAAAAAAAAAAAAGAATGACATATCTGGTTAAAACTGCAGGGGGGATTCCAACAGCAAACTGCAGTACATCTGGACAGGACACTGAGGCCAGTAGCCTATTGTTTACAGAAATAAGCCGGGATTATGAACAGTGACAAGAGGCCAAGACCTCAATTATACCTCACAGCCACACCTCTCCCAGTCCCAGCCCAACTGAAGCTATCCATCAGTCAGCTCCCCCAGCTCTTTGCAGCCCCGTGGACAGAAAGTCCCTCAGGGTGCTCCAGCTTGGACCAAGCCGATGACATTAAAAAGACCCCACAGACACAACGTGGGCCTCAAACTACCGTCCAACCTTCCAAGAGATAAAGCAGCTGCCCATTTCAAACTCTTGCCCTACTCACACCCCCAGCAACCCTAAGAGGGCAGGCATGGCCTTTTCCAAGTCCTCTAGGATAGGAAAAGGTCTCCTTGCATTAGCGCAGGCAAAGAAGGAGGGGCCCCTCCCTCTGCACTCTGAAACAAAGGAAAACCCAGAGCTCCAACCATGTGGTGTAACATTCAAGGCCACCCACCTCTCCCACTCCCCAGCTGAGGTCTCAATGGGCTAGAGCCACACGGCTCTTTCTGGTGGCTGGCCAGGAAGGGACAGTGCCTTATACAACCATAAGCGGGCCTCTGTAATGGGCAGGAACCCCTTCTATGGGTACTGCTGGTTAAAAAAGGCTATCTGGGAAGGGGTTTTGATTCATGCGCCAAGTCAGGCAGTGGAAAAGATGTGCCGACAGGTCACTTGTTTTCTCTGGGTCCACATTTTGCTTTACCCCTCATAATTTTGCAGAGAGGTATGAGGGCCTTTCAACACGCGTCTTCTGGAGCAGAAGACAACAGCACAGAAGGGTTAAACAATTATGTCTTCCCATTCTCCGGAATCAGCACCACCCAGCAACATCCCAACTCCATTCAGGTTTAGGTGAAGGTGGAGACTGGGTGTCAGTGACCTTATTCTTTCTGTTCTCGGATCTCAGACAGAATGCAGACAAGCAGAGACCAGACAGGTACAAGGTGCACCCAAGGTG
This sequence comes from Odocoileus virginianus, assembly GCF_023699985.2. Classification (NCBI taxonomy): domain Eukaryota; kingdom Metazoa; phylum Chordata; class Mammalia; order Artiodactyla; family Cervidae; genus Odocoileus; species Odocoileus virginianus. The sequence continues at coordinate 70,194,309 of NC_069684.1, forward strand.
GCTACAGACTTTCTGTGCCTGATGGCATCGCAAATACCATGTTTGGATATAGTGCATCAGAAAAAAAAACCCACCCTCTCCCAGGGCTCTCCAAATGGTACACCTTCTCAAGGTTGCCTTTCTCTGCCTGGACGCCTCTTCAACCTCTGAAATAAATTCCCAAACACCTGTCAGATTTCAGCTGTCCTTCAAGGAAACCTGACCCAGGCACCCAGAGGCAAATTGCCGCCTTTTCTCTCCAAGAACCTCCTGCCCCTCCCCCTATCCTATTTAGCCCGGGGGAATAAGACTACCAAAATAATGACCAGGCCTACAGACAACTGTAAAGTCCACTCTGAAAATGCCTTTCCAGAGCCTGGGGCTCCTGCCACGGACAATCCCTCGGAGGCGCAGACCCACCTACGAAACCACTTCTAGGGTCAGCCTGCCCCCACCTGCTCCACCCAAAGAAATGAACACCCTGCAAATCAGGGAAACGTATGTCTCCATGGTCTACAGAGAAGATGCATTATGCTATTTTTCAAAGCCCTTACCTTTGACCTGAGTATCGTACTCTGCTATGATCTCCTTATCCTTTTTGAATTTGGCTGGAGACGTCATGTTTTCCTTCTTTCTTCCAAACTCGAATTGTGAATTGATAGATCCACGGGAAAAATCCAACCGCCGAAATCAATACCTCCAAGACCGTTTCTCCAGAGGGCAGAAGGGGCCCCCCGCGGTGGTCTCCAGCGCTCCGGGGAGCGCGGGCTGCGGGCTGGGCAGGCGGCTACGGCGGGCACATGCAGGCGGTGGGCGCTGGGGCCGGGCGCGGCGGCGGCTGGTTCCTGTGCTAGAGCCCAAGCCGCAGCCTCAGCATTAGCCGGGAGAACTGCAGCGCCCGGAGGCTGGCCTGGGGTCTGACATCAACGACACAGGCAGGGAGTGGAAGTCCTTCCGCACAACATGGTGTGAGGGTGCGGCGGTGTGGACTCGCCCAGCTGGGTCCCCGGGAGAGAGTGGGTGCGTATCGGGGTGCCGGGGGAGGGCTGGGCGTGTTTCGCGGGTTTTTGTTGCACAGGCTCGAAGATGCTGCAAATCAAATCCCAAACGGGAGTCGCAGCAGCGCAGACTGGATCGGAAGTCGTTTGCTCCGGTTCACTTGCCTGTAAATGCAGGGAAAAGGGGAGGGGGCTATCAGCCCCAGTGCAGATCCTAATCGCTGCGGGGGTGGGGTAAGGGACGCCGCTCCCAGCCTGGCCTGGGCCCATTCATCTCAGCCAAACGCTGCCCGGCCCGCAGAGCCCTGCGCAGCGAGGTGGGGAGGAAGGAAGCTCCCTCCGGATTTTGTTTTAAGGCTAAAAGAAAACACTTTGGAGCAGCGGCCTTCACGGGCCTGGGGTGGGGACTGCGGCGGGAACGCGGGATTCCGGGCGGGGACTGCGACACCTCGGTGGCCTCCAGAGCCTTGCCAACGTTGGGCAGCGGCAGCCGGAGGGAACCCTCCCGGCCCTGCCTCCGACGCAGCCCCCGACCCCGGGCGGGGGCAACTGCCTGGACTTCAAAGGGGATCAAAGCCGGGAAGGGACAAGTCACCCGGGCACAACTTTTCTTTCCCTCCGCCCCTCCTGCCAGCTGTTTTGTTTTGGTTACTAGCTTCTCTTGGCAGCAAAATGTTGGGTTGGGGGGGGGGGGGTAGTGTCGGGGGGCGGGGGGGGGAAGTGATCTACAGGAAAAAAAAAAAGGCTGCTCGCTGTGGGACACATCCAGGAAAACAATGTGGTCGGCAGAAGCAGGAAACGGGTTAGAGGCGAGGGTCGGAGTCGGGAAAACCGGGAAGGCAGGGCGGGGGCGGGGAGTGTGGAAGGCAGCCACCGCCTCTCCCAAGTCAGGGACCACAGCGACTCTAAATGCCACCCCCAATTGATCACCCAAGCTCAGAGATCCCAGACACCGCACCCAATCCCAGGCTGGGGGGTGGGGGCGGGGGGAGGTCTTTGAGGTTCGCGGCCCCGACTCCTGGCACCAGGAGGTCCCCGAGGAGATTCCGCTCGGACCCAGGCCCAGGAGGCGGGAGAGACGAGGACGCGAGTGCAGAGTCGCGCGTCTCTCTCCGGGACGCGCCGCGGCGGCGACCCTCCCTCTTTGGCTGCCCCTTTCCCTTTCCGCGCCGGGAGTCTCCCACTTCCCGCGCCTGGAGAAAGGGCCGCAGCGAGGGAGGAGCAGGGAGCCGGAGCGGCGGCGTGGTGCTTCAGACGGGCAGGAAGCAGGGGGAGGAGGGGTGTGAGAGGTGGGGTCCGAAGACCGCACGCGAACGGGGGATGAGTGGAGCTTCTGCACATGCTTGATAGGCGGGGAGCGGGCAGGGGAAGGGCTACCTTGGGGGTGAGGGGGTAGTTAAGAGACTATCGTGGGCCGCAGTGGTACCGGAGGCGCTAAGATGTTAGCAACTCTGGGTTCGCAGAGGCAGGTCCGAGAAGGCGAGTGCGTGAAGAGGGGCCCGTTCCGGGCGGGCCGGGGGGCTGAGGCCGAAGAGCCCCGGAAACAGCGCGGAACACCCGTCTTTCTGGGTCCAGGGCTGTGACTGGGCTCTCCGCCAGGGCTTGGAGACGGAGGCAGAGGGCAGTCGTTGGTCACGGATGATGCTAACGACGGCTGCCCAAAGGTGCACGGAGGCTGCCCGTGTGCAGGGGGCTTGGGGGAGGGGGCTGGGAGCTGACGGCGCCGCGGCGCGAGAGCCAAGGCACGGTCCCGGGCAGGACGGCGAAGGGCGGAGACGCAGCCCTAAAGAAGCACTGTGGGCTGCACCGGGAGATTGGGAGTGGGTCCGGAGGGAGGGGGGCTGAGGGGTTCCGGGCGGCAACGCGAGGGCGATGCCGAGAGCCGCATCCGCGCCCTCTCCTTCCCGCCTCTGCCGCCCGGTCTGTCCAGTCCGGGCTCCAGTCCCGCGGCGGGCGAGAAGAAAAGGGAGAGGGACGGAGCCTTTACCTGGCTCTGACGCGACGGGTCCTGCGCCCCCGGCTCCGCTTCCCACTCGGAGCTCTCCTCCCCTTTCGTCCCTGCCACCCGCTTCTACGCAGATCGGTCCCCCTAGTCCCCCGAGGAGCCTCTGCCAACTCCACAGGACCCCGCCGGGAAGCAAGGGCCCACCCTCCTGCCAATCAGCGCCCGCTTTCTATCGACCGATGGGGCCCGCAGCCAATAGGAACAGCTGATCCCGAGAGGCCAGGAATGAGGAGGAGGAGCTGGCGAAACCCTGGAGGTGTGACTAGCACCGTCGAGGCGTGGTCACAGAGTTAAACTCCTCCCCGGGCGGCCGAGCCCCACAGTAAAATGGAAGGGCGGGATTAAAAGAGAACCAACAGCCAAACACACACTTCTGAGGGGAGGCGCGGCCGATTGGGCCAGGGGAAGAGAGGCGGAGCGTTGCGGAGAATTCTAGCCAATGCAGAGTAGAGTGCGGCGGGGCCTGTGGAACGTCTGCCAATGAGAAGCGCGGTGGGCGAGCCTTGTTCTCTCACGGGGGCGAGGGGCGGGCCCGCCCAATCCTAGCGAGCGGGCCAATGAAACCGGAGGCGGGGCCGAGCTCTGCCAACCAGCAAGCGGAGTTTTCTCTAGGCCCGTTACTGGGGCGGGGCGTCGGCGTTCCTGGCCACTGAGATCGCCTCAGAGGCCGGCTCCCGAGCCTTCCAATGCGGGACGTGGGCGAACGCGAGTTCTCCCAATCGGTGCACGGCGTCGGCCGATTCAAACTGACAGCGGGCTAGAAAGGCCGAGAGCGGAAGAGCGAGCAAAAAGCGACGCGTACGGTGGCAGAGACCCCCCCCAACGCCGACCGAGCCCGCAAAGCGATCTCTGCCCCGCCCCGGCGACAGCCCCCTGCGCTCTGGAGCGGCCGCTCGGGAAAGACTTGAGGGATCGGCGGGAGCCGCGAGGGAAAGCTGAGGGGAGGGAGACGCAGGAGGAGCGACGCGAGAGCCCGCATGCTGAGGCCCGGGGGCTGTGGCAGGAAAGACGTGAAGCCGGGGTCTCGCGCACTGGCAGAGACGAGGAGGGTCGCGGGAGGCTTAAGGAATACCCAGGCTCGCCTGTGGGAGAAACTGAGGGGGTTTCTGAATCCTGAGGAGAGGAGAAAGATTTCCACAGAGGAGACGTGAGTAGGGAACCTTAGCCCCGTATCCGGGGGAGAGAGGAATCTGAGCTCTCCGAGCTAGGGGGCTTGAGTAGGAACCTGCGGATAAAAGAGCCTGTCAGCAGAAGCTACGGGAATTGCAAAAGGAACTAAAGAACAGACGATCCTTCAGATTGGAGGACAGGAAAACTGTAGAGAAGTTTCCCGAGACACCTTGCAGTTTGCCTGCTCCTCACTTCAAACTCCTCTCCCTTCCCCCCGAAAGTTAAAGAGAAAGCCAAGATTGTTGCTTGTCTGTTCCTACTCAATAAATATTACTTTTACCCTCGAACGGAAAAACAGAAAAGAACTCATATCCTTCTCAAGTTTCGGGCTTAGAAAAGCTCGAGGCCTCACAATTCGATTTTTAGCCTGGGGGAATCAAACTAGGGAGGGTATTGCTCCAAAATCCCACACCTCATCCTTCCGAGACGCCATGTCTACCAGCAGCTGTACTTTCAAGGACCGGCGCGTGTCCATTCTGTGTTGCAAATTCTGTAAACAAGTGCTCAGCTCTAGGGGAATGAAGGCTGTTTTGCTGGCTGACACTGAAATAGACCTTTTCTCTACAGACATCCCTCCTACCAAGTAAGTCATGCTAGTGGCGGGCAACGGTAGCCTTTAACTAAATGGGAAAAGTGTATGGCTTGAACCTCTCGCAGTCAACAAGGAGGTTATCATTTTGGTGTTCCAGCCACTCCCAACAGTCTGATGATCCCCTTGGAGTTTAACTAAGGGGGCAGACTGTCTGGACAAAGTCTGTGGTTTAACCAGAGTGGTCAGTCCTGATGTAATTCTTCTAGTTCAATTATAGTCATGTGATCCCTTAAGTTGAATCCCTGGCCCTACCCAACCATCCTCTCACTGGATCAAGTCCATGACTGAGAGGCTAGGTAATTTAAGCAAGATTCTCAGTACTGCTGGAGAAAAGATATCATTTAAGTTTTTTTGTTTTTATTCATAAACTTTTACTCCAAAAAACATCTCCTAGTTTTCTACCTTTTTTTTTTTTTTTTTGGCAGTGGGCATGCTGAATCAGATCAGTTGTCCACCTAATTCAATACTCTTTCCTTGTGATCTCCCTCATTCTGAATGAGCAAGACATACAGATCTTTATGGGATGAAATAGAGACAGTCCTAAAATAATCTGTGTCTCCCATAAGCCCTGCTTTAGATATTATGCATTTGTTTGCATACTTAAATCCTTTTAAATTCTGTTTTCAGCCACTACCCACTTTTGGGTGTAGCATCTTTAAGAATTTGCTTCCTATTTAGAAAAATAGCCACTTTATTTGATTTAAATATACTTTTTTCTAACTCAAAAAGGTACTTTCTATAGTCAACATGTATGTGCCTTTACATGGTTTTCAAGATTTTACTCTTTATTGAAACTTTGTCACAAAAGCAAAAGAGAAATTATCCAAAATATACATGGACAGCTCTTCTTTGGACACAGAGCCAGACGAAGCACACCAATAAACAGAATACTTTAAAATGAATTTCATGATGATGATAGAAACTTTTTAAAAAATTAAATATACTCAAAGCTGTGAACTTTCCTCCCTTGAAATCTTATCTGCATTGGTTTGAGTGTAGTCATGCATAATGGCAAAGCCAAAGGCCCTCATTTAGTATAAAGATAAATGGATTATTATAACTACCTCTGTCTGTGTGTGTATGTATTGCAAAAAGAAAAAGCACTAGACAATAAATCTGGACCCTACTATTGCAAATTTCAGTGATTTTTTGCTTTTTCTTTTCAGTAACACATACAGAAACAATAGTTTTAAATATTAACCCATTTGTCTTTGCACTAGCTATGGTAAGTATAGAATAGTTATAAGGAGGGCTCACATATGTGAATTGTTAATATGACCAAGTCTTTCCTGTTTACTACTCTTCCATGTAGGGCTTACAATGGTATTGGATTAATGTACTAAGATGTGTGTGAACTAATGAATGCATAAGATTTTTTGAATGGAAGGTTTGTCATATTTATAGTGAGCTCACAAATGTTTATTTACCCTTGCAAATACTATAGTTCTCTTACAATTTCTCTTAGTGTCCCTTTCAGCTCTTTGAGTCTATAAAATTCATGCTAAATCACAATCCAAAGTACATATTGTGGCAAGGGTATGGAAAAATTGGAACCCTAGTGCACTGTTGGTAGGAACGTGAAATGATGCCACTACAGGCAAAATAACATGGCAGTTCCTCAAAAACTTGAAAATAGATTTACCATATGATCCAACAATTCCATTTCTGAGTATATATCCAAAAGAATTTAGTGCAAGATCTAGAAGAAACATCTGCACACTCAAGTTCTTATTGTTCGCAATAATCAAGAGGTTGAAGCAGTCCAAATGTACAACAATGAATGAATAAACAAAATGTGATATATGCATAAATGAAATATTATCCATCCTTTAAAAGGAAGGATATCCTGCCTCTTACATGCTACAACATGGATAGACCTTGAAGATGTTATGCTAAGAAAAATAAGTCAGTCACAAAAAGACAGATACTGTATTATTCCACTTATCTGTGGTATCTAAAGTAGTCAGATTCGTAGAAACAAAGTAGAATGGTGGTGGCCAGCTTCTGGGGGAAGAGGGAAATGAGGAACTGTTACTTAATTGGCATAGACTTTCAGTTTTGCAAGATGAAAAAGCTTGTAGTTTTGTTGCACAAAGAAAATGTGAATACATTTAACACTTATGAACTGTCCACTTAAAAATGGTTAAAATAGCAAATTTTACTTTATGTGTTTTTCACAACATTCTTTTAAAAGTACATTTGACTATCTCTAACCTTTTCCATCTAGTGCAGTAGACTTCATTGGAAGATGCTATTTCACTGAAATCTGCAAATGTAAACTGAAGGACATCGCATGTTTAAAATGGTAACGTGTGGCAATATTCCAAATAGCCCTGGGTTTGGGAGATGAATGTTGACACTGAAGCACAGAAAAAGGTTCAGTGGGCTGCATCAAGCAGTGGTTATCACCCATGCAGTGAACAGTTGAAAAACCATTTGTTACTTAGAACTGTCTTTTGAAAGAGTTTTAATTCACTTTACATTTGTATATGACTTTACAATTTTTCTAAGTGTATTAACAAATACCTGCTTTAACTTTCAGAACATGGCAGTGTAGTTTTGGGGGTGGGGGAAACACTTAGATTTATAGTAATAAAAGTCAGGTTTTAGCCTTGGCCCTATCCTTATTCCCTTGAGTAAATGTCTTAAACCTCTGAACCTCTGTTTCCTTATTTAATTTTTATCTCAAGAAGATACATATAGGTATCTTCTTAAGATAAAAATTAAAAATATTTTTTATATTTACCTATAGAGTTGTTGTGAAGATCAAGTGAATTGTGCATGTTAGAAGGCTTGGTAAACTATAAATTACAACTCAGATGAAAGCTATTACTATAATTTTTTGAGAGGCAAACAGACTTGAGTATTATTAATCCTATGGGATTAAATCCTAGGGAAAAAACAGTTGAGATTTTCTCATTTAAATAGGATTTGGATTATAAATTTTGATCATCTGAATTAGCAGACTCTTTTTATGTGGTCATGACTAATTTCTTTCATTCATTCACTTAAACTGTCTATTGAGGTCCTACCATGTGCTCATCATTGTTCTAGGGGCTGAAATTCAGCAATAAAGAAGACAAAATCAAAGGCCTTTGAACATTATATTCTGGTAGGAAGGCAATCAATCAATCAATAAGATATTTAAATAAATAAGATCTTGAATAGGGTGGGAAGTACCCAAAGGAAATAATAATAATAAATGATAGAGAATAATATAGGTTGAGAGAGTGGGTAAGAGCTATTTTAGATAACATGGTCAGGGAAGGTAACACTGGAATTGAATCCTAAAAACTGAGCTAAGATAGAGCCAAAGGAAGAATGTTCTAGGCAGAGGGAACAGCCAAGGCAAGAAGAACATATCAACTAATAGAAAAGACAATGGCCAGTGTGGCTGAGATATTGTGAACATCAGATGAGAGAGTTTGGTAGATTAGAGATGTACTCAGGATCCAGATAGCCTAGAGCAACCCCATCCAATAGAAGTGTGCAAGCCATATATGTAATTTTAAAACTTTGAGTAACTTCTTTTTATTCTTTATTAAAAGTATTTTTATAAAGAAGAAAAGTATTCTTTATAAAAACAAATGAAATTTATTTTAAAAAAATTTTATTGTTTTTAATTTATGTTTGGCTGCACTGGGCCTTCATTGTTGCACACAGGCTTTCTTTAGCTGCAGTGAGAGGGGCTACTCTCTGGTTGTGGTGTGCAGGCTTCTCGTTGTGGTGGCTTCTCTTGCTGTGGAGCACAGGCTCTGAGGCACACTGACTTTAGTAGTTTGAGCACTCAGGCTCAGCAGTTGGGGCTGATGAGCTCTAGAACACAGGCTAGGAGTTGCGGCTTGTGAGCTCTCGAGCGTGGCCTAGTAGTTGCAGCGCACAGCTTAGTTGCCCCATAGCATGTGGAATCTTCTAGACCAGGGATCAAACCCATGTCCCCTGCATTAGCAGGTGGATTCTTAACCACTGGACTACCAAGGAAGTCCTGAAATTAATTTTATTGGATATTTTACTTAACCTAATATATCCCAAGTATTATCATTTCAATATGTAACTAACATGAAAAATTATTAATGAAATGTTCTTACATTCGTATTTTTTATTCTTAGTCTATGAAATCAAGTTTATTTTTTATACTTCCAGCACATATCAATTCAGGCTAGCCAACTCAAGTGCTCAGTAGCCACATTTTGGATAGCATAGATCTACACTTTGGTTTGGAGAAGGGATAGGCTACCCACTCCAGTATTCTTGGGCTTCCCTTGTGGCTCAGCTGGTAAAGAATTCACCTGCAATACAGGAGACCTAGGTTTGATCCCTGGGTTGGGAAGATCCCCTGGGGTAGGGAAAGGTTACCCACTCCAGTATTCTGGCCTGGAGAATTCCAAGGACTGTATAGTCCATGGGGTCCCAAGGAGTCGGCATGACTGAGCAATTTTCACTTTCACTTTCAAACTTTGGTAGGAAAGGTCTTTGGGTTTTCATTTTTGGCCAGTGGAAAGCCATTGAAGGAGTTTTAATAAGGGAGCAAAATGATCTGAGGTGTACCTACAAGAATGTTAGCTCCATGAACACAAGAACTTTATTTCTAGCACCTAAAACAGTACCTGAGATATAGTAGATGCTCTGTAAATATTTGCAGTATGAGTGGATGAATGAATGAATATGGGTGGTAATTAAAGCTGTAGAATTTATTCTTGTAATATAGCCTTACAAATAACTGTCAGTCTAATGCAAGAACAACTTTTGCTTTCATTCGTTTGCCCTTTGAGAAGATTATGATTAGAAGACATGTTTTAGGTGGACTGGTACCTTTTATAGTATTTTTTGTAGGGCATCACAAAAATGACTGACTCACGTTTCATAGGGTGGGAACAAGCTATAATAGGAATTTTTACAACTCAAGGTATAAGCAGTTCATGTTGTCATTTAAAAAACAAAACACTGCTACCTAAAATGTTCCCTGTATATTCAGTTTATTTAAAGTGATCAGGTATGGAAGAAAAACCTATGGAAGAGTGAGGTATTTCTAATAAGAAGGATAACCCTGGAGACAGTAAAAGCTTCTGCAACTTTCTCTAGAAGCTGTGGATTTGCTTCATTTCTGAATTCCTTCAAAAACACTGAGACTAAAATTAGATCAGCCAGCTTGTGTTCAGTTTTCATGGGCTCATGCTGCCTTCCTACTCCTCCATCTGTTGAAACAGTTTTTAGGTGCTGGCATGGAGCTAGAACATATAAGAACTCAACTTACCATAGTCCTGGGGAGAGCAAAAACCTTTTATCCACACATTGGGGTTTAATTAATGTATTTTGTCTGTACAACCTATCAATTTTGGACTAATCATAAGCTTATGGCAACTACAAACTAGCTTCTGAAGGGACAACGCATAAAATAATACTGGCAAAGAAATTGAGAATATGTTACTATTATTTCATTTAAAGACTCTTTTCCCACTTGACAGTAGAACTCTATTATCAGAGTAACTCCCATCCCAAAGATCCCAGCAAAGGAGGTTGTTAGGAGGAAATGAGATCTTTATATGGTCTGTCTATTTACATTAGCACATTAAAAGGTTTGCATGGTCAGATATTACCTTGTATCTAATAATATTTACTTTCCTTTTTAGTGGGAACATTGTAGGTTATCATGTGATTGTTCCATGTTGTTCCTGCCTTCTTTCCTGCAACAACGGACACTTTTGGATGTTTCACAGCCAGGCAGTTTATGGTATTAACAGACTAGACTCTACTGGTAAGAAACAACTTAATTCCTGTAACATTTGTCTGTCAGTATTTGAGTGAACTTCTCCATAGATCATTTCAGGATCCCATCTGAGACTTTCTCACCTGGGTTGTATCCACTAGAATAGAACTTTGAAACTTTTATCCCAAACATTTACTTATGGAAACAAATAGGAGCCAAAACTAATTGCATTTCTGTTTTCAACATCATATTTAAGAGCCTCAAACTTGGCTGGATTTCTTGGTCTTTTAAAATTAATATTTTAATTGCTCTAAATTGCTGCTTTGATATATAATATGGCTCCAGAAAATTTTCAAATAATTTAGATTTGCAGCCAATTGTATTTACATGTGTGTGTGTGTGTGTGTGTGTGTGTGTGTGTGTGTGTGTGTGTGTGTTTAACAAAAGGGGAGGCTAGGGTCATTGGGAGCTGGGAGGAAGGATAACTAGGAAGGATAACTAGGTAAACCATTTTTGGTAATGTTGCTTCAGGATAAAAATAGATATTTTGACATCTATATTAATAAATTATGATGAAATTTTAGTCAAGGAAAATATTTAATACCAATATGTTGAACTGATTATTTAGTAGAAAAATATACAACAAATTCTTAAACCATATCTACATAATACATTTTATATTGTCTGCAGCCTTTCAGTTTTGCCATAGGACACGTGTTCTCAGTGTCTAATATCTGCTTAACACAACACACCAAGGTGACTTTTAGTGAGACTTTTTTTAGTGGGAACTAAAGTTTATAGAACTTTACAGAACAGGTTTAAATAATTTGACAGTCTACGTTGGCACTAACATTCTCAGGTTTTTTTTTTTTTTTTTTTTTTTTTTTTTTTTTTTTTTTTTCATTCTCAGGTTTTTAAATGTATGTTTTAGTTTTCTTCAGAACTTAAAATATATTCTTTTTTTTTTTCTTAAAGTATGATTTGCCTTCACAGACTACGAGATCTTGAGTTGTTAGCTAGGTTGTCAGGGTCTTTAAACCTTTCAATTATGCTTGGGTTTTTATAGACTTTTTAAAAAAAAATCACCTGACATTCATTTGTGACTCTCAACCCATCATTTGGAGGCCTTAATTTAAGGCTCTAGAATGTTAAGAAGGCCATTTTTGAGCGAAGACTTCTCTGAACTCCCTTAAGTGAGATATAGTCTCCTAATTTAGGCCTCCAGTTTTATATTTGTGTTGCTCATGGAACACATTAAAGGAAGTATCTGCTTTGATACTGTTTTTCCTGCTTCATAGAATTCAAAACACAGGGTGGAGGTTTTTCAGTTTTGATTTACTTTTTAATATTGGTCAATTTTTCAAAGAGAAAAGCCCAGCATTCTTCCATTTGCATTGAATCTAATCCATGAGAAACAGATGTATCACAGGATTTCCTTCCTCCTTCTTAACAGAGAAAGGAAGGTGCTGCTTCTGTCAGATCCAGTCTCTCAGTTTATTTTTTCTCCTTTGAACCAATTGTGCCGAGCCATGCATGTCTCTGAGTTTTGACTCCAAGAATATCAAACTTCTCCTCTGTAACCCTAATATTATGATTTGAAGGAAGATTTTTCTAGATGCTTCATATAAAACAGAATTGCTCATGGCACTGCAACTGTCCTTGAATCACCTGAATCAGCAACATCAAAGGAATCTGTACACAAGGTTTATAAAATTCTAGAATGTTTAGACTGAAAGGGCCCCAGGAAGTATATGTTCTAGGTTAGCCTTCACATGTAGACCTGATTTCCTGAGACTCTCTTGAGGGGGCTTGGGAAACCTCAGTTCAGATTCCCTGGAATTGACTGCTGCTGCTGCTGCTAAGTCACTTCAGTCGTGTCCGACTCTGTGCGACCCCATAGACGGCAGCCCACCAGTCTCCCCCGTCCCTGGGATTCTCCAGGCAGGAACACTGGAGTGGGTTGCCATTTCCTTCTCCAACGCATGAAAGTGAAAGTGAAGTCACTCAGTCGTGTCCAACTCTCAGTGACCCCATGGACTGCAGCCCCCAGGCTCCTCCGTCCATGGGATTCTCCAGGCAAGAGGACTGGAGTGGGGTACCATTGCCTTCTCCACTGGAATTGGCAAATGCCCTCAAACATAGGTTGTGTTCAGCTCTTCATTTAGCTTTATGCATTCTAATTGTCCCTTAGATTTCAGCCTAGAGATTCCTTACTATCCTGTCATCTGTTCAAAAGCAAAACATCATTCATTCTTGGGGGAAAAGAAGTGCTTTTATTGTAAATGATTCAAACATACAAAAAATTATATAAAATAATATGATAGACATCATTATGCATCAAATAGATGCTAATTTCTTGCCTGGTTAAGTTCTAGTATCTCAACCAAGAGATAGTTAATTGTTTTCACTGTTTAACAGTGTGGCAGTGTATATCCTTGTGCATGTCTCCTTGGGCACCTGTTCAAAATGGATGAGAAAAGGATGAGTGATGGGCTAAATTTAAGATTGTATTTTTTTAAATTCATATAATGGAATGTCCAACAGAAATAAAAAGAAATGAGCTAAATAAGCTAAATCTACACATATGGACATAGGCAGATCTCAAAAACATAATATTGAATGAGAAAAGCAAATTAGAAGAGATACATATAATACTATACTGTAAAAATTTAGATACACAAAATAATAATGTATATTGCCTGTGGTTATATACATTTGTAGTAAAAGTAGTAAACACATCCATGGTATACTGTTAGTGGTGGAAACTGGATTCAAACCAAATCTCCAAGCCCTGGCTCATTCCATTCCACCATGTGTCCACCATCTCAAGTCAGTGTCAAAGTGTTACTCACTAAGTCATGTCTGACTCTTTGTCACTTCATGAACTGTAGCCCACTAGGCTACTCTGTCCATGGGATTTCCCAGGCAAGAATACTGGAGTGGGTTGCCATTCCCTTCTCCAGGGTATCTTCCCAGCCCAGGAATCAAACCTGGGTCTCCTGCTTTGCAGGCGTATTCTTTACCACCTCAGCCACCAGGGAAGCCCACTGTGTAGTGTGGATATCCAGAATTGCTGAGTCCTCCCTGAGTCCATACTGACAACTGGACAGTTGAGATTTGCTTTCTTATTGGCTCTCGAAGATGTCAGTTAATAATAGTATTTTTTTTCAACTTAGCGCTTTCAAGTTGTAATACAGTGTGTGTGTGTGTATGTGTGTGTGTGTTAGTCACTTGATCGTGTCTGACTCTTTGCGACCCCTTGAACTGTAGCTCACCAGGCTCCTCTGTCCTTGGAATTCTCCAGGTAAGAGTACTGGAATGGGTAGCCATTCCCTTCTCCAGGGGGTCTTCCCGACCTAGGGTTTGAACCCAAGTCTCAAGTTTACAGGTGGATTCTTTACCATCTGAGCCACCAGGAAAGCCCAGTTCATGTTATAACTGGCTCCAAAACCCTGCTTTTTTTAACCAGAAGAAAGGCACCAGCTGCTCCATGCTTGTTGAGGAGATGGGGAAGTTTATTCAAGTCTTTCCATGCATCCTCCAAAGAGACATTTAATCTAAAAAGATCTTGTGAGATTTCCATTCTTAAAAATCATTGAAATAGATTTGAAAATTACCAGTGATTATGACATAATGTAGCTGGAGGCAAGGTTTGAGTAAATCAACTCCTGAGATTCTTTTTGAGTTCCAAGATTCTAGAATTCAAGTCCTTAATTAAAAGATTTTAAAGAATGGTTATGTTCTAGATGTTAGATAGTTTTAATATCTAGGTATCAATCATGTTATTTGCAGTTCATTTTTTATTAGCTTTTCTCTTAACTGCTAACACTATAATTTCATATAAGAATGTTAACATAAAAAGTTTTATGTATCTTGTTCTGAGTTGTGACAGTAGTCAACACAAAATGATTTTATGACCATTTGTTTTCAGGTGTGAATTTCCTACTTTGGGGCAATTTGCCAGAGGTAGAAGAGAATACAGATGAAGACGTGTTAGATATCTCAGCAGAGGAGTGTATTAGATGACTACAGTTATGATATATTCAATATGTAATATTATAACTTTTTCCTTTGTAAAAAATATATTAATGGACCAATTTAAAAATTGTTAGTAAGGATTTGTCAATGATTTCTTTTTTCGGAAGACAAAAATGGAGTATTGATTTATTTATTTGTTGTCTCAAAATTAATTACCTGAGTTTATTGAACCAATGTAGTTCTTTTCTTCTACATCTCCTACTTCTACCCTTTGTCTCTTTACCCCTCTTCCCAGTATAGATGTATTCTTAAATCCAGGTAGAAAAATCTTTTACCTGTCGCTCTGCTATCTTCCAATCTGGGCGAGTTTTTCATACAGTTAGATGTCAGATGCCATTAATTTTACGTTCTTGAATAAGGGGCATTAAATACCCACCCCTTTATCACCTTGCTTATATCCATGCATAGTCCATGCATATAACCATGCATATAAGCATGTATATATATTTGAAGCACAATTGGGAAGTAAAGCTTAGCAGGGAATTTTTAAAAATAAAAATTTGGTTTCCATGGGTACTGGTTATCACATGTTATATTGGCGATAAATATGTTAATATGGAGTAAGATTGTGAATCAGCAAATAAAATAAATTAAAACTAAAATATATGGAGAAATCCTCTTGATTCCTCAGCATGATGCTCGATAAATGAATTTGTCAGAAAATTTTCACTATGTACTATTTACTAATATTATTTATTTACATTCTTATAAAGTCATATGGATTTTGTATTGTGAAAGCCATTTAACCTCCATCTTTAAGTATTCCATTCTCTAGAGCTTTCTCTGTAAATAGAAAATTTTAGATTAATTGTCTCAGTCCCAACACTTAAATAGAAAAAAAATTAAAGAAGTGGTTTGTTGAAGCCATTGTACATTATAAAGGTTTTTTAAATTTTGCTTTGTTTAACTGTATTCGGAGCCACACAGGAATAGGAAAATGGGATAGTGTTGGTTTCTTGTATTATGAACTGCTAAAATCAATCTGTCACCTTAACTTATATTTCAACCAAAGGCATTTTGTCAGTAGTGATACCAAAATAGACCAAGTTATGATTTTGTAAATAAAGGTTTGTTCTAAAAATGTCCAGCCTTGTTTTAATTTTTTAAATTTTACCCACATTTCTTACATAAAAATATAGACAAAAATATTTCTTATTGTAGCCTAAAAACATAAAGTATATGAGGTAACATTTATTGCATGCTTACCATGTAAGTGCTTTACACATTTAATTCACTTACCATTATTATTTCTTTTCTACTGATAAGACAGGTGAGACATAGAGAAGTTAAGAAGCTTGTTTAAAGTCACATAACCAGTCAGAGGTGTGGCCAGATTCAAACTCGGACAGCAGACTGACTCCAGAGCTCCTGTTCTTAATCTTTAAGCTGTTCCCTCTGAGCACCTTCAGACGTGAATCAGATATGATTTTATTTAGCTGGGACACATGCTGGGTAACAACTACCTTGTTCTGTGGCCTAGTGAGGGCCTAGTGACTGATCAAGGCTGAAAAAACTCAACTGGGTCTTAGGGTAAAACTGACCTGTGGGCATTGCATAATCATTTGCTATCTAAAGAGAAAAGATGCTTCAAGAAATGCTGTTACTAGCACTGGAAAACTTTTCCAAAATTCTTTCACCCTGACCATCAGCATTGACAGGTCACCAAAAGAACCAAAGAGATGAGTGTGGAACAATTTGGTTTTTGGGGGTTTTTTTCGTTTAATCAAACCTCTCTTAAAGAATTTCTGGAACAAGGTGGCATAATGGATAAGATAAAAAAGTAAACTGATACTATGTTATATACTACTTTAGTTAATTTGTTTAATTAGAGAAGAAAAGTTTAATGCTAGAATTAAAAATGTGGCAAGTTTAGAATTCAACAGAGTTCATCTGGCTTCCCTTCTGCTCATGCCTTCAAAGGCTATGGTTGACTGAGAGGCTCTTTGAAAAGCAAAGCAAGACAGTTTCACTGATTGAAGCAAAACCCAAATGCACTTTCACGCCAGCTGGAGAGTATTTCAAATTACTCAGCTACCTTTTGGCTAACTGGGTTATGGGAGGGCCAGTTCTAAGCCAAAAGTGAATTAAAAATGTTTTATCTAGAGAAATAAATTCATGACACTTTTAAAAAATAAGAGTAAATTACATGCTCTCTGCTAAGACTGAAAAGCAGAATCTCATATATGGATTTCACATACACTTCACAGACCTAACATAATTCCCAGGCCTAGAAAATTTGTTTACACTTTGGTCCTCTCCTATTAATAATATTTGAATCAATTCAACAAACCTGTATTATACTCATATGGTGTGCCAAGAATTGCACAATGACAGGCTCACCAATACCCCTGTGGAGTATTCAGTTTGAGAAAGGGTAGAACCTTATGAATCTACTTAATGAATGGGATGCTTAAAGTTCAATGACTCCATAAACAAAAGAATAATCATTCCGAGTAGTAGGAGAGAATAGAAGTTAAGAAACCTAAGGAGAAAAAAACCACCTGATTCAGGCTTTGAAGCCCGTTAGGGGCTTGCCAGCTAGGATGAGAGTTCTGGGGAGAGAGTAGTGTAAATCAATGGCCTGGGGTTTAAAAGTATCTGGTTTATTTGGTAAACTGTAAGTGGTTCCCTATGCCTTCCAAGAATTGTCAGTTCAGCTCAGTTCAGTCGTTCAGTCGTGTCTGACTATTTGCGGCCCCATAGACTGCAGCCAGGCTTCCCTGTCCATCACCAACTCCCGGAGTTTACTCAAACTCATGTCCATTGAGTCAGTGATGCCATCCAACCATCTCATCCTCTATCATCCCCTTCTCCTTCTACCTTCCATCTTGCTCAGCATCAGGGTTTTTTCTAGTATGTCAGTTCTTCACATCTGGTGGCCAAAGTATTGGAGCTTCAGCATCAGTCCTTCCAATGAATATTCAGGACTGATTTCCCTTAGGATTGACTGGTTTGATCTCCTTGCAGTCCAAGGGACTCTTGAGAGGCTTCTCCAACACCGCAGTTCAGAAGCATCAGTTCTTCGGTGCTCAGTTTTCTTTATGGTCTAACTCTCACATCCATACATGACTACTGGAAAAACCACCTTCTTGGGTCAGGAAGATCCCCTGGAGAGGGGCATGGCAACCCACTCTAGTATTCTTGCCTGGAGAATCCCATGGACAGAGGAGTCTGACAGGCTACAGTCCATAGGTTAACACAGAGTCAGTTCCTACTATCCTTTTTTTGATGCACTTAACGACCATGGAAATTATATTTGTTGCCTTTATTCTAGAACATATATAAATCTTTAAATGCCCTGAATTTCCTCTCTTTCTTGAAACATCTGGTCTGCAGTGGGGCACTGCCTTTCTTCCCTCTTCCATCTTGTCATTCTTGAAAGCTTGACTACCCTATGTTCTCCTATCTTGTCATTCTTGAAGTTCAAGGAAGGGGCAGTGAGTCATCAGCTCACCCACTATGACTTTTGTTTTTTGCTCCTTTATCTTTTTTCTCAAGTCAGTTTCTCAAACTCAAAACCAGGTTCTGGTGATGCATCTTGGGTGGGGCCTAATCTTAAAGCCATAATGTTTTGAGTAATCCCTAACTCTAGAAACCAGGTCTTTAAATACTGCTAATCTAAGAAGTTTACCTTACAAAGAACTGCTCATTTGACCTCTGAGTCATATGTGGCTGATAAAGAATAGCCTATGTTACTTTTCTTTGGTGAAGGGGAAGTGATCATAATACATAAATCATGACATACAAAACAACTATTATTTACAACAAAAATGGGGAGTGGGAAAACACAGGAGAGCATATGGATCAAACAGTCTTGCTTCAGTGAGGAATTGCTCGATGAAGGCTTTCTCTATTCTAACATTCATGCTTATAAAAGGAAACAGTTTCTTTTTCTGCCCTTTTTTTTTTTTTTTTTACTTTAAAAGCAGCCTAAACCATAGTTTCTTTCTTGCCTGGTATTGAGTGTATGCCAAATCTACCCTAAACTGCACAGATGGAAAAAATTAGTCTATGTCTGTGGTACCTCTAGGGTTGAATATTTTTAGTACTTAAATCTTAGCTAAAGATTCTTTCTTCCAAGATTCTCTCATAGAATCATTTGATTATCATCCAATGGACAAACTTACTGAGATAAAAATTAATAATATCTGTGTTGTATATCCCTTTATATTTTATTGTGAGAATTCATACACAGTTTAATTTAATCCTCAGGATAATTGGGAGTTACATTTTAGAAATCAGGAAAGAAAACCTTGGTCTTAACACCCAGAGAGTTAGAAGAATTTAAACTAGAATCTTGATCTGCTCGTCTTAGTTTCGGATTCTTTCCTACCTCCCTAACCTGCCTTAAACCCGAAGTCTGTTTTTCCGTCACTAGCTATGAAAATTAGGACAAATTCTCTTTCACTTTAGCCTCAAAACCTAGCCACTTTTATTAGTTAGTTCATCCAACAAATATTTATTGAATACCTACTGTGGGCAAAATAGAAACTGATAATCCAGAATGAAATCAGGCAAAATCTCTGCTCTTATGTAGAGCTAACATTTTGTTGAGGAAGAAGAGGAAAGTGAATCAACATTTATTAAGGATTTACCGTACACCAGGCACCGTTCTAAGGGTTTTACACGTAGCAACCCTAAGAAGTAGAGGATCTTCACCATACAGTTCAGGAAACTGAGGTGTGATGACATTAAAGAACTTGCCCAATGTCACACAGATAGTAAAGGACATCACTCTAAGATTTAGAAAAAGCCAGAATTAGTTAGCTGAATGACTATGTTTCCCTTTTATTTTTTAAAGTGGTTGTCTTCCATCTGAATAAAGTCAAGTTTTCCATCAGGAATCTTCCTATACACATCTTTTCCTTGGTAGGTTTTTTATTTAAGTTAGATGGCGACAATAGTGTCTCCCTTTTCAGTAAGGGAGACTTGGTAAGCCTATAAATGATAAGAATGCTAATCTTACACACTAGAGAGAAAGAAAAAAAAAACCTAGGCAAAACTGTTAATTTCCAGCATTTTTAATCTAGAAACAAAGTCTTCTTCATTAATCCAGATTTTTATCTTACAAGCAACAAAATATCACTAAAGAGTAAATACTTGGTCTCTACACTTTTTTATGTCTCAAATACTTCATAATAGAAAAGTGAATTAAAGGACCACCTTTTGCAAATTCTTCTGGTCTCACTGTTCCTTACATGCTTGCCTTTAAAATCTTTTTATATGGAATTTCAGAAGCAGTCTTGCCTCAGATGAGCACTACTGGATCTTCATAACAAGATTAAGTATTTGTTATGAGAGGACAAAAACAGGTATAAAATCCATAGTCAAATTTTGCCTTTTGAGACTTGTAGAAGAGAGGATTGATAAATATCTAAAGATTAATTGGATCTGCCGAATATGGGTACCTTTGAAGTTTGCCCACCAGAATGCATATCTACACCTCCATTCACACAACCTACTCCCTTTGGAAAGGAGCCCATGGTAAAAGTAGGCATATGGGAATGATTCACTTGGGGAAAACTGTACCCAGAATATCAAAACAGTTTGCTTTCTATCTCTTATCCTTGCCATAATTTTTCTACCCAAAGGAACCACCTGCTATTATGGCTGTGACACCTGAAATGCTTTCTGGAGATTGCTCATGTGGGGGTGGATTTCCAGGCTGTTCGGTGGTATTTTAAAAAATGTTTTTTGGAGAAAAATATTCTCAGAGACTGGAACATTGCCTTATCAAAATTGCTCTGTAGTCTTGTTCATAAATACGTTAAAACATTGAACTACAGATGGGATTCAGTAGAAGACATACTGAGCTAATTTCCTTTGCATGATGTTACCCAGAGAAATCAAGCTGTCAGTATCCTGAAGAACAAGCCCTCAAAGAGAGATGGTGGCCAAGGTCATGTGAAGCAGGAAAGATGGAAGAGCTTGCCCTTCCAAAACTTCTTTCCTTCCTCTCAAATTCATCTTTTTGATGAAAATTTATTATATAAGAAACCTAATGTGTTTGACTCAAGATAATTGCACAGTGATAGTCAAATTGGCAAGTACCAGAAAGAAAAAAATCTTGAAATATAAATCTTTCTTGGGACTTCTTTGGCAGTCCAGTGGTTAAGACTTCTTCCAGTACACGGGATGTGGGTTCAATCCCTGGGTAGTACCTGAGATCTCATATGTCTTGTGGCCAAAAAACCAAAACATAAACAGAAACAATATTGTAACAAATTAAATAAAGACTTTAAAATGGTCCACAAAAAAATCTTAAAAAGAGAATAAGTCTTTCTTCATACTCGAGCATATATTCACGAAAGGGAACGACAGAAACAGGGTTTTAGATATACAGAATGTCATAATCTAGGCTAACTAGGGACAATCATTTCTAAATGATGTCTCTCCTTTATCAAATTTTAGTTCAATTATTTAACAAATATTTACGACCATCCCTTAAGTGCAGGTATTATATTAGGTGCTATAATAGAAAACAAAACATTTTTTAAAATTCTTCCTTTTGTGCCTTTCAGCACAAAAAGGCTAAAAAGGCTAAAAAGCTAAAAATTACATTTTGCAGACTCTTCTGTCTCTAGAAATTCAAATATAACTTACTTTTTGCTAGTCATATGCATTTGCACAAGTCTTGAATTCAGAACTAACTTAAGTGGGGAAAAGGCAATGACAGCACATTAATTATTCATTTTGCTAATGTAAAATGACTGTGATTTAGCCATGCAGCCAGCCGATCTTGTAGCAACTTGCCGGTGCCCAGATCATGGCTAAGGTGGTGTGTTTCTGGAATCAGATAGTGGTTGATGGCTTCCTGACTCTTAGATTATGGCAGAAGTAGCATTTCCCCTGGCAGGCCAGTTCTGCAGTATTATTCTGGGAGGCATTCCTAGAGGCCTACCTAGCCTAGAGCATACCCCTACAGCCCTTCAAAGGTTTTATAAGTCTTAACTTCACTGACAATTCAGTTATTTTTGCTGTGTAATGTATGACCCCCAAACATAAGTTGGTCGGGCACTTCTACTATTTCACTTGAGCTCACATGTGTGGTTGTATATAGCTGTCAGCTCTGCAGGGCTGGAAGGCCCTAGATGGTCTCCTTTCCATGTCTGGGATTTTGGTAGGGATGCTGAGAAGTCTGAGCCCTCTCGCTTCACGTGCATTTCCATCTTTCAGTAATTTAGCTTAAGCTGCTTTATGTGAAAGCATGGTAAAGCATTTTACCAAGATTGTAAAAATGGAAGCTGCAAAAAACTCTTATGGTTAGGTCTGGGAGTCATACAACATCACTGCTGCCTCATTTGGCCAAAGTTAATCAGAGGGCTAGCCCAGATTTAAGGGAAAGGAAATATAGACTCCATTTCCTCTTGGGAGTTGTGACAAAGTCGAATTGCAAAAAGGTATATAGGATGGGAAGGATTTCTGTAGCATGAATCTACCACAATTACGTTAAATCCCTTTCTGCTTCAGTTAACTAGACTGGCTTCTGTTATTTGCAACTGAACTCTGATTGATACAGGAAACTGATACAGCAGAGAGACCAAATAGGAGGCTGCTGTAGTAACTCATGGAATAGAGGAAGATCTGGAGCATATTTAAAAGAGCTCACAGGATTAGAAGTGAGCATGAGAGAAAGTGAGGAAGATTGAAGGACAGAATCAAGAATTTGTGATCTCAGTTACTGAGATGAGAAAGAATGAATCCAGAGAGAAAATTAAGAGTTTGGTTTTTAATATGAAGAGGTGTGGGCTGCAGATACAAATTTGAGAACTATTTGCCTATAAAAACTTTTAAAAGCATGAGGCTTGATGCACTTGAGGGAGTAAGTGTAGAGATCGAGCCTTGAAACAGCAATGTTCAGACAAAGGGAAGGTGAGAAGAATCCATTTTTAGTGCATATCAGAGTCCCTGGAGACACTTGTTAACAATGTAGACTCCAGGGCCTACTCCCATTGATTCTGATTCAGAACACGTAAGGAAGTCTGGCAATCTATGTTGCTGACAAGTTTTTTAGGTCATTCTGAAGTGGGTAATTTGTGAGTTCCCTTTGAAAAACACCGCAATAGACTACCATCGATCCAAGAAACCATTTTATAGGTCCTTAAAATTAAAAAATACTTCTTTCTCCCTCCCCACTTTCTCTTAAGGATCCTACAGGAAAGACTTGTGAGATGCTGAGAGGGAAAGTTGGGCCTTCTCTTTTTCCTAGTTGTCTTTTACGGGTGGTTAAAAGTGAACTGAACTGCTAGGAAAAGGAGAGAGGATATAGGCCTAAAAACAGTGTCTTCCCTTCAAGAGAAGTATATTCTCCTTTAAATATTTAATTCCATGCCCAATGATAACCCTTGATGAAGCAAAACCAAAAGCAAAGTCAATATTTATTAGTCCCCTAATTATAAGCAGCAAACACTCCTTCTGTATCTTGGGGATAGATGAGCAGTCATAGTCTTCCCCATGTTTCATTGAAGGCTTAGAAAAGATTAAGTGAAAAGCAAATGCTTAGCAGCCTGTTACAGCTTTTACTCTCTGTCTGTCAAAATTAATGCTAATCAGGCCTCTGTAAAGGGAAAATGCCCATCACTGTTTATACTATCATTGATACAAGACTGAATTCTTACTGACAGTGAACCTGTGTTTCTCAAATATAAAAATGTGTGAATGAATTTCCACTTGGACCTCATCCGGGACTGTAAATCAAATGTTGTTGCTGGTGAAATTAAACGGACATATTCTCCCTTTCGCAGTTCAGTGATTATAAGAGGCCCTGAAGCTCCGGGAACCATGTGCTAGGATAATGATTGCATTGATTAAATGCCAATTACTCCTGGACACTTTTCAAAGGCTTCTGCTGTGGAGCTGAAACTGGGCTCTCTATCTCATATTAGATCAGATCTCCATAATCCTAGGTGATAGCTGGTTTGGGATCTCTGGCAATTACCTGTGTCATGTACTCTAATAAACAGCATGCTTACTATTATAACAAGTCTCCACACCCACCACGAAACATTACTCAGACTCTGTTCCCCCAGCCCCCACCCCACTCACATGAAACTGAGCCTCTGACCCATAGATGATTAAGTCACTCTGGTGAATCATCCTCAGAGGGCTGTTAGTGGGCAGCCCTCCAGCCAGAGCTAGACCTTTACCATAACCAAGTACCTGTCTGGAGGGATGATGGATCCTATCAGCCCAGCCAGAGGTCAAATTACCTGTCTCTCTGTTCCACGTGGGTATCAATCTTCTGGCTGTCATCTAACCAACAGTTATTTCTCCTATTTAGCATGTGCTTCCATTAGCACAGTTAGCAAAATCTCTTGTTATCACATGACATTTTAATTTAAAAGTTTTTGGCCACTTAGTACCAGGATTGGGGAAGAGGTAGGAAATGGGGAGCCTGTCTTTTAATATTCAAATATTTATTTGTTTTTAATGGCAGATCGGGCTTCCCTGGTAACTCAGATGGTAAAGCATCTGCCTACAATGCAGGAGACCCAGGTTCGATCCCTGGGTCAGGAAGAGCCCCTGAAGAAGGAAATGGCAACCCACTCCAGTATTCTTGCCTGGAAAATCCCATGGACTGAGGATCCTGGTAGGCCACAGTCCATGGGGTCGCAAAGAGTCAGACACTACTGAGCAAACTTCACTTCACTTCACTTCACTTCCATTAGCAAATACTTAGAAAGGGTCCCTGATGGACAGGAAAGCCTGGAGTGCTACAGTCCACGGAGTGGCAAAGAGTCGGACCCAACTGAGCGACTGAACTGAACTGAGAAAGGGTCTTTGTTTGCATATTGTCCTTAAGGAAATTCTTTCCCAAAAGTTCTGGATCTAATCACCATCAAAGGCTGATTTTGCCACCATCTTTGAAATATCCAGCAGATTATGAGAGAAATGGAAGGACTGAAGGCTGAGCTAAGACACTGGCTAAATCACCAGCTTGCTGTGTGACTTTAGATATCTTATTTCAAAACAAGGCGGTTGAGCAGTTTGTTAGAATTCTAAGATCCTTTCCAACTCTAGCATTCTATGGGTTAATTTCATTTTTTTAAGCAAAATTATTTTTATTTAGCAATAACTTTTTAAAATTCTAAACTAAGTTGACTAGTCAATTTTAATATTTTAGTGCTTTCTTGATCACAGATTGTTATATGCTATCCTGCCTTTCTCACAGGTCTATGTTAAAATTTAAACGACATCATGACTGAAAAGACATTTTTTAAACCATTAGAGATAATATGACGTGATAATATGACGTGAGTTACATTATGACTGAAAAGACATTTTTTAAACCATTAGAGATAATATGACGTGAGTTACATTATGTGTTATTACATGTTATTATTCTACGGATTAATTTTGTTTTTTCAGAGAGATTCTTATTCATTTGCCAGAGGCAGTTGCGCTTGCTTGCTCGGGCTGCTGTGACAAAGTACCATAACTGGGTGGCTTAAACAACATACATTTATTATCTCACAGTTCTGGAGGCTAGAAGTCTGAAATCAAGATTCTGGGAGGGTTGGCTGCTGCTGAGGACTGTGAGAAGGGTTTGTTTCAGGCCTCTCCCCTTGGCTTGTGGATAGCTGTCTTCATCTTCATGGTGTTCCTCCTTGATGTATGTTGGTCTCCACATTTCCGTTTTTTATAAGGACACCAATCATACTGGGTTAGGGCCCACACTGATGGCCTTGTTTTAACTTTATGACTCTGTGAAGGCCCTTTCTCCAAATAAGGTTATATTCTGAGATATTGGGGGCTAGGATTTTAACATATAAATATTTGGGGAACACAATTCAATTCATAACAACAATTAAATATCAACCATTGGTAAGAGATAAAGAATAACTCTTTGATTGATTTTAAGGCTGATGACCAACAAGCGCAAAATAAGCTAGCAAGTAAGTATAGATTGTTGGGTTTATTTTTTATACTCTAATTGTGTAAACCCACGCCAATACTAATCTTTATCTCCACATGTGGACTGTGTGTAAGAATCTGCTCTGAATCCCTTTGTACTTGAGATTCTTAGCTTTGCTGTACTTTATAATGTTTTCATCTGTTCTTATGATTGAACGAGAAACTTCCTGAAAAAATTCTGTCTATTTAACCAATAATTTCTCAAAGAAGCCTCTTGGGAGTTAACAAGTAGGCAAGCCATTATTCAATTAAATGACTCTGTTGAAGTTTGACTGAGTTTGGCTCTCAGAGGATATAATTACGAGTGGAATAGGCTTTTCTGTGCCTATATGTGACTCCTGATCATATAATGCATATAATGCTATTTCTATATTAAGAAGAGAAAAAAGGGATGCATTAGATTCTGCTGACTCATAGCTGTACATTTGGCTTTAGTGGAAATAAAGGAAAGAGCTCACTTGATATGAACGAGGACAGAATGGGGTGGAACAAGGTATTGTTTTCAGAGCCTCTCCAGCAAGGAAATCCACTAGGTGGAGCAAAGGACCAGGAATTAGCTGACCGGGAGCACTCACGGGCATGTTTGCCGCTATTCGTTTTCCTCTACAAAACTCAGACAAAGGCTGAGGGAAATTTGAGTTTCTGAAACTTCTTCTAATCAAATGCTCCTTGCTCATTAAAATGGATAGTAGTCCGAAGAGGAAAGAAACTCAGCTTTGCTGAGCTGGATGCGATTACTGAACACAGAGGAGGCACACCCATCTTGGACTCTTTCCCCATGGCTTGGCTCGCTTTACACATTTCCTTTCTGCTTTCATTGGTGGCAGATGGAATTTGGGGCAGACCTCTTACCCAGGCTCCTGTAGTCCAGAGATTCTGTACTTAGATCATATATCTTCTTCCTGCCTGCAATAACCCTCCTAAAGTTTTGGTATCAAACTGGTTTCTATTTAAATATCTTCTCTTTGATTCCAGGCCTTTGGATTAACACTTCCTTCCTTAGATTCCAATCTTATCTTTTTTTCTGCATTTATGGTTTGTTGGTTAGCTGAGCAGGGGCCAGGAACTTGACTGATATTTATTTGAGGATTTTTAAGGTGTAAACGGAGACGGTCCTCAGCTTGCCACCAGAGTTTCGTCCCTTTCGGAAAGCAATGTCTTTGCTTTCAAATCACAGGGGTTAAATGTGTCTCAGTCCACATCTACTATCAATGGAAGACATATTTTTTTTTTCTTTAATATTAAAATCATCATTCCGGAATTACACAAGTCCAAACACTTGCAGAAGAAATGAAGAAGAAGGTAAATTCCAAATCCAAAATTACTCTGTTTTCCGTGTCTGTGACTCTGTGGCAGGAGAGTTTATTGAAATATGAATTTCTCTGTCTTCTTCCTGTTTTTTCTCTTCTCCTTTGATCGAAGCAACTTAGAAAGGCCCTCAGTAATTTCTCACTTTAGAGATTTTTTGCAGAATGGTCTTCCTGTACTGAGAGAAAACCTGAGTTCACTGAAGAGAGTAATCAGCATGCCTTTGGAGGTAGCAGGAAAAAGGAAGGAGAAAATCTCCCAAGAATATGCAGAAACTCAAAATGGAGACGTGAGAGTGGGTAAGATTACAAGCTGTGGCAGGAGAGTCTTGCACTGGGTCAGTGGACATCTCTGAGGTGACCAGGGTTGGTTGACAACTGGCAGGGTCTCTACCATGCAAGAAAGGCCCCAGGACCTTGCACAATCCTTGCACAATTATTGGAGCCCCAATAATGACTAAGACTATATTTTCTGCCAAGAAAGCTAGATGGGGATTTGGCATCAGATCTAAGTTGATTCAAAGAAAACATAAACATACTTGAACCTCTGAGTTTGTTTCCTAAGTTTCATATTGGCTACACTATAATGAAGAGTTCATCACGGCGGTCTGAAATCGCAGAGGGCTATGACCAACCTAGACAGCTTATTAAAAAGCAGAGACATTACTTTGCCAACAAAGGTCTGTCTAGTCAAAGTTTTCATTTTTCTAGTAGTCATGTATGGATGTGAGAATTGGACTATAAAGAAAGCTGAGTGCCAAAGAATTAATAGTTTTGAACTGTGGTGTTGGAAAAGACTCTTGAGAGTCCCTAGGACTACAAGGAGATCAAACCAGTCAATCCTAAAGGAAATCTGTCCTGAATATTCATTGGAAGGACTGATGCTGAAGCTGAAACTCCAATACTCTGGCCACCTGATGGGAAGAATTGACTCATTTGAAAAGACCCTGATTCTGGGAAAGATTGAAAGCAGGAGGGGAAGGGGACAATAGAGGGTGAGGTGATTGGATGGCATCACTGACTCGACAGACATGAGTTTGAGCAAGCTCTGCGAGCTGCTAACGGACAGGGAAGCCTGGCATGCTGCAGTCCATGGGGTCGCAAAGAGTCGGACACGACTAAGCAACTAAACTGAAGTATAACTTAGCAGCTAAGACTCTGGTCTTAGAGCAAAGGTGTCTGGGCTCAAATCTCAGCTCTGTCACTGACTAGGTGTGAATTCTTGGGCAAGTTATTCAGTTTCTCTCTACCACAATTTTTCCCCTCTGAAACGGAGATAATAACAGTACCCATGCTATAAGGTCCTTGTTGAATTAAATTTAAAAGTACGTGCAAAGGGTTTAGATAATCAGTGCCTGACATACAGCAAAATTCAATACATGTAAGTTATTATTCCTATAGAATTTTTGTGTCACTATTGTGAGTGTTGAAATTTTAATTAGTTTTTGAAGTATGCATACAAATGGTACACAAATCTAAATGTTAAAAAAAAGTATACAATGAAAGACAAGGGTGTAAAAGAAAAACTGGTTTCTAGTTTCTCTCCCCAGATGCCACCTGTGTCACTCACTCCTGAATATTAAACAAATGGGATTACCTACATATGCTTCTGTACCTTTTCTCCCTATAGCAGTACATCATGAAGATAATTCTTCAGTAGTATCTTATTATATGGATGTACTCTAGTTTATCAAATTATATACCCAGTCTTCTTCATGGGCCTCTAAGTTTCTTTCTTTCTTTCCTGTTTTACAAATAATTCTGTAATAATTATCTTTATACTTACATCTTTGAGCACAAGTCTGGAAGATTGTTGTTGTTGTTAATTGCTAAATTGTGTCTGACTCTTTTGTGACCCCATGGACTATAGCCCACCAGACTTCTCTGTCCATGGGATTTCCCAGGCAACTGGAGTAGGTTGCCATTCCCTTCTCCCTTCCCTTTTCCATTCACATTAGGCGTCAACTCATACCTCCTGCATTGGCAGGCAGACTTTTTATCGTTGAGCTACCAGGGAAGCCCACATCTGCAAGATCTGTGGGATAAATTCCTGGAAGTAGAATTACTATATCTAAGTAATTACTAATCCTTGTGCACAACAAAATTTGATAGATACTGTAAATTGTCTTCCACTAGGCAGATTAAACTCTTAATACCTTTACATGTAAATGCAAACAGAGGAAGTTATTTTAAAATTTAACCAATTTGCTAAGCATCCTCTTGTAATTTTTATTTGTATTTATCTTAAGAGTGAGACTGAGCTTACTTTTTAATATTTCAAAAATATCATTTTTTCCCCATTGTGACAAATGATCTAAGATGGATTTTTGGAAGTGCACATGATACATTTTTCTGGTTTTATGAAGATCCTTCTAGTCTCATCACTAAGAAAAAAATATTTCTGCCATCACAAGCTGTCTGGCAGCTCCATTATAGGATTTAGTCTGAATTCTTTGTGGTTGTACCTCAATTCCACTGTATCGCAGCTAACAGGGAAGACTCTTATTTCCTTTAGCATACTTGGTAGTGGAAGGCACCCAGGGATCAAAGGATGGAAATGATAAGACGCTTCCTTAGATGCATTTCCAGAGGTTGTCACCTGCTCAGAGAATTGGAGGATCCAAGAGCAAAAGAACTTGAAAGAATCTTTTACATCTAAGACACCCCAGTGAAAGCATTCAGAGGTGAGGGAAGAAGAAAAATCAAATCTTACAAAATGTCTGAAAAAATTTTAAATGATTCTCTTGTGCTATTACACTTTCTACGGCTTTTCTGTGCAAGTATCTGGTGAAATGAGAATGAATCAATCATGTGTCAGCCATTTATCAAAAGAACCTCGGGGAGACCATGAGCTCTGTTGTCTCAGCTGTTATCTGGAAAGGAAGAGGCTCCAGGAGAGCTGCACAGTCAGAGCTCACAATAAGCCCAAGAAGAAAGAAAAAAATCAGCTGAAGGAGCTGCTCTGTCTGACACACACTATTTCTTTTCCAGCAAGGAAACACCGCTAACTAGGAAATCAAATCCAAATTTAGGATTTAATTAATCTGTCATTTGAAAAGCACAATTGAGATAATCAGTGTCCACTCTAAGTCACCCTAAGTAACAGCACACTTATGTGTATAAATTACCCAGGTGAATTGCTATTCCAACCATAAAATGGGCAGAACCACACAGTTCAGGGATCATCTAATTCGTCATTTTACAGATGCAGGCATCTACGATAAGAGTCATCAAGTGACTTCTCCATGGCTACTCTGTGGAGAGTGGGTATCACTGTTAAAATGTGAGGAGGCTCCCCACCACAGTTTGGTACAGGGCTCTTTCCATCAGTAAAACCAGGCACGCGTCTATTCAAGGTTCTTATTTCAAATATGTATTTAACAAACAGATCTGTATTATTCTGCCTAGGCTACTATAACAAAGTAATAGGGGTTGGGTTGTTGAACCACAGACGTTTCTTTGTCACAGTCTGGAGACTCGAAGTCCAAACTCCAGGCGCTGGTGGGTTTGGTTCCTGATCAGGGCGCCCTTCCTGGCTTGCAGACGGCCGCCACCTTGCTGTGTTCTTACAAGGCAGAGGGCGGGCTCTAGTCTCTCCCTCTTCTTATAACAGCACTGATCCCTTCATGAAAGACCCACTTCCACGACCTCATCTAGTCCTAATTACCTCCCAAAGGCTCTGCCTCCAAACATCATTGCACTGGGGGTTAGGGTTTCAACACAGAACTGGGGGAGAGGATGCAGCTCAGTCCATAGTGACGTATATGTGTGTGTTGCTGTTGCTTGCCTCTTCCCACCAGGAAGCAAGCTCCCTGAAGGCAGGACTCATTCTCTTCCTTTGACATTAGTATTCCCAACATAAAACAGTGTCACATATTAAGACACAAATGGCAACCCACTCCAGTACTCTTGCCTAGAAAATCCCATGGACGGAGGAGCCTGGTGCAGGCTACTGTCCATGCGGTCGGCAAAGAGTCGGACACGACTGACCGACTTCACTTTCACTTGTATTCAATAAACACTTGTTTATTTGCAACGGATTTATTGAGCGCTTACTCCATGTCAAGCACAGACAGTTTTGAGTATATTGCATCAACACACAGAATCCTTATATAACCTTATAAAATGGATCCTATACTCCCTCAATTGATATGTGAGGGAACAGGTACCGGGAGGATAAGTAGTTACCCTGGTTTCACAAGCTTGGAAACAAGGCAGTCTGGCTCCTTAGCCCATTTTCTCATCCTTTACATTGTGAACAGAGTATAATTTCCCCCAAAGCTACTGGGATGACTGTGGAGTTGAAAATGTGCATGGATTTTAAGTACAATATTGACTAAGGTGTTAACATTTTATCATAATATTCTATAGTTTCTAGAAGTGCTACTGATAATAACACCTCAAATTCTCTAATACAAGCAATATTGTTCTGGTGCGGACAGTATTTCCACTGCAGCGTTGGCATCCAGTCTAATATTATAGATGTGTTAGCGACTGATCTTGTGCTTTAGGTAGTCAGGGACAGGGGTTCCCTTCTACTCAATTATCCATTCTCAGGGAATTGCCACTGCTGCAAAAAGTGATAATGAGGTTGTTTATGGAAAATGAACTGGGGGGTGGGATTGGGGTTCAGGAGAGAAGACCTTCAGAGTCCTAGGGCCATGAGAGCAACAGGAGAGCGTGACACAGCTTAGCTGTAAGATAATGTCTTCTTGCTGAGAAGGCTGGACATTCTAGGCAAATAACCTAAGTTCCATGTTTATTACAGGCTTGGCATTTTCATATTTTGTGCTAAGTCATTCCTATTCAACCTCAAGATGTGGATATAAAAAAGGAACCAATGCCTCAAAGCTAATAAGAGGAGGATCTAGGATTTGAAAGCAGGCCTGTGTGACTTCAGAGATTTGCTGTGTCTACTGCTCTATTCTGTCTTCTTTCCAGGAAGAGTTTCATCCTCTAAAACAGCGAGATGGCCACCCCCCACATCCAGTCACTCCTTAAGGTAAGTATTTGCAGTCCTTGGGAACCGAAAGTGTTGTGCCGAAGCAGGAAGCATATTGTACCATCATTACACCAGCATCTAAATGAAAAGTAAAATTCCCCAATGAACCAGAGTCATATTTCTAACCAACCTCCAATTCTTTTCTGTGGCAGCTGCAGAGTCTCTTCTTTTCCCTGCCTGCATCTGTCTGTTTCTCTCCTTGAATAGTTATTTGAGATTTATTTTCACTTGAAATATATTAGTGATCAAAGTATACTTTCCCTTTTTTCTCTTTTTAAAACAGCTTTGAGATAACTTTACATATCATAAAGTTCACCCATTCAATTCACTAGATTTTAGTGTATTTCTAGAGCTATGTAACTGTCACCAGAGTCTAACTTTAGAACATTTTCATCACCCCCAAAAGAAACCTTGTCTTCTTTAGAAGCCACTCCACAATCACCACCTCCCCAGCCTTAGACAACCACTAATCTATTTTCTGTCTCTTGATTTGCCTATTCTGTACATTTCCTATAAATGGTATCATACATTTCCTATAAATGGTATCATACATTCATGACTGTCTTCTTTCACTTACTTAGTATGATGTTTTGAAGGTTCATCTGTGTTACAGCACATAGCAGTACTGCATTTCATTACATGCAAGATTTCTTTTTAAAAAACAAATAAACCCTTTTTCATGCATAAATTTGTTCTGAATTTATATTGACCTCTTCAGGGAGCCCAACCCTGGAGAACCAACAAGGGCACCATCAGGACAGGAATCCTATTCAAGGAGAGACAGATTCCAGGTTCATTTCCAGGCCATGGTCCACAGAAATCTCGAAATTCCTTGGAAGGACAAGGATGGCAACAAAGGATGGCATTTGGGTCTTTAGTATCCCAGGCTGATGACACTGGCTTCTCATTCTGCTTGCTTTTGTTCTGCTGAGTTTAGATTTTTTATTTGTTTATTTTTTAAATTAAAATGTGCTAAACATAGTTTATTTTTAAAGTAATTTAAAATACAGTGTAAACATACATTAAAGAAATTGTGGCAATTCAGATAAGAGTTTAGATTTTGGATGGAAGGTTTTTACTAAAAGCTGCTTCTCTCCTTTGAAAACCATCAGAAGCTCCAGAAGCTTCTTGCTATGAAAAAACTTGATTCTGCTGCCACCTGCTGTCCTTAAAGCCAGAAACAACTATGGAAATGAGGTCTTTTTTTCATCTGAATTTGCTGAGCTTGCTATGTATTTAGGCCTTTTCTTTTTTTTTTGCAGAATTTTTATTTTTAAAAAAATTTATTTATTTTTAAATTCAGGGATAATTGCTTTACAGAATTTTGTTGTTTTCTGTCAAACCTCAACACGAATCAGCCATCAGTTCAGTTCAGTCGCTCAGTCGTGTCTGACTCTTTGCAATCCCATGAATCGCAGCACGTCAGGCCTCCCTGTCTATCACAAACTCCCGGAGTTTACTCAAACTCATGCCCATCGAGTCAGTGATGCCATACAGCCATCTCATCCTCTGTCATCCCCTTCTCCTCCTGCCCCCAATCCCTCCCAGCATCATGGTCTTTTTCAATAAGTCAACTCTTCGCATGAGGTGGCCAAAGTATTGGAGTTTCAGCTTTAGCATCAGTCCTTCCAATGAACACCCAGGACTTATCTCTTTCAGGATGGACCGGTTGGATCTCCTTGCAGTCCAAGGGACTCTCAAGAGTCTTCTCCAACACCACAGTTCAAAAGCATAAAATTTTCGGTGCTCAGCTTTCTTCACAGTCCAACTCTCACATCCATACATGACCACTGGAAAAACCATAGCCTCGACTAGATGGACCTTTGTTGGCAATGTAATGTCTCTGCTTTTTAATATGCTGTCTAGGTTGGTCATAACTTTCCTTCCAAGGAGTAAGCGTCTTTTAATTTCATGGCTGCAGTCACCATCTGCAGTGATTTTGGAGCCCCCAAAAATAAAGTCTGACACTGCTTCCACTGTTTCCCCATCTATTTCCCATGAGGTGATGGGACCAGATGCCATGATCTTAGTTTTCTGAATGTTGAGCTTTAAACCAACTTTTTCACTCTCCTCTTCCACTTTCATCAAGAGGCTTTTTAGTTCCTCTTCACTTTCTGCCATAAGAATCAGCCATAGGTATACATATATCCCCTCCCTTTGAGCCTCCCTCCCATCCCCCACCCCATCCCACCCCTGTAGATTGATACAGCGCCCCTGTTTGAGTTTCCTGAGCCATACAGCAAATTCCCATTGGCTATCTATTTCACACATGGTAATATAAGTTTCCATGTTACTCTCTCCATACCTCTCACCCTCTCCCACCTCCCCTCCCCATGTTCATAAGCCTAGTCTCTATGTCTGTTTCTCCATTGCTGCCCTGTAAATAAATTCATTGGTACCATCTTTCTGGATTCCATCTATATGTGTTAGTATACGATAATTATCTTTCTTTTTCTGACTTACTTCACTCTATATAATAGGCTCTAGGTTCATCCATCTCATTAGAACTGACTTAAATGCATTCTTATTAAGGCTGAGTAATATTCCATTGACTATATGTACCACAACTTCTTTATCCATTCATCTGTTGACAGACATCTAAGTTGCTTCCATATTCTAGCTATTGTAAATAGTGCTACAATGACCAATGGGATACGTGTGTCTTTTTCAATTTTGGCTTCCTCAGGGTAAGGAGATTACTGAGTTGTATGGTGGTTTTATTCCTAGTTTTATATGAAATCTCCAGACATCTCACATCTTCCAGAGTGACTGTATCAATTTACATTTCCACCAACAGTGCAAGAGAGTTCCCTTTTCTCCACACCCTCTCCAGCATTGAATGTTTGTAGACTTTTTCACGATGGCCATTCTGACTGGTGTGAGGTGATATCTCATTGTAGTTTTGATTTGCATTTCTCTAGTAATGAGTGCAGAGAAGGCAATGGCACCCCACTCCAGTACTCTTGCCTGGAAAATCCCATGGACAGAGGAGCCTGATAGGCTGCAGCCCGTGGGATCACAAAGAGTCGGACACGACTGAGCGACTTCACTTTCACTTTTCACTTTCATGCATTGGAGAAGGAAATGGCAACCCACTCCAGTGTTGTTGCCTGGAGAATCCCAGGGATGGCAGAGCCTAGTGGGCTGCCGTCTATGGGTTCGCACAGAGTCAGACACGACTGAAGTGACTTAGCAGCAGCAGCAGTAATGAGTGATTTTGAGCATCTTTTCATGTGTTTGTTAGCCCTCTGTATGTCTTCCTTGGAGAAATGTTTGTTTAGGTCTTTTCCCCACTTTTTGATTGGGTTGTTTGCTTTTCTGGTATTGAGTTGTATGAGTTGCTTGCATATTTTGAAATTAATCCTCTGTCATTTGTTTCCTTTGCTATTATTTTCTCCCATTCTGAGGGTTGTCTTTTCACCTTGTTTATAGTTTCCTTTGCTGTGAAAAAGCTTTTAAGTTTAATCAGGCCCCACTTGTTTATTTTTGTTTTTATTTCTATTACTCTAGTAAGTGGGTCATAGAGGATCTTGCTTTGATTCATGTCATTGAGTGTTCTAAGTTTTCTTCTAAGAGATTTATAGTTTCTGGTCTTACATTTAAATCTTAAATTCATTTTGAGTTTATCTTTGTGTATGGTGTTAGAAAGTGTTCTAATTTCATTCTTTTACATGTAGCTGTTGAGTTTTCCCAGCACCATTTATTGAAGAGGCTATCATTGCCCCATTGTATATTCTTGCCTCCTTTGTTGAAAATAAGGTACCCATCTCTGCATGGGTTTATTGCTGGGCTCTCTATCTCGTTCCATTGGTCTATATTTCTGTGCCAGCACCATATTGTGTTGATGACTGTAGCTTTGTAGTATAATCTGAAGTCAGGAAGGTTGATTCCTCCAGCTCCATTCTTATTTCTCAAGACTGTTTTGGCTATTAGGAATCTTTTGTGTTCTCATACGAATTGTGAATTTTTTTGTTCTAGTTCTGTGAAAAATGCCTTTGGTAGTTTGATTTCATTGAATTTCATTGAATCTGTAGATTGCATTTGGTAGTAGAGTCATTTTCACAATATTGATTCTTCCCACCCAGGAACATGGAATATCTCTCCATCTATTTATGTTGTCTTTGATTTCTTTCATCAGTGTTTTATAATTTTCTGTATGCAATTCTCTTAGGTAGGTTTATTCCTAGATATTTAATTCTTTGTGTTGCAATGGTGAATGGAATTGATTCCTTTATTTCTCTTTCTGATTTTTCATTGTTAGTATATAGGAATGCAAGTGATTTCTGTGTATTGATTTTGTATCCTGCAACTTTGCTAAATTCACTGATTAGTTCTAGTAATTTTCTGATAGTATCTTTAGGGTTTTCTATGTACAGTATCATGTCATCTGCAAAGAGTGAGAGCTTTACTTCTTTTCTGATCTGGATTCCTTTTGTTTCTTTTTCTTTTCTGATTACCATAGCTAGGACTTCCAAAAATATGTTGAATAATAGTGGTGAGAGTGGACACCTTGTCTTGTTCCGATCTTGGGGGGAATGCTTTCAGTTTTTCACCATTGAGAATAGTGTTTGCTGTGGGCTTATCATATACAGGCTTTAGTATGTTGAGGTAGGTTCCTTCTATGCCCATTTTTTGAAGAGTTTTTTTTTTTTTATCATAAATGGGTGCTGAATTTTGTCAAAGGCTTTTTCAGCATCTATTGAGATTATCATATGGTTTTTATCTTTCAATTTGTTGATATGGTGTATCACATTGATTGATTTGCATATATTGAAGAATCCTTGCATCCTAGGAATAAAGTCAACTTGATCTTGGTGTGTGAGCTTTTTAATGTGTTGTTGAATTCTGTTTGCTAGAATTTTCTTGAGGATTTTTGCATCTATGTTCATCAGTGATATTGACCTGTAATTTTCTTTTTTGTGTGTTGTCTTGGTCTGGTTTTGACATCAGAGTGATGGTGGCCTTGTAGAATCAGTTTGGAAGTGCTCCTTTCTCTGTAATTTTTTGAAAGAGTTTTAGGAGGATAGGCATCAGCTGTTCTCTAAATGTTTGATAGAATTCTCCTGTGATGCTATCTGGTCCTGGGCTTTTGTTTTTTGGGAGATTTTTGAGTTTTAATTTCAGTGGTTGTAATTGGGTTGTTCTTAATTTCTATTTATTCCTGGTTCAGTCTTGGAAGATTGAACTTTTCTAAGAATCTGTCCATTTCTTCCAGGTTATCCATTTTATTGTCATATAGTTGCTCATAATAGTATATTGTAATCCTTTGTATTTCTGCATTGTGTATTGTAACCTCTCCTTTTTCATTTCTGATTTTGTTGATTTGATTCATCTCTCTTTTTTTCTTGGTGAGTCTGGCTAAAGGTTTGTCTATTTTGTTTATTTTATCAAAGAACCAGCTTTTAGTTTATTAATCTTTACTACTGTTTCTTTCATTTCTTTAGTGTTTATTTCTGCTCCGATCTTTATGATTTCTTTCCTTCTGCTAATTTTGAGGGTTTTGTTCTTCTTTTTCCTGTTGTTTTAGGTGTAAAGTCAGGTTATCTATTCGATGTTTTTCCTGTTTCTTGAGGAAGGATTGTATTGCTATAAACTTCCCTCTTAGAACTGCTTTTGCTGCATCCCCTAGGTTTTGAATTGTATTTTCATTGTCATTTGTTTCTAGGAGTTTTGTGATTTCCCTTTTGATTTCTTCAGTTACCTGTTCATTATTTAGAAAAGTAATGTTTAATCTCCATGCTTTTGTGTTTTCTATGTTTTTTTCCCCTTATAATTGATACCTAGTCTCTTAGTGTTATGGTCAGAAAAGATGCTTGATATGACTTCAATTTTCTTACATTTACTGAGATTTGATTTGTGACCCAAGATGTGGTCTATCCTGGAGAATGTTCCATGTGTACTTGAGAAGGTGTATTCATCTGCAATTTGGGTGGAATGTCCTGAAGATATCAATGAGATCCATCTGATCTAATGTGCCATTTAAGGCTTGTGTTTCCTTATTAATTTTCTGTTTTGATGATCTGATGTCCATTGGTATAAGTGGGGTTTAAAGTCTCCTACTTTTATTGTGTTACTGTCAATTTCTCCTGTTACGTTATGTCTGTTAGTATTTCTTTTATGTACTGAGGTGCTCCTATGTTGCATGCATGGATATTTACAATTGTTATGACTTCCTCTTGGATTGATTCCTTGATCATTACATAGTGTCCTTCCTTAGCTCTTGTAATATTCTTTATGTTAAGGTCTATTTTGTCTGATATGAGGACTGCTACTCCAGCTTTCTTTTCATTTTCATTTGCATGAGATATGTTTTTCCATCCTCTCACTTTCAGTCCATATGTGTTTTAGGGTCTGAAATGGGTTTCTTGTAGACAGCATCTATAAGGGTCCTGTTTTTGTATCCATTCAGCCAGCCTGTGTCTTTTAGTTGGAGCATTTAATCCCAGTTTTTCTTAATTGTTTGGGGTTTGTTTTTGTAGATTTTTTTCTTGTCTTGTATTTCTTGACTATGTCAGTCCCTTTAACATTTGTTGTAAAACTTGTTCGGTGGTAGTAAATTCTCTTAACTAAAATTCGCTTGTCTGTAAAACTTTTGATTTCTCCATCAGTTTTGAATGAGATTCTTGCTGGGTAATCTTGGTTGAAGATTTTTCCCTTTTAGTACTTCAAATATATCCTGCCACTCCCTTCTGGCCTACAGAATTTCTGCTGAAAGATCAGCTGTTAAACATATGGGGTTTCCCTTGTATGTTACTTGTTGCTTTTCCCTTGCTGCTTTTATGAGTCTTTCTTTGTGTTTAATCCTTGTTAGTTTGATTAGTGTGTGTCTTGGCATGTTTTTCCTTGGGTTTATCCTATATAGGATTTTTGGCACTTCTTGAACTTTATTGACTATTTCCTTTTCCATATTGGGGATATTTTCAACTATAATCTCTTCAAAAATTTTCTCATAGCCTTTATTTTTTTCTACTTTTCTGGGACGCCTATAATTTGAGTGCATTTAATATTTCCCAGAGGTCTCTGAGACTATCCTTAGTTCTTTTCATTCTTTTTACTGTATTCTCTTTAGCAGTTATTTCCACCATTCTATCTTCCAGCTCACTGATCCATTCTTCTGCTTCAGATATTCTGCTATTTAGCCTCTTCTTTATGTCTCAGTTTTTATGCTCTCTACCTAAAAGTTCTGATCTCTTGCAAATGCATCATAAGAGTGATCCACTGAAGTTTTGTCAATAGAAAAGTACCACATAAACTTTTTGCCATTTAAATCAGACCTCAGGCATGGCAGCAGTGACAGTGGCCATGGATCCTCCCCAAATAGCTTGTCAACATAACATGAGTACATGTGAGAGACTTTCAGTCAGTCTCAGAAATGACAGGGGAGATGAGACAGTTTAAGACTGCAGTTGTGTGGCTAGAGGCCAGGTGGTCAACACGATCTAGCACTGATGTTAATGTGACCTCATTGGTGCCCCTGGGCGTGGGAGGCCTGCAAAATTTGGCTTACATGCACATGGGGACACTGAAGCCCAGAGAGTTCAGGAAAGTTGCCCAAAGGCATCAGCAAATAAGTGGTAAATAAGCCAATGTCCTACACCTTTGCAAACTTTCAAATTTGGCTTCTGAATGGGATCCTGTTAAGTAAAACCTGAAGTGACTTCTTGAACTGATTTATGAAGCATGACCTGGAAAAGAGATAGCTTTGACAGATTCTTTGTTTGAGATCAGCTTCACACAGCAGGGCAGGCAAAGTCCCAGGAGGCTCATTAAAGGAAAGTACCCAGACCAGGATTTTAACAGCTGTTCTGTAAAAGAGGCCTGTCCTGCACACTAACCATGCAGACTAGGTCCTATCTCTGCAGGACCCAGAGGCATGCCATCTACCTGGACTTTCCTCTTGGCTTCATTTGGGCCCAGATGTGATAAAGACCCAAATATTGCCTGCCCCAGGCTTGTCTCAGAAATCTCATACATTGTTTGTTCAATCTGTCAACAAATAATTACTCAGTTCCAGTTCTGAGTCCCAGACAGTCCTAGACTTGAGGTGGATAAACAGAGAAAACCCACTGGCTCTGCCTCCAGAAGCTCTCAGTCCAATAAGGGAGGCAGATGGGCAGATGGGTAATCACAGCATGATCTGATAAGTGCCATGAATAGGGAATCTTGGGATTAGGGGACCCAGGGGAAGGGCAGGTAACACAAATTGGGGAGAGGTTTTTATGGACATTTTCCTGAAAAAGGTGACAAGCTCTAACTTGAAGGACAGAGAAGACATCACCCCAAGGAGGAGCATCAGCATGTTTCAGCTGAGTCTCAGCTCAACAGGATCGGGCAGTCCACAGTCTCTGTGCGTGGATTGGAGCTGCAGAGGATGAGATTTGAAAGGCATGCAGGACCTTTTATGCCATCTTCAGGCCTGGTTCCTCCCAAGAACAGAGCCTAGAGAAGGACTGGGGTTCAAATAGTCCACCTTGTGATGAAATTCCCAAGGAACTGGAGTGAGAAACCTAGAAGGTGAAAGAAGGAAGGAGGAAAAACTAATCTGAAGGCATGCATGGAGCTGATTGCCCCTGAAAGCCTTGATCCCACAAAAGATCAGAGTTGTCTGCCTGAGAAATGAAAGAGAGGACGTTTATGCACCAGTTCCTGGCCCTCATTGGACAAGAGTTGCTGTCTCAGGGGGTAATAATTCTTTCATGCTTCCCCCCTCACCTGCACAGTGTAGTTGGGCAGGTTCCCACAGAGGTCCACACAACATTTGTGGAGAAGGCCTGGGACAGAAGAAAGGGAGAGATAGCTGAGGAGGGCTGGGATCAGGTCATATTTGCACACAACTAGTCGTTGCAGCAATGGCTGGAGTAAAACAGAGGGTCAAGAGGATGTGAGAAGTGTGTGAAGGGAGTTAGCACCATGCTTGGGAACTTGGAGTTTTTCCTGAACGTACTTAGAATTCCACTTAGAATTGTTTTTTTCCAAGTTTACCCTGGCAGCAGTATGGAGAACAGTTTAGAAAGGATTTAGATGAGAACTGAGGTCTGTAGATGAACTTCACAGGCTTGTAATAGCGCATGTAAATGGTATGTGTATCGCATCCATGTGATTGCTTTAGCCGAGAGTGTTCAGAGTTTTCACTGAATGCTCAAAGGAGTCCGAGGCCTGAGTGGAGGAGGGCGACCACTAAAGCATGACTGGCATCTCTCCTGGCCTGGGAGTCCAGTCGAGTGCAAAATTTCAGAGGAACAATTATCTGATGCCTTCCAATCTCCCCATCTACGTTACTAGAAGGGAAAGAAGGACAGATATCCCTTGCATGTCTTGGAGTTGTTGACAGGCTCTGAATGCAGCAAACTTAGGGTGTAATGGGGACACAAGGGACCATGTCCCACCACATGGCAGGTGGCCCCACACTGGGCACATGACCTAGTAAGTGAAGCTAGTGATTCTCTCTCAGCCTTTAGGCACCATTCACCTTGCAGGCACTGGCTGCCCTGGGTTGGGGACGTTTTGAGGAGAGGTGGTAGATAAGGTAGGCTCCTACATCACTCCAAACAGGGGTCTATTCAAACGCAGGAGACTTCACTTCTGGCTTGTACAGGCTGCTAAGGGATTAGGTCCCAAGTTTAGTATTTAATCTATTCCCTCATCTCCATTTTATAGGTTGGTTAAAAGCAAAAGCTGCTGTCGTTTTTTGAACTAAAATGTCACTGGTTACAACCGGAACACCATATGCATTAAGTAAAGATAAGGTTCTGACTGTTTTGTTTCTAAATGAGATAAAAGGTTTCAGGCTGCTATTTGTAAGTGCTTTTCAGCAAACTGTGTGTATAGAGTCTTCATTCCCAGTAAATGAAAAGCCAAACAGTATAGGCTGTTATAGGGTCCACCTGAGCCTGTTTGCCCTTGACCCTGCATCACAGACATCTAGGGTCCCAGTCCACACTGCGCGTGTTCTAGAGCAGTATGGATTTCTTGCTTTGAGAGTCCTCTGATTTTTTGGTTTGGGTCAGTTTTATGTTTTGTTTCAGAAGACTGGAAAGCAGTCACTCGGATATAGTCATTGATCAGTTCAAGCATGTGA
The DNA here is from genome assembly GCF_023699985.2 of Odocoileus virginianus. Lineage (NCBI taxonomy): Eukaryota > Metazoa > Chordata > Mammalia > Artiodactyla > Cervidae > Odocoileus > Odocoileus virginianus. Next base: position 70,236,099 of record NC_069684.1, read on the forward strand.
TATGATTTCAACAGTAAGCAGGCTCAGACGAGGTAACGGGTGGCTGACCACCTGAATCAGCAGCAGGGCAAGCCTGTGTAGCTATTTTAAGTCCAGTTGTGACTGTGTCAGAAGCTGACTCAAGAAGCCACAGGAAGGTGAGATTCAAGTACTTCCCAGAGAAGAGCAAAGCCATGTTTCCTAAACTAGGGTCTCGTGATGCCTGACATCATGTTGTCACAAGGGCTTCCATCCTTAAAGTGGGATTGGCATCTACTTCACTTTTTAAAATTCTGTGAAAGTAGCTCAACATCAGAAAACAAGCAACTCAGGACCTCCCTAGTGGTTCAGTGGTTAAGAATCTGCCTACCAAATGCAGGGAACATGGGTTCACCCCTTGGTCCAGGAAGATTTCACATGCCCTGGGACAACTAAGTCCATGCACCACAACTAGTGAAGTCCATGCTCTAGAGCCCACGTTCTGTAACAAGAGAAGCCACCTCCATGAGAGGCCCACACACTGCAACAAAAAATAACCCCTGCTCACTGCAAGTAGAGAATGCCCATGCACGGCAACAAAGGCCAAATGCAGCCAAAAATAAATAAGCAAATTAAAAAAACTTTTAAACATACAATTAAAAAATTGAGACCTAAATAAGCATTTCTCCAAAGAAGACATATAGATGGCAAACAGGCACATGAAAATCTGCTTAACATCACCAATTATTAGAGAAATGCAAATCAAAACTACAATAAGGTATCACTTCATACTGGTTAAGATGGCCATCATCAAAAAGTCTATTAATGACAAATGTCAGGGTATAGAGAAAAGGGAACCCCCATACACTGTTGGTGGGAATTTAAATTGCTGTGTATACTATCCTCCATAGCAGAGAATAATATGAAAGTTCCTTAACAAAATAAAAACAGAGTTACCATATAATCCAGCAATCTGACTCCTCAGCATATATCCAGAAAAGACGAAAATTCTAATGTGAAAAGATACATGAATCCCAATGGTCATAGAAGTACTCTTTACAACAGCTAAGAAATGGAAACAACCTAAATGTCCATCAACATATGAAAAGATAAAGAACATGTGACACATATGTATAATAGAATATTACCCAGCCACAAAAAAGAATGAACTAACGCCATTTGCAGCAATATAAATGGACCTAGAGACTATCAGTAAGTCAAAGAAAGGCAAGATATGATAAAACTTATATGTGGAATCTAAAAAATGATGCATATGAACTTATTTACAAATATAGCACAAGGAACTATATTAAATATAATACCTATAATGTTTTGTACATCTCAGGGTTTTGAATTAAATGATTATGCATAAAAAATACCTATAATGGAAAAGAATCTGAAAAATAGTATATATGTATGTATATATATGATTGAATCACTTTTTTGAAATCACTTTTTTGTACACAATATTGTAAATCAACTGTACTTCAATGAAAAGTTTTTCCTTTTGAAAAGGAATTCTATTAAAGTAAATCCATTTCTCAGAAGCAAAATGAAAGGATAACACATCAAGCCTTGAAGTTCAATGTCTACTTTAGAGAAGTTCAATGTCCACTTTAGAATGCAAACCCCAGATCAACACACAGATATGTCTTTTAAAGACTTACTTGTTAACTTATCTTTCCTTTTCATTCAATTAATTTAAAGTAAATCAAGAAGCCTGCATTGTTTGTTAATGGGGAAAAGCAGGAAATTGTGTTATAGAAAAGATTATAGTGAAATGAATATTATAATGCAATCCTTGATCACATGCTGATTTACACAAAATATTTGTATTTAAAAATCATGTCATTACTACCTAACTTTGTGTAGTAGCACTTTTCATTCCTTTTAGCCATCTAGATGCTTTGAACACTCACTACATTTGGGAGCTCTTCCTTCGAGTGAGACTGCTTTTGAAAATGGCCACATTTCCCCAGCTTCCCTTGAAGTCAGAGGGCAAGGCTATGGCCCAGGCTCCTCCCATCAGAGTCCTTACACATGATTTCAGTGTGGATGACCCTGTCGGAAAGATGAGGCCGTGGTAGAATTCATTCAGATGGTGGCAGAGAGACATCCAGCTTCTAGACCAAGTAGAGACAGGGGCTTGGCACAGTGTTCCCACCCAGCTTTCAGCCTGTCCAGTGACAGGGACAGTGGCAGCTGAATTGGTTCTGGCTACCCAGATTCTAAACTTGGTTTTCTGCTTGTCTCTTCTTGAGATTATGCAAATGTCCTAGTAATATCCTTTAAATAATGATCTTTAAAGATTCTAATTTATGTACTTCCAAAATAAATTTTAAAAGCAGAGACATTACTCTGCCGACCAAGGTCCATCTAGTCAAAGCTATGGTTTTTCCAGTAGTCGTGTATGGATGTGAGAGTTGGACTGTAAAGAAGGCTGAGCACCGAGGAAATGATGCTTTCAAATTGTGGTGTTGGAGAAGACTCTTGAGAGTCCCTTGGACTGCAAGGACTGCAAGGAAATCAAACCAGTCAATCCTAAAAGAAATCAATCCTGAATATTCACTGGAAAAACTGATGCTGAAGCTGAAACTCCAATACTTTGGCCACCTGATGAGACGAACTGACTCATTTGAAAGGCCCCTGATGCTGGGAAAGATTAAAGGCAGGAGGAAAGGGAATGACAGAGGATGACATGATTGGATGTCATCACTGACTCAATGGACATGAGTTTGAGCAAGCTCTGGGGGATGGTAAAATACAGGGAAGCCTGGCATGCTGCAGTCCATGGAGTCAAAAGAGTTGGACACAACTGAACAACAGCAACAAAATTAATTTAATGAAGTTGGTTTTCTAAAGTGTTCTGGTCATTACATACTAATTGCATTTTAGGAACATTTGGTTCTACGAAAGTAAATGTTCCACACAAGGTAATCTACCTTGTGGGAATAAATAGCAAAAGGAAAAGAAGGGACTGAGCTACTAGTAAGTGTGATGCTTACAAAAGACATAGTAATTATGATTTAAGTGCGTTATTTACAGTTGGGTTCACAATATATCTCCATTAAGTTAATATAAATCTAGTAAGTACATAACACAAATGACTACCTGGAATAGTGGTTAATGAGGAACAGCAGGAGATTACACCCCAGTAAAAACTAAATATAAGTTTATGATATCAGTAATCTTTTGGCCAAAATTAATGAAATGTTTCTTCTACAAGTTTGAATGAATGTTTAAGGAAATATGGAAGTACCTCTACTTACTTTCAATATATTTTCCTAACGAAGGTCTAATGTTGATCTGTTGGAAATGAACATGGGATTTCTCATCTTCTCTTTGAAATAATGCAAAGTTCTCAACTGATATGTGGATAAATTGCAAGTGAAATTTAGTAGCACACTATTATTCTCCAACATAAATTTTATAAACCTTGATATCTTAATGCTAAACTGCATAAGAAGACAGAAGAAGGAAAGGAAGAAAGAGGAATGGATGGAGGAAAGAAGGGAGAGAGGGAAGGAGGGTGGGTGAATAAGGCACAGTCTTTGCCATGAGTTTGTTGCCTAGATGAAATGGCTTTGCTAAGCTCAATATTTTGATCCTTTCTGCTTTGATCTCACAGAACTCTTCTATAGTAATACTTTCTTCGGCAATAACCAGGAGATGCAAGATATAAGATCATCGAACAAAATTTGTTGTCACTCCCGGCACTTCAGTCCACAGTATACATGAATTTAGGACATCCCAACACACCTTATTTCTATAATATCAGTTCAGTTCAGTTCAGTCACTCGGTTGTGTCCAACTCTTTGCATGGACTGCAGCATGCCAGGCTTCCCTTTCCATCACCAACTCCTGGAGCCTACTCAAACTCATATCTATTGCATCAGTGATGCCATCCAACCATCTCATCCTCTGTTATCCCCTTCTCCTCCTGCTTTCAATTTTTCCCAGCATCAGGGTCTTTTCCAATGAGTCAGTTCTTTGAATCAGGTGGCCAAAGTATTGGAGTTTTGCCGGGAGCCAACACACGAGACCCTACCCATGACAAGGTCATGAGGGAGAAAACCTGACAGGCAAGGCGCTCACCTTAAAGATGATATCTGTCTTTCTGATGCTTGCTTCAATAGACTACTCCCTAATTTCTGTGACACAGGCAGAAGGCCTTCCCCGATCTCTTCCCAAATAAGAATCAATTTAGAACTTTAATCAATAAGTTTCCCAGGTGGTCATATTTTATGAGATTATCCAGGGTGAAAGAGGTGTTTTAATTTAAACTCCTTTGCTGGTAGTTTGTTTGCCAAATGTGTTTATGCCCTTGGTACTAATATGCATGATTGCTTATAATATCCTAATCATAAAATAGCATAAAGAACCTGATTATATAAAAGCCCTAATAGACATAGAGCCTTTTTGAGGGGTGAAGGAGTTCTATTAGAAAACATAAGAAAAATTATTCTAAAGGTGATTATTGGGTTGATGTTTGCTTGCTGTGTTTTTGCTTTTAATGTGCTAAGGTTGTGTTATAGAAACCATTGTTAATATAGTTATAGATGTAGAGAAATAAGAGCTTAGCCCTAGTGTGGTAACAATGAAATGGTTGTTAATTATTAGTCAAGAGTGCTAGGCAGGGGCTGCCTCACCAAAGTCACAGAGTCAGTTTGGGGTAAACGTCTTAGATAAACGAAACTGACAACTTCTGCAGAAGGATTAATTTTTATGTTAACAAGGTTATACTTCTACTCTGTACTGCTGCCCTATGAGACTGCTACCTTTCAGTTAAGGTCACCATAGAAACAGAAAATAGGTTTACAGTCACCTGACCTGCATAAAATGTTAATAAGCCCCAAGGCCAGAAGATCATGTACTAAGATTTACTATAGAATTAGAAAGCAAAAAACATCCTGCTTTTCCTAAAAAACAGAATGATATAATACTAATCCTGTGTAAGCATGAGTAAGCATCTTGTACCTTGAAAACATTCTGAGTAAGGGTATAAAAACTGTTGTCAAAAAATAAAACACAGACTTGGTCCTATCAAGGCTGGTCTCACGTGTCTTCTCTCTCACTCTCACCGATGCCGTTCATCCTGAGGGTACCCCCTGGATCCTGCCGAGGCTGGACCCCGGCAGAGTTTCAGCTTCAGCATCAGCCCTTCCAAAGAATATTCAGGACTGATTTCCTTTAAGATTGACTGGTTTGATCTCCTTACAGTCCAAGGGACTCTCAAGAGTCTTCTCCAACACCACAGTTCAAAAGCATCAATTCTTTGGCACTCAGCTTTCTTTATAGTCCAACACTCACATCCATACTTGACCACTGAACAAACCATAGTTTTGACTAGACAGACCTTTGTTGGCAAAGTAATATCTCTGCTTTTTTTTTTTTTAATATCTCTGCTTTTTAATATGCTGTCTAGGTTGGTCATAGCTTTTCTTCCAAGCAGCAAGTGTCTTTTAATTTCATGGCTGCAGTCACCATCTGCAGTGATTTTGGAGCCCAAAAAAATAGTCTGTCACTGCTTCCACTGTTTCCCCATCTATTCATCATGAAGTGATGGGACCAGATGCCATGATCTTAGTTTTTTGAATGTTGAGTTTTTTTTTTTTAATTCACCATGATTTTATTTTTATTTATTTATTTATTTGTTTATTTATTTTCCATTTATTTTTATTAGTTGGAGGCTAATTACTTTACATCATTACAGTAGTTTTTGTTATACATTGAAATGAATTAGCCATGGATTTACATGTATTCCCCATCCCAGTCCCTCCTCCCACCTCCCTCTCCACCCGATCCCTCTGGGTCTTCCCAGTACACCAGGCCCGAGCACTTGTCTCATGCACCCAACCTGGGCTGGTGATCTGTTTCACCCTAGATAATATACATGTTTCAATGCTGTTCTCTTGAAACATCCCACCCTCGCCTTCTCCCAGAGTCCACAAGTCTGTTCTATACATCTGAGTCTCTTTTTCTGTTTTGCATATAGGGTTATCATTACCATCTTTCTAAAGTCCATATATATGTGTTAGCGAGTATGAAAGAGGAAATTAATAGTAACACAATAATAGTAGGAGACTTTAATACCCCACTCACAACTATGGATAGATCAACTAAACAGAAAATGAACAAGGAAACACAAACTTTAACGGACACAATGGACCAGCTAGACCTAATTGACATCTATAGGACATTTCACCCCAAAACAATCAACTTCACCTTTTTCTCAAGTGCACACAGAACCTTCTCCAGAATAGATCACATCCTGGGCCATAAATCTAGTCTTGGTAAATTCAAAAAGATTGAAATCATTCCAGTCATCTTTTCTGACCACAGTGCAGTAAGATTAGATCTCAATTACAGGAAAAAAATTATTAAAAATTCAAACATATGGAGGCTAAACAACACGCTTCTGAATAACCAACAAATCATAGAAGAAATCAAAAAAGAAATCAAAATATGCATAGAAATGAATGTTGAGTTTTAAGCCAGGTTTTTCACTCTCCTCTTTCACTTTCATCAAGAGGCTCTTTAGTTCCTCTTCACTTTCTTTCATAAGGGTGGTGGAATCTGTGTATCTGAGGTTATTGATATTTCTCCCGGCAATCTTGATTCAAGCCTGTGCTTCATGCCTGGCATTTTGCATGATGTACTCTCCATGTAAGCTAAATAAGCAGGGTGACAACATACAGTCTTGACGTACTCTTTTCCCAATTTGGAACCAGTCTGTTGTTTCATGTCCAGTTCTAACTGTTGCTTCCTGACTTGCATATAGATTTCTCAGGAAGCAGGTAAGGTGGCCTGGTATTCCCATCTCTTTAAGAATTTTCCACAGACTGTTGTGATCTACACAGTCTATAATCACCCTTATCAGAAACATGGATAAGATAGAAAAAGAAACACAACCCAGTGTAGGTTCACATTATCTTGCCTAAAGAAGGCTTCCCTAACTACAAAATGTTTAATTGCCCATCACTACCCTGGAGGTTATTTCACTCCAGTACAATGCACTACAATTAAGTTCAGTAAGAGTGTTCACTATTCATTTTTCTATTCATTTTTAATAAAATGGAGGATAGGAATTCTGAAAGAGGAAGTAGAAAAGTGAGCCACTGTAACACCTTGATTTCAGACATGCCAGAAGGCAGATTCATTTTAAGAAAGAGTACTTTTAGAGTTTAGGAAATGAGAAGTTGATTCTCTTAAAAATGTAAGACATGGAACCAGTTCTTCAAGGTTGGAAACAGAAAATCCATGTATGGAATCTCAATCTCCAAGCATAGAACCTGACACTCCTATATGAAATATGGACTTTTAAGCATTGATTTAGGTCTTTTTTAGGCCTAATATTACCTTTCCAAGCATATAATCTGATTTAGGTCTAATTTTACCTTTCCAAGCATATAGTCTGATCCTCTTCATGATAATCCGCTGAACAAGTAAGGGACTTAGATCTCCCAGCATAGAACTTTGTTCTCTAAGCATGAAAACCTATAAAGCAGGTATAAAATATGTCCCGTCAAAGTCCTGCCCATCAGCCACCACCCACTTTGGACACAGAACATCCCGTCATGGATAAAAATGAGCTGGTACAGAGGGCCAAACTGGCTGAGCAGGCTGAGCGATATGATGATACGGCTGCCTGCATGAAGTCTGTAACTGAGCCAGGAGCCAAATTAGCCGATGAGGAGACGAGTCTTCTCTCGGGTGTTTGTAAAAATGTTGTAGGAGCCCATGGGTCATCTTGGAGGGTCCTCTCAAGTATTGAGCAAAAGATGGAAGGTGCTGAGAAAAAAACAGAAGATGACTCAAGAATACAGAGAGAAAATAGAGACCAAGCTAGGACATATCTGAGATGATGTACTGTCACTTTTGGAAAAGTTATTTTTTTAATTAATATATTTTAATTGGAGGATAATTACTTTACAGTGTTGTGATGGTTTTGCCATACATCAGTGTGAATCAGTCACAGGCATACATCTGTCCCCACCATCCTGAACTGCCCTCCCATCTCCCTCCCTACCCTATCCCTCTGGGTTGTCCCAGAGCACTGACTTTGTGCCCTGCCTCATGCACCCAACTTGCATGGGTTATCTATTTTACATGTGTTCCAATGCCTTTCTCTCAAATTATCCCACCCTCGCCTTCTCCCACGGCGTCCAGGTCTGTTCTTTACACCTGTGTCTCCTTCGCTGCCCTGCCTGTAGGATCAGCGGTACCATCTTTCTAAATTCCATATGTATATATATGCGTTGCTGCTGCTGCTAAGTCACTTCAGTCGTGTCCGACTCTGTGTGACCCCATAGACGGCAGCCCACCAGGCTCCTCCGTCCATGGGATTCTCCAGGCAGGAGCACTGGAGTGGGGTGTCATTTCCTTCCCCAATGCATGAAGGTGAAAAGTGAAAGTGAAGTCGCTCAGTCATGCCCGACTCTTAGCGACCCCATGGCCTGCAGCCTAGCAGGCTCCTCCCATGGGATTTTCCAGGCAGGAGTACTGGAGTGGGGTGCCAGTGCCTTCTCTGATATATATGTGTTAATATACAGTATTTGTCTTTCTTTTTCTGACTTCACTCTGTAATAGGCTCCAGGTTCATCCTCCTCATTAGAATTGACTCAAAAGTGTTTCTTTTTATAGCTGAGTAACCTTCCATTGTGTATATGTGCTACAACTTACTTATCCATTCATCTGTTGATGGACATCTAGGTTGCTTCCATGTCCTAGCTATTGTACTGCAGGGAACACTGGGGTTCATGTGTCTCTTTCAATTCTGATTTCCTTGGGGTGTACGCCTAGCAGTGTGATTGTTGGGTTGTATGGCAGTTCTATTCACAGTTTTTAAAGAAATCTCTACACTGTTCTTCACAGCAGCTGGACCAGTTTGCATTTCCACCAACAGTGTAAGAGGGTTCCCTTTTCTCCACACCTTCTCTAGCATTTATTACTTACAGATTTTTTTTTTGATGATGGCTATTCTGACCAATGTGGTATGATAACCACATTGTGGTTTTGATTTGCATTTCTCTAATGAGCTTACAAATAGCTGTGAAAAGAAGAGAAGTGAAAAGCAAAGGAGAAAAGGAAAGATATTCCCATTTGAATGCAGAGTTCCAAAGAATAGCCAGGAGAGATAAGAAAGCCTTCCTCAGCAATCAATGCAAAGAAATAGAGGAAAACAACAGAATGGGAAATCAAGAAAATTAGATCTAGATCTCTTCAAGAAAATTAAAGATACCAAGGGAATATTTCATGCAAAAATGGGATCAACAAAGGACAGAAATGGTATGGACCTAACAGAAGCAGAAGATATTAAGAAGAGGTGGCAAGAATACACAGAAGAACTGTACAAAAAAGATCTTCACCACCCAGATAATCACAATGGTGTGATCACTCACCTAGAGCCAGACATCCTGGAATGTGAAGTCAAGTGGGCCTTAGAAAGCATCATTATGAACAAAGCTAGTGGATGTGATGGAATTCCAGTTGAGCTATTTGAAACCCTGAATGATGATGCTGTGAAAGTGCTGCACTCAATATGCCAGCAAATTTGGAAAACTCAGCAGTGGCCACAGGACTGGAAAAGGTCAGTTTTCATTCCAATCCCTAAGAAAGGCAATCCCAAAGTACGCTCAAACTACCGCACAATTGCACTCATCTCACATGCTAGTAAAGTAATGCTCAAAATTCTCCAAGCCAGGCTTCAGCAATACGTGAACCGTGAACTTTCAGATGTTCAAACTGGTTTTAGAAAAGACAGAGGAACCAGAGATCAATTTGCCAACATCCGATGGATCATCGAAAAAGCAAGAGAGTTCCAGAAAAAACTTCTATTTCTGCTTTATTGACTACGCCAAAGCCTTCGACTGTGTGGATCACAATAAACTGGAAAATTCTGAAAGAGATGGGAATACCAGACCACCTGACCCACCTCTTGAGAAACCTATTTGCAGGTCAGGAAGCAACAGTTAGAAGTGGACATAGAAAAACAGACTGGTTCCAAATCGAAAAGGGAGTATGTCAAGGCTGTGTATTGTCACCCTGCTTATTTAACTTATATGCAGAGTACATCATGAGAAACACTGGGCTGGAAGAAGCACAAACTGGAATCAAGTTTGCCTGGAGAAATAGCAATAACCTCAGATATGCAGATGACACCACCCTTATGGCAGAAAGTGAAGAAGAACTAAAGAGCCTCTTGATGAAAGTGCAAGAGGAGAGTGAAAAAGTTGGCTTAAAGCTCAACATTCAGAAAACTAAGATCATGGCATCTGGTCCCATCACCTCATGGGAAATAGATGGGGAAACAGTGGAAGCAGTGTCAGACTTAATTTTTGGGGGGGCTCCAAAATCACTGCAGATGGTGATTGCAGCCATGACATTAAAAGACGCTTACTCTTTGGAAGGAAAGTTATGACCAACCTAGATAGCATATTAAATAGCAGACACATTACTTTGCCAACAAAGGTCTGTCTGGTCAAGGCTATGGTTTTTCCAGTGGTCATGTATGGATGTGAGAGTTGGACTGTGAAGAAAGCTGAACGCTGAAAAATTGATGCTTTTGAACTGCGGTGTTGGAGAAGACTCTGGAGAGTCCCTTGGACTGCAAGGAGATCCAACCAGTCCATCCTGAAAGAGATCAGTCCTGGGTGTTCATTGGAAGGACTGATGCTGAAGCTGAAACTCCAATACTTTGGCCACCTCATGCGAAAAGTTGATTCTTTGGAAAAGACCCTGATGCTGGGATGGATTAGGGGCAGAAGGAGAAGGGGATGACAGAGGATGAGATGGCTAGATGGCATTACCGACTCAATGGGCATGAGTTTGAGCAAATTCCAGGAGTTTGTGATGGACAGGGAGGCCTGGCGTGCTGCGATTCATGGGGTTGCAAAGAGTCAGAGACGACTGAGCGACTGAACTGAACTGAACTAAATGAGTGAGGTTGAGCATCTTTTCATGTATTTATTAGCGTCTGTATGTTCTCTTTGGATAAATGTCTGTTTAGGTCTTTTGCCCACTTTTTGATTGGGTTGTTGTTTTTCTGGTATTGAGTTGCATGAGCTGCTTGTACATTTTGGAGATTAATTCTTTGTCAGTTGTTTTGTCTGCTATTATTTTCTCCCATTGTAAGGACTGTTTTTTCACCTTGCTTATAGTTTCCTTCATTGTACAAAAACTCTTAAATTTAGTGAAGTTGCTCAGTCATGTTCGACTCTTTGCGATCCCATGGACTGTAGCCTACCAGGCTCCTCTGTCCTTGGGATTTTCCAGGCAAGAGTACTGGAGTGGGTTGCCATTTAATTAGGTCCCATTTGTTTATTTTTGTTTTTATTGGAAGAGTTCTTGATCCCCAATGCTGCATAAGCAGTGAGCAAAGTCTTCTGTTTGAAAATGAAAGAAGACTACTACCGTTCCTTGGTTGAGGTTGCTGCTAGTGATGACAAGAAAGGGATTGTGGATCTGTCACAGCAAGCATACTGAGAAGCTTTTGAAATCAGCAAAAAGAAAATGCAACCAACACGTCCTATCAGACTCGGTCTGGCCCTTAACTTTTTTGTTTTGTATAATGAGATTTTCAACTTCCCTGAGAAAGTCTGCTCTCTTGCAAAGACAGCATTTGGTGAAGCCATTGCTGAACTTGATGCAGTAAGTGAAGGGTCATACAAAGGTAGCATGCTAATAGTGCAGTCACTGGGAGACAACTTGACATGATAGACATAAGATACCCAAGCAGACAAAGCTGCAGCAGGAGAAGGAGGGGAAAAATAACTGGACTTCTAACTTTGTTTGTCTGATTCTGAAATTTACACAGTGGACCGCTTGTTATCTGTGCTGTCCCACAAATAGTTTTTTGTTTATGATTTATGACAGGTTTATGCTACTTCTATTTGAATTTCTACATTTCCCATGTGATTTTTATGTTTAATATTAAGGGACTAGAGCAAGTTAACTTTTAGGGAGTTATCTGTTTTCATCCGTGAGGTGGTCAATATGGGGATGTGGAATTTTTATACAAGTTTTAAATGACATAGTACTTCTGGTACATTGTGGCTTCACAAGGGCCAGTGTTAAAACTGCTTCCATGTCTAAGCAAAGAAAACTGCCTATATATTGGTTTGTGCTGGTGGAGAATTAAAGGGCTGATTGGTCCCAGTTACAGGTATAGTTGTGGGTACTTGTAGGTTTGGAGCACTCCCAGGCTATAGTAGAAGTGGATGCCCCACGGACGCTGCATGTTAAGCTGTGTGTTACGTGTGGGACACTCAGTTTCAGCGTGCATGCTGTTGACCACAGCTACAGAAGTGTTCCTTTGGTTGTGACCCAGTTTACTCTGGATAAAGGCAAAACGGTTCACGTTCCATTATTTGTCAAGTTACCTGCTATTTGCTTTCATTAGTTTTGCTACACTCATTTTATTTGTATTTAAATGTATTACCAACCTAAGAACAAATGTACAAGCAAAGATGCAGTAAAAATGAATTGCTTGATATCTGTTACTTCATGGATATCAAGTGCAGCAGTAAAACAAACAAAAAAAACCCATGTATTTGACTATCTTTTTAAGATTTTTTTTTTTGCTTCTGTGTTTTTTTTTTTTTTTTTGTGATACTTGCTTAACATGCATGTGCTATAAAAATAGTTAACAAGGAAATAACTTGAGATGATGGTCAGCTTTTTTAATGTCTTGTGAGATTTTCATGAATAATCCAAGAATAATTGTTAAGAACATGTGTATTAAGTTCATGTAAGTAGAATAAAAGTTTTATGAATGGAAAAAAAATATGTCCCTTCGAACATGGAACATGGCTTTCCAACTATGGGATTAAGCTCTCCAAACATGGAATATCTCCCCAAGTGTGAATCCTGCTTCTCCAGGCATAAAATCTGATGTATGTGGGATGCCCCAATATCCAAGCATGGAAGCTGGTGCTCCACGTGTGGAATATCACTTTCCAGAATGGACCCTGACTGCAAACATGGATCCTGGTACCCCACAAAGGACTCTCTATCCCTAAAATGTACAGAAGTGGAATAGCACACAATAGGTGGAATCTCAACCTTCCAGTACAGAATGTGGCTTCATAAGTGTGGAACCTGGCACTCCAGACATTAAGTCCAGTGTTTCAGTCACAGAAGCTGGCTGCCTAAGGAACCTGGTCACCCTGGCATGGAAGTTGGCACTCTAAATACAGAATCATAATATCCCAAAAATGGAACCTGATGCTGTAATCATGGAAATTGATTTTCTATGAAAGGAATCTCAATCTCTAAACATGGAATAGTCGCCAAAGTGTGGAGCATAACAGTCAGTGTATGAAATCTGGAATTGCAAGTATTAATTTATGTGTGGTGGTGGTGGTGGTTTAGCCACTAAGTCGTGTCTGACTCTTGTGATCCCGTGGACTGTAGCCCGCCAGGCTCCTCTGTCCATGGGATTCTCCAGGCAAGAACACTGGAGTAGGTTGCCATTTCCTTCTCCAGGGGATCTTCCTGACCCAGGAATTGAACCCAAGTCTCCTGCACTGCAGGCAGATTCTCTACCAACTGAGAGGTTAACTCTGCCTTTCCAGTCATATATTGTGTTGGTCCACAAGACCTAAGCCTACTGACATGGAACTTGGACTTCTAGGCATGAAAGCTAAACATCTAAGCACAAACAATTGCCCTCCTGGTATAGAATGTACCCTTCAAACATGGAACCTGGCCCTCAAATGTGGGTTCTGAATTCCATCCCTGAAGACTCTCTCCAGATGTGAGCCTGCCTCTCTAGTTGTAAAATCTGGCACTCTGGGGTTGGAACCTCTACTTTTATATATGGGTCCTGACCCTTTAGGCATGGAATTAGGCCTTACAGTCATTTCACGGAAGCCTATGTGAAAGTACTCTCTCCAAGCCTGGAACCTGGCCTTCTAGGTTAGAACCTGACCCTCGAGGCAAGTCATCTGGCCCGCTGAGCATGGAACTTAGTCACCCTGGCTTGGAATCTTCAATGCCAAGTATGGAACCCAGAATTTTAGGCAGGTTACAAAGATACAAGGTCCTACATTCATAATAACTGATCTGTAGAAGTAGAATCTGGTTCTCTAAATAAGTAAGTAGGCCTAAAATGTGTGTGGGGGGAACCCCACAAAACCCTGAATTTCGGACTCTGGAAATTTAAATCTCAAAGTAGTTATTTGACTCTCCATTCACAAAACTGGAACCTGGCATTCCATATGTGGAATCTCAACCTCCAAACATGGTATGGAACCTTGCATTCCATGTGTGAATTTCAATGTCCAAACATGGAATATGGTCATACAAGGCTGGAATTCCAGGTATGGAATCTGGTTTCAGTCATAAAATTTGTTTTTCCATGCATAAAAACTGCCCTACTAGGCCTACAATCTGGCACCCAAGATATAGAACCAAAGCTCCTATGTTCTATGTCAGGCCATGTGGACATGGAAGGAGGCCTTTCAAGCATGCCATAAATTACTAACGTGAAAGGTGAAAGTCACTCAGTCATGTCCAACTCTTTGTGACTCCATGAACTGACTATACAGTCCATGAAATTCTCCAGAATATTGGAGTGGGTAGCCTATCTCTTCTCCAGAGGATCTTCCTGACTTGGGATTCAAACTGGGGTCTCTTGCATTGCAGGTAGATTCTTTACCAACTGAACTATCATGGAAGCCCACCATAAATTACTAAACTGTGTGATATCATTCACTCCCAGCTTTTAACCTGGCCTTCTGTGGCATTCAGGTAGAACTTGAATGTCATCTAGCCTACCGGGTATTGAACCTGGTCATCTAGGCCTTGAATCAAGCCTGGAATCTCAACCTCTGAGCATGGAGCCTTCACTACTAGCACTGAATTTGGCACTTTATGTATACAGAACACATGATGATTAATTTTTTGTGTTACCTGTCTGGTGCAGAGTGCCCAGATCAAACATTACTTCTGGGTATGTCTCCGAGGTTATCTCCAGATGAATCCATGAATTTAGTTAAGCAGTTTGCCCTCCCTAATGTGAGTGGGCATCATCCAATCTGTTGAGGGCCTGAATATAATAAAAAGTGGAGGAAGGAGGCAGTCATCCCTTTCCCCTCAACTCACTACTTGAAATGAAAATTCTTATCTCTCCTCCTGTCCTCAGATTGGGATTTACACCTTTGGCTCCTTGGCTCTTGAACCTTCAGACTCAGACTGAATTATACCACTTAACTTTCTGGATCTCTAAATTACAGATGGTCAATCATGGGACTTCTTAACCTCCAAAATTGCATCAGCCAATTCCTCATAAAAAAATCTCCTCATATACATTTATTTTATATATAAGATTCTGTTTTCTGGTTCTGTTTCTCCAGACAGCCCTAATGCAGATTTTAAAATCAAGTGTCTTCTAAAAAAACAGAATTTTCAGGATGAGTTTTCTGAACTGGTTCTGGGATTTCTAGAATTGACTCTCTGATCTGATAAGATTTAAAGATGCTAAAGACACTAATAACTCTATTTCCTGTAGTAAACAGAGTACTGATAGTCCACAGTGTGAAGAGTTTATAGAGATATGCAAAATACCTGCATTATCTAATTAACCATTTATAAGAAGCAAGGAGCTGGGTGACTCCATATATGATACTTATTCATTTTTGCTTTTTATTGAAGTTTAATTTATGTACAATATTATATTAATTTCAGCTATACAGCCAAGTGGTTCAGTTATACATATGTATATACTTTTTCAGATTCTTTTCCATTACAGGTATTTACAAATTGAGTATAGTTCCCTGTGCTTTATAGCAGGTCCTTTTTGGTTATCTACTTTACATACAATAATGTATATTTGTTAATCTCAGGTTCCTAATTTAGCCCTCTCCCTCCCCTTTCCCCTTCAGAAACCATAAGTTTGTTTACTCTGTCTGTGAGTCAGTTTCTGTTTTGTAAATAAGTTCATTTGATCATATTTTTAGATTCCACATATAAGTGATATCATATATTTGTCTTTGTCTGATTTACTTCACTGAGTATGATAGTCTCTAGGTCTATCCATGTTGCTGCAAATGGCATTATTTCATTCTTTTTTATAAGTGAGTAATATTTCACCGTATATATGTATCACATGTTCTTTATTCATCTGTTGATGGACATTTAAATTGCTTCAATGTCTTGGCTATTGTAAAGAGCACTGCTATGAACATTGGGGTGTGTGTATCTTTTCAAATAAAAGTTTTTGTCTTTTCTGGACATGTGCTGAGGAGTGGGATTGCTGGATCATATCGTAACATTTTTAACTTGTTAAGGAACTTCCATGCTGTTCTCCATAGTGTCTGTACCAATTTACATTCCCGCCAACAGTAGAGAAGTGTTCCCTTTTCTTCATACCCTATCCAACATTTATTATTTATAGACTTTTTGATGATGGCCATTCTGACCAGTATGAGGTGATACCTCTTGTAGTTTTGACTTGTATTTCTCTAGTAATTAGCAACACTGAACATCTTTAACATGGCAATGATGTTGGCTATCTATATGTCCTTTTGAGAAATGTCTATTTAGGTCTTCTCTCCATTTTAAAAAAATTTCTTTTCATATTGAGTTGTACTAGTTGTCTGTATAGATTGGTTGCATCATTTACAAATATTTTATCCCATTATGTAGGTT
This sequence comes from Odocoileus virginianus, assembly GCF_023699985.2. Classification (NCBI taxonomy): domain Eukaryota; kingdom Metazoa; phylum Chordata; class Mammalia; order Artiodactyla; family Cervidae; genus Odocoileus; species Odocoileus virginianus. Next base: position 70,252,707 of record NC_069684.1, read on the forward strand.
GTCTTTTCATTTTGTTTATGGTTTCCTTTGTTGTGCAAAGACATAAGATTGATTAGGTCCCATTTGTTTATTTTTGCATTTATTTCTTTCACCTTGTGAGATTGACCTAAGAAAATGTTATTACAATTTATGTCAGAGACTGTTTTGCCTATGTTCTCTTTGAGGAATTTATGGTGTCATGTCTTATATTTAAGTCTTTGTGCCATTTTTAATTTACTTTTGTGTATGGTATGAGGGAGTGTTCTAACTTCATTGATTTACATGTGGCTGTTCAGGTTTCCAAACACCACTTGCTAAAGAGACTGCCTTTTTCTCTTTGTCAAAGATTAAATGACCGTGTGTGGGTTTATTTTTGGGCTCTCCATTCTGTTCCATTCATCTCTATGTCTACTTTTGTGGCAGTACCATGCTGTTTTGATTACTGTAGCTTTGTAGAAATTCTCTGAAGTCTCTAGCTTTGTTTTTTTCCTCAGGATTGCTTTGGCAATTCTGGGTCTTTTGTGGTTCAATATAAATTTTGGGATTATTTGTTCTAGTATTGTGAAAAATGTTATGGGTAATTTGATAGGGATCACATTAAATCCATAGATTGCTTTGGGTAGTATGGCCATCTTAATATTAATTCTCCCAATTCAAGAGCATGGGCTATTTTTCCATCATCTTTAATTTCCTTTATCAATATTTTATAGTTATCTCTGTATAAGTCTTTCACTTTCCTGATCAGGTTTATTCCTGGATATTTTATTTTTTTGATGTGACTTTAAATGAGATTTTTATAATTTCCTGTTTCTAATATTTCCTTGTTAGTGTAAAGAAATGCAAACAATTTCTGTATGTTAATATTGTATCCTGCTACCTTGTTGAATTCATTTATCAGTTCTAATTGTTTTTGTGTGGAGTCTTTAGGATTTTATTTATAGAGTATCATGTTATCTGCTTATAATGACAGTTTCACAACTTATCTTCCTACTTGGATATATTTTATTTCTTTTTCTCATCTGGTTATTGTGGCTAGGACTCCAATACTATATTGAATAGAAGTGGTGAGAGTGGGCAACCTTGTCTCATTCCAGAATTTAGTTGAGAATGCTTTCAACTTTTCACTGTTGAGTATTAGGTTGGCTGTGGGTTTGTCATAAGTGGTTTTTACTATGTTGAAATGTGTTCTCTATACCCACTTTGGTGGGAGGGTTTTTTTTTTTTTAATCAAGAATGGATGTTGAATTTTATCAAATGTTTTTCCTGCACCTACTGAGATAATAATTTGATTTTTGTCTTTTCTTTTATTGATGTGGCATATATGATACTTTTGAACATTTTTGAAAAACTAAAGAATATAATTACATTGGTTGGCTGCTCTTAATGTTGCCACATAGAGTAGTGAAAGAAAAGTTGAGCTCAGGGATTCAAATTCCCAGCTCAAGCATCATGTAAATGACTGAAGAGCTTCTATATGTGCTCTGAAAGAGATCCTTATCTTCTGTAGCCACAGGACTGTAATTGCTGAAAATCAAGCTTGGAAAATCATCCTGGGGCTGGCTGAATTATAGTGCAAGTCAAACTCCCAATCTCACAGGATATCTACTGTTAAAGTGAAGGTTTTGGTTAGGAAGATATGGGATTGCATTAATTGTAATTGAAATTTATGGAAAGACTCTTATGAAGGTGAGGACATTGAACCCCTAAAGTTTGGTTTAACAGGCATGGGGCCTGGACTGCCAGGCACTCCATCTATAAAATCTGGACTTTGAGGCATTGGTTTACTTCTCATAGATGTAAATTTTCCCTTATGCATATAATCTTGTCCTCCAAGTGAAACCTGGGCCTATAGACATGGAACTTGGGCTTCTAGGTGTGGAATCTGACTTTAGGCTTGAAAAGTGTTTCCTGATATGGATCCCACCTCCCCAGGCATAGAACCTGGCTTTCTGATTGTGGAACCTGGGCTTCTATATGTATACTTTAGCCCTCTGTATATGGAATTAGGCCTTCTTTCTGGTCATGACATGAGGATACAACAACTCTTTCCAAGTTTGCTACTCAGCTTTCAGGGGGGTAAACCCAGATTCTCATGGAATGTCATTTAGCCCACAAATGAGACAATTCAGGATCACAATGAAGTGATTTTTCCTGAATTTAAACAATTGATTTTCACTAGCTTGGGGGCTGGAATCTAGGTCTGCTACTTTCCAGCCAGTGCTCACCGTATAGAACAAGTTCTGCTTATTTTTCCTCTCTCCCTAAAGAAGAAAGAGAACTCGCAAGAGTCAGACTCTGTCCTGTCTGCCTCCATGCCCAGCCACACTGAACTTCATCACCTGAATTTCAGGCAAAGAGACAATCAGACAAGATGGTCACTGAGATCAGGCCAGCCCTGGCATTCTGTTCTCTGCTTCTGTTTTGTGGTTTCTCTTCTAGGGGCTGCTTCTCCTTGTCTTCAAGCTGTGTGAAGCCCAATCAGTGCAGAGGGGTTATCTGAGCTGGGAGCTGGGAACTGGTCATCATCAGCTGGCCATCTGAGCAAGGAGCAACCAGAAGATTAGTTTTGACCTACCTTGACCCATCCTCCTGTTGTTTCCTCCATTATTTCAGGGAAGGAAGGAAGGAAGATATTTTTTATTTGGTTGAAGTTTCCCAATCAACTCAGAAAATCAAATACCATTTTAAAAGACCTTTACTTTCGAAGTTAGCCTTGCAACTGCCTGGGGCACCTCACAGTCCCCCTCTGTTCAAAGGCCTGACTTTGTTCTCCACTTTACACTTCTTGTCTGCACCTCTTCTTTCTGTTTGGATGGGATTGGTTGCCCAAGGGTTCAGATCTGGATGCTGCCTGGGTCTGAGCAGAGTAGAATGTTAAAGCCAGTAGACTAACCTAGGGATGGAGGAAATCTTTAGAGTATCTTCTATCGTTTCATTCAAGAGCCACCATTTTGAACTCTTTGCCCTTCCTCTATCTGAAAAATAAATATCTAGAAGTTTGTCTTGATTTCTCAATTTTAGACATTATATATTTATTTCCAGCCATGGTAGATGAGTCTTTCACACATTTAGGGGTGCTGAGATCCTCTCTTCCATCTACCCAGTATAGTGTTTAGGTTTTTATGACCTTGAAATTCTGTTGACCCCAGAATATGTAGTATTCTGATTACATTGTTTTTCTTTTCTAGATTTTCTCCATAGAGTTTCCACATTTCTTTCTTTTTTCTTATTCTGTTTGCTTTGATTCTCACCTCACCTCTTTCAAAAAAACTTTCACTTATTTAATAAACAGAATTTGCCTGGAGTCACAAATAGGTTCTTTGTATATGTGTGTGACTCATTTGTTTGATTGCTTTTTAAATTGAAGTATAGTTGATTTCAATGCTGTGTCAGTTTACAATGTTCTGTTAGATTCAGATATCTGAATCACTTTGTAGTATACCTGAAACTAACACAACTATGTATATTCTTTTTCAGATTATTTTCTTTATAGATTATTATTAAGACTGAGTATAGTTCTCTTTGCTGTACAGTAGGTCCTTGTTGGTTATATATTTTATATATAGTAGGGTGTATATTGGAGAAGGAAATGGCAACCCACTCCAGTATTCTTGCCTGGAGAATCCCATGGACAGAGGAGCCTGGCAGGCTGCAGTCCATGGGGTCACAAAAGTCAGACATGACTTAGCGACTAAACCACCACCACCAGGATGTATATATTAATTCCAAACTCCTAATTTATCTCCCCACTTCCACACTGGTAACCATAAGTTTGTTTTCTATGTCTGTGATCCTGTTTTTGTTTTGTTAAAAAGTTCATTTGTATCATTTTTTAGATCCTACATATAAGCAGTATAATTTCATCTCATTTTCTTTTCCTCTCCAAATCCTCATCTCCTTACCTATTCTCTCAGGTGCCTTTCTTCTCAAGGGTCTTCCATGCAGAGTCCACTGCCAAGGAAACACTTTACTGTTTGAAAAACAGCCCTGCCTACTGACAGCCAGGGCTACTTGAGTGAATTCAATAAATCTTTATCATTTCTTTCCATAGTCATGTGTTGAAGGTTTACTATGTGACAGGCATTAATAATGCAGATATAAATAAAATACAGAGTAGTAAATGGCAACTTGCTCCAGTGTTCTTGCCTGGAAAATCCTGTGGACAGAGGACCCTGGAGGGGTACAATCCATGAAGATGCAGAGAGTTGGACACAACTCCTTGTGCCAAAGCAGTGACTTTATCTCTTTCTCTTGCCTGGGGTAGGGTCTCTCTTATACCCAGTACCCTCAGTAAATGTTTATTGAGTACATGATGGGGACCCATTTATCAGTCCCAATTTTGCTCATTTCACCCCTATTCTGCTCTCCTTAGGTCCAAGATTAGCTGCACCCCTAACAAAAGTCCTTTCTCCCAGAGCTATTTCCAAGGTTGTCTGAGTACTGGGAACTAGGAAAGGATGGTAAATGGAAGCCTGCACATCCATCCCATCTCCCCATCCATTAAGCTTAAGACAGTCCTTCTCTGAGCCTTGTTTCACTGACTATAAAACCAGGAAGCAAAGTCTCCCTTCTCTTCTCCTTTGTGTGCAGTTTAGGGCAGGGTGAAAGTTCTTGGCCATGCAAAGCTGCATGAAGTATATTTGTTTACTCTTTAGGATTTAGCTTCAGCTCACATGTACTCTGCAATTAATTTTCAGTGACAAAGGGTATATGCATGCACCCCTTCTCTTGCCCTGAGGATGTCCGCACCTGCTCACTCAGGACAGGCTTTGCCCCCGCTGCCGCCCTCCCTCCTCCGGTCTCTGGTTACCTGCCAGAAGCATTTAATCTAACTCTCCATCTGGGCAATAGATTAAAAACCCCCACATAATGCAAAGGGCTGCTACAGATGGCCGTGCACCTGGGACTTCCGCGTCCTGAGCCACAGAGCCTGGCTTTGGACTTGCCTGCTTGGCTGGCAGTCCTGGAACCTCCAGCTCATCTAGCAGGGAACTGCAAAGTCGGCCCCTCATTAGAACAACCTCCAGCCCAAGTCCGCTCAGAGAAGAGGTGGGAGGTGTTAAACCAATGTGTGTTACTTAATATCTACTGAATTAGCCCACACAGGGCACAAAGGGGACCTCAGCTCTGGTGATCAACATCCTCTCCCCTCACTCAGCATGGCTGGCTCCTAGTTTTTCAAGCTTTGGCTTCAACATCCCCGTTGCATGCCCTTATTCTCTCTTACTCCTGAAAACTTGCTCTTAATCTCCAATTTATTTTTAATTGTACATAATTGGTGTGTGTGCTTGTGTTCAGTCACTAAGCCGTGTCTGACTCTTGCGACCCCATGGACTGTAGCCAGCCAGGCTCCTCTGTCCACGGGATTCTCCAGGCAAGAATACTGGAGTGAGTTGCCATGCCTCCTCCAGGGGATCTTCCTGACCCAGGGATTGAACCATCATCTCGTATGTCTCTTGCACTGGCAGGCAGGTTCTTTACCGCTAGCGCCACCTAGGAAGCCATGTTTACGCTATGTTTCCCCCTAAACAGTAGCTCCTGGAGGAAGGGATTATGTCTGTTTTCATCAACCATCCTCTGACACAAGGCATGGTACACAGCAGTTGGTCTACAAATATGTGTTGAATGTCAAATGAACAAGTGTCAGAAAATGAGTTCAGGTCAGAGCACTTCAAGAGTAGCAGGGTCTTTTAGAGCAGTGATCTCAAACTGCTGCGTGTTACAGTCCCCCGAGGGCTTCCTTGATAGCTCAGCAGTGAAGAATCCGTCTGCAATGTGGGAGATCTGGGAGACGCGGAGGAGCAGGCTTGATCCCTGGGTGGGGAAAATCTGTTAGAAGAGGAAATGGCAACCCACCCCAGGGTTCTTGCCTGGAGAATCCCATGGACAGTGGAGCCTGGTGGGCTGCAGTCTATGGGGTCGCAGAGAGTCTGACATGACTGAAGTGACCGAATACAATCACCCAAGAGGGGATTAGAACTCCCCATAGCAAACATATCAGAACATCTGGGAGTGAGAGCCAACCACCAATCCGGTTCATAAAACTTTCAAGTGTTTTCAACATGTAGCCAAGACTGCAGTGCTTTAGAGCTGCTGCTGTTAAGTTGCCTCAGTCGTGTCCGACTCTGTGAAACCCCGTAGACAGCAGCCCACCAGGCTCCGCCGTCCCTGGGGTTCTCCAGGCAAAAACACTGGAGTGGGTTGCCATTTCCTTCTCCAATGCATGAAAGTGAAAAGTGAAAGTGAAGTCGCTCAGTCGCGTATGACTTTTTGCGACCCCGTGGACTGCAGCCCCCAGGGTCCTCCGTCCCTGGGATTCTCCAGGTGAGAGGACTGGAGTGGGGTGCCACTGCCTTCTCCGCCTTTAGAGCAGAGGCTCTTAAATGGAGTCTCACACCAGCAGCAGCGCGGCTTGGGGACTTGTTAGCAGTGTGAGTTCTCTCTCGGGTCCTCCCCAGAGGTACTGAGTGGGAACTCTGATAGGAGGGCCCAGCAACCCGCTTTTAATGAGCCCTCTGGGTGATTCTGCTTCAGGCACTGCTTTAAAAAGTGTTGTGCTATATACACCATGGAATATTACTCAGCCATTAAAAAGAATTCATTTGAATCAGTTCTAATGAGATGGATGAAACTGGAGCCCATTATACAGAGTAAAGTAAGCCAGAAAGATAAAGAACATTACAGCATACTAACACATATATATGGGATTTAGAAACATGGTAACGATAACCCTATATGCAAAACAGAAAAAGAGACTCAGATGTACAGAACAGAATTTTGGACTCTGTGGGAGAAGGCGAGGGTGGGATGTTTCAAGAGAACAGCATTGAAACATGTATATTATCTATGGTGAAACAGATCACCAGCCCAGGTTGGATGCATGAGACAAGAGCTCGGGCCTGGTGCACTGGGAAGACCCAGAGGGAGCGGGTAGAGAGGGAGGTGGGAGAGGGGATCGGGATGGGGAACACATGTATATCCATGGCTGATTCATGTCAATGTATGACAAAACCCACTACAATATTGTAAAGTAATTAGCCTCCAACTAATAAAAATAAATGAAAAAAAAAAGTGTTGTGCTGTCTCTGCTTATCTCATCTGGTCTCCTTTTGTGGGCATCACCAGTAGGAAAATGGGATGATCTTTAGTAGGGGGGCCATTGTCCCAGTTTTGGGAGACTGTCCCTGATTTACTGGAAATGCTCAGTCCTGGCAACCAGGGCAGGTGGCCCCTCATCTCTTTAGAACTTTTAAAAACTCAGACCCCAGATCCACCAGACAAGTCAAATACAGTGTATTCGTGCATTCATGACCTTTGATCCAACATCCATATAACAGCTCTCCTAAGTCTTGGGGACAGCTACGAGGTCATCAGATATACTGGTCTCCATGGCTGTCTCTTCAGATATCTGCAAAAGCAAACACTGCTGGGCCTTACTCAGAGCCACCTCACTGAGGCTCTGCATGGATAATTGGCTTTGTTTGCTTGTTTTGTTCTTTTTTTTTGGCTTTGGTTTTTTAAAAGGGATGCATCAAGGCAGTTAAAATATTCTGAGAGACACACAATCACTTTCCTAGTCACACAAACAGTTTGGAAGAAAATGAAAATAGAACTTTCTGTCCAGTTCTTTTACAGGCAACAAAGCGATGACAACATTTGCAGGTTGCAAAAGCCTCATCACAGAGTATCAGGCATGTCTTTTTTTTTCTCTTCAAAGTGTATTTACTTTCAAATTTTCCAGTTAGCTTAGTATGCAATAAAAAGCCCAGAATATGGCTTTAGGTTAAAATCACAAACCTGGATCATCCAGACTTCCCAACAAACCAATAGTTATGAATGAATTTACAACCTAAATTAATGAAATTAAAAGACACTTGCTCTGTGGAAGGAAAACTATGACAAACCTAGACTGCATATTAAACAGCAGAGATATCACTTTGCCAACAAAGGTCCATATAGTCAAAGCTATGGTTTTTCAGTATTCATGTCAGCGCTGAATCATAAAGAAGACTGAATGCTGAAGAATTGATGTTTTCAAGTTGTGGTGCTGGAGAAAATTCTTAACAGTCCCTTGGACAGCAAGGAGATCAAACCAGTCAATCTTAAAGGAAATCAACCCTGAATATTCTTTGAAAGGACTGATGTTGAAGCTGAAGCACCAATATTTTGGCCACCTGATGCAAAAAGCTGTCTCGCTGGAAAAGATCCCAATCAGAAAAGATTGAGGGAAGGAGGAGAAGAGGGCGGCAGAAGATGAGATGGTTAGATAGCATCATTGACTCAATGGACATGAATCTGAGCAAACTCCGGGAAGTAAAGGACAGGGGAGCTTGGTGTTCTGCTGTTCGTGGGTTCACAAACAGTCAGACACGACTTAGCTCATCTAGCAGGGAACTGCAAAGCCGGTCCCTCATTAGAGCAACCTCCAGCCCAAGTCTGCTCTGAAAAGAGGCGGGAGGTGTTAAGCTGTTAATGTGTTACTTAATATCTGCACAACAACAACCTAAATGGCCAAGTAATTGTGTAAGTGTTAGTTGCTCAGTTGTGCCTGACTCTTTGCGATCCCATGGGCTGTAGCCCACCAGTCTCCTCTGTCCATGAGATTCTCCAGGCAAGGATACTGGAGTGGGTTGCCATTTCCTTCTTCAGGGGATCTTCCCAACCCAGGGATCGAACTTGGGTCTCCTGAATCACAGGCAGATTCTTTACTGACTGAGCAACAAGGGAAGCCCAAGTGACCAAGGAAATCGAAGAAATAACCATGGGTTCCTTTTAACTGAAAGCTTGGTTTCAAGAGTGAGTTTAGGCTTTCTAGTTGTCATGGCCAGGATAATTTGGAGGCAGTTTATGACCAAGGGGAAAATGGTGACCTGCCTAAGCCTCTGCTGTGCCACCCACCCCAAATCCACAGTCGCTCAGCGGGGGCCACTTAAACACATTGGCAGGTGCAACCTGCTCCCAAACCTGGACCCCATCCTGCCTCAGGCAAGGAAAAGTGACAACCTTCAATTCAGCCTCAGGTCAGGCTTGAAGAGTCCTGACCATCAGATTCAGGCCATGTTCATCTATTAATGTCTATTAGGTGTAGGGGCTGTGTTGTTGGTGGCAGATCCTGGGTCTGATGAAATCATAGGAGCTCTGGGAGGAGGGCACCACCAGTGTCAACACCTCCTTTTGACAACAGAGGAAACTGAGGTTCAGAAAGGTTGATTGGCTTGAAGATCACTTATCTATCATTTTGCAAAACTAGGACTGGAATCTGGTGTTCTGACTTCAAGTTCAATGCCAATTCACAGCTACCTCAAGTCTAGCAATCAGACCCTCAACTTTTGCTGTTCAGTTGCTAAGTTGTGTCTGACCATTTGTGACCCCCATGGACTGCAGTATACCATGCTTCCCTCTCCTTCACTATCTCCCAGAGTTTGCTCAGATTCATGTCCCTTGAGTCAGTGATGTTATCTAACCATCTCACTCTCTATTATCTCCTTCTCCTTCCGCCCCCAATCTTTCCCAGCATCAGGGTCTTTTCCAAGGAGCCAGCTCGTCACATCAGGTGGCCAAAGTATTGGAGCTTCAGCCTCAGCATCAGTCCTTCCAATGAATATTCAGGGTTGATTTTCTTTAGGACTGACTGGTTTGATTTCTTTGTAGTTCAAGGGACTCTCAGAAGTTTTCTCTAGCACCACAATTCAAAAGCATCAATTCTTCGGCCCTCAGCTTTCTTTTCTTTTTTTAAAAATTTTTTGATTGAAGGATAATTGCTTTACAAAATTTTGTGGTTTTCTGTCATACATCAACAGGAATCAGCCATAGGTATATCCATGTCTCCTCCCTCCCAGACCTCCCTCCCATCTCCCTTCCCACACCACCCTTCAGCCTGTCACAGAGCCCTGTTTGAGTTCCCTGAGTCTTTCAGCAAATTCCCTTTGGCTCTCTCTTTTACCCATGGTATTGTGAATTTCTGTCACTCTCTCCATATATCTCCTCTTTTCCCTTCTCTCCTCCCACCTTGTCCATAGATCTGTTCTCTATGTCTGTTTCTCCATTGCCACCCTGAAAATAAATTCACCAGTGCCATCTCTTCAGATTCCATATATATGTGTCAGTATATGATATTTATATTTCTCTTTCTGACTTACTTCACTCTGTATAATGGGCTCTAGTTTCGTCCACCTCATTAAAACAGATTCAAATGCATCTCTTTTTATGGCTGAGTAGTATTCCATTGTATATATGTACCACAGCTTCTTTGTTCATTCATCTGTTGATAGACATCTATGTTGCTTCCATGTCCTAGCTGTTGTAAATGGAGCTGCAGTGAACATTGGGGTACATGTGTCTTTTTCAGTTTTGGTTTCCTCAGGGTATATGCCTAGGAGTGGGATTACTGGGTCTTATGGTGGTTTTATTCCTAGTTTTTTAAGGAATCGCCATACCGTCTTCCATAGTGGATGTATCAGTTTACATTCCCACCAACAGTGCAAGAGCATTCCCTTTTCTCCACACCCTCTCCAGCCTTTATTGTTTGTGGACTTTTTGATGATGGCCATTCTGACTGGTGTGAGGTGGTGTTTCATTGTAGTTTTGGTTTGTATTTCTCTGATAATGAGTGATGTCAAGCATCTTTTCATGTGCTTGTTAGCCATCTGTATGTCTTCTTCAGAGAAATGTCTCTTCAGGTCCCTTTCCCACTCTTTGATTGGGTTGTTTGCTTTTCTGGTATTGAGTTGTATAAGCTGCTTGTATATTTTGGAAATTAATTCTTTATCAGTTGTTTCCCTTGCTATTATTTTCTCCCATTCTGGGGGTTGTCTTTTCACCTTCTTTGTAGTTTCCTTTGTTGTGCAAAAGATTTTAAATTTTATTAGGTCTCATTTTATTTTCATTTTTAATTCCATTACTCTAGGAGGTGGGTCATAGAAGATCTTGCTTTGACTTATGTCACTGAGTGTTCTGCCTATGTTCACCTCTAAGAATTTAATAGTTTCTGGTCTTACATTTAGGTCTTTAACCCATTTTCAGTTTATCTTTGTGTATGGCATTAGGTAGTGATCTAATTTCATTCTTTTGCACCTAGCTGTCCAGTTCTCCAAGTACCACTTATTGAAGAGGCTGTCTTTTCCCCATTGTATATTCTTGCCTCCTTTGTCAAAAATAAGGTACCCATAGGTGCTTGGGTTTGTCTCTGGGTTCTCTATCTTGTTCCATTGGTCTATACTTCTGTTTTTCTGCTGGTACCATGCTGTCTTGATGACTGTAGCTTTGTAGTATAGTCTTAAGTCAGGCAGGCTGATTCCTCCAGCTCCATTCTTCTTTCTCAAGACTGCTTTGGCTATTTGGGGTCTTTTGTGTTTCCATATGAATTGTGAAATTTTTTTGTTCTAGTTCTTTGGAAAATGCCATTGGTAATTTGAGAGGGATCACATTGAATCTGTAGATTGCATTTGGTAGTGTAGTCATTTTCACAATACTGATTCTTCCAACCCAGGAATGTGGAGTATCTCTCTATCTGTTTATGTAATCTTTGATTTCTTTCATCAGTTGATGAATGAAACACAGAAATTAAATAATTTTCTATGTACAGTTCTTTTACCTCCTTAGGTTAAGTTTATTCCTAGATATTTAATTCTTTCTGTTGTAATGGTGAATGGGATTGATTCCTTAATTTGTCTGATTTTTCATTGCTAGTACATAGGAATGCAAGTGATTTCTGTGTATTGACCTTGTATCCCATGACTTTGCTGAATTCACTGATTAGCTCTAGTAATTTTCTGATAGTTTCTTTTAGGTTTTCTATGTATAATATCATGTCATCTGCAAACAGTGAGCATTTTGCTTCTTCTTTTCTGTTCTGGATTTCTTTTATTTCTTTTTCTTCTCTAATTGCTGTAACTAGGACTTCCAAAACTATGTTGACTAATAGTGGTGAGAGTGAACACCCTTGTCTTGTTCCTGTTCTTAGAGGGAAAACTTTTAGTTTTTCACCATTGAGAATAATGTTTGCTGTGGGCTTTTCACATATGGCCTTTACTATGTTGAGGTAGCTTGCTTCTATGCCCACTTATTGAAACTTTTTGTCATAAATGGATGATGGATTTTGTCGAAGGCTTTTCTGCATCTATTGAGAGGATCATGTGGTTTTTATCTTTCAATTTGTTGATATGGTGTATCATGTTGATTGATTTGCATATATTGAAGAATCCTTGCATCCCTGAAATAAACCCAACTTGATCATCGTGTATGAGCTTTTTCATGTGTTGTTGGATTCTGTTTGCTAGAATTTTGTCGAGGATTTTTGCATCAATGTTCATCAGTGATATTGGCCTGTAATTTTATTTTTTCATGTTGTCTTTTCCTGGTTTTGGTATCAGGGTGATTGTGGCCTCATAGAATGAGTTTGGAAGTATTCCTTCCTCTGCAGTGTTTTGGAAGAGTTTCAGAAAAATAGGCATTAACTCTTCTCTGAATGTTGATAGAATTCCCCTGTGAAGCCATCTGGCTCTGGGCATTTGTTTTTGGGGAGATTTTTGATCACTGCTTCAATTTCAGTGTTTGTAATTGGGTTGTTCGTAACTTCTATTTCTTCCTTGTTCAGTCTTGGGGGGCTGATCTTTTCTAAGTATCTGTCCATTTCCTCTAGGTTGTCCATTCTATTAGCACATAGTTGCTAATAATATTCTCTTATCATCCTTTGTATTTCTGTGTTCCTGTCATAACCTTTCCTTTTTCATTTCTAATTTTATTGATTTGATTTTTCTCCCTTTTTTTCTTGATGAGTCTGGCTAGTAGTTTGTCAATTTTGTTAATCTTCTCAAAGAACCAGCTTTTAGTTTTACTAATCTTTGCTATTATATCCTTCATTTCTTTTTCATTTATTTCTGCTCTGATTTTTATGATCTCCTTCCTTCTGCTGACCTTGGGGGTTTTTTGTTCTTCTTTTTACAGCTGCTTTAGATGTAGGGTTAGGCTGTCTATTCAATGGTTTTCTTGCTTCTTGAGGTATGATTATATCACTATAAACCTCCCTCTTAGAACTGCTCTTACTGAGTCCCATAGGCTTTGGGTCATCATGTTTTCATTGTCGTTTTTTTCTAGGAATCTTTTGATTTATTTATTTTTTTATTTCTTCAGTATCCTCTTTGTTATTCAGTAATATATTGTTTAATCTCCATGAGTTTGTGTTTTTTGCTGTTTTTCTTTTCCTGTAATTGATATCTAGTCTTATAGTGTTGTGGTCAGAGAAGATACTTGATACAATTTCAATTTTCTTAAATTTACTGAGGCTTGATTTGTGGCCCAAGATGTGGTCTATCCTGGAGAATGTTCCATGTGCACTTGAGAAGAAAGTGTATTCTTCTGCATTTGGATGGAAAGTCCTGAAGATATCAATTAGGTCCATTTGGTCTAATGTTTCATTTAAGGTTTGTGTTTCCTTATTGATTCTCTGTTTTGATGATCTGTCCATTGATGACAGTGGGGTGTTAAAGTCCCCTACTATTATTGTGTTGCTGTTGATTTCTCCTCTTATGCCTGTTAGTGTTTGCCTTATGTATTGAGGTGTTCCTATGTTGGTTGCATAGACATTTATAATTGTTATGTCTTCTTCTTGGATTGACCCCTTGGTCATTATGTAGTGTGCTTCTTTTTATCTTATGATATTCTTTATTTTAAAGTCTATTTTGTCTGGAATAAGATTGCCATTCCAGCTTTCTTTTGGTTTCCATTCACATGAAATATCTTTTTCCATCCTTTTGCTTTCAGTCTGTATGTGTCTCTAGGTCTGAAGTGAGTCTCCTGTAAGCATCATATATATGGGTCTTGTTTTTGTATCCATTCAGTCAGTCTGTATCTTTTGGTTGGTGCATTTACTCCATCTACATTTAAGGTAATTATTGATACATATATTTCTACTGGCATTTTCTTGATTGTTTTGGGTTTGTTTTTGTAGGTCTTTCCTTTCTCTTGTGTTTAATGGCTATAGTAAGTCCCTTTAGTATTTGTTGTAAGGCTGGTTTGGTGATGCTGAATTCTCTTAATTTCTGCTTGTTCGTAAAGCTTTTGATTTCTCCATCAGTTTTGAGTGAAATCTTTGCCATGTATAGTAATCATGGTTGTAGGTTTTCTCTCTCAGTACTTTAAATACATCCTTCCATTTCCTTCTGGCCTGCAGAGTTTCTGCTGAAAGATCCACTGTTAACTGTATGGGTTTTCCCTTGTATGTTACTTGTTGCTTTTCCCTTGCTTCTTTCAGTATTCTTTCTTTGTGCTTAGTCTCTGCTAGCTGATTAATATGTGTCTCAATGTGTTTCTCCTTGGGTTTAACCTGTATTGGACTCTCTGCACTCCTTGGACTTGACTGACTCTTTCCTTTTCCATGTTGGGGAAGTTTTCAACTATAATTTCTTCAAAAATTTTCTCAGTGCCTTTCTTCTTTTCTTCTTTCTCTGGGACCCCTATAACTCAAATATTGGTGTGTTTAATATTGTCTCAATGGTGTCTGAGGCTTTCCTCAGTTCTTTTCATTCCTTTCCCTTTATTTTGCTCTTCAGCAGTTATTTCCACCATTCTATCCTCCAGTTCGCTTGTCCGTTCCTCTGCCTCAGTTATTCTGCCACTGGTTCCTTCTAGAGTACTTTTGGAGAAGGAAATGGCAACCCACTCCAGTGCTCTTGCCTGGAGAATCCCATGGACGGAGAAGCCTGGTAGGCTGCAGTCCATGGAGTCGCTGGGAGTCAGACACGACTGAGCGACTTCACTTTCACTTTTCACTTCACGCATTGGAGAAGGAAATGGCAACCCACTCCAGTGCTCTTGCCTGGAGAATCCCAGGGACGGGGGAGCCTGGTGGGCTGCCGTCTATGGGGTCACACAGAGTCGGACAAGACTGAAGTGACCTAGCAGCAGCAGCAGCAGCAGCAGAGTACTTTTAATTTCAGCAACTGTGTTATTCATCTCTGTTTGCTTATTCTTTATTTCCTCTATGCCCTTGGTGATTGTATTAACTGTGTTGAATGCTTCTTGCAATCTCTCCATTCTATTTTCAAGTCTTTGGAGCATCTTTACTATCTTTGTTCAGATAGATTACTGAACAGGGAGATTACTTATTTCCTCCTCATTTATTTGGTCTTGTGAGTTTCTACCTTGCTTTTTCATTTCTGTTGTATTTCTCTGTCTTTTCATCATCTTTCCCCCCCTAACTTTCTCCACATGAGGTCTCCTTTTCCCAGGCTTTAGGGTTGTATTACTTCTTCCTTTTGATTTTTGCCTTTGGAGGGAAATGTTGATTGGGTGGTTTGTGTTGATTTCTTGTTGGAGGTGACGTGGGCCTATGTTCTAGTGGGAGGAGATCAAGCAGGTAATTACAGAAATGCTGGTACATATACAACACACTTCCACAGATACAGTTATAACCAAAGCGTTCTAAAGAAAAGAGTACAGGAGATTGACTTAGTGAGCAAGGGAAACCAGAGGTGATATTGACCAGCTGAAAGCAGAGTTAGCTAATGCTCAGTCTGGAAATCTTAGCATAAGCACAAGGCCAACCGGGCAATATAGCATAGACAGCTCAACCGTTTAACTTACTTGGTGAAAGAAGAAAGAGTAAAGGAGAAAAGGGAGAAGAAAGAGAGAGAAGAAAGAAAGAGGAGAAGGGAGGGAAAAGAGAAAAGGAAGGGGTGGAGAAGAAAATTAATAAAATAAAAACAGAGAGAGAATAAAAAATACAAAAGTGGGGATGAATAGATGTGCGTGGAAAAGATTTATATATATTCATGAATAGCTACATCCAGTAAAGAACAGTAGGGAAAACTGTTGAATATATCCAAAACAAAATCCAAAAAAACTCATCAAGAAAAAAGAAAAAAAAAGTGAGGAGAAAAAAAGAAAAATAAACCCTAAAATGGATTTTTTCCTTGCTTTATTTTGGCAAGAAACACAAAGAGGAAAACTCGACAGCACCCAAAAGGCTAATTTGGAGGTGGAAACATGTAGGGGAAATAAGCCGTGTGATTTATAAGAGAAAAAGAAAAAGATGAAAGAGGAAAAAGATTTTAAAAAGGGTTTTCAAGGTTGTAGTTCTTGGTTGTGGAGCCTGCCTCTGTGGACAGGGTTGGGTTAGTGTGCTGTGTTGGTCTCCTGGCTGGCGGCACTGTGCCTGTGCTCTGGCTGATGGAGCTGGGTCTCGTCTCTCTGAAGGGCAGTGCAGCGTCCACGAGTAGGTTTTGGAGCGTTCATGGGTTCAGTATGCCTTTGGGCAGTCGTTCTAGCTTTCTCAGTGTTCAGGTCAGTTCAGTTCAGTTGCTCAGTCATCTCCGACTCTTTGCAACCCCATGAATTGCAGCACACCAGGCATCCCTGTCCATCACAAACTCCCAGAGTTTACTCAAACTCATGTCCATCAAGTCGGTGATGCCATCCAGCCATCTCATCCTCTGTCGTCTCCTTCTCCTCCTGCCCCCAATCCCTCCCAGCATCAGGGTTGTTTCCAATGAGTCAACTCTTCCCATGAGGTGGCCAAAGTATTGGAGTTTCAGCTTCAGCATCAGTCCTTCCAATGAACATCCAGGACTGATCTCCTTTAGGAGGGACTGGTTGGATCTGCTTGCAGTCCAAGGGACCCTCCAGAGTCTTCTCCAACACCACAGTTCAAAAGCATCAATTTTTCAGTGATCAGCTTTCTTCACAGTCCAGCTCTCACATCCATACATGACCACTGGAAAAACCATAGCCTTGACCAGACAGACCTTTGTTGGCAAAGTAATGTGTCTGCTTTTTAATATGCTATCTAGGTTGGTCATAACTTTCCTTCCAATGAGTAAGCGTCTTTTAATGTCATGGCTGCAATCACCATCTGCAGTGATTTTGGAGCCCCCCAAAAAATTAAGTCTGACACTGCTTCCACTGTTTCCCCATCTATTTCCCATGAGGTGATGGGACCAGATGCCATGATCTTAGTTTTCTGAATGTTGAGCTTTAAGCCAACTTTTTCACTCTCCTCTTTCACTTTCATCAAGAGGCTTTTTAGTTCCTCTTCACTTTCTGCCATAAGGGTGGTGTCATCTGCATATCTGAGGTTATTGCTATTTCTCCCGGCAATCTTGATTCCAGCTTGTGCTTCTTCCATCCCAGCATTTCTCATGATGTACTCTGCATATAAGTTAAATAAGCAGGGTAACAATATACAGCCTTGACGTACTCCTTTTCCTATTGGGAACCAGTCTGTTCCACGTCCAGTTCTAACTGTTGCTTCCTGACCTGCACACAGGTTTCTCAAGAGGTGGGTCAGGTGGTCTTGTATTCCCATCTCTTTCAGAATTTTCCACAGTTTATTGTGATCCACACAGTTGAAGGCTTTGGCATAGTCAATAAAGCAGAAATAGATGTTTTTTTCTGGAATTCTCTTGCTTTTCCGATGATCCATTGGATGTTGGCAAATTGATCTCTGGTTCCTCTGTCTTTTCTAAAACCAGTTTGAACATCTGAAAGTTCACGGTTCACGTATTGCTGAAGCCTGGCTTGGAGAATTTTGAGCATTACTTTACTAGCATGTGAGATGAGTGCAATTGTGCGGTAGTTTGAGCATTCTTTGGGATTGCCTTTCTTAGGGATTGGAATGAAAACTGACCTTTTCCAGTCCTGTGGCCACTGCTGAGTTTTCCAAATTTGCTGGCATATTGAGTGCAGCACTTTCACAGCATCATCTTTCAGGGTTTGAAATAGCTCAACTGGAATTCCATCACACCCACTAGCTTTGTTTGTAATGATGCTTTCTAAGGTCCACTTGACTTCACATTCCAGGATGTCTGGCTCTAGGTGAGTGATCACACCATTGTGATTATCTGGGTGGTGAAGATCTTTTTTGTACAGTTCTTCTGTGTATTCTTGCCACCTCTTCTTAATATCTTCTGCTTCTGTTAGGTCCATGCCATTTCTGTCCTTTGTTGATCCCATTTTTGCATGAAATGTTCCCTTGGTATCTCTAATTTTCATGAAGAGATCTCTCGTCTTTCCCATTCTGTTGTTTTCCTCTATTTCTTTGCATTGATCGCTGAGGAAGGCTTTCTTATCTCTCCTGGCTATTCTTTGGAACTCTGCATTCAAATGGGAATATCTTTCCTTTTCTCCTTTGCTTTTCACTTCTGTTCTTTTCACAGCTATTTGTAAGGCCTCCTCAGACAACCATTTTGCCTTTTTGCATTTCTTTTCCATGGGGATGGTCTTGATTCCTGTCTCCTGTACAATGTCACGAACCTCCATCCATAGTTCATCAGGCTCTCTGTCTATCAGATCTAGTCCCTTAAATCTATTTTTCATTTCCACTGTATAGTCATAAGGGATTTGATTTAGGTCACATCTGAATGGTCTAGTGGTTATCCCTACCTTCTTCAGTTTAAGTCTGAATTTGGCAATAAGGAGTTCATGATCTGAGCCACAGTCAGCTCCAGGTCTTATTTTTGCTGACTGTATAGAGCTTCTCCCTCTTTGGCTATAAAGAATATAATCAATCTGATTTCGGTGTTGGCCATCTGGTGATGTCCATGTGTAGAGTCTTCTCTTGTGTTGTTGGAAGAGGGTGTTTGCTATGACCAGTGCGTTCTTTTGGCAAAACTCTGTTAGCCTTTGCCCTGCTTCATTCTGTACTCCAAGGCCAAATTTGCCTGTTACTCCAGGTGTTTCTTGACTTTCTACTTTTGCATTCCAGTCCCCTATAATGAAAAGAACACCTTTTTGGGTGTTAGTTCTAAAAGGTCTTTTAGGTTCTCCTAGAACTGTTCAACTTCAGCTTCTTCAGCATTACTGGTTGGGGCATAGGCTTGGATTACCATGATATTGAATGGTTTGCCTTGGAAACGAACAGAGATCATTCTGTCATTTTTGAGATTGCATCCAAATACTGCATCAGACTCTTTTGTTGACTATGATGGCTACTCCATTTCTTCTAAGGGATTCCTGCCCACAGTAATAGATATAATGGTCATCTGAGTTAAATTCACCCATTCCAGTCCATTTTAGTTCGCTGATTCCTAGAATGTCAACATTCAGTCTTGCCATCTCCTGTTTGACCACTTCCAATTTGCCTTGATTCATGGACCTAACATTCCAGGTTCCTATGCAATATTGCTCTTTACAGCATCAGACCTTGCTTCTATCACTAGTCCCATCCACAACTGGGTATTGTTTTTGCTTTGGCTCCATCCCTTCATTCTTTCTGGAGTTATTTCTCCACTGATCTCCAGTAGCATATTGGGCATCTACCGACCTGGGGAGTTCCTCTTTCAGTATTCGATCATTTTGCCTTCTCATACTGTTTGTGGGGTTCTCAAGGCAAGAATACTGAAGTGGTTTGCCATTCCCTTCTCCAGGGGACCACATTCTGTCAGACCTCTCCACCATGACCCGACCGTCTTGGGCGGCCCCACATGGCATGGCTTAGTTTCATTGAGTTAGACAAGACTGTGGTCCTGTGATCAGATTGGCTAGTTTTCTGTGATTATGGTTTTAGTGTGTCTGCCCTCTGATACCCTCTCGCAACACCTACCATCTTACTTGGGTTTCTCTTACCTTGGACGTGGGGTATCTCTTCACGGCTGCTCCAGCAAAGCGCAGCCGCTGCCCCTTACCTTGGATGAGGGGTATCTTCTCATGGCCGCCCCTCCTGACTTTGAACGTGGAGTAGCTCCTCTCGGCCCTCCTGCTCATTGCTGTTACCATTATCACCGCTGTTATTCTACTACTACACTATGAACTCCTATTAGCCTTCAGAATTACCATTAGTATTCTAATTACTATTTTAGCACCTGCTATGCTCTAGGTACTGTCCTAAGCCCTGCTTGAGTATAACTCTGTTTATTCCTTTCAATAGCTTCATCTAATAGCCTCACCCTATCAGATGTGGCTTGGGACCTAGAATGGTTAAGTAACTTGTTGGGTCTCTTGGCAGAAGCTTGAGCCTTGTGTATGGGACTCTGAGGCTGCACACTCCAAGCCTCATAACATAACGCCCTCCTCTCCAATTTCAGTGTCTGGAACCCTCCTTGTCCCTCACGGTTGAATTCCTTCCTTGATTAATTGTCTGGTAACGAGGTTCCTGGAATCAGGGTCTTACTTCATTTCTCTTCATCCTCTGGGTCACTGTGTTGTCTCTGACTGCCAGCTCCTGAGATTAGATTCCACCACCCTCAACTCACAGCCATAACCTCCTTCACTGCGGCCTGTCAGCTACTCC
Source organism: Odocoileus virginianus (assembly GCF_023699985.2). Classification (NCBI taxonomy): domain Eukaryota; kingdom Metazoa; phylum Chordata; class Mammalia; order Artiodactyla; family Cervidae; genus Odocoileus; species Odocoileus virginianus. The sequence goes on from NC_069684.1 coordinate 70,272,910, forward strand.
TTCTGTGGCTGCCAGCCCCCTCTTTCTCAGTGCCCACGCTCTCCGGTGAAACTTTTCCTTGGCCCTACTAGCAGAGTCCTCTGAGATGCTGCCCCTTCTCACAGCCAGCGTTACCGGCTGCTCCTCTCGTCCCCATTTTGGACAACACTAAATGAACCCTCTGAACTCTGAAGTGACTGAGCACGCACGCACGCAGCCGTTGCCAGGCAAGTGGTATTGAACCACAGATGCAGCACATAAGCGATCTGACCCAGCAAGGGGATGCAGCTGTTGTCGTAGCAGTCTAAAGACAAGCCTGGATAATGAGAGTAGTCAGAGATTCTAGTGAACGGTCACCTTTTCAGGGGATCTCAATAATCACAGCTTTCAATAACAAACAGCTCAAGACCTTTCTCCTTTCTCAGGACATATGCCCAGATTAACTTGTCAAAATACTCAATTTGCTTTTGAGATTCTTGAAATTATATTTCAAATGGTGATATTTTCCTACCAGGCAGGTCTGTTCAACTGCAGAATTGAAAGCTCCATAAAGATAGTGACAATAGAGCCTTCCCTGGTGGTCCAGTGGTTAGGACACGGGTTTAATCCCAGTCCAGGAAGAGCCCAGGCAAGAATATTGGCATGGTGGCTGTTCCCTTCTTCAGGAGATCTTCCCAACCCAGGGATCAAGCCTCTTACATCTCCTGTATTGGCAGATGGGTTCTTTTACACCAGCGCCACCTGGGAGGCCCTTGCAATGGATAAGTCTATGTTATCTACACTTTTCTATTAATCTGGCTTTGGTAACGCCACACTGTAATGCAGTTCTGGAAGGCCGTTCCTCCAGATCAGGTTCTTTAGAGAGGACCTCAGAAAGTTGAAAGTAGAAAGTCAGCAGGAAGGGTTTCAAAGTCCTTTGGCCTTAGAGTGTGCTGAGTCGCCCTACAGATGAGCAAGAACTAGGCGAGGTTCACAGAATGAGATCTACAAAGGAAAGGGCAAAGTATTAGGTGCATTAGAACCCGGGGAAAACCACCATGTGGATCCAGAGTACTGCAGGTACTGGCTCGGTCTGCTCTGTGAGTCCCGGTTCACGCCCAGACGGACTAAAAGCTCTCATTTTACAGCCATTGGACTCAGCCAAATCTGCCTGCCTGTACTCTGGGTTCCCACTACACCACCACTAGGAACTTATGCCCTTGATTTAAAGCAGTCACAACACTAGAAAAGAGTTAGTGGCTCAATTGTGTTTGGCTCTTTATGACTCCATGGACTGTAGCCTGCCAGGCTCCTCTGTCCATGGGATTTCCCAGGCAAGAATACTGGAGTGGGTAACCATTTCCTTCTCCAGAGAATCTTCCTAACCTAGGGATCGAAGCCGGGTCTCCTGCACTGCAAGCAGATTCTTTACCGTCTGAGGCAAAAGGGATGCACTAGACATTTTCTTTAAAAATCTGAGAGAAGTAATGCTTTGTGGCAATGATTTTCAAATCTAATTTTTTTCTTCACAGAAAGCTCCTTTTGTTCCTAATAATAAACCTGCTCTCGCTGAAGCAGGGTGGAGGCCTCCTTCCTCCTCATCTCACCCTTGCCACTCTCTGAGACATTTGTACAGAAGCCTGAGGCTGCTGGGAACACTGTTTTAAAAGCTTTGCTGCCAACAAACCAACCATACAAATTTATTCTTGAGACAATTGGGGAAATTTGAATATGGACTGAGTATTCATTTTGTTAGGTATGATAATGGTATCATTATGTGAGAACAATGTCCTTTAAATGTTTTTTATTGTGGTAAAAGTCACATAATATAAAATATACTTTTAAATGAAGGAAAAAAAATACTATTTAAACTATGTTCTTGTTTTTTAAAGCTTCGTATTCCATGATGTCTGGAATTTTCATTAAAAAGAAGCAATTATGACAGAATGAAAAATAATGTTAAATCAAGGTGGTGGGCCTAGGGATTCATTATAATATTCTTTCTGAAAAATGCAGAAGCGCCTAATACTGGAGGAATCCCAAGCAACATCGTAGGAACTGGTCTATCGGTGCAGTTTTCCTCTGAGATCCGGGTGAGGGTGGGGGTCTGCTGCGCCTTCTCCATTTACTCAGCACTTGTGGGGGGCTGGCAGGACACCCGCTAGACTGACAGGTAAAGGGCACATAGCATTTTTCACAATTACGGACAGGGCTGGCCCCATGCACGTGCTCCGGGTGTGGCGCCCACCCCCGCCTGTCTCCTCTGAGTAGGCATGGTGCCCTCTGCACCCTGCTCCAACCCGACACCTGCTGCCTCAGAGGAAAACTGATGAACGTGCTCCTTCCTTCTTGCCCCGCTCCTTTCCCTCTCCCAGGTATCCAGGGATCCCAGGAGGGTTTCTCATGACCAGGAAGCTGCGAGATGCCTGCTGGGGCTATGCTGCCCTTTCAGTTCAGGGCCTCGCTCTGTTCTCAGCCCTGCTTGCTCTGCCCTCTGCCGCACTCGGAGCAGTAAGCGGAACCGTAGAACCGGAGAGAGACGCGCAGCCCCCCAGCAGAGCAAGAATGCCCTCAGGCTCCTGTGTTGCAGTGGTGGGGTCGTCTGGCTTCTGCTAACATGTTTCTGTCTAAAATTTGTTCCATAAACGTTTGCGGAATGCTGCTCTGTGTCAGGTACAGCGTGAGGAACTAATGGGCAGAGACCAGTAACATCTCCCGGGAACAGTGAAAGCTCATGAGCAAGAGAACCAAGAAATCTCCCGCAGCCCAGGAAATTTAGACCCGCTGGTCTCCAACTGCAGACCCTGGAGCCCCTGGGACTGAACAGATTCCCCTCATCATAGCAGTGAAAGGTGGCTGACTGGCCAGGGAGCCTGCTGCTTCATGAGATGCCGTTTGTCAATATTCCGGTCCTGATCTTTGAACAATGAGAAGCTCAGTTTTATTAATTCTGGTCCTCGGGGATTTAAGCCTGCATTCCAGGAGACTGATCTACAAGTGAGCAATGCGTGAGCATAGCTGCCCTGTGACTAGAAATATCCACACCTGCTTCCCAAGACATATGTTTCCCTAATGGAGCTTATAACAGGAGGCTGATTGGCGAGCACAGAATCAGCCCAAAGGAAGGGAGTGACTGTGAGGGAGATTTTACTCAGGGTATGTGAATAGAAGAGGTCACGGACAAGCCTCCTTGGATGTTTTTACACCCAGAACACCCTTGAGTGGACACTTCTCAAGATGAGCCTCTTTGTAAACACGTGTTTTTTTTTTTTGGTCAAGGTCCATGGTATGCGGTATCTTACCTGCATGGAACGGATGGAGACTTGCAGTGGAAGTTAGCCACTGGACCACTAGGGAAGTCCTGACTAAACAACTATTTTTTTGTTAGCCACTTGTAGCACCATTTCAAAAGATGACAGCTTTCTTCATATTAGTTTCATTCCAGTTATGCTTTCTGGAGGTTGTCTTGAGGTTCTGGGGAAGGGGAAGAGACTTGATGGGAAATGCCCCAGCCCACGGCTGTCTGCAGTACCGTAGGTTCTGGCATTTCTACCCCAATGTATGGAGGTGGGAGCAGTCTGGGGGGAGGTTTGCGGCCTGCAGGCTCTTTCCTTCATCTAGTTCTATGCAACGTGAATAGAGGTTATATCAGGGCTTGCCAGCTTATATGCAGCAGGGGCCAGGTGTGTAGCAGACTGAATCAGACTGAATAAAAGGATAATCTCAATAGCAGTTTGAGCATAAATATGCTTCTTAATGCTCTTCCCTATAAGAAAAAAAGCACAGGTGTGAGGATAAATGGCAGCTGATGCTCAGTGGCGAGGGGACAAAGTAAGCCCTGGGGACAAGGTGAATCCTGGGGACTCTGGCAACCTGGAGAGAGTGCCTCCCTTCTCATGATGACCCAGCAGCTGTGGCCTTGTGGGAAGGAGGTCCCGAAGTTACCAGCTGCAAGTGTTTTCAAGAGAAGTTAATACGCCAGAGTTTAGGTGAAATCACCTGATTTTTTTAGAATATTGGCAACCAATTCAAAGTTTTAAAAAATGCTCCTCTAAACAAGCAAATCATGTCAGGGCCAGATTCAGTCAGTGAGCTAGATGGCAGCTTCTACAGCCTGCAGGATCTTAGTTCCTGGACCTGGGTTGGAACTCCCCCTACGACCCTCCCCCCTCCACAGTGGAAGCTGGAAGTCCTAACCACTGGACTACCAGAAAAGTCTTCTTTACATTTTTTAAAGGATCCTGTGATGAAATATTTTAGAAAATGCTGATTTAAAAAATTAAATAGGCAGAAAAAAGTCAAGCAGGTATTTGCTGTTTTCTAACTGTAGATGTTATCATAGCCTTTTAGATCCTGAGTGTCTTAAAGCATCTCCAACTCGGGCTCTTGACTTCATGGATACAAGGCACCCCTCCGTCCCCCACCCCCACTCCCCGCAGTGTCTAAAGAGGCCAAGTGCATCCATTTCCAGTTGACATTTTGGCCAGGGGCATTTTCTGGCCCTTTCCCCTAAATTAAGGGGTACTTTCTTCTGAGGTCTCAGATCCCTATGCACCCAAAGCTGATAGCAATGGAGAGGAACAACGAAGTCAGCCTGTCCCCGCACTGGAGGAATGCTCACATTTCTCATCCAGCTCACTTATCTAAAGCCTAGAGCCATGTGGACTGAGTTCATCTTTATCTAGAAACTGGTTCCTCTACATCTGTCAGTTTCACCTCCTATAATCACTTTCCTTCTTACTTTTATTCTATGTTCATCATCCCATGTAAAATCTGGCTCAAAGCTTGCCACCTCAACCCTCTCCCAAAGTACCCCCTGACTTATTTCTACCCACCTGGCCTCTGTAGCTGGTTCTGACAACTTCACAGAAAGACTTAGCCCATACTTAGGCCCCAATAAAGCAGAGGGACCAAAAAGAAGCAAAAAGAAACTCTAGTGAATTTCTCCAGAATATCACAATTGGAGACTCAGAAAGCTTTTTAAATTTCAGCACTTATGTGAGCTTCAGTGTTGCTTTATTCTGAATTACACTCAGAAAGATCATCCTCTTTCCATGGCTTGGGGCCTCCATTAGCATGAATGGGATCAATTTTTTCATACTATTTCATACTTTTTATTAGTTTGTCATCTATAGCCTTCCAATTTCCAAAAGGAATTGGCGACTGCCTACAATTAAAAAAAACAAAACGCCCACATCCATGTGGGGTTGGCCTGTGGCATCTGTCCCGCCTTTTTGGCACCTCCAGCCCTTGTCTCACTCTGGGCTTACTGCCAACGCCTCTGAACAAATCTCCCGCGTCTGTCTTCACAGTCACGTCCATCCTGCGCCCTGCTGCCAATTCTTTCTAAAACACACAGTGATTTTGTCACCATCCTGCATTTTTATCAGTTCCACCTAGATTGTAAGTTGCCTAAAGATACAAACTATACACATTTATATTTCCTGTGTTGCTGTGATTCTCAGATTTGATGGGAAACTTATTTAAAATGTGACTCTATGATTCTTGCAATTAAAGATGGATCTGGTAGGACTAGAATGAGGTCAGGAACCTGCCTTTTGCTTCCAGACAAGTACTTGCAGGAGGCTGTGGCGCTGGGGGTCCATAGACTAGACACTGAAAATCATTCGCTTTTAAATCTGGCAGGGACCTAATAAATGGGTAAAAATTGAGTTTAGTTGCTTTTAAATCAATGCACCTCTATTTCATCTTCTCTGAAAAGATTTTAGTTCCCCATTTCCTTCACTTCAGCTCCTGGTAGAATGCCATTGATTAGTTTCACTCTGAAGTGATTTTTTAAAATATTCAGAAGAAAAAAGAGGAGGAAGGAGCTTATAAATGGCTTTCACTGCACACCTGGAGAATTATCAAGGTGATAAATGGTCCTGTCAGTGATGTCTGGGTATAATCCAGGTGCTTAGATCACTGAAAAGGGTCTTTTCCATCTCTGCCTGCCCACACCATCATTTACTCCTCTATAGCAGACTGACAAAAGAGGCCACAGTTAATGGAAATATATTTTAAGCCCTGATTTCCAAACGTCGTACTCACTCTCTAAACAGAGAAAGGGAACAAGGGAGAGCCAGGAGGAGCAGTGGAGAACAGGAGCAGGATTAGAAAATAACATGACATGTGTTTCACTGAACAGCTACTGTGTGCTAAGCTGCATTAGGCACCACACACAGGTAATCAATATCCTCACAGTAACCTGCAAGTAGGTATTTTGCATTCCCATTTTGTAGAAAAGGAAACTGTTTGCCTTCCTCCTGTGACATCGCCATGACTCAAGCAAATGAAATGGGGAAAAAACAATGCTTGAAAAGATAACCACACATTTCAGAGTCAACCCCTGGGCACGTTCATAATGACAATTTAGAAAGGGAAAGGGCCTAAGCGGGGAAGGAAAACTCAGTCTGAAGGCTCTTCCTAAAGGCATGGGAAATGACACTTCCGATCCCAAGTGCTCACAGGCTGGCTGTACCTTACCCCCAAGCAGGTCTTGAGGTGCTTGGGGACTCTGTGATCTGTTCAGTTCATCACCAGCCATAGATGAGTTATTAAAAGTATAATCGACCCTTTCTTGGGCACAAATTCCATTTAATAGAGTAATATAACAAATCCCCAAACAAAAACAAACAGAAAACGGCTCTCTGGCTCAGACCACCCGTCAGCAACATTGTTGTAACCCCAGGCTAGAAATCTCTGCCCCTCTGGGTGTCCTCTTCACCTGGCCTTCTGAGCTGTGGTCCTGCTGGCCACCAGGGAGATCCCGGCTCTGGTTCCACACGCTCTCCAGGTGGTTCCCGGACGCCTGGTCTGACACTCCCACCCTCCTGTCCCCAGGCTCTCCTGTCCCAGGACACACTGGCCTGTGTGACAGGGATGCCGCTCCACGGACACGCGCAGACTTCTCTGTCTGCCTCCACAGCCAGCCCGCTGAGCGCGGCCGAGGGGTCGGGATCTGACAGAAGGTCACCAGCCAGAGGGGCCTCCGCCCTGTGTCCTCCAGCACAGCTGGTGGCCGGGCTCTTCCTGTTCAAAGAAACGCCTCTCCTGAGGCTCCCAGCCCAGCGGGCCTCCAGTCCCACCACGCTCTGCTGCTCCGAGTCTCTCATACACACACCGACTGTCACCCTTCCCTCGTGTGATGAGCGCCTTTCCCATCTGGGACAACGTCTGGGGTGTGGAGAGAGGTATCCATCCCCAGCATCTGCAGGTCTGAGCCTTGTGAACAGCCATCAGCCTCAGGGCTAGCCCCCTGCCAGCATCAGCCCCACACAGCATCTTTCAGATGAAAGGAGAAGCACAGCCAAGGTATGCAGACAGAGGCACAGTGTGGATGTAAGGGGAGACAGCCTGACATGAACAGAAGGTTCATGGACGGTGGTGGGAGAGGCCGGGCTTAAGACATCTGATTTTATTTCATAAGCAGAAAACCACGTGGCTACATGCCCAGGGAGGACTTGTGAACAGCGTTTCAGGGTAAATAATCAGGAGGTAGAAAAAGTGGGGTCATTTGAGGGGCCTTTGGAGGCAAGGAGCCCGACTTGGGGCACTTGCTTGGAGCAGGGTCACCTGGAAGGATCCAAGGATCCAAGGAAGGCCATCTGAACCCCACCCCACACACTGCATGAGGTTCAAGGCCCTTGCTTCCCCCGAGTCACCTTGGGCTCCACCATCTAGCTCAGCTGAATGCTCATTCTGCATCTTCCGCTCTACCCCAGCGTTGACCAAAATGTAGGATACAAGCTTTTCTCCACCCTCTTCCCATCCTCTCAAATGACCTCCTACCAGACAGGCTTGTGTAGCGGGATGAAGAGGACATAGGGAGGACAGGTGTACATCAGAGAACCCTGGAGCAGATAGCTAAAATGAGACTCCCCTGTTCTCAAAAGGCCCATGGGCCATTTCTGCTGACTCAGCACTAGCCTTCACCTGTGATATCCATCCTTTCTCCTTTCTTTTCCCTTCTCTCGTCATCACTTTCCGAATCTTGGCTTGTTTTTTTATGCTAGTGGCTCAACCATCTCTTCCTTGCTGCCTTTCAGATCATACCATCAAGGTCTTACCTCTATCTCCCTGAAGTTTGCTAAGTTTTTTTCTAAGCCAAATCAAATTCTGTGTAAGACAGACTCTGGTGCCAGTTTTATGGATAACAATTTTTTTTGGAACTCCCATCCCCAACTTCACCCCTAAGACAGCCCCTGGAGCACCTTTGAGGAATTTTCAGGCTTCACTTTGATGTCAACTTGAGAGTCCTTCCATGTTTAAAGCTCCTGTGTCTATGGTTCCTGATTTTCAATTCTGTGTGACTGGTTAAAAAAAAAAAGAAAGAAAGAGGCAGAAATACAAAGTTGAGAAGCGGGTTGGTTCACAGCAATGATTTTTACAAATTTTACTCTTGGAATCCCTTTATGTTAATTATGAGGACTCCAAATAGCTTTCATTTTTGTCCCTTGTCTTAATTTTAATGTCCTGGTGATCTTGGCATGGAATAACAGACTGGTTCCAAATCGGGAAAGTGAAAGTCACTCAGTCCTGTCTGACTCTTTTCAACCCCATGGACTGTCCATGGAATTCTCTAGGCCGGAATACTGGAGTGGGTAGCCTTTCCCTTCTCCAGGGGATCTTCACAACCCTTGGATTGAACCCAGGTCTCCCGCATTGCAGGCGGTTTCTTTACCAGGTGAGCCACAAGGAAAACCCAATCAGGAAAGGATCGTCAGATCGGGAAAGGGGTATGTCAAAGCTGAATTGTCACCCTGCTTATTTAACTTATATGCAGGGTACATCATGTGAAATGGCAGGCTGGATGAAGCAGAGAGATCAGATGTGAGTTTAGGTCAGCCCTGGGAAGGGCTTGGGCATGGACCATGGTGGGAGGCGTCTTACAGAGGTGAGCCCTGCACAACCCCCCGCACAGCACCCCCTGCAGTCTGGTCCCGCTGCGTGACCTTCAGGCATCCTCTGTGGGGCAGTTGCTGACACCCGTTGCTGTCTGGGACACTGAGTCAGAATCAGCCCCCCGAAAATTCATCTGGCCCATGACTTTGACTTTCCTGGGCATGGGCTCTTTTCAGAATCAGAGCTTCTCCTTGGGTTAGATATTGTTTCTCAGGTCTGTTTTAAACGTAAGCATTAATATCTCCTCAGCACGGATCAGGACTTGTATCAGCATAGAACCATAAAAGAGACACTGTGGGAAATTTCATCCAACCACCTTGGTTTATGTAAGAGGAAACTGAGGCCAGACGGATGAGGTGACATCATCAAAGAGACACTGAGCTACCAACAGCACCAGGAGGAGAATGTGAGTCCGGCTTTAGGTCCAGGGATTTTTCCATTTCTTTCATCCATCTTTCCAATACATTTACTGAGCACCCACTATGTACCAAGAGCTATGGTAAGAGCTAGGGATATTGTTATCATCAGGGGTGAATAATAGATGCTGTGACCATTTCACACTACCTACCTGTATGTGCTAACAATATAGATTAATGAGCTCCCTGCCACTGCCCTCCATTAGTAGGTAATTGTGGATGAGAAGAGAAATAAAGAGGTATATCTCTAACATGGGCTGTCACTTACCCATCCGCCTACCCAACCCGGGCAGGAAAACTTGCCTTTAGGATCCCCGGGCTGCTGGGCACAGCATGAGGGTTTAGAAACGTGGAGGGAGGATGGGGCAAGAAGTGAAAGAAAAGAGGCACAGAGATCCTGACAGCAGGCTTTGAAGGCGCTGAAAGCAAATGCCTCCTCCCACATAGCTGAACGGAGGTTGCGTGGGGGATGTACGTGGGCCTGCTTAATGGTGAGGTTCTACTTTCCTGGGGGCGTGGGGAGCACTAGAGGAAGAAGCAGGATTCAGCAGCTGTCCCCCAACTTTCTCATCTCATGAGCTCAGTAGCTGTGCCCCACCCCAGGGTCCCCCTTTCCAGGGCTCCTAACTTCGAACAGCCAAGACCACTAAGGTGGTTGGGGACCAGCTTACCTGGAAACTAGAAAGATATGCTGTGCATTTATCCTCAGTGAGTCACTGCTTTCATTTCATTAAACTTCAAGGAAATTTATTTGAGAGTTCTGATAGCCACAATGAGCTTGTAACTAAAACCAAGACTTTCTCATGAACTGGTGATAATTAATGGAGAAAGTTTCAACCATCCCCGAATGGGTGTCAAAGGCGGTGTTATTTGAACATAACAGAATCACTTCCTGTTCTAAAAAGCCACCCCCGAGAGCTGAATACCTCTGGGAGACAGCCCTAGCCCTGGTGACACTGTCTAGCACTAACTCTGCTTCTCCTGCTTGGAGCTGAGGACCGCCCTAGGGCCAGGCTTGCAAAATGTGTATATTGTGTAAAAGGCCCCCCGATCTTTAGCGGCTTGCTATGTTTCTGGTTGCCAGGAAGCCTGGGCACTGGGTCCCCACATTTGCATCTCTCACAGCCACATATTCAGGGGCATGTGGTCTGAGGTTCCCAAACATACTGCATACAGGTGATTCAACGCTGCCCCGTGGGGGTGTCAGAATTCTCAGCAGCATTAGTCACTGCTACAATCTACTCTTCAGAAAACCTCTAAAGGTAAATTATATACTATAAAAATAATTACAGTAGTCTCTCTACTTCTGTGAATATTTTAAAATGTCTACAATAAAGTTGAGAAAGAAAATAAAACCTTACCTGCTGGGGATAATCCATTTATTTGTTTGCGCTCATTAAATTCTGAATTCAACAAAAACTTACTGGCCTTCCAGTATGGGTCAAGCAGTGTTTTATCAGCTTCAGTGCTAAAATGTTTGCCCTTCAGCAGTGGATCCAGATAAAATTTCTGTGGGTGATGCTGCTGCTGCTGCTAAGTCGCTTCAGTCGTGTCCGACTGACTCTGTGTGACCCCATAGATGGCAGCCCACCAGGCTCCGCCATCCCTAGGATTCTCCAGGCAAGAACACTGGAGTGGGTTGACATTTCCTTCTCCGTCTGTGGGTGATGCCTCGGCATTTTACAGTTTGTTCAGGAGGTTGCACTGTACAGTCAAGGTGGAGAATCACTATCCTGAGGGAGTGATGCGGCAAAGAGCACACGGACAGACTTGGCCAGGCTCTCACTTTCGATATCCATGTGATGTTGAGAACCTCACTCGTGTCTTTGGCTTTCAGGCTGGACTTACTTCTGGACAAGGAGAGAAGGGGGTTTGGTGGTCTCTGAGTTCCTTTCCATCACTCCTAAGTCTCTTGATCTGAACCAAGGTATAAGTCCCTTTCAACTTCTACATTCTAGGACTTTTCAAGATGTTTTGTGGTGAGAGGAACTGGAGGCTTTTGGAGAGTCCTTGATTTCAGCACCCATTCAGATGCCTCTCCTATTCTCTCTACCAAATTATTTTACCCATTGGCTTTCCATCAGTCTCAAGGTTAAACCAACTTAGCAGAAGACAGTGGCTACAACAAGGCTATAAAAGGTCCATTAGTCTCCATCATGCCCTTCTTTCCCAGACTGCTTACTCCATCTAGGCATTTATGGGACAGTGAATCAAGGGTTACCCAGGGAAGCAGAAAGGCCAGCATCTGGTGGATGCTGAGTGTGAAGACAAGGAACCAAGCATCTCTCTGAAGTGCCAGCTCTGGCAAGTAACTCAACATGCTAACAGCATTCTGAGTCTCAACCAAGAAGAAGCCTCTGCATGCCAGGCACCCAGAGGCTAAGGAGGAAAATACCCTTATCTACTTTCTTCTGCCCAGGTCATGGTGTGATACAAGAGGAACACACATTCTCCATTCTTCACTGGCCAATAATAATGTGGGAAGAATTTGGAGTTCACCCTTCTGGCCAAAATGGAAGATAATTAAGAGAAGAGTTATTGATAAATATACAAATAAATTTTATTTTTCATTGTAGGCTATTTCTGAAAATATTATGTTCAAGTTAACATATGAAAACAGAACACTTCTTTCTTCTTTAATTGAAGTAGCATTTAAGAATTTCAATTGTGATTTCTCTGCATCTTAGTCCACTAGTTATAAAGTAGTAGCCAACATTCAAATCCATGGAAGCAAATCCTTTTGTAAGTTTAGTTCAGTTCAGTCGCTCAGTCGGGTCCGACTCTTTGCGACCCCATGAACTGCAGCACACCAGGCCTCCCTGTCCATCACCAACTCCCGGAGTTCACCCAAATCCATGTCCATTGAGTCGGTGATACCATCCAATCATCTTATCCTCTGTTGTCCCCTTCTCCTCTTGCCCTCAATCTTTCCCAGCATCAGGGTCTTTTCCAATGAGTCAGCTCTTCACATCAGGTGGCCAAAGTGTCAGAGTTTCAGCTTCAGCATCAGTCCTTCCAATGAAGACCCAGAACTGATCTCCTTTAGGATGGACTGGTTGGATCTCCTTGCAGTCCAAGGGACTCTCAAGAGTCTTCTCCAACACTACAGTTCAAGAGCATCAATTCTTCAGCGCTCAGCTTTCTTTATTGTCCAACTCTCACATCCATATATGACCACTGGAAAAACCATAGCCTTGACTAGACGGACCTTTGTTGACAAAGTAATGTCTCTGCTTTTTAATATGCTGTCTAGGTTGGTCACAACTATCTTTCCAAGGAGTAAGCATCTTTTAATTTCATGGCTACAATTACCATCTGCCATGATGTTGGAGCCCAGAAAAATAAAGTCAGTCACTGTTTCCACTGTCTCCCCATCCATTTCCCATGAGGTGATGGAACTGGATGCCATGATCTTAGTTTTCTGAATGTTGAGATTTAAGCCAACTTTTTCACTTTCAATTTCATCAAAAGGCTTTTTATTTGTTCTTTACTTTCTGCCATAAGGGTTAGATTAAATCATTTGAGGATGAACCTTAGAGACTTTATGAATCTCTATTAGTCCTTACAGATTCAGGTTTCAGTTCGTACAAAGTCAGCCTCAGATGGAGAATCACTGTTTCCATTATTCTATTGGGAAGATGGCTGAGCTTAGTCGCTCAGTCGCGTCTGACTCTTTGAGAACCCAGGGAATGCAGCCCGCCAGGCTCCTCTGTCCATGGGGATTCTGCAGGCAAGAATACTGGAGTTGGTTTTCATGTCCTCCTCCAGGAGGAGGAGGGCAATATATATATATATATATAGTTGTTGCTGTCAGTCACTAAGTCACGTCCTACTCTTTGCAACCCCATGAACTGCAGCGCTGCAGGCTCCTCTATCCTCTATCTCCCAGAGTTTGCTCTGATGCATGTCCAATTGAGTCAGTGATGCTATCTAACCATCTCATCCTCTGCTGCCCCCTTCTCATTTTGCCTTCAATCTTTCTCAGAATCACGGTCTTTTCCAATAAGTTGGCTCTTCGCATGAGGTGTCCAAAGTATTGGAGCTTCAGCTTCAGCATCAGCCCTTCCAATGAATACTCAGAATTGATCTCCTTTAGGATTGATGGGTTTGATCTCATTGCTGTCCAAGAGACTCTCAGGAGTCTTCTCCAACACCACAATTGAAAGTATCAATTCCTTAGCACTTAGTCTTCTTTATGATCCAACTCTTACATCTATATGTGACTACTGAAAAAACCATAGCTTTGACTAGACAGACCTTTGTTGGCAAAGTAATGTCTCTGCTTTTTAATATGCTGTCTAGGTTGGTCATAACTTTCCTTCCAAGGAGTAAGCGTCTTTTAATTTCATAGCTGCAGCCACTATCCTCAGTGATTTTGGAGCCCAAGAAAATACAATCTTTAAACTATGTGCATGTAAAAAATGAGTATATTTTAAAAATTACAAAGTGAAGAGAATCTACCATAAGTATGATATTTAATGATGAAACTTTAGAAGCATTGCCATTAAAGTCAGAAATCAATGGTGCCTGCTATTCAACATTGTAGTGGACTCTTAGCTATTACACTAAGACAAGGAAAAGAAATAAGAGCTAAAAAGAATTGGAATGAAAGACAAAAAATGATTGCTCTTTGTAGAGAACATTATAAGCATAGATAGTCCAAAGTAATTTACTAATATGAGTGTGCAGCAAATTGCTAAATTTAAGAGCAAGTTAAAAAATCAATATTACTCCCAAATACAAGCAATAACCAACAAATAATAGTTATTAGAAAATATGATAGAACAAATTCTATGTAATGTGGCAACAGAAATTACTAGGTACATGGGAGTAAACCTGTGAAAAAGTGCTTGCTGCTCAGTTGCTCAGTCATGTCCGACTCTTTGCGGTTCCATGGACTGTAACCCTCCAGGCTCCTCTGTGGGAAGACATTTATGAAGAAAATTATTAAATATTGTTGGAGGACATGAAATAGATCTGAATAAACTTATAAATATGTCAATTCTCCCCCCAAATATTCTCTAAATTGAATGCTTTCAAATGAAAACTCAACAGAAATTTTTGTGGAACTAGACAAACTGATACCTAACCTCACAATTTCCAAAATGGTTTGAAAATAAGAACAAGAGAGAGGCTTGATGGCTTTTTTCCATACACTGAAGTTTATTATAAAGCTTTAGAACATAAAACAGTGAAAGAACAGGGATAAAAAATAAAACAATGGAACAGACCAGAGACCCCAGAAATAGCACCATATACAGATTTTGAAACTTAATTTACTATACAGGTGACAGTGGGAATGGAGTACTCAATAAACTGAGAATTGATTTGTCACATGGGAAAAAAGTGAAGTTGATTCTTATCTCTCACACACACAAAAAAATTCTAAATGGATTAAGACCTAGAAAATGAAAACCAAATGTTAAATGGATTAGAAAAAAATATGGGACCTCTCTGTTCTTGAGATAGGGAACACAAGTCACAAAAAGCAGAAATGACAAAAGAAAATACTGATTTCATTAAAATTTAAACTTTCTTTGTAAGAAATGATCCCATAAACAAAAGATAAGTGATAGATTAGAGAAGATATGCAATGTATCAGAATACATAAAAGATTCACATCAGAACATGTCGAGATTTCCTACAAACCTGAAAAGAAAAACCATCTAATCAAAAATTGTGCAAAGGATATAAACAACTCAGAAAAGTCCAAACAACAAGTAAACACATGGCAAGATACTCAAAATAATTAATAGTCAGAGAAATAGAAAATAAAAGCAACATGAGATGCTATTTCATATATATCAAATTGGTGAAAATTAAAAAATCTGACTGTGACAATGATGGAAAACTCAAATGCAACTGGTGGGAGACTAAATCAGCACAACACATTTAGAGACAAAATTTAAGATATGGACCTCTCTAATTGAAAATTCATACATTGTATGGTCCAATAACACTTACATCAAGCATATACATCTGTATGTACACCTGAGAGGAATTCTCACATATGAACATAAGGACACATATATAAAGAATGTTAATTGTAGCATTAAAAATTAAATAGCTAAAAAAGCTGAAAATAACCTAAAATCATAAATAAGCAAAATGCATTATATTCACATACTTCAATAGTGTGCATGATAAACTGAATAAACTAGATCAATGTATTACCATAGGCAGATCTAAAAAATAAAGTGGAATTTAAAAAGCAAGTTCCAGAATCGTAAATATAGTTTGATATCATATGTTTAACTATATATAATTTTAAATGAATTCATCGAGAAATGAATGGGAGTAAGAAGATGGAGACAAACAGTTTGAGTTTCGCTGTCAAAGGGAAGAAACTGTAATAGCTGGAAGTGAGCGGGTTATGTATATGTTTTGGAAATGCGTAACAGTAGAGTTTGTTTATCTGAAAATGGGAATGATCCAGCAGAGAGACTTAAAAAAGATTATTGCCAAAGAACAAAATCTATGCGAAGTTAGGGTTTGGGCTGCACAGCACAAAAGGAAGATGCTAACCTATTTTAGGTGAGGAATGGTGTGTTTGAACCGTGAAGGATGAGCTGGAGATGAATGTGCAGGCTGTGTAGGATGGAGGCGAGTCAAGAAGGGACCTTAATTGGATACATGGGTGGACGGATGACACTACACAGGGGGGTCTGGTTTGATTAAAAGGCAAGACAAGCGGCCCTCTGGTAAGGGTAGTAAAGGATGCTGTTGTCACTCCTAAGGAACTTATGCTCTGGAGTCCCGGTAATCCACCTCCTCTATGTACTAAAAATAAAATGAATTCCACAACCAGTACCACTGCTCCTTACACTTTCTCCACTGCACTCTAAGCTTCCTCTGGGCCCTGGTGGTTTATTTTTATTTGCACCGGTGCCTCTCACGGATGTTAGTAAAGGCCGCTCTGGGAAAAGCTCTGGGTCTAGTCCTGCCTCCACTGCTTCACTAGTTCTGTGATTTTCTAGAGTGAGTCCTGTAACTTCCACCACCTCAGTTTTCTGCCTCCCAGGGTGGTTAGCTGCCTTGAGGTGACCGCTGGTGAAAGACTCCGGAAAGCCTGGAGGCGAAGCCCTGCCCTGGACCCCAGTTCTCCAGGACTGACTCCCGCCTCCCCTCTGTCTCCCGCCGGGCCGCTGCCTCCTCTCCACCCACAGCCTCGCCTTTATTTTCTTTCCGCCTTTATGGCTCCAAGTTTCCACCCAAGCCTGCGGTCAGACGTCACCGCCGACGGCCAAGGGCTCCGTCTGGGGCCCTGCGTCGCCCACCTGGCCACCCTTGGGGGGCAAACTGGAGGACAGGGACCCACCAGCGCTGCCGGCCTCAGGGTCCCCGGTAGGTGGGCGGCCACCACCCATCCCCTGGGCGTGCACCTGTCTCGGGAGACAGTCCGACGGTTCCAGGCTCGAGCCAAGGTGAGGCTGTCTGTCCGCGGGGTCCCGCCGGCCGGCGAGCGCTCGCCACGTCGTCCGCTCCTCTGGCTCCCTGTCCGGGGTCCCTCTGCCCCTCTGTCCCTCCTCCCCGCACCCGCCCCCCCCCCCCCAGCCTCTCTGGGCCCCGCGGTTGGTCGCTTACGGGTGTCACTCCGCCCTCCCGGCGGGAGCCACCGGGCGCGCAGGGGCCGCTGCTCTCGGATGCGAGCGCATAAAACCAGCCGGGGCGTGTGGGCTCAGTTGCGTTTTCCAGCGACTCCTCTGGCCAGGAGCGCTCCGGCAAACAGGCTTAGGGGCACCTGCTTTCCGCTTCCAGGACAGTTTGGAGAAAGTGGATTTGAGGTGCATTTGGGAGTGGTGCCAGCTCCCCCAGCCTTCTTACCCTTCCAGAAGGCTCGCTTTGCACAGCCTCGCCCATTCTCCCCTTCCTGACTCCTTGGCCCCCGGATTCCCTCTCCGCTCTCTAGGCTCAGCATCTTCTTCCTTACCCTCACTCTTCCTCATCCTCTCTACCCCTGCCCTCTTAACTCCTGCCACCCAGTCTCAGCCTCCTCCTGGTCATCCCACCCTTCCCCTTTCTTCCATCTTTAACCTCCCCTGCCCACTCCGTCTCATTCCTCCGGCCTCTCTGCTTGTGCTCACACTCTGCGTCCATCCCCGCCTCTCCACCTCCCGGCCTGCTTCTCTGGCAGCAAACTTCCACCATGGATTCCAGGCCTCCTCGGACGGCTGCTCCGAGCCCGGGGAGCCCCCTCTCTGCCGCCAATGCCACCACACCCTGGCTGGGCCGGGATGAGGAGCTGGCCAAGGTGGAGATCGGCGTCCTGGCCACCGTCCTGGTGCTGGCCACAGGGGGCAACCTGACGGTGCTGCTGACGGTGGGTCGGCCGGTCCGCAAGCGCTCCCGCATGCAGGTGTTCGTGCTGCACCTGGCCCTGACCGACCTGGGCGTGGCGCTCTTCCAGGTGCTGCCCCAGCTGCTGTGGGACATCACCTACCGCTTCCGGGGCCCCGACCCGCTCTGCCGGGCCGTCAAGTACCTGCAGGTGCTGAGCATGTTTGCTTCCACCTACATGCTGCTGGCCATGACGCTGGACCGCTACCTGGCCATCTGTCACCCCCTGCGCAGCCTCCAGCAGCCCAGCCGGTCCACCTACCCGCTCATCGCAGCCCCCTGGCTGCTGGCGGCCGTCCTCAGCCTCCCTCAAGTCTTCATTTTTTCCGTACGAGAGGTGATCCAGGGCTCTGGAGTGCTGGACTGCTGGGCAGACTTCCGCTTCCCTTGGGGGCCACGGGCCTACATCACCTGGACCACCCTGGCCATCTTCATCCTGCCGGTGACCGTGCTCACAGCCTGCTACAGCCTCATCTGCCACGAAATCTGCAAGAACCTCAAAGTCAAGACGGAGGCTGGGCAGGCCGAAGGAGGGAGCTGGGGCACGGGGAACAGGCCGTCCGCTCCTCGTGGCCCAGTTGCAGCCACACGGGGGCTGCCGTCCAGGGTTAGCAGCGTCAGCACCATCTCGCGGGCCAAGATCCGAACTGTGAAGATGACCTTGGTCATTGTGCTGGCCTATATCGCCTGCTGGGCACCTTTCTTCAGTGTCCAGATGTGGTCTGTGTGGGATGAGAATGCCCCCAATGAAGGCAAGTGTGTGGTCTGGTTGGGAAGGTAGAGGTGGGAGCATGAGGTAGAAAAATGCAGAGAAGAGAGAAGGAGGGTATTAGGACAGGGTCACAGTGGCTCCTGAAGCCAGGCAGGTAATAAATGGGTGAAGCAGTTAAAGATGGTGCCTGTCCCAGAGTGAAAAGGGACAGTTCTAGTATGCATTCATTTTGAATGGTTTCTATCAATCCTTTCGAAGCCGTTTGAAGATCTCATTTAGTATTATGTGCATGTTACTCACTCAGTCATGTCTGACTCTTTGTGACCCCATGGACTGTAGCCCGACAGGCTCCTCCGTCCTTGGGATTTTCCAGGCCAGAATACTGGAGCGGGTTGCCATTTCCTTCTCCAGGGGGTCTCCCCGACCTAGGGATTGAACCCGGGTCTCCCGCATTGCAGGCAGAGTCTTTACCATCTGAGCCTCCTTCCCAGTGGCGCTAGTGGTAAAGAACCCGTTTGCCAATGCAGGAGACTTAAGAGACGTGGGTTTGATCCCTGGGTTGGGAAGATACCCTGGAGAAGGGCATGGCAACCCACTCCAGTGTTCTAGCCTGGAGAATCCCATGGACAGAGGAGCCTGGGGGGCTACAGTCCACAGGGTGGTACAGAGTCGGACACGACTGAAGTGACTTAGCACAGCAGCATAGCATAGTGGCTGCCAGGATCAGGCAGGTAACAAATGGGTGAAGCAATGAAGACGGTGCCTGTCCCGGTGTGTAAAGGGACAGCTATAACTCCCATCCAGTCAAAACGTGCCATGTGAGTATCTTTAATGTGAAATTTCCATATTTTACAATTTTGGCAACTAATTTAATCATTTTAAAATATTATTTGGCCCTAATGAAGATATGACTGTAAGTAGATTTGGCCAAGTAACTGACAGTTTGCTAGACTGTTTGAAAGGGATTTTCAAATGATTTGGTCCAGATGGCAGTTTGTGGCCCATGAAGTGTGTCTCTCGGCACTCTTCCCCCCCTGCACCTGAACAAGACTTTGAACTCCTTTTCAACAGCCGTTTTCAATTAATTAACCCTGGGGCACAACCCTGAAATTCCAAGTTCAACCCTGTTGTTTTTTAATGAGAAAGCAGAGGCTCAGAGAGGAAACCTGACCTGCCCAAGGACACACAGCTAGGAAGTGGCGAAGTGACGAATAGAACCTAGGCCTGGAATCTCCTTGTTTCTTTTCTCAACTCCATGCCCCCACTTTCCAAATTCTAGCTCTGGAAGTGATAAAGAGAAGGGCCTTCCTCCTACGTGAAAAACAAAATGGGACCTTCCAAGAGGACCGTGTTCCAGTTGGGATGTAGGGGGCCTGATTGGGGTCATTTTTTGGAGTGAGATAGATGGCAGCCTTCTAAGTTTCAGATACTGCCAACTGGTCAGGCCATTTGGGGATGAGCTTGTCCTGAGAAAGGTAAATGCTGTTTCTGGGCAGCCAAAATGCTGGAGAAAAAGTTTGAAAGTTTAGTCCCTCAGTCGTGTCCGACTCTTTGCGACCCCATGGACTGGAACCTACCAGGCTCCTCTGTCCTTGGGATTTTCCGGGAGAGAATACTGGATTGGGTTGCCACTTCCTTCAGAGGGTTTTCCCGACCCAGGGGTCAAACCTGGGTCTCCCACATTGTAGGCAGACCCTTTACCATTTGCGCCACCAGGAAAGTCCTAAAATGCTGGGGAGGTATTCAAAGACATCTGTTCCTGCCCCCCTAGGAAGAGGCGGCTGGGGACAAGTGTGCAGTCACCTGTCAGGGTGACTGTGTGCTCCGTAGTAGAGCGGACACTTTATGCACAGCTTGGGGTGTGTGATGGGTGCAGCACGTGACTGCCCCAGGGGCGCCCTGTCTTCTCTGCAAGTTTCCTGAGGATTCACTGACCAGCAGACCCAGACTGCCACTTCCTATCAGCTCTTAGAGTGATCCCCCTCCCCTGTGCCATTGTTTCTAATCTCAACCTGCTCATCCTAGGGCATGCTCAAGCCAAACACTTTGCTTTTCTGGAAAGATGAAGTAAGGGGAACGTTGTTCATGACATTAACGCAACTCTGCAAGAGAGTTCAGCAGAATTCTTGCTGATGAATGGCAGAAACCAACACAATATTGTAAAGCAATTGTCCTTCAATTAAAAATAATTTTTTTTAAGGCTAAAAAAAAAAGAGAGAGAGAGTTCAGCAGTACTGAATTATAACAGTCCCATTGTACCCCTTCTTAACCACCTTTCACACACTAGTGTGGACCAGAGGCTATTTATAAAATTAACCTTTAAGCAATGAGCATATTACCCCTAACCTGCTCTAGGGACCCCCACCCCCACCCCTAGTCAAACACAGAATAAAAGGAAGGAGGCTTTCTATGTGCCAAGCATATTTAGGCCTTGTGCTACTTAGGGGTGACCTTCTCCCCTTGACATCAAAGTAACCTGAGCTTTAGAGAGGTGAAATAACTGGTCTAAGTTGCCACTTCTAGTAAGAGATGGAGCTAAGAATTGAATCAAGGTCTTTTTAGGCCAAACTTTATCCAAACTTTTATTGTTGTCTTATTCCCAACAATCATAGCTGAGCTGATGGCACCAGGGATGAGAAGGCCCTTTATCAAGGAACCTACGAGAAGCTTTCTGGCTTGCCTCCTGTAGTCACCACCTGTCATCAACCTGTCCCTCAGACCCATACATACAGTGACTTATCACTTATCAAGGGCCTCTCCGAGTAAGCATTACAGGAACCAAGTGTCCCTCAGAAAAGCGGAAGCCCTTCGGGGACTCTGAGTTGAGCAGACACTCACTACTTTAAACTTACTTTCCAGTACACCCAGTTTCCCTCCACGACATGCTGGCCTCCTGGCTGCTTGTCGCCGAGTCTTTGGCAGGAAGCTGTCTCCTTGCCCTTGCCCCTGCCCCTTACCATCACTGGAGCTTCTGCCAGGCCACGCGGCAGCAGCTGCCCGTGACTAGTAGCAGGTCTGCCCTCCAGGACTGAGCTGCAGCCTCCGAGGATTCCAGGGCTCCAGGTGCATCTCGAGCCCCTCCCTGGGCCTGGCTCCGGGCTTCCCGGGGCTTCCCAAGTGAAGAAACCTGTGGAAACCCTCAGCCTCTGGCCTAGTCTAGGCACTATACATATCTTGATGGAGCAGATGGGATGAATACCACCCCTTAGCCAAAGCAACTTCCCGAATGTTCTGCAGCCCCTGGGTATTCGGTTAACTGGGGCGCAGGCCAGAAGCCTTCATGCTTCAGGAGCCTGTGTTTGTTGCTGAGGCTGGCCCCTCTTGCTCCCTCCTTGCTCTCACTTCCGTGCTGCTCTGTGCTTCCCAGTTCTGTGGTTCATGCCTTCTCTCTGACATCCTGACCTGTGTCTCCCCTTCCCCTGGGCTTCCACACTGGAGGGCACCCAGGGAGCCAGCGTACCGGAAGCTTTCACGGCGCTTTGCAGAGCAGGCACTTGAGCTTTGCCTTTGAGTTCACTGGTTGAAATGGTGGCAGGGTGCAGAATTGCTGCTTGAAAGAGGGAAGACCTAGGTTAAAGTCTGTGCCATAACCCCTAATTCCTTCCAGCTCTGACATGGCACTCAGGGATTCTACAGCCTCCACTAAAGAGCTGGGCAACTCAGGGTGCAACCCGCGCCATAGCTTAGCCATGGTGCATCTGGCAGAAGGCTGGGGCCCATCCCAGCATCTTTCCTGATGGCACGAGAAGTTTCGTTTAGTTTTCAGAAAAAGTATTGTATCTGGAAGGAATCTTAGAGTCTTTGAAGGCTCGCATCTTGACTGTGCAGGAGAGAAATTAGCTTTCCCTGCAGAAGGGACATTCTCTGGATGTCATTTCTGACGACAGAGAGCAAGTGCTGGCCGGGAATGAGATGCAGGGACGCCCTGTACCTGGAAGCTGCACAGTTGGAGGTGGCGTCATGGGACCTGTAAGGCTGTCAGGCTCCACTGGCTGCCTCCCGGGTCCCCAGCACGGGCCTGGCACAGTCGGCACTCACACGGACAATAACTGAATGTCTGGGACAGACCCTAAGAGGTCAAGGAACACAGCACTCAGAGTGCAGTGTGTACCCGTGTCTACGACATGAGTGGGAACGCAGGTGTGCCCGAACTTGGCTAGAATCATGGTTATTTTTCCTGCAGGTTTTATAGAAATTGCCTCCCCCGTGCTCAGCATCCGTTAGGGGATTCACAATTCAAGATTCGGAGCAAAGATCCGATTCGGGCTGACTCTGTCTGTGTCTCCAAAGTCAGCTGAGAGCGAGCCTCAGCTCCTGTCATCACCCTGTGGCACAAGATGAATAAATAAACCAGTGAGGCAAAACCCTGGAGTCAGGAGTCCCAGGTTTGAGTCCCAGCTGTGATCCTTTCTGATTATAGAACCCCTTGTGGTCCTCCTTGGGATTCAGGCTTCCTCCTCTGTTCGGTAGGGAGCAAGGCTCTCTCCCAGGTCCCTTCCAGCTCTGAAATCCTTGTGCTTCTCCCCCGGCAGATTCGACCAATGTGGCTTCCACCATCTCCATGCTTTTGGGCAACCTCAGCAGCTGCTGCAACCCCTGGATCTACATGGGCTTCAACAGCCACCTGTGGCTGCATGCCCTGCGCCGTCTGGCCTGCTGCGGAGGCGCCAGGCCCGGGATGCGCAGGCGGTTCTCCAACGGCAGCCTGTCCAGCCGCCACGCCACCCTGCTGACCCGCTCCAGTGGCCCGCCTGCCCGCGGCCTCAGCCCCGGACTCAGCAGGAGGCCAGGGCCCAAAGACTCCCTGCGGGGTGCAGAGCAGGTGGATGGTGATCCTGCCACTGAGACCAGTGCCCTTTAGGGAGCACTCCCCAGGGTCTGGCGGAGGATCTCTGCCCATCTCAGCAATGCCCAGCCTGATGCTCTCCATGGTCTTTTTCAGTTATAACCTTTCATGACTTTGCAAGATTGGAGAAGCGTTCTCTAAGGACACCCTAACCAATGGGCTCTAGAAGAATTGTTGGATTTTCATGACAATGACACTTATGCCCTTTGACTTAGCTTGAGGCAGGGTGAGGAGGACAGAAAGGCCTCTCCTATCTTTGGAGTCATAGCGGCCCGCCCAACCTCACGTGCTGAGAGGGAGACTCAGGCTGTCTGCTTCCTTGATCCTGCTGTATTCACAGCGGCCTGGGGACCACGTGTGTGGTAGATGTGGTGCTGCAGATCCGGGCTGTCCTGCCTGGGGGTCCACAGGCAGCAGGGATTCAAAGGCTGGTATCTTATCTTGTTTGTCCCAGCCTAATCTGACTAGTGCGTCCCAGTTCAGCCAGGAGAGGGAAGGAGTGAATGACTGCCAGGGGGACCCCATTTGAATCCTGAGATGGGTGTGTGGGAGGGGCGTTGGTAGAGAGAGGCGTGCTTAATGAAGAGAAGTGAACGGGTGTGGGGGCGTCGCCTCCTATACTAAGGGGATGAGGGTTAGCACAGCACTTGGTAACTGGTAAAAACTCTGTAAATGCTGCTTTTCTTCTCCCAAACACCCTCATTTACAGTTAGGATGGGTGATGAGGCAAAGTACTGCGTATTCTCAGTGGGATGGCCCGCTGGGCTGAGTGTGGGAAGAATGAGTAAGGAGAGAAGGAGATGAAAATGGTCACCAAATTCTGAGTGGGAGGAAGTCTTGGAAGCAGCAGGGATTGGTCGCACACCCCTCTCCGTTCACGGGGTCTATGTGGCTCCTGCCTCTTGGGCTGCATGGAGGGGACATCCTTTGAGAAAGCGTGACTTAGTCGTGGCTCTGGATTTGTTTGAGGCTCTTCAGAGCTTCCACACAAATCACATGCTTGCCACAATCAAGTCAGGAGCCCAGGATGGGAAACCTGGCTCTGCCTGGTGGTATCTGTACAACCTTGGGAACTTACCTCCCTCTCTGGACCTCAGCTCCTTGCCTGCAGAATAGAGATGCTCTCGAAGATCTTTTCCCAGCTCAAACCTTTCATGACTTGCAAGACTGGAGAGGAGCTTTCTAAGGACTTCCTAACCTATAAGCTCTAGAAGAATTGTTGAATTTTCATGATGACATTTGTGCTGTTTGACTCAATTCTGTTGACTGTGGGTCCTGCGACGGCCGTACTGTCCACCTTTGCCAGCTGTTCAGCTCAGTCACTCAATCGTGTCTGCCTCTTTGTGACTCCATGGACTGCAGCACGCTAGCCTCCGTGTCTATCCCCAACTCCTGGAGCTTGTGCAAACTCATGTCCATCGAGTCGGTGATGCCACCCAACCATCTCATCCTCTGTCGTTCCCTTCTCCTCCCACCTTCGATCTTTCCCAGCATCAGGATCTTTTCAAATGAGTCAGTTCTTTGCATCAGGTGGCCAAAGTATTGGGGCTTCAGCTTCAGCATCAGTCCTTACAATGAATATCCAGGACTGATCTCCTTTAGGATGGACTGGTTGCAGTCCAAGGGACTCTCAAGAGTCTTCTCTAACACCACAGTTCAAAAGTGTCAGTTGCCAGCAGTTACATGATGCTAATGCCAAGAGAGCCTGGCAGGTGGAAGCTGGGACTTTGTCCTGCTCCTCATTATCTCCAGTGGCATTTTTACCTCGGAATAACCTCCCCTCCATGATTCTGGTTTTAATCCAAGTGATGGTCTTGGTGGTGGAAAGAGCCTAGCTGAAGTCAGGCCCTGGTCCTACCACCATGATGCCGCCAGTGACCTTGGCTCTCTTCACTGTGTGTTTAGTCGCTCAGTTGTGTCCGACTCTTTGTGACCCCGTGGTCTGTAGCCCGCCAGGCTCTGCTGTCCATGGGATTCTCCAGGCAAGAATACTGGAGTGGGTTACTGTGCTCTCCTCCAAGGGATCTTCTCAACCCTGGGATTGAACCCAGGTCTCCTGCATTGCAGGAAGATTCTTCACAATCTGAGCCACCAGGGAAGCCCAAGAATACTGGAGTGGGTAGCCTATCCCTTCTCCAGGGGAACTTCCCGACCCAGGGATTGAACTAGGATCTCCTGCACTGCAGGAAGATTCTTTACCAGCTGAGCTACCAAGGAAGCTCTCTTCATATGAGGGTCAAATAGAACTGTGGGTATGTAGGCAGTTTGTAAACCCATGAAGCTATACTACTGGAGGGATTGCTAATCTAATTAAGAGCTCTTGAGAGCAGCACTAGGGAATAGAGTCACTCTCTGCCCTCCACTCCTAGGGAAGCTTTGAGGGGTGACCGTGGCTTTGGGGATACACTTCTTTAAGAGGCCTCTTAGCTCTAAGAAGTCTCCTTAGGCCTCCTTAAGAGACAAGAACTAAGCTGAGTGTCATGAGTGAGCAAAGCATCCCAGCCTTTCAGCACTAGACAACTGAAAACTGGGATGCAGGCCCTGATGGGATCAAGGCTCAGGGCAGATGTGGGAACCCACTATCTCTCTTCACTGCAGCCCTTGACATCCAGCTGCTTCTTCCCAGTACGTCTGTCCCATGGAGCTGGGCTTATGAACCTCACACGCCAGCCTGAGCTTTTGAAGTTGCTCCTCCCTCTGTTCACATAAGCCATCCTCACCTCAGACCACAGTTTCTGACCCTAGTGCCACAGTAGATGTTAAGTAAATCTTCACTCATCACCACAACTGGGAGGTAGAAGGGATACTGGCCTTGTAACCCAAACCTGGTTTTGAGTCCCGATCTCACCTCTTTTCTACCTGTATGAACTTGGGCAAGTTATCTAATCTCTCTGAGCAAT
This sequence comes from Odocoileus virginianus, assembly GCF_023699985.2. Taxonomy (NCBI): domain Eukaryota; kingdom Metazoa; phylum Chordata; class Mammalia; order Artiodactyla; family Cervidae; genus Odocoileus; species Odocoileus virginianus. The sequence continues at coordinate 70,298,983 of NC_069684.1, forward strand.
CGGCACCTCATTTGTTAAATGGAAGTAACAAGGTCTGCCTTGTGGGAGGCATTTGCGAGGCTATAGGCTGTACGACATTCTACTGATGCCATAGAGGGTGGTGGCCTGGCTCTGGATCGCATCCCGTGCGTGGCTTCCAGGGCACTGGGCCCAGGAGACTCTACGGTAGAGAGGAGAGAAGAGACCTGGAATCAAGATTGGCCAGGGCCCCTCCCACGCCCACTCTGCGCTTTCTGTAGCTTGCTTGCTTGCTTGTGAAGTTGCTCTGTCGTGTCCGACTCTTTGCGACCCCATCATCTGTAGCCCACCAGATTCCTCCATCCACGGGATTTTCCAGGCAAGAGTACTGGAGTAGGTTGCCGTTTCCTTCTCCAGGGGATCTTCCCGACCCAGGGATCAAACTTTGGTCTCCCACATTGTAGACAGACACTTTACCATCTGAGCCACCAGGGAAGTCCTTCTATAGCAAGGAGTAGCAGATAATCCCACTATTATATTTCCAGCTTTCCTTTATACAAGGGGGATTTACTTGTGATGGTGGCTTGGGACCCTCACTCTTTCTCCCATGGAAAGGTTGCACTTGATCTTTTCCAGAAACCTCGTGCTGTTCTGTGATGAGGCCAGTGGGGAGCAGCTGGACACCAGGTTGGGAGCCTCAGGAATCTATTCCAGGAGGCCCCTGAAGGAAATGGCAGGATGGTGTCTGGATCTCTGATTGATGTCTTTTGCAGTCTGTGTGAATGGAAAAGGAGATGGCAACCCACTCCAGTTCTCTTGCCTGGAAATCCCATGAATGGAGGAGCCTGGTAGGTTACAGTCCATGGGGTTGTGAAGAGTTGGACACAACTGAGCGGCTTCACTTTCACTTTTCACTTTCATGCATTGGAGAAGGAAATAGCAACCCACTCCAGTGTTCTTGCCTGGAGAATCCTAGGGACGGGGGAGCCTGGTGGGCTGCTGCCTATGGGGTCGCAGAGTCAGACACGACTGAAGCGACTTAGCAGCAGCAGCAGCTGTGTAGGAAGCTCTCCTAAGCATTCGGAGACAGCAGTAGGGTCTTGGGTAGGGTCCAGGAAGGTGGGTCGCCATGGGAAGCAAGAAGGAGGTCCCATGCTGTCTGTTGTTAAGTCTGTAAGTCATGTCTCACTCTTTGTGACCCCATGGACTGAAGCATGTCAGGCTTCCCTGTCCTCCACCATCTCCCAGAGCTCGCTCAGACTCGTGGCCAGAGTCGGTGATGCAAGCCAACCATCTCATGCTCTGTCATCCCCTTCTCCTACCCTCCATCTTTCCCAGCATCAGGGTCTTTTCCAATGAGTCGGCTCTTCACATGAGGTGGCCAAAGTATTGGAGTTTCAGCTTCAGCATCAGTCCTTCCAATGAGTATTCAGGATTGACTTTCTTTAGGATTGACAGGTTTGACCTCCTTGCAGTCCAAAGAACCACAATTCAAAAGCACCACAATTCAAAAGTGTCAGCTCTTCAGTGCTCTCTGGGTCAATCTCATTTCTGGCAGCCCGCCCCAGGAGAAATTGAGCTGCGCTGTCCCCGGGCTGAGCACCTTTGTGAATGTTTATGCCGTCCTGTGGACTCTGTGAATTACTGTGCTTCAGTCCTGTGGGCCCGTGTGGAGGCGGAGGTCTGGGGGGCGGGCAGGGGAGTGTGGGCTGGGCAGGGCTGAGCATGGCAGGAGGAGGTTAATTGCTGGACTGCAGGCATTTCTCAGAATGCTTTTCTATGTTGTTTGGTCTATGTCAGTACTTTTCTAGATGACTTTGTGTTTTGTATGTAATAGATATTCCTATCTATTGAGGAGCTGTTATCTCCGTGTAGGCCATAACAACTAACTCCTGAGTCCAGAACCCAAAGATGTGATTGAAATTGGCCAATAAAGCTGCTTGATAACCAGCAAATTTCCAGTCACCTTTGCTTCCTACGGGCAATGACAATGAGATATGTGAGCTAAAATAAAGTTGTGATAACTTTGAGCAGATCAGGGGCAGGGGAAATGTCGAGGTGTGGTGAGCCACCTTCCGGGTGCCCCTCACCCACTTAAAGCGGAAAGAAGACAAGTGACCTGGGGTTTGCCCTGGGGCCACACGGTGGCAGTGTTGAGCTAAAAGTGGGTCTGACGCAGGAAGTGACCCACAGGGGTCTGCAGGGAGTCTTCCTGGCTCTAACACCATTCTAACTTTCCCAAAGGTTCTAGAACCTTGGACTTGCATTTGACCCAGCTCTCCTGAGAGCTCACATGCTCTCAGGAGCTTACATGCGCTTCTTTCTCCCGTGTTTCACAGAGGATGTATTTAGCAAAGAGGGGCAAAGAACAAGAGGTTTCTTCTGCAGGTTGAAGATCTGAATATAGAGATTCTTGCTGAAAGGGTGAGTGCATGAGGGAGCTAGTGGGACCTCTAAGAAGAAAAAAAAAAAAAGCCAATAAGATGGACTCATTATGTGTTTGGTTTAGAGGCCAGGTTCTTGGGTTAGAAGGCCCCTTGAAGCCCCCCTGGGCCAGGGCAACAGTCCTGATCCAGGAGGAAATACCCCACAGGTGTTGAGCATAAAATACCTCTTCACCCTGTGGGTCTTGCTGGTCGATAAGATAGTTTACCTCACAGAATTCTGCTGCAGTTCCGTGGTGGGCAGTGGGTGCTTGCTCCTTTAGAATAAAACTTCATGGAAGACAGGTCACATTTAGTCTGGTCTAGTGTGCATTCCCAGTTCATCACTGGCATGTAATCAGCCTTCTACTGGTTGCCAGTAGCAAATCAGTTTGTCTGTACCTTGTGATAAGATAGTTTTGGAGAAATTTTTATCCATCCTTATTCACAGAAGAACCGAGAATGGGGCAGTGTAATTCTTCCCTGGAGGTTCTGATAAGTGTATGTATATGACTGCAGAAAGTGACTTTATGGTACCAGAAACCGTACACCCGTTAATCAGGTGGGCAGTGGCATTCTTGTCTCTCTTTCCTCTGACAGCAAATTTCTGCTCCCCAGTATCATCACTGCTTCTGAATTCAGACATTTCTCCACACAGTTCAGTTCAGGTCAGTCTCTGGAGAATTTATCGGGTGCCTGCCTACACTGGGGCAGGACTGCTCCCTTTCCTTCTGCCTCTTCTTCTATCCATCCACCCTTTTTTTTTTCTAAACTGAGGTCAGAAACCATCTCTCTCTAGTTACTTTTTCTGATTAGATCCACCTGACCTTAACATTCTTACCCCCAATCTAATCACTGATGAGCTCTGGTTTCGTTGCTCTGTATTAATTCTCCTTTGTCATGTGTTGTTGTATACATGTTCTTACCTGTCTCCACAACTGGGTCATGCACCACTTAACCTCATCTAGATGCTAAAGTCTTACTTTTCTGTATGACCCTCCCAACTCGCAGGGCCTATTCTGGGGGAAAGCGGAGGCAGGCACTCTGTGCATGCTACCACAGTTGTCCCCTCTCCTGGTGTGGAGAGTGTCTTAGCAGTATCTCTGCCCAGTCTCTCTTGGGTGTGCTATAACCTATCTATCTGAATCTCTTGAGCATATCTTGAATTCTTTTTTTGTTTTCTTTCCTTTTTAAAAGAGATGAATAAGAAGTAGAATTTTGCTTCTGGATCCTAAGATAGTGTCACTGTTGTTAGTTTTGCTGATGTTTAATCCTCATTCTGTTTCTCTGATCAGTAGAAACTCTTTTTCCCCATTAAGGAAAGCTCAAACAAAATTGACAGACCTTTGGCCAGAGTTGTCAAGAAAAAAAGAGAGAAGGGCCAAATAAATAAAATCAGAGGTGAAAAAGAAGTTCTAACCAACACCACAGAAATGTAAAGGAGCATAAGAGATCACTGTGAACTATACTATATGTTGGTAAAATGGGCAACCTAGAAGAAATGCACAAATTCTAGAAAAGTACAATCTCCAGTGACTGAATCAGGAAAAAAATAGAAAATATGATCAAACCAATTACCAATAATGAAATTTAATCAGTAATTTAAAAAACTTCCAACAAACAAAAGTCCGGGACCAGACAGCTTCATAGGTGAATTTTACCAAACATTTAGAGAAGAGTTAATGTTTATCCTTCTCAAATTATTTGCAAAGAAAATAATGCCTCCAGACTCATTCTACAAGGCCAGCCTCACTCTGATACCAAAACCAGAAAAAGATATCACAAAAAAAAGGAAATTATAGGCAAATATCACTGATGAACATAGATGAAAAAAAAAATCCTCCATAAAATACTAGCAAAACATCTAATAATACATTAAAAGGATCATAGAGCATGATCAAGTGAAATCTATTTCAGAGTTGCAAGGATTTTTCAATATCCAAAAATCAATCAATGTGATACACCACATTAATGAATTGAAGAATAAAAATCATGGGGTCATCTCAATAGATGTAGAAAAGGCTTTTGAGAAAATTCAGTATACCTTTGTAATAAAAACTTTCAACAAAGTGAATATAGAAGGAACATATTTCAACATAATAAAGATTATATATGACAAGCCCATAGCTAACATCATACTCAGTGGCAAAGAGCTAAAAGCACCTAAAAAAGTCCTGTGATAAAAAAAAAGACACTCTCACCACTTTTAACCAACATAGTATTGCAAGTCCTAGCCATAGCAATTAGACAAGAAAAAGAAATGAGGAATCCAAATTTAAAAAGAATAAGTAAAATTGTCACTGTTTACAGATGACATAATACTATACATGCAAAATTTTAAAGATTCCACCGAAAAACTATAAGAGCTCATCAATGAATTTAATAAAGCTGAAGGATACAAAATTAGTATGCGGAATTTGGTTGCATTTCTATACAATTACAACAAACTATCAGAAAGTAAAATTAGGAAAATCATCCCATTTACAGTTGTATCAAAAAAATAATATTTAGAAATAAATATAACTAAGAAAGTTAAAAGGTCTAATTGGAAAGCTTTAGGACACTAATGAAAGAAATTGAAGGTGACACAAACAGAAAAGTATACTGTGCTCATTGATTGAAAGAAATAACCTTGTTAAAATGACAATGCAACCTACATATTCAATACCATCTCTATCAAAATATAAATGGCATTTTTCATAGAACTATAACAAATAATTCTAAAATTTATGAAAACACAAAAGACCCTGAATAGTCCAAACAATCTTGAGAAAGAAGAAAACTGGAAGTATCACAATCTCTGGTTTCAAACTATAATCCAAATTTACAGCAATCAAAACCGTGTGGTATTGGCACAAAAACAGACACATAGATCAATGAAACAGAATAGAGAGCCCAGAAATGAACCCACAATAATAAGAGCAATTAACTTATGACAAAGAAGTTATGAATACAAACGGGGGAAAGGACAGCCTCTCCAATAAATAGTCTTGGGAAAACTGGACAGCTACATGCACAAGAATCAAACTGGATTTCTTTCTCACACCATGCACAAAAGTAAATTCGAAGTGGATTAAACGCAGAACCTGAAACCATAAAACTTTTAGGAAAAAACAGGCAGTACACATTATGGCATTGGTCTTAATAACAATGTTTTTTAAATACCTTTTTTAAATACAAGGGAAACAAAAGAAAAAATAAACATATGAGACTACATCAAACTAAAAACTTTGTATCATAAAGGAAACTATTAACAAAATGAAGAGACTATCTACTGAATAGGAGAAGTTATTTGCAAATGATATATCCAGTAAGAGGTTTATATCCAAAATATACAAAGAACCCATACAACTCAACAAAAAATGATTGAAAATGACAGAGGATATGAATAGATGTTTTTCTGAAAAATACATGCAGTTGGTCAATGAACATATGAAAACATGCTCAACATCACCAATCTTCAAGGCAAATACAGATCCAAACCACAATGAGATGTCAACTTACAGCTGTCAGAATAGTTGTTATCAAAAAGACAACAAATACATGTTGAGGAGAATGTGAAAAAAAATGGAGTCCACCCTCGTGCACTGTTGGTGGGAATATAAACTGGTACAGCTGCTATAGAAAACAGTACAGAGATTCCTCAAAAAATAAAAAGTAGAGATACCATGGGATCCAGCAATTCTACTCCTTAGTATTTATCCAAGGAAATGAAAACACTAATTGAGAAAGATATATATACCCCTATGTTCACAGCAGCATTATTTGCAGTAGCCAAGATGTGGAGGCAACCTGAACGCCAATCAATAGACGAACAGATAAGCAAGGTATAAATGTGTGTGTGTGTGTGTGTGTGTGTGTGTGAGAATATATATTCAGCCATAACAAGAATGAAATTTCGCCATTTGCAACAATATGAATGGACCTAGAAGGTATTAGGTTAAGTGAAATAAGTCAAATAAAGAAAGACAACTACTGTATGATTTCACTTATATGTGGAATATAAAAAACAAATGAACAAACGTAACAAAACTTAAACAGAGTAATAGACACACAGAACAAACACATGGTAGCCAGAGGGGAAAAGGTGAGGGGAGGGAGAAACACATGAGGAAGATTAAGAGGTACAAACTTCCTGTTGCAAAATAAATGAGTTGTAGGTATGAAATATACAGTGTGGGGAATATGGTCAGTAATTATTTATTATCTTTTTATGGTGACAGAGGGCGACGAGACTTATTGGGTGATCATTTTGAAAGTATAGAAATATACCATTTCTCAAGATGGCAGAAGAGTAAGACTTAGAGATCGCCTTCCTCCCCAGAAATACATCAAATTTATGTCTGCGTGCATGGCCCAACTAAGCCCAGGTACAACTACTGAGTCAGCACTCCCACCAGCCGCAACTACTGAAGCCCATGAGTCCGTGCTCTGCAACAAGAGAAGCCGGCACAGAGAAGCCTGCACACTACAATGAAGAATGGCCACAGCTAGAGAAAGCCCATGCACAGCAATGAAGACCCAGTGCACTCGATAAATTTATCTATTTATAAACAGATAAATCATTTTAAAAAAGTACACCTGCATGTGGAACAACTTCTACAGAACACCTACTGACTGCTGGCAGAAGACTTCAGATTTCCAAAAAAGGCAAGCTAATCTCCACACAACCAGGTTGGGAGAAAGAAGGAACGAAAAAGAAAATAGAGAGACAAGGGAATCGGGATGGGACCTGTGCCTCTGGGAGGGAGCTGTGAAGGAGGAAAAGTTTCCACACACTCAGAAACCCCCTCACTAGTGGGGCTGGGGGAAGCTTCAGAACCTCAGGAGAGAGAGCGGCAGCTGGTGTGCAGCAGGCAAAGTGCAGGGAATTTTGCAGAGATCAGTGCTGACAGCACCCCCAGCCTGAGATGCTTGTCTACCTGCCCGCTGAGGCGGGTGGGGGCTGGTGCTGAGACTCGGGTTCAGAGGCCAGACCCCAGGGAGAGGACTGCCGTGAAGACAGTCTGAGGGCGCAAGTACAACACAGTTGCAGGAGTCCAGGGAACAGCCTGGACTCGCCAGAGAGACAGGCCGGCGGCCAGGGACGCTGTGATTCTGTGCACTCACAGCCGGCAGGGCCTGCCTTCACAGGCACCAGAGGAGGGCTGAGCTGCAGCTCTGACCCAGGAGGTGGACACGACAGCTGCCCCACTTCCCCTAGGCTGTGAGCGGGCACAGGTCACTGCCCACACCTTCCCGGGAGCCTGTGCTGCCGGCGTCACCGCGGGATCTGTGCCCTGGGGTCGATTCCCCTGGGAAAGCGCAGGCCCTGCCCCAGGCTGTAGCAGTTTCTCGGCGGCCTCTTCTGATGAAGGCATTCCCTGCACATCCCAAACGTGTCTGCTGCGTGTCCCTCTCCCCAGCCCGTGTGAGCACGGGAGCCCTAACCAGCGGCCGCTGCCCCTCTCGTCTGGGTGGAGAGACAGATGCTGGAGGGCAGCCCGCGAACAGAGGTGGGCCAGAGCCAAAGCCGAGCACCGGCTGTGTGACCAAAGGAGAAGCATGCAGGAGCAGTGAGCTCAGTCTCCACAGCTGGTGTGGGAAGCCCTGCATCTGGAACATCTGATAAACCATGCGTTCCCACATTTGAGGCTGTGGATACTGGGGGCAGCTGTGGACTTGGAAGACAGTACAAGCTGCAGTGAGGCCAGACCAGAATCTGATCTGGCCCCGTAAGTGCCCAGTGCACATCCAGAGACCTTTCTGAGAAGTGGAAAGGCAGGAGTTGTAGGTCTGTTACTACTCTTTTCTGTTTTGTTCTCTTCTTGTTCTTTTTTATTATTCATTTAATTTTATTTTTATGCTTTTAAGTACATTTATTTTATTTTTTTCTGATTTCCACGGTATGTTTTCATTATATTGCTTTCCCCCCTTGGTTTTGATCTTCTTTTTAACTATATTTTGCCTTGATCTATCTTTACCTCTTTGATGTTTTGTATTTTCTCCTTCTGTCTTCATCTTGCTTTTGTTTTTACTTTTTTTTTTTCTTTTGATTGTATTGATGTGGTTGTTTTATGTTTTCTTTGCTTTTATTTTAGTTTGCTTTCTGCATTTGATTTAATCTTGCTTTTGTGTTTTTGCTAGTTTTTACTGTTGGTTTTCATTTATTGGTTTGATCACTCTCTTCTTTTGGTTTCTTCTTTTTCTCTTCTTTTCTTTTAGTGAGTTTGAGTGTGTGAATGTCTTTTTGTGTTTTTTTCTGTTATCTTATTTTATTTTGTCCCTTAATTGGGGACATAACTTTCTGCTTTTTCATACTGCTTAATTTTCTGTAATGATGTTCTTCTTGCTTCTTCTGTCTGTCCTCAGATGGAGGAGGCTAAGAAACTTGTGTAAGCTTGATGTGAGGGACTGGTGGTGGGAAAAACTGGGTCTTGCTCTGGTACATAAGGCCTTGCTCAGTAAATCTTTAATCCAATTATTTGCTGATGTGTGGAGTTGACTTGGGGTTTTGTCTGTCTTTTCTTTGTTTGATTGATTGTTTTATCTTTTTGTTTCTCTTCTGTCTGTGCAGCTTGTGGAGTCTTGGTGCTCCAGCTAGGGGTTGGGCCTGAACCTCCAAGGTAGGTGACCTGAGCCCCAGGTGTTGAACACCAGAGAACTCCTGACCTGATTGAATATTAGTCAGTGAGGATTCTCATAAAGGCCTCCATTTCAACATTAGGTCCTGGATCAACCCAATGGCAGACAGGCTGCCTAAAGCCATAATAAGCTCACAAATACCCTAAAACACACCACTGGACATGGCAATGCCCATTAGAGGAACAAGATCCACCTTCACCCACCAGAACACAGGCATCAGTCCCCGCACCAGGAAATCTTCACAAAGCACTAGTCCAACACCATCCACTGGGAACAGACTCTACAAGTAAGAGGACCTATGACCCTGCAGCCTGCAAAAAGGAGATCCCAAACACAGCAAATGAAACAAAATGAGAAGACATGCAGCAGATGAAAGGACCAAAGTAAAAACAGACAAGAAGCTGAAACTCCAATACTTTGGCCACCCGATGTGAAGAACTGAGTCATTTGAAAAGACCTTGATGCTGGGAAAGATTGAGGGCAGGAGGAGAAGGGGACGACAGAGGATGAGATGGTTGGATGGCATCACCGACTTGATGGACATGGGTTTGGGTGAAATCTGGGTGATGGACAGGGAAATCTGGCATGCTGCGGTTCATGGGGTCGCAAAGAGTCAGACATGACTGAGCGACTGAACTGAACTGAACTGAACAGTAAATGAAGAGGAATAGGTACTCTACCTAAAAAGGAATTCAGAGTAATGGTAGTAAAGATGATCCAAAATTTCAGAAATTGAATGGAAGCACAAATAAGCAGAATGGAGGCAGATTGAGAAGATGCAAGAAATGTTTAACAAGGACCTAGATGAAATAAAGAACAATCAGTGATGAGCAACACAATAACTGAGAAGAAAATACACTAGAGACAACCAATAGCAGAATAACTGAGGTCAAAGAACAGATAAATGAACTGCAAGATAGAATAGTGGAAATAACTGAAGCAGAGTAGAATAAAGAAAAAAGAATGAAAAGAAATGAGGATAGTAACAGAGACCACTGGGGAAACATTAGGCAGACCAACATTTGCATTATAAGGGTCCCAGAAGAAGAAGAGAAAAAGAAAGGGTATGAGAAAATATTTGAGGAGGTTATAGTTGAAAACTTTCCTAACCTGGGAAAGGAAATAGTCAACCAAATCCAGGAAGCTCAGGGAGTCCCATACAGGATAAACTCAAAGAGAAACATGCCAAGACACATATCAAAGAAATTAACAGAAATTAAACACAAAGAAAAAGTATTAGAAGTAGAAAGGGAAAAGCAACAAATATGCAATGGCATCCCCATAAGGTTGACAGGTGATCTTTCAGCAGAAACTCTGCAGGCCTGAAGGGAATGGCAGGATATATTTAAAATGATAAAAGGAAAAGAACCCACAACCAAGATTACTCTACCCAGCAAGAATTGCATTCAGATTCACAGAAATTAAAAGCTTTACAGGTAAGCAAAAGTTAAGAGAATTCAGTACCACCAAACTGTCTTCACAACAAATGCTGAAGGAACTTCTTCAGATAGGAAATACAAGATGAAGAGAGGCCTACAAAAACAAACTCAAAATAATAAAGTAAATGGTAATAGGATCATACATATCAATAATTACCTTAAATGTAAATGGATTAAATGCTCAAGCCAAAAGACACAGACTGGCTAAATGAATACAAAAACAAGACCCTTATATATGCTGTCTACAAGAGACCCACTTCAGATCTAGGGACACATACAGACTAGAAAGTGAGGGGCTAGAAAAAGATACTCCATGCAAATGTAAATCAAAAGAAATCTGAAGAAGCGATATTTATATCAGATAAAATAAACTTTAAAATAAAGACTGTTACAAGAGACAAGGAAAGACAGTACAAAATGATCAAGGGGTCAATCCAAAAAGAACATATAATAATTATAAATATATATGCACCCAATATAGGAGCACCTCAATATATAAGGCAATGCTAACAGCTATAGAAGGGGAAATTGACAGTAACACAATAATAGTGGGAGGCTTTAACATCCCACTCACACCAACGGACAGTTCGTTCAGACAGAAAATAAGGAAACACAAAACTTAAATACATTAGTTCAGCCTGATTGATATCTACAGGACATTCCACACAAATGCAGCAGAATACACTTTTTTCTCAAGTACACATAGAATGTTCTCCAGGATAGATCCCAACTTGGGTCACAAATCAAGCCTTGGTAAATTGAAAAAAAAATTGAAATTGTATCAAGCAGTTTTTTTCTGACTACAATATTTTGAGGTTAGATATTAATTACAGGAAAAAAATGTAAAAAAAGACAAAACACATGGAGGTTAAACAATATGCTTCTAAATAACCAAGAAGTCACTGAGGAAGTCAAAGAGGAAATTTAAAAAAAATACCCAGAAACAAATGACAATGAAAACACGACAACCCAAAAGCTCTGGGGACACCAAAAGCGGGGTTAAAAGAGAATTTTATAGCAATACAGGCCAATGTCAAGAAATGAGAAAAACATCAAATAAACAACCTAACCTTACATCTAGAGCAACTAGAAAAAGACCAACAACAAACAAATCCAAAAGTTAGTAGAAGGAAATAAATGATAAAGATGAGAGCAGAAACTAAATGAAAAAGAAATGAAGAAAGCAAAAGCAAAGACCAATAAAACTACAAGCTGGTTCTTTGAGAAGATATGTATAATTGACAAACCATTGGCCAGACTTATCAGTGAAAAAAGGGAGAATACTTAAATCAGTAAAACTAGAAATGAGAAAAAAGTTGCAATAGACAATGCAGAAATATGAAGGGTCATAAGAGACCCCCATGAGGAACTATATGCCAATAAAATGGACAACCCAGAAGAAATGGACAAATTCTTAGAGAAGTACCATCTTCCAAGACTGAATCATTAAGAAATTGAAAATAAGAACAGACCAATCACAAGAACTGAAATTGAAGCTACGATCTAAAATCTTCCAACAAACAAGAATTCATTGCCAGATGGCTTCATTGGTCAATTCTATAAAACATTTAGAGAAGAGCTAATACCTATCCTGCTCAAACTCTTTCAAATGCAGAGGAAGAAATGCTCCCAAATTCATTCTATGAGACCACCATCACCCTGATACCCAAATCAGACAAAGATATTACAAGAAAATAAAATTGTAGTCCAATATCACTGATGAACTTGACTCAAAAATCCTCAACAAAATTCTAGCAAAGAGAATCCAACAACACATTAAAAGTATCACACACTATGATTAAGTAGAGTTTATCCCAGGGATTCAAAGATTTTTCAATATAAGCAAATCAATAAATTTGATACACCATATTAACAAATTGAAAGAAACAACATATGATAATCTCAATATATGCAGAGAAAGCATTCAACAAAACCCAATACCCATTTATGATAAATAAAAACTCTCCGGCAAATGGGCAGAGAAGGAATTTACCTCAACATAATAAAGGCAATATATGACAAACTCAAAGCATACATTATTCTCAGTGGTGAAAAATTGAAAGCATTTTCTCTAAGATCAGGAACAAGACAGGGGTGCCCATTCCCACAACTATTATGATATAGTTTTGGAAGTCAGAGAAGGAAGAGAAATAAAAGGAATCAAGATTAGAAAAGAAAAAGTAAAACTCTTACTGTATGCAAAAAACATGATACTATGCATAAAACCCTTAAAATGCCACCAGAAAATTACTAGCCCTAATGGGTGAATTTAGTGAAGCTGTAGGATACAAACTTAACACACAGAAATCACTTACATTCCTATACACTAGCAATGAAAAGTCAAAAAAGAAATTAAGGAAACAATCACATTTACCATTCAAAAAAATTACCTAGGAATAAACCTGTCTAAAAAGACAAAAGACCTGTGTACAGAAAACTAAGACACTGATCAAAGAAATCAAAGATGACACAAACAGATGGAGAGATACACCATGTTCTTGGATTAGAAGAATCAATATTGTGAAAATGACTATACTACCCAAGCAATCTACAGATTCAATGCAACCCCTATCAAATTACCAAAGGCATTTTTCACAGAACTAGAACAAAAAATTCTACAATTTGTATGGAAAACAAAAGACTAGCCAAAGTAATCTTGAGATAGAAAAATGGAGCTGGAGGAATCAACCTCCTTGACTTTGGACGAAACTGGAAAGCTACAGTCGTTAAGACAGTATGGTACAGGCACAAAACAGAAATATAGACCAATGGAACGAGATAGAGAGCCTGGAGACAAATCCACCCACCTGTGGGCACTTATCTTTGACGAAGGAAACAAAAGTATACGATGGAGAAAAAACAGCCTCTTCCCAATAAGTGGTGCTGGGAAAACTGGACAATACATGTAAAACAATGAATTTAGAATACTTCCTAACACCATTCACAAAAATAGACTCAAAATGGATTAAAGACTTAAATGTAAGGCCAGAAACTATAAAACTCTTAAAGGAAAACAGGCAGGACACTCAACATAAATTATAGCAGATTCTCTTTGACCTACCTGCTATAGTAATGGAAATAGAAACAAAAAATAAATCAATGGGACCTAGTTAAACTTAAAAGCTTTGCATAGCAAAGGAAACTGTATACAAGATGACAGATAACCCTGAGATTGGGAGAAAATAATTGCAAATGAAACAACTGACAAAGGATTAATCTCCAAAATACATAATCAGTTTATGTAGCTCAATGTCAGAAAAACAAACAACCCATCAAAAAATGAGCAGAAGACCTAAACAGATATTTCTTCAAGGAAAACACACAGATGACCAATAAACACATGAAAAGGTGCTCAATATCACTCATTGTAAGAGAAATGCAAATCAAAACTACAATGTGTTATCTTCTCATATCTTGACCATAGCCATGGTCAGAATGGCTATCATCAAAAAATCTACAAACAGTAAATGCTGGAGAGGACCTGGAGAAAAGTGAAACCTTTTGTACTGTCGATGGGAATGTAGATTGATACGGACACTATGGAGAACAGTATGGAGATTCCTTAAAATACTAGGAATAAAACTATCATATGAAGCATAATTCAGAAGACACAGGTACCCCAATGTTCATTGCAGCACTATTTACACAGCACACAGAAACAACCTAGATATCCGACAACAGATGAATGGATAAAGAAGCTGTGGTACATATACACAATGGAATATTGTTAGGACATAAAAAAGAACAAATGTGAATCAATTGAACTGAGGTAGATGAACCTAGAGCCTATTATACAGAGTGAAGTAACTCAGAAAGAGAAAGACAAATATTGTATATTAACTCATATATGGAATCTAGAAAAATGATACTGATGAACCTATTTGCAGGGCAGGAATAGAGACACAGACATAGAGAATGGACTCATAGACACAGCAGGGGAAGGAGAGGGTGTGATGAATTGAGAAAGTAGCATTGATATATATATACACTACCATGTGTGAAACGGAGAGCTCGTGGGAACCTGTTATATAATACAGGGTTACTAGCCTGGTGCTCTGCGACGACCTAGAAAGGCAGATGGTGTGGGTGGGAGAGAGGCTGAAGAGGGAGGGGATATCTATCTATCTATCTATCTATATATATATATATATATATACAACTGATTCCAAATTTGCTGGCATATTGAGAGCACTCATATATGCCAGCAAATTTGGAAAATTCAGCAGTGGCCACAGGACTGGAAAAGGTTAGTTTTCATTCCAATCCCAAAGAAAGGCAATGCCAAAGAATGTTCAAACTACCACACAGTTGTACTCGTCTCAACATGATAGCAAAGTAATGCTCAAAATTCTCCAAGCCAGACTTCAACAGTACATGAATGGTGAAATTTCAGATGTTCAAGCTGGTTTTAGAAAATACAGAGGAGCCAGAGATCAAATTGCCAACATCCATTGGATTATTGAAAAAGCAAGAGCGTTCCAGAAAAACATCTATTTCTGCTTTATTGACTACACCAAAGCCTTTGACTGTGTGGATCACAACAAACTGTGGAAAATTCTTCAAGAGATGGAAATACCAGACCACCTTACCTACCTCCTGAGAAATCTGTATGCAGATCAAGACGCAACAATTACAACCAGACCTGGAACAACGGACTAGTTCCAAATCAGCAAAGGAGTACATCAAGGCTGTATATTGTCACCCTGCTTATTTAATTTATATGCACAGTACATCATGCAAAATGCTGGCCTGGATGAAGCACAAGCTGGAATTAAGATTGCTGGGAGAAACATCAATAACCTCAGATATGCAGATGACACCACCCTTATCGCAGAAAGTGAAGAACTAAAGAGCCTCTTGATGAAAATGAAAGAGGAGAGTGAAAAGGCTGGCTTAAAACTCAACATTCAGAAAGTTAAGATCATAGCATCTGGTCCCATCACTTCATGGCAAATAGATCGGGAAACAATGGAAACAGTGATGGACTTTATTTTTTTGGCTCCAAAATCAGTGCAGATGGTGACTGCAGCCATGAAATTAAAAGATGCTTGCTCCTTGGAAGAAAAGCTATGACCAACCTAGACAGCATATTAAAAAGCAGAGACATTACTTTGCCAACAAAGTCCATCTAGTCAAAGCTATGGTTTTTTCCGGTAGTCATGTATAGATGTGAGAGTTGGACTATAAAGAAAGCTGAGTGCAGAAGAATTGATGCTTTTGAACTGTGGTGTTGGAGAAGATTCTTGAGAGCCCCTTGGACAGCAAGAAGATCAAACCAGTCCATCCTAAAGGAAATCAGTCCTGAATATTCTTTGGAAGGACTGATGCTGAAGCTGAAACTCCAATACTTTGGCCACCTGATGTGAAGAACTGACTCATTGGAAAAGACCCTGATGCTGGGAAAGATTGAAGGTGGGAGGAGAAGGGGACGACAGAGGATGAGATGGTTGGATGACATCACCGACTGAATGGACATGAGTTTGAGTAAGCTCCAGGAGTTGGTGATGGACAGGGAGGCCTGGCGTGCTGCAATCCATGGGGTAGCAAATATTTGGACATGACTGAGCGACTGAACTGATGACTGATTCACGTTGTTGTATGGCAGAAAGCAATACGACGTTGTAAAGCAATTATCCTTCAATCACGAAAAAATAATAAATTTTCTAGAACATGAGGGAAAAATGAGAAAAAAAAAGAAATATCAAATCACTATATTGTGTGACAGGAACTAGCACAGTGTTGTAGTTCAGTTATACTTCAGAAACTAATTCATAGGAAAACAGAGATCGAATTTTTGGTTATCAAAGGTGGAGGGTTGTGGAAAGGGAATTATTTAAAAGCAATCGAAAGGTACATACTTTCAGCTATAAAATAATAAGCATTAGGGGTGTAATGACAACATAATAAATGTGATTAACATTGATGAATGTTCTATGTGAAAGCTGTTGAGAGTAAATCCTAGGAGTTGTCATCACAAGGAAAAAAATTTTCTTTTAATTAAATTTGTATTTATACAAGATAATGGATGCTCACTAAACCTACTGTGATAATCATTTCATGATGTATGTAAGTCAAATCATTGTGCTGTACACCTTTAACTTACACAGTGCTGTATGTCAACTATATCTCAACAAAACTGGAAATTCTAAGGAGATGTGATAGTCCCTCCAGGATGCCATCAAAAAATATCGTTGAGTGGTTGCTTATAAACAGCAGATATTTATTATTCATAGTTTTGAAAGGTGTCAGAATAGTTGGTGAGTGTCTTTTTCTGGGCTGCAGACTTCTCATTGTATCCTCATATGATGGAGGGCACTAGGGAGCTCTGGATTTCTAAGAGCACTAATCTCATTCAGGAGGGTGCCTTCCTTAAGATCTAATAACCTCCCAGAGGCTCCATCTCCCAGTACCATTATCCTGGGTTAGGATTTCAGCATATGAATTTGAGGGGAACACAAACCTTCAAGCTGTAGTGGGAGAGGAGCAACAATGACAGTTGAATGTGTAGGGACATGTGACTGGCAAAAATTTCCAAAACTCAAACAGGAACAATGTCTTCAGATCATCTTGGGGAAGAGGAAACTGTGGAGATGAAAGCTGTCCCCACCCCCACAACGCCCTACCCCCTTTCTCAGTACCAGGGCTAGAAAGGTCGTTTAGAGTCAGCAGATGGAACACAGTTGATGAATACTTTCTACGGCGTTTGAATTTGGCCAGGAGTGTTTCTAAAGTTTCTATTTTTTGAGATGTTTGCTTAGCTATTGTGAGCATTTTTTTCTTTTCCATTTTGTGTCTTAATTAGCTGTTGGGAAAAGAAAGTTGTATATTTATCTAGTCAGTGCTTACAGCATGTTATTAAAAACACTTAATTGTTTTGATGTTTTCTAGGACTAGCATATTGCAAACAATGACAACTTATCCTCCTCTCCCATAGTTACAGCCCTCATTTGTCTTAACTGTTTTAGTGCACTGGTTAGAATTTCTAGAGCTCTGTTGGAGAGTAAAGGAAATGGTAGGCTTTTGGACATTCCTACTTTGTTTAAGATTTAGTGAGATTGAGTCTAGGGCCTTACAGTTAAACATCATGTCATCAGCTGGTTTCAGATAAGCTATTCTTAATTAGGTTAAGAAAGTGTTCTTTTGCTACCAAAATTGGTAGTAAAAGTAAAAACAATAGCAACTACAAACCAAGAATAGATATTGAATTTTATTGGATTGAATTTGGAAAATTTTTTTTTTATAACATAAACATGGCTCTGTCATCTTTAATTCCTAAGAACTAGCAGATTCAAAGGTGAAATAGTGGTGAGCTTTCCAAGTGCACTATTTTAAGTTCTGAGGGCAGAGCAGGCTTACTCAGCAAGATAAAACACTCAAAAAGGAACGGCATGCAAGGTTAGGCCAGAGGAAAAGAGGAACTGGTGGTTGCTATTTATTTAAAATTTTTAAGGAAGTTGTTTATTCCCAATAATTGAAGAGATCAGAGAGGCATTTAATCATTAGACTGTCAAACAGAACTCTACTACAGCTGATTAAAATCTTTAAAAAATTTTTTATGGAGAAAGATTTAATCACTTTCTCTACTGATATGCTCTGATGTCTTCCTGAAACCTGGAAGTTCTTCCTGATCTGAATCTTTCTTGCTGAGATACAGGCTTGTTTTTTCCTCCTATGCCTCATCTTTAAAAAAAAAACCAAAAAACAGTAATTTCCCTATAAAGTAAGTGCAAGAATTCATAAGGAAATGCACCCCATTAAAAAGCCCAGGATTCACATGACCACTTGAGAGTATTCCACTGGTTCAGAGACAGCAGGGTTCACAAAAGTCCAGAAATTGGGCTTGTGGCTCTTTGGCTTGACATTGACATAATCTGTGGCTTCCTTTATGTTCTCATAGTCCAGGACAGAGTCATTTCTTCGATCTCCAGGGGCTGCAAAGACTACCTGTGTGTAGTTCACATCCTTGGTGACCTTAGGGGGGGAAAAGCAAAGAAATTTGGGTCAAAATTCCTACCACGTTTGGAGAAGGTATTCAACTCAAAGAGGCTTGCCCTAGGCCAGATGGGAAAGAACCTGGTGTCTGAGAGCAGGGCCAAGGCAATGAGAGAGATTGCTCCTTGCACCTGTGGGAACGAATGGCTTAAGGAAGAAAAATGTGGAGACTCCAAGTGAGGTCGGGACTCAGAGTGGACTTTGGCCAGTAACTGGGACGTGGGGAGAAGGGGATTTCCTGTGAGCACCTTCATTTTTAGAGCCCGCTCAGACCCGCTTGGTCTGGACGCTCTGTGCTGTTGGTGCAGGCCTGTGAGTGAAAACCCGACCACCCTCACGGAAGGCTGCTGTAATGACTTGGTGGCCCTCCTTCCTTGCTCCCGTCTCTGCAGCCCAGGTGACCCCAGACTGCTGGGGTCACTAGGGGTGTCCCTTACCTGGCAGGTGGTGGGAGGTGAGCTCTCTGAGCTGTCAGAGCTATCTGAGGACGTGTCACTGTCATCTAGGGAAAAACAGAAATTGTTCTTCTTCTAAAGGGAGCCAGAGGGTGGTTAGAGAGTATAGAGGCAATGGAAGGAAGCATGAGACAAAGACAGAAGCAGAGCCAGCATCTCAAGTGGAGTGGGGAAGAGAGACCAGTGTCCCCCAGAGAGAAGAAAGGAATGGAGCAGAGAGTGGAAACCTCTGGAAACAGCCAGGAACATATCCAAGAGTCCAGGCCCTGCTGTATTTCCAGCTCCATCGAAAAGTAAGTACCAAGCCCGCAAGGCTGCCCTGTGCTTGAGAAAGACTGTCTGCTGGAAGGGGAGTAAGTGGGGTGTGCTGAGCCGCTATGGCCCAAGGCAAACAGATCTGGCCCCAGAAATCACAGGCACAGCTTCTAATCTAAGCCTGTCACTAACTCCAGGCAGATTACATTTCTCTTTGTGCCCTGGTCTTGTCCCCTGTGACAGAGAGGGTTGGATGAGGATCTCTGATGTCCCTGCCAACCACCGAGTCTCTGATTGCAGCCAGGCTTCAGGGAAGCTTTGGGATCAAGGGTCATGGTGAGGCCAGTGCCTCTCCACTTCTTCTGAAACCCTGAGTTCATGCAAGTGGCATGTTTTGGGTCCCTCATGCATTGAAGCCTTATCTTGGTGCTGAGGAAGCCTGACAACCAGATTTCTTTAACGGAAAAGATAAAATTCAGAAGGATGGGGCAAACTTAAATCAACCAAAAGATAAGCAGTGAAAAGGGCAATCTCTGGTGAGTGAATGTCTTGCTGCGGAAGCAGCAGCTTGCACTGTGTGAAGAGTGGCCCGGCAGGTCTCTCAAGTGGGGAGAGCGAGAAAACAGCAAGACTGTGGTGTTCCTGTCGGTCCCCTTGCTGGAGGGGGATACAGATGTGAACCGTCACCAAGGCTCAGGTTTATTAAAATGCCCAGATCCCATGGCTGGGAGCAGACAGAGGTGGTTGAAATCTGGGCTCCAGCTAACGGCGGGCGAAGAAAAGATACCATCGTGTCACAGAGACAGGAGCAGAGACAGCACCCAAGCCTGCCAGGCAGCCAGGAAAGAGCTAAGGCCTACACAAACCCACTGCCGTCTGCCCCGCCGGATAGGACGGGTGGCCTTCTGAAAGCAGCGGCCTGGCTTGGCCTGCACTGGGGAGGGTGTGAGGAATCCTCTGGCTCGTGGTTGGGGCAGGAAGACGGGCTGCTGCGAGGAGGCTCCCCGGGTACTCCAGACACAACAGCAGCAGCACTATGGCACGTTCCCCTCGCAGTAGTACTCACTCTGGTAGCGAGGCTCGGGCACCAGGACGTTCCTCTCCACCCGAGTCTCCTTCCTCTCCTTGGCAGCAGGCGGGCAGCAGTGAGCTGGACTAACGCTGGGGGCTTGGGACCTGGCCTCTTTCAATATGCGCTCATTTTCCTTGGCTGCCGGGGACAGGGCAAGAGTCAAAAGTGGATGTTCTCCTGGCCAGGCACAACCTGCATCTGTGAGCACAGCTCTCCTGAGGGAACATCCTCAGACAGATCTCTTCAAAGCTCAGCCCTCCGCTGCTCAGAACCCTGCAGCGCCCCGGCCTCACGTGGAGTAAAAGCTCCAGTCCAAGCCGAGGCCTCACGCCCTTCCCCCTTCCTGCCGCACCTCAGCTCCATCCGGCTGGGCCCCTCTGCTTCCAGCCAGGACGAGCAAATCCCCTAGTTTATGGACTTCGTAGGTGTGGCTCACTTCCTCACTTCCCTCAGGGTTAGACTCAAATGTCAGTGTCTCAGGGATGCTGACCCCTATCCCGTTCATATCTCCCTGCCTTGCTTCATTTCTCTGTACACTTACCCTGACCTGACACACATTTTATTTGCTTGTTTGTTGTCTGTATTACCCACGGAATGCAAGGTCATAATGGCACGGATTTTTATTTTGATTCCTGTTGTACTGGATAAATGAATGAATGACGAGAGAAGCTTAGACTTACATCATCCTGCTCAATCCCTTGTCTTAGCACAGCCCAAGCGGTATTATTTTACTTCCCCTAATTATAATGTCTTCCTTGGACACAGCATCCTGTCTTTCACTGCAAATCAGCTCAGAAATTTAAGCTAATATCTTAGTCTAACCATACTCCTTTCTGTTGTAATTCAAGGCCATTTCTACACATCTCTTGGCAGTGATGAAGGAAATTTACTACGCTCGGGTTAAGTAAGACCAGCCTCAAGAGCATCGCAGAAGCTTGTCTCTAGGCAGGAGGTCTGGGTAGCAAAAGGACTCTCAGCCGTCATTCCCAAGCAAAGATGGGCCGGGTCAGAGTGAGATAACCCACTTAGAGGTTGGTGGAGTGAGGGGACACCTGGCTAGCGATCCCTCAAGTAGGATTTCAAGTGATATTTAGGGGCTCATCTTGCTGTGGGCTTGGGAATGGTCCCTGAGGGGGACCAGGAGGGAAGAGAACGCTGAGCCAGTTACCCATGTGCCTGCTGAGCAGGTAGTTGATGACTGCGAGGAGACAGGCCTGCAGGATCAGCGACACTACTGCAATCACGATTCCATGCCAGACCTCCATGACCCTGTTGGGAAACGAGGAAATCAGGTGAGAGCTTCTGGAGGTGCTGAGACAGCTGCAAACCCATCCCTGCCCCAAGCCAGGGGCAGCCTGCAGGTACTGCTGCTGTGGCTTGAGTCCCTTCCCTGTTGAAAGGGAAGGCTTCAGGACCCGGGGAGGGTGCTGTGCGCAGGAAGTGATGTTCCCTTCACGGGAACCTGAGCCGGCTCTCCCCAGACCACTCACTGAGCTAGCATGACAAGCTCCTGGAGGGCCGCCGCGGGTGGCGAGTGGGGCACAGGCTCTCTCTGGCACCTTGTCTCCAGGCAGCACCCCCGGCAGGACGGCCCTGGAGACCGGCAGAGGCGAGGCAGTGCGTCAGAGCTCTTGGGCAGTCTCTGCTGGTGGGGGGTCGTCTCCTTTCCTCTCCCCAGATTCCAGTTTCTGAATCTACAAAACAGGCAGTAACAGGATTAGCACCTGCCAGCCCCAGGGCTGAGCCCCCCGCAGCCGGGCCCTCCGAGCTGATCCACACAATCCTAGGACCTAGATGTCACTGCCCTCCTCTTATAAGGAGCCACGTGAGGCCCAGAGGGCTGAGGGACATGTCTGAGGCCCTCCAGTCAAACCTGGTTTGAGCTCTACATCCAGGCCCACACTCCCCAACATTCTGTCTCTTCTCCAGAGCCTTGCCTGCTGCTGGAAGCACAGAGCAGTCCCACAGGAGCGAATACCCTGGGAGAGATTCTGTGACGCACACCAGTGTCTCACACACACACACACACACACACACATGCACCCACACTGCTAAAAGGAAATAAATTAGGAGTTTGGGATTAGCAGATAAAAACTACTATATATAAAACAGATTAAAAAAAAAAAACAGCCAAGGTCCTACTGTATAGTACAGGGAACTATATTTGATAACCTGTAATAAACCATGATGAAAAAGTATATATATATACACACATATATATTCTTAATCATTTTGCTATGCTCCAGAAACTAACACAATTTTGTAAATCAACTATACTTCAATTAAAAAAAAATTTTTTTAGTGTCAAAAATAAAGACCACAGTGCTGAGTATGGAGTGTATTATAAAACAAAGCCAAGATGGTTTCAAAGCTTTTGAAATGATCTTTACTTAGCACAAGATGGGCCACATGATGGCCCATTGTCCTGCTGCAGACAATAAATGCTGAAAAGCCTTTTATTGCCGATAAAGCTTATTTTCTCAATCAGGGTTTCCAAGTGTTAAGAGTAGTGTGGAAAGTCCTGCCTTTTTCACTTCTACCTGTAGTTCTACACTGGGTGGGCCTATCCCAGATCCAACTTGGACTAAGTTTGGAGAGAGAGGAGGCAATAACCGAGGAGGGAGCCTGAGAGGTTTGCCACCACCGCCTCTCCAGGGCTGGGTTGTTGGCCAGCCGGAAGCTGCCAGAGAGAAAAAACTACTTTCTTTTCTACATCCTTCACCAACCAACAAGCCAGTCTTCGGGAACAACTTTTTTTGTGTGAGGTCGAAAGTTGGGAGCAGATTTCCCTGGTGGTCCAGTGGTTAAAGAAGTCGCCTACCAGTGCAGGAGATGCAGAAGATCCCACGTGCCGCAGGGCGACTAAGCCCGCATGCCTCAACTACTGAGCCCCAGAGCGCCAGGGCCCGTGTGTCTCCACGACTGAGCCCACACCGCGACCAGGGAAGCCGGCGCACCTAGAGCCCTGCTCCAGCAAGAGAAGCCCCTGCAGTGAGGAGCCCGCACACCGTAACCAGAGAGGAGCCCCTGCTCGCTGCAGCCAGAGAAAGCCTACACGCAGCAGCGGAGACCCAGCACCGCCAGAAAGAAAGAAAGGAGAAAAACGGGAGCAACACACGCCCAATTTAGGCATCATACTTAGCTTAAGTCACCGCTTTCTGACATAATAAGTTCTGATACATAATAAATTCTAGACACTTTTCCCAAAGGAACCTAACTCTATCCACTCTTTACTTTTCAAGTTAAATGAGCAAAGTATACCTAACATCATCACTCTTAAAGAATGCTATTTAATTTGATTTATAAAGATGGATTCAGCATCCAGACATGAGTCCTTCATTATGCATAGATTCAGTATGTGAGATGCGTCGGGAAGATGAAAAGTGAGAACATTCTAAGTGGGGGAGATCCCCCCCCCCCACTTTCATACGAACACCCACCACCCTGGTGCCGAGGAGCACCAGAAAGTCACCTCTGGAAAAGGAGTCTCCTGTGGTTCCTTCTGCAGGAGTGTTGCATTCACTCACTTTTGTCATGGCATGAAGGGGTCACTGGGAGCAGGAGGTGGAAACTGATCCAGATGGCAAGCCAAGCTAGAGGGGACCCCAGGAAACTACCTACCTCCCCCTTTACACATGGACATCACCAGATGGTCAGTGTCAAAATCATATTATGTTCTTTGCAGCCAAAGATGGAAAAGCTCTAGACAGTCAGCAAAAACAAGACCAGGAGTTGACTGTGGCGCAGATCATCAGCTCCTTATTGCAAAATTCAGGCTCAAACTGAAGAAAGTAGGGAAAACCACTAAGCCATTTAGGGATAACCTAAATCAAATCCCTTATGATTATACAGTGGAGATGACAAATAGATTCAAGGGATTAGATCTGGTAGACAGAGTGCCTGAAGAACTATGGACAGCGGTTCGTAATATTGTACAGGAGGTGATGACCAAAATCATCCTGAAGAAAAAGAAATGCAAGAAAGCAAAGTGATTGTCTGAGGAGAACTTACAAGTAGCTGAGAAAAGAAGAGAGGCGAGGGAGAAAGGGAAAGATTTACCCAACTGAGTGAAGATTTCCAGAGCATAGCAAGGAGAGATAAGAAAGCCTTCTTAAGTGAACAATGTAAAAAAATAGAGAAAAACAAAGAATGGACAAGACTAGAGAGCTCTTCAAGAAAATTAGAGATACAAAGGGAACACTTCATGCAAAGATAGGCACAATAAAGGACAAAAACAGCAAGGACCTAACAGAAGCAGAAGAGATTTTTAAAAGGTGGCAAGAATACACAGAAGAACTGTACTAAAAAGCTCTTCAGTTCACTTCAGTCGCTCAGTTGTGTCCGATTCTTTGCAACCCCATGGACTGCAGCACGCCAGGCCTCCCTGTCCATCACCAACTCCCGGAGTTTACTCAAAGTCATGTCCATTGAGTCAGTGATGCCATCCAACCATCTTATCCACTGCTGTCCCCTCCTTCTCCCACCTTCAATCTTTCCCAGCATCAGGGTCTTTTCCAATGAGTCAGTTCTTTGCATCAGGTGGCCAAAGTATTGGAGCTTCAGCATGAGTCCTTCCAATGAATATTCAGGACTGATTTCCTTTAGGATGGACTGGTTTGGTCTCCTTGCAGTCCAAGGGACTCTCAAGAGTCTTCTCCAACACCACAGTTCAAAAGCATCAATTCTTCGGTGCTCAACTTTCTTTATAGTCTATCTCTCACATCCATACATAGCTACTGGAAAAACCATAGCTTGGATTAGATGGACCTTTGTTGACAAAGTAATGTCTCTGCTTTTTAGCATGCTGTCTAGGTTGGTCATAGCTTTCTTCCAAGGAGCAAGCGTCTTAATTTCATGGCTGCAGTTACCATCTGCAGTGATTTTGGAGCCCCCCAAAATAAAGTCTCTCACTGTTACCATTCTTTCCCCATCAATTTGTCATGAAGTGATGGAACCAGATGCCATGATCTTAGTTTTCTGAATGTTGAATTTTAAGCCAACTTTTTCACTCTCCTCTTTCACTTTCATCAAGAGGCTCTTTAGTTCTTCTTCACTTTCTGCCATAAGGGTGGTGTCATCTGCATATCTGAGGTTATTGATATTTCTCCCAGCAATTGATTTCAGCTTGTGCTTCATCCAGTCCAGCATTTCTCATGATGTACTCTGCATATAAGTTAAATAAGCAGGGTGACAATATACAGCCTTGATGTACTCCTTTCGCAATTTGGAACCAGTCTGTTGTTTCATGTCCAGCTCTAACTGTTGCTTCTTGACCTGCAAACAGATTTCTCAGGAGGCAGGTTAGGTGGTCTGGTATTTCCATCTCTTGAAGAAGTTTCCACAGTTTAATGACCCAGATAACCATGATTGTGTTGTCACTTACCTAGAGCCAGATATCCTAGAGTGTGAAATCAAGTGGGCCTTAGGAAGCATTACTATGAACAAAAGTGGAGATTATGGAATTCCAGCTGAGCTATTTCAAATCCTAAAAGATGATGCTGTGAAAGTGCTGCACTTATTATGCCAGCAAATTTGGAAAACTAGCAGTGGCCACAGGACTAGAAAGGTCAGTTTTCATTCCAATCCCAAAGAAAGGCAATGCCAAAGAATGTTCAAATTTCACTCATTTTCAAATTGAACTGTACAATTGTACAATTGATGAGTGCACATCCCAGCAAGATTATGCTCAAAATCCTTCAAGCTAGACTTCAGCAATATGTGAACTGAGAACTTCCAAAAGTACAAGTTGGATTTAGGAAAGGTAGAGGAACCAGAGATCAAATTGCCAGCATGTGCTGGATCACAGAAAAAGCAAGGGAATTAAAAAAAAAAAAAATCTGATTCATTGGTTATTCTAAAGCCTTTGACTGCGCGGATCACAATGAACTATGGAATATTCTTAATGAGATGGAAATACCAGACCACATTACCTGCCTCCTGAGAAACCTAAGGACAAGAAGCAACAGGTAGAACTAGACATGGATTAATGGACTAGTTCAAAATTGGGAAACGAGTACAACAAGGCTGTATATTGTCACTCTGCTTATTCAACTTATTTAACATCATGTGAAATGCTGGGCTAGATGAATCACAAACTGGAATCAAGATTGCCGGGAGAAATATCAGCAACCTCAGATATGCAGATAATGGCAGAAAGTGAAGAGGAACTAAAGAGTCTGTTGATGAAGGTGAAAGAGGAGTATGAAAAAGCTGGCTTAAAACTCAACATTTAAAAAACAAAGATGATGGCATCCAATCCTATCACTTCATGGCAAATAGATGGGGAAAATATGGAAACAGTGTCAGATTTCAATTTTCTTGAGCTCCAAAATCAATTCAGGTGGTGACTGCAGCCACAAAATTCAAAGATGCTTGTTTCTTGGAAGGATAGTTTGACAAACCTAGACAGTGTATTAAAAGGCAGAGACATCACTTTGCTGACAAAGGTCTGTACAGTCAAAGCTGTTTTTTCCAGTAGTCATGTATGAATGTGAGAGTCAGACCATAGAGAAAGCTGAGCACCAAAAAATTGATGTTTTTGAACTGTGTTGCTGGAGAATACTCTTGAGAGTCCCTTGAACTGCAAGGAGATCCAATCAGTCAATCCTAAAGGAAATCAGTTCTGAATATTCATTGGAAGTACTGATGCTAAAGCTGAAGCTCCAATACTTTGGCCACCTGATGTGAAGAACTAACTCACTGGAAAAGACCCTGATTCTGGGAAAGATTGAAGGCAGGAGGAGAAGGGATTGACAGAGGAGGAGATGGCTGGATGGCATCACTGACTTGATGGACATGCGTCTGAGCAAACTCAGGGAGATAGTGATGGACAGGGAGGCCTGGCAGCTGCTGTTCATGGGTCGCAAACTGTTGGACACGACTGAGCAACTGCACAGCAACAACAGCCCCTCCCCTAAGTCCCAGGACACGTGGATAGACAACCCAGTGCTCCCCAGTGATCAGCTAACTCTAGACAGAAAGTTCAGTCAAAAGTGACATGTGCAGGATAAAATTTGCAGAGCCAGGAGGCTGGAAATAAAACACCAAAGTGATGAAGTGAGTATGGGATTATTCATAAAAACAATGACATTGAAAAATTAGTTGACTTGATTGAAGAAAGGAAATAGATATATTTTAAATGCCTGACCTAGTCTTATTTTGGATAAGCTCTACTTAAATTTCAACAGATACCGATTTCTCAAGCAAATTTCTCAAGGAAGTATGTTAGTCACTCAGTCGTGTCTCTCTGTGACCCCATGGACTGTAGCCCACCAAGCTCCTCTGTCCATGGAATTCTCCAGGCAAGAATACTGGAGTGGGTTGCCATTTCCTTCTCCTTCTCAAGGAAATTTCGGTACTAATCCTGATCTCTGGGGCAGATGCAAATAAGATGATTGGATGTTACCAGGAGAGCTTTATTGAATCACAAAAAAGGCAGGAAAATCATGGAAAAGGGCTAGAAGCAAAGCCAGTATGCCAGGAAATCAACAGTGTTTCTTTGTAAAGGGCGCTCCTATGCTTTAGGAATGCTGACCTCATATTAAATGCCTTATTTGTTCTTAATCACAGAAGTTATTCTGCTTCTTCCATTGAAGGGGATGGTAAGGATACCACCAGGGCCGTATTCGGAAACCATGCTCTAAGTTTTCGTTTTTTAAGGCTCCTCTCTGTTTATTAAAAATCAAACAACTAATAGGTATTTGTAATATAAAAAATTAGGAGTGCAAATAAGCAAAGCATTTCATAAAATGAATCCGAATTTCATTCGTAAAATTGTCTTTATATTTTCACAAATATATGCACTTTGTATGTGTATGGAAATATTTGTATACACTATCTTTTTGAAACAAGGCATCATACTGAGTAGTGTGGAGAAGGCAATGGCACCCCACTCCAGTACTCTTGCCTGGAAAATCCCATGGACGTAGGAGCCTTGTAGGCTATAGCCCACGGGGTCATGAACAGTCAGACACGACTGAGCGACTTCACTTTCACTTTTCACTTTCATGCATTGGAGAAGGAAATGGCAACCCACTCCAGTGTTCTTGCCTGGAGAATCCCAGGGACGGGGGAGCCTGGTGGGCTGCCGTCTATGGGGTTGCACAGAGTCGGACATGACTGAAGTGACTTAGCAGCAGCAGCAGCACTGAGTAGTTACTTTTCCTCTTTGCTTAATACATCATAAACTTGTTTCCAGATCAGGAAAATCTCCATTAAAAAGCCCCAATCTGGGTGCTCACAGGCCCAATTTGACACCTAGATGATTTTATTTGATAAGGTACTTTAAAGATTTGTATATGGATGCCCTGAGGAAGGTCATGTACTTTTCAGTCCTGACTGATCCCTGAAGGCATTTGAGTTTGCCACCTTCAGTTTTATGGCATCATTGAACATGACTAGTATTCTACTTTACCAGTATTCCTTACTACTCTGGACATTCAGAGCCAAACGGGCTCCTTGTCTAAAACTGCTTGTGCACCGCCTGGGAGACCACCAGTAACAGATGCAACAGGCCAAAACGACCCCACACATTTCCAAATGTCTCCCTAAGGCAGTCACTTTGGCCCCCAGTTGAGAATCACTGTGTTAGATAAATGTTACATTATGTTAAAAGCATTATCTTATTTGGTCTTTTTATTCAGAACAATATTGCCTGCACTTCTTCCTTTCATTTTATTGTGTTATGAGCATCTTACTAGCTAAATGACACACGGTACCTGTGTCGTCAATGTATAAGATAAAAGCCAACGTGGGTCCAAGTTCTGTTCCCTTCCAGGTGTGAATTACTGAACTTCTCAGTGTCTCAGTTTCTGTACCTGTTAAATGGGGTTAATGATAG
This sequence comes from Odocoileus virginianus, assembly GCF_023699985.2. Classification (NCBI taxonomy): domain Eukaryota; kingdom Metazoa; phylum Chordata; class Mammalia; order Artiodactyla; family Cervidae; genus Odocoileus; species Odocoileus virginianus. The sequence goes on from NC_069684.1 coordinate 70,328,040, forward strand.
TATATCCCTCACAGAGTTCTTGTGAGGGTTTGGGGAGTTATGTTTACAAAGACCTATATACAGTGGCAGGCATGTGGAAAGCACTCAATAATTATTAAGTATCATTCAACCCTAAAACCCTGCACCAAGATAGTGAGGAGAGTGGCGCTATAAATATTCGGTCTGTCTATTTTTGGAAGCTTAGACATTCGGTTTTGAGTGCAGTTTGAAGATAAAATCTTGGCAGGATGAGGTATGAAAATGATGACAGATGTCATTATTTAAGTGGCTAATGGCCCCTAACCGCAATGAGCAGGTTGTTCCTTGGGGGCTAATTGCAGATTGCTGATCAGACAGTCGGCAGAAACATCTGCTCATCTGTGTACGCACCCCAAACAACCGGGAAATGAGCAATTTGAAGTAATTAAGTTGTGAAAAAAATGCCTGGGCCGTGTGAGAGTTCAGTACGCTTTGTTCCATCATCAAAATGTGACTGTCCTGTCCTCTTTCAGGTTTGAACACCCAGCCCCTCTTAATGCAGTGTCCTGCCAACTGCCTGCAAACCACGGGTCAGCAGAGGGCTGAGAGCATTTCTTCTGTTTTCTTCGAACCTGGTGGAAACCCTGAGTTAAGGCTGGATTCCATTGCCTTATTTCCCCCTCTCCTGCTAAAGGAGCTCTCTCATGGCCCTTCTAAAACGTACAGCATGACAAAAGAGATGAAATAATAAAAACACACCTTTTCCTCTTTGATGCCATGCTTTCTTTGGATAGATATATTCAGAAAGAACACAACAGAAGACGATTTATGTAAACATCATATGGATTAAAGTAATCATAATCAATATTGCTAAGATGACTTGATCAATCTTTTAAAATTAAGTAGCTTTAATGTTTAAAATGGAGAAGCAATAAAGACCTACCGTAGAGCAAAAAATAAGTAGCTTTAAAAATTTTTTTATAAAGTGTTTATACAAAGATTTTTTGGAAATTTTCATTAATTTATTGTCTTTAAAATGAAGAATTTGAGCTCTGAGAGAACAATACAGGGAGATGAGAGCAGACTCCTCCTCCTGGCTCAGTCACTTGCTACTGTGTGACCTGGGACAGGTAGAAATCCTTTCTAGGCCCAGCACTTGTAGTAATCCAAACGCTATTTCTGGCCCTTAACATTCTATTCTTTAAAGATGGAAGGACAGTAGGGGAAAGGAAAGTGTAGTTGGATGGAAATGGAATATTTTGAAAGAAAAAAATACATATTTCTATTTTATATCATTCAGTCTCCTTCACTCTGCTAGACTTTTGTCCTCTAACTGAATATGCAGTTTTGAATAATCAAGAAAAGGATAAAACATAAATAAGCCAAACTAATAATAACTATAACCACATAAACAGAGGAGGCCAAAAATTGTGAAATTCCTGATATTTTTTATGTGTGAAATATCAATATAATTATTGATTTCCTAGAAAAATGTAGATTAGTGAAATGGACTCCATAAGGCACAGAAAACTTAAACAGACTAAAAGCAACAAAGCAAAATAACAAGAAAGAAATTTGGGATCCAAGTTTTGTAGCTCTCAAGCAGCTAAAGGCAGAGAACTTGGAGTCAGACAGTCTGGCTTCACATCCCAGCTCGTCCTCTGTGTGAGTTGGGTCTAATTATTTAACTTCTCAAAGCCTCTGTTTTCTTACTTGTAAGATAAGATCAATAATCACTAATTCTCAGGGTTTGATTAGATGAACATAAACAATACCCACTTCTGCAGATGAAATAAGATGAGGCATATAAGTTATTCTAGCTTTTGTCATGTAGTAATAAGAATCCAATAAATGACAGCTATTATTATTTGAAATTAAAAGCAGTATAAAAACTATCTACTCAAAATCTACATCCAGATAGTGTTACAAATGAATTTTTGAAATTTTAAGGAACATACGGCACAGAAAAAAATGGAAAGCTCTCCAGGCTCATCTCATTTATGAATACAGAGGTAAATACCTGACTATATCAAAAGTTACTCCACCTTGCTTACAGTTTCCTTCATTGTGCAAAAGCTTTTAAGTTTAATTAGGTCCTATTTGTTTATTTTTGCTTTTATTTCCATTACTCTGGGAGGTGGGTCATAGAGGATCCTGCTGTGATTTATGTCAGAGAGTGTTTTGCATATATTTTCCTCTAGGAGTTTTATAGTTTCTGGTCTTACATTTTAATCTTTAATCCATTTTGAGTTTATTTTTGTGTATGGTGTTAGAAAGTGTTCTAGTTTCATTCTTTTACAAGTGGTTGACCAGTTTTCCCAGCACCACTTGGTAAAGAGATTGTCTTCTCTCCTTTGTATATTCTTGCCTCCTTTGTCAAGATAAGCTGTCCATAGGTGTGTGAATTTATCTCTGGGCTTTCTATTTTGTTCCACTGATCTATGTTTCTGGCTTTGTGCCAGTACCATACTGTCTTGATGACTGTAGCTTTGAAGTATAGTCTGAAATCAGGCAGGTTGTTTCCTCAAGTTCTGTTCTTTTTTCTCAAGATTGCTTTGACTATTCAAGGTTTTTTGTATTTCCATACAAATTGTGAAATTATTTGTTCTAATTCTTTGAAAAATACCATTGGTAGCTTGATAGGGGTTGCATTGAATCTATAGATTGCTTTGCATAGTATACTCATTTTCACTATATATTGATTCTTTCAATCTATGAATATGGTATATTTCTCCATCTATTTGTGTACTCTTTGATTTCTTTCATCACTGTTTTATAGTTTTTTATAAAAAACTTTTCAGTGTCCTATAGTTTATAGGTCTTTTGTTTCTCTAGGTGTAGTTTATACCTAACTATGGTTTATAGTTTATAGTTTCTTTAGGTATAGTTTATAGGTCTTTTGTTTCTTTAGGTAGATTTATACCTAAGTATTTTATTCTTTTCATTGCAATGGTGAATGGAATTAATTCCTTAATTTCTCTTTCTGTTTTCTCATCATTAGTGTATAGGAATGCAAGGGGTTTCTGTGTATTATTAATTTTATATCCTGTTACTTTACTATATTCATTGATTAACTCTAATAATTTTCTAGTGGTCTCTTTGGGGTTTTCTAAGTAGAGGATCATGTTATCTGCAAACAGTGAGAGTTTTACTTCTTCTTTTTCAATCTGTATTCTTTTATTTCTTTTTCTTTTCTGATTGCTGTGACTAAAACTTCCAAAACTATGTTGAATAGTAGTGGTGAGAGTGGGCACCCTTGTCTTATTCCTGACTTTAGGGGAAAGCTTTCCATTTTTCACCATTGAAGATGATGTTTGCTGTGGGTTTGTCATATATGGCTTTTATTATGTTGAGGTATGTTCCTTCTATGCCTGCTTTTGAACAATGAAGGAAACTATATGCAAGGTGAAAAGACAGCCTTCAGAATAGGAGAAAATAATAGCAAACAAAGCAACAGACAAAGAATTAATCTCAAAATATACAAGCAGCTCATGCAGTTCAATTCCAGAAAAATAAATGACCCAGTAAAAAAATGGGCCAAAGAACTAAACAGACATTTCTCCAAAGAAGACATACAGATGGCTAACAAACACATGAAAAGATGCTCAATATCACTCATTATCCGAGAAACGCAAATCAAAACTACAAAGAGGTACCATCTCATGCCGGTCAAAATGGCTGTTATCAAAAAGTCTACAAACAATAAATGCTGGAGAGGGTGTGGAGAAAAGGGAACCCTCTTACACTGTTGATGGGAATGCAAACTAGTACAGCCACTGTCGAGAACAGCGTGGAGATTCCTTAAAAAACTGGAAATAGATCTGCCATATGACCCAGCAATCCCACCGCTGGGCATACACACCGAGGAAACCAGAATTGAAAGAGACACGTGTACCCCAATGTTCATTGCAGCACTGTTTACAATAGCTATGACATGGAAGCAACCTAGATGTCCACTGGCAGATGAATGGATAAGAAGCTGTGGTACATGTACAGTGGAATATTACTCAGCCATCAAAAAGAATGCATTTGAATCAGTTCTAATGAGGTGGATGAAACTGGAGCTTATTACACAGAGTGAAGTAAGCCAGAAAGAAAAACACCAATACAGTACATATGGAATTTAGAAAGATGGTAATGATGACCTTATATGTGAGACAGCAAAATAGATATAGATATAAAGAACAGACTTTAGGACTCTGTGGGAGAAGGCGAGGGTGGGATGATTTGAGAGAATAGCATTGAAACATGTATATTGCCACATGAGAAATATATCACCAGTCCAAGTTTGATGCATGAAACAGGGCACTCAAAACCAATGCACTGGGGTGACCCAGAGGGATGGGATGGGGAGGGAGGTAGGAGGGGGTTTCAGGATGGGGGACACATGTTCACCCATGGCTGAGTCATGTCAATGTATGAAAAAAACCACTACAATATTGTAAAGTAGTTAGCCTCCAATTAAAATAAATTAATTAAATTATAAAAAATAAGTTACTACAGGGAAATCAGGCTCCCTAACTTCAGACTCTACTACAAATCTACAGTAATCAGGGGGCTCCCCTGATAGCTCAGTCGGTAAAGAATCTGCCTGCAATGCAGGAGACCCCGGTTCGATTCCTGGGTCGGGAAGATCCGCTGGAGAAGGGATAGGCTGCCCACTTCAGTAATCTTAAGCTTCCCTGGTGGCTCAGCTGGTAAAGAATCTGCCTGCAATGCGGGAGACCTGGGTTTGATCCCTAGGTTGGGAAGATCCCCTAGAGAAGAGAAAGTCTACCCGCTCCAATATTCTGGCCTAGAGAATTCCATGGACTGTATAGTCCATGGGGTCACAAAGAGTCGGACACGACTGAGCGACTTTCACAGTAATCAGGTCAGTATGGTACTGTCACAAAAACAGACATAAAGATCAATGGAACAGGATAGGAAGTCCAGAGATAAACTCACACACATAAGGTCAACTAATCTATGACGGAGGAGACAAGAGTATACGATGAAGAAAAGACAGCCTCTTCAATAAGTGGTGCTAGGAAAACTGGACAGCTACATGTAGAAGAATGAAATTAGAACACTTCCTAACACCATACACAAAAATAAACTCAAAATGAATTAAAAACCTAATTGTAAGTTCTGATACCATAAAACTTTTAGAGAAAAACATAGGCATATGAAAATAAAAGCAAAAATAAACAAGTGCGACCTAGTCAAACTTAGCTTTTGCACAGCAAAGGAAATCATAAAATGAGAAACCAACCCTTGGAATGAGAGAAAAAGTTTGCAAATGAAGTGACTCACAACAGATATATCTCCAAAAATACACAAACAACTCATGTAACTCAATACCAAAAAAAAAAAAAAAAAAAACCAACTTAATACAAAAAGTGAGCACAAGATCTAAATAGATATTTCTCCAGAGAAGACATCCAGATGGCCAAAAAGCTTATGAAAAGATGCTCAACATCATTAAGAGAAATGCAGATCAAAACTATAATGAGCTATCACCTCACACAGGTCAGAATGGCCATCATCAAAAAAATCTACAAGCAGTACATGATGGGAAAGGGTGAAGAAAAGGAAACCCTCCTACACTGTTAGTGGGCATGTAAATTGGTACAACCACCATGGAGAACAGTATGGAAGTTTCTTAAAACACTAAAAGTAGAGCTAGCACATGACCCAGCAATCCCACTCCTTGGCACACATCCAGACAGGACCATAATTTGAAAAGATACATACAGCCGAATGTTCACTACAACACTATTCACAATAGCCAAGCATGGAAGCAGCCCAAGCATCCGCCAACCGTCCACAGAGGAATGCAGAAAGAAAGTGTGGTGCGTATATACAACGCAATGTTACTCGGCCGTAAAGGAGAAAGAAACAATGCCGTCTGCAGCAACATGGATGGACCTACAAATTATCACACTGAGCGAAGGAAGTCAGACAGAGATACTGCTTATATGTGGAATAAAAAAAATGGTACAAATGAACTTATTTACAAAACATAAACAGTCACAGATACAGAAAACAAACTTATGGTTATGAGAGGGAGAGGGAGGGAGAGACAACTGAAAGACTGAGATAGACATATACACACTTTGTGCTGTGTGCTCATCACCCGATCATGTCCAACTCAACCCACCAGGTTCCTCCGTCCATGGGATTCTCTAGGCAAGAATACTGGAGTGGGTTGCCATGCCCTTCTCCAGAGGATCTTCCTGACCCAGGGATTGAACCCACATCTCCTGCAGTTCCTGCATTGCAGGCAGTTTCTCTAATGCTGAGCCACTGGGGAAGCCCCCCACATACACATATATCCACTCTTTTATATATTCTTTTTCTATATAGGTCATTACAGAGTATTGAGAAGTGTTCCCTGTGCTATACAGTAGGTTCTTATTAGTTATCTACTTTATATATAGTAGTGTGTATATGGGGCACAGTGGTAAAGAAACCATCTGCCAGTGCAGAAACCGCAGGTGTGGGTTTGATCCCTGGGTCAGGACGATTCCCTGGAGAAGGGCATGGAAACCCACTCCAGTGTTCTTGCCTGCAGAATCCCACGGACAGAGGGGCCTGGTGGGCTACTATAGACTATAGGGTCACAAAGAGTCGGACAGGACTGAAGCGACTTAGCATGCACACATGTGAACATGTGTAACTGATTCTCTTTGCCGTACACCTGAAACTAACACAACATTGTAAACAAACTATACTCCAATAAAAACTAAAAAAATTTTAAGTTACTCCAGGGATATCCAGGAGAGTAATTATTACAATAATGAAAACTAAGGTTGAGTGTTTTCCCTGTGGCTTTTATCTTCTTGCTCTATAAGAACAGACATTATCACCATTTTCTAGGTGAGGACACCGCGGTTGTCCAAGAAGTAAGCAATTTGCCCTTGCGCCCCCACTGGAAGAGTCTTTTTAATTCAAGCTCATTTGACTCAAAAGTCTAAGCCTCGATCATTTAAGGAACTGCCTTTTATATACTATAAATACATGGATAAATAAAAAATTTTAAACTATGATCTCAGTAAAATGCCAAAAAACATTTGATAAAATTGAATACTCATTCATTAATACTATTTTTTAATAGTATTTTTAATTAAACGCTTTAACTTGTATTGGAGTATGGCCAATTAACAATGTTATGAGAGTTTCAGGTGGACAGCAAAGGTACTCAGTCATACATATACATGCATCTATTGTCCCTCAAACTGCCTCCCATTCAGGCTGCCACATAACACTCTGTGCTTTTCATCCATTGAAAATATAGCACTGTGTACTTGCCCATCCCCAACTCCCTATCCCTCACTTCTTTAAGTTCTTAAAATTCAAATGTGAGGCTTGCTTCTTACTCTAATAAAGAATATCCCTTCTATACCAGCAATCAACATCTTACCAAATGGTAAAATGTTTTAGCTGTTATTTGAGAATGAAGATGTCTGCTATAACCATTTTTAAAAATTAATCCTGGAAATTCTACTTCCTGGAAGCTCCTCCAATCTATAAAAATAATATTGAATATTTATTGAGCAGGCTGTCTGTGGCTGACACTTTTACATATGTCTACTCATCTGATTCTCACAACTACCTAGGAGAGAGGTACTATTATTATTACTTCCATTTTATGGAGGACAGAGCTCAGACACAGAGAAGTTAAATAAGTTGGCCCAGATAATGAGAAGAGTTAATGAGGCTTTGTGCCCAGGCAGGCTGGTGCTGGAGCCTCAGCTAATAACTTATGCATGAAAGAAATGGAGCAAGGAAAAGTCAGGTTTATCCTTATTTGCAAAAGATGTGATTTTATACCTAGGAATCCCCAAAGAATCAATTGAAAAACTAGTGAAATTAATGAGACTGTTCAGGAAGTCCTAAGGGCTTGACAAATATTCTAAAATTAACAGCCATTCTTTCTATTTTTTTAGTAATAGAAAATAGAATTGGGGGCAGGGGGGACAAGGAGCCTTTATCAACCATCACAACAGATAGAGCTAAGAATAACTTTAATCATAAGAAAGTTATTTTGTAGAAAATTCTAGAAATTTACCGAGAAACCTAAAAGACTTAAACTAACAGACATCTGATGTTTCAGATTGGGAAGTTAGAAGACTAAAAAATTGTTTCAAAATTGATTTATTGGTCCAATATAACTCCAATCAAAATAAGAGTGAGAATTTTTTAAACTTCAAAATTATTCAAAAATTTATTAGGAAAAAATAACAATCCAGAAAGGTTGGAATATAATTTGAAAAGGAATTGTAACAAGGTGGGTTCCAGACAGGGGTGGAGAGGGAGGTGGGAGGGGGGACCGGGATGGGGAATACATGTAAATCCATGGCTGATTCATTTCAATGTATGACAAAAACCACTGCAATGTTGTAGAGTGATTAGCCTCCAACTAATAAAAATAAATGGAAAAAAAAAAAGTAGTGTAGACCTGTAAAATTATGTTTAGGAAAAATTAATCTAGGGAAAGAGTCTTCAGTGAAAAATTACAGACAGTTATATTTAGCTTGTACTTTATTGTATATATGTAGTATACAATATACAATATGATTACAACTCTGTAAAAAAGTGAATATAAAAAGAATAAATATTTTTAAAGAAAGAAAACTCTAGGCCATTAAAAAAATTATGTCTATTAGTTTAGCAATAACATCTACCCCTCAATTCACGTGATTTTGTTCATCAAATCCAAATAATTCATTGACAATAATTTTGCATATTAAATATAAATTTTCTCACAAATATACATTTATGGAAATTAAATTGGGGAGTCTATTTAAATGTGCTTTCTTCACAATAGGGAAATGGAAGAAAATATACCTAAATGTTAAAAGTTAAGTACTGAAATGTTGTGGGTGATTTTTTCCAATCAGGAAAAAAAAAGTATTTTAAGACTATGAAAACAAATCCAGAAATTCTGAGTAGCTTAAATTAGCACGAGACCAAATTTATCTACATAAATGTTTTATTTACATCTAAATTCTATCTCACCATGTTAATAGAACATTGAGATAGTAAGTTAAATGTCTGAATTTCAATGAATCAAATATTTACTGAGTGGTCTGTGCGTGGTCCTGGATGAAATACCCTTGGCCATGAAAAAGGGGAGAATGCTATCTGAACTTCCAAGAACTCATGTTGTACTTGGAAAATCAAGACATTACGGTGTAAAAAAAAAAATCAAAAAGCACAAGAAACGCCACGATGAAGCATGATGGATTGTCAGATGTGTGTAGTGTGTAATGTTTTAGAAGAATAAGAGATCCTCATGCAACAGAATCTTCATAGAAGAGCCACTGAGATGGATGGATGCATGGAGAGTGGAGAGCACAGAACTCCAGCTAAAGCGATCTGCCAGCTCCGGCTGTAGCGGACAGCTTTAATGGAATTGCTTGTCTGCAACAAAGTTCACTGTAGATCGACCATATGGCAATAAGAGGAAACGGGGGAAAGCTGGGAATGCTGTCTGGCAACCGTACAAGGGCAGGAAAACGGTGAGAAACAAGGACTCAGTGGTCAGGTGAACTGGGCTGGGGATCCTATCTCTGGCCTTCCTAGCTATGACTTGTTTTCTGTCTTCTGGTCCCAGAATTTTATGGGGAAAGTGAAGATGTCATTTGTTTCATTTTAATTCAAGTTGTGTGCTTCCCATGTGCCAGCATCATGTAAAACATTTTGAATAAATTATCTTGTTTAACCCTCAAAATAGGAACCTTATGAAGTAGCTACTATGGCTGTTCCCATTTTGCATAGGACAGAATCAGGCTTTAATTCCCTGTGGAGGGGAAAGAATTCAAACCCAGGCTGTTTGAGGCCACAGCCTCCACCACACTACACATGGTATTCAAGAAACTTAGCTGAGTGCTTGGCGTATAGAGGTGTACAACAGCGGGTGATCCTTAGACCAGAAAGAGGGTTCAATCCCTATAAGCTGGCTTGCTATATAAATGCACCCATTTCCACGGGGCCCTCACTCATGATTTTCAGATGGAGGGTATAAGCAATCCAACGAACAAAGCTGTATGGTCCTGGGAGCTCCTCGGTCCTATGAGTGTCCCTCTGTCCAGGCACCAGGGAACAGAGGTCAAAGCACCCAGCTGTGAAAAGGGAGGAAGCAGGACCTGACAAACACCACGGAGAAGACGACAACAGTCAGTTACCTCTGTCCTGCGTATCGGAGAAATCGTCCCTAGATTTGCTTCAGCTCTGGTCACCATGGTAGGGACCTCACCCTAGGCAGCTGGGACACATCTGGAATGTGAAATGAAAACCTGGGTCAACGTTTTGGCTCAACTTTCTAGATTCAGCTACCTTGGACACCTTGCTTCCTCTGTCTGAGCCTCGGTTTCCCTGTCTAAAAACTGAAGGGGATGAGTTAAACAGATTTTGTTCTGACATTTTCTTGTTTTAGAATTCCATTAGTCTAAAGTGACATAGAGGATAAGACTCAAATTCACAAGAAATAGCAACTATGAGTTTCAACCAGCTAAGCCACATCTCCACTCACACAGCTTTATAGGTGCAGGCACTTCCAATTTTTAGGAAGAAAACAAGTCATCCAAATTTCTGATTAGTAATTTGATGGAAAGCCTTTTTATAAACAATTACTTGAGATGATTGCAATTTAGTGCCAAGACCAAATCAACAAGACAATTGCAAGCAACTTAAGCAATATTCAGAAGTCATTTTGCTAGTTCTGCAAAGTTTCAGGTAAATTGGAGGGGCCAGCCAACAAAATTTTATAGAATTGACTAACTAGATTTTAGAGAAACAAAACACCTTCTACAGGTTATGCTCAGTTTGTGAGCACTTTAGTGGCTGGAACAAAGGTCTAGTCCATACTTAGCTCTGCGATTCCTGACACAATATTTAGACTCTAAATTTTACAGGCAATGTATGTTGAAAAGCACTTTGAATTAATAACACTCTGTACACACTGCAATTCAATCTGTTTCCATGTAATAAATACTGTTTAAGCTTGGTGGAGAGTGGGGCACTTAATGTCCCTGAGCCTAACTGCCCTCCTCCGTTGATCATAAAGCCAAAGGCCTCTCTCACAGGATTTGTCAAGAGGAATAAGTGAGACCATGGAAGCTTCCAGCACTGTTCCTGCCTCACCGCTGGGTCTCAGGGGCACGGGCATACCTCCTATTCTGTTCAGTAGGACCTCATGCTCAGAAGGGCCCCATGATGGGCCTAGTGCTCTGCCATTGCCATCTTTAAATTCTTAATAATTTTTGAAAGAGAGACCCCAGATGTTTATTTGCGCTGGGCTCTGCCAATTATGCAGCTGACCCTACTCAAGGCGTTGTACTGGGTAGGGTGTCGAAGCCCACACAAGGCCCATGCAAGGACAAGAGCAGGATCCCAATTACCACGTCTTCCTCGAGTGCCTACCCTACACTCCAGAGCTCCCGGGCTGCAGAAACGATGGAGAGAGGCCTGCCCGAAAAACACTCTTCTGTGCTGAAGTTCTCTAGAAGAGCTTTCTGTCACCAACTTCAGTCAAATCACTCAACACCTTTGTGCCTCAGTTTTCTCAACCATAAAGAGAAACTATGAATAGCACCTATATTTTCAGAGTTGTTGTGAAGATTGAATGGATTAATCTACATGATGCTCTTAAAGCAGTTCCTAGGACATAGGAAGCTCTATGTAAGGGTCAACTATTATATTTTGCTGTCGTTGTTGCTGGCTGAATGTTTGCATGGGTTTTCCTGGTCTGGGTGTTTGCATGGCTTTTTTCTTTGACAGCATACATTTTCTCATTCTCATTCATAACATTATTAAGCTGCCAGACTGGTTTGTTTCCCTCAAAACATCCCAGTTCTTTGCAGCTCGGAATGAGTCTTAAGGGAAAAACTCACGTAGCGGGATATTCTCTGTGATCTGGTTCATAGATGACTTGAAAAGAGTAATTAATTTATAGCTACTATAGCTGGAGCACTGGGCTGGGCACTAAATGTCCATTGTCTGTGATCCTCATAGCAGTACTGTATCATGGCTGGTTTTATACCCATTTTGTAGATGAGGAAATTGAGGCTTATAAACATTCTGCAAAGTTCTTTGGATCTGGTTCTGTCTGCCTCCAAAGTCACCTTCCAGCTGGAGCCATGAAGGTAAGAGGGTAATTAATGTCCAGGGACCTCCCTGGCGATCCAGTGGTTAAGACTCCACGCTCCCAATGCACAGGTTCAATCCCTGGCTGGGGAACTAAGATCCCACACGCCTCTGGGTGCGGTCAAAAAGAGAGGGACACTGATGTCTGTGAAGTGCACAGTGCCAAATCTTAAGCTCACTCCAAGAGGATGGCAATTGAATTCCACACCCTGGCATCCCAGCATGTAAACAAAGAATCCACTATGAAATTTGAGTACATTTATATTTACAAACAGACACACACCCCTTAAACTAATTTTAAATCCTACTGCCCAAACAATACTTACCCCCAGGACTATGAGAAAGGTCTGATCCCAGTCTGTGTTTCAGCGGTGTCCTGATGGAAACATCTCCCTCACCACCCCCCAGCCCCACCGGAAGCTTGTCAGTCACTGGAGGTCAGTCGCCAATGTTTCATCATCTCCAGCGGGGCGGGGGCGTGCTACGCAAAGATAATGATCTAGCTTGGTTGAGAAAAGCGGGGTGAAGCAACAGATAACACCTCCTATCTCTCTTGGCGGGGCTCCGCCCTTCTGCTCCACGCAGTTTATGTCTGTGGAGAGGAGTAGTCTCTTTCTCTCCATGTGAACACAAATTTAAATACCACGAATACACGCGTGGCCTAGTGGAGTGGAAAGCGCTCTGCAGGAGGAGTCAGGAGGCCTGGGTTCAAGGCCCAGCTCTGGCACTCATTTGCTTGTATGAACTCGAGGAATCACTTTCCCACCAGCAAGCTCATGTTCTTCCTTTATGAAATGAAGGAGTGGGTCTCTACAAATTGGCAAAGGTCCCTTCCCACTTGCTTCACCTCCGAAACTGTGTATGCCGTGGCCATAGGTTATTTAAGAGTGTGTGTATGGGATGTAGGCAACTGATAAGGATGATTTTAAGCACTTTTCTGTTAAACACTGAATGGGGCCCACCTGAGATGGCTGGGGCAGTTTGTAAGACAGACAGTGCCAGCAAGGCAAGCAAGGTTGACTGCAGGCTTTGGGTGTGGGGTCTCAGGCTAAACCTCCAAGATCTAAAGTGAGGACTGAAGAACAGGAGGAGGATAAAATGACCCTTATGTGGAACAAAGAAAGCGGAACTTTGTAGGCTTCTGTGATGACACCTCCCTGCTCTGGACAAGATAAGCAGTGTGGAATAAGGGCTCCTGAATCAGATATATTCAGATTTGAAAACTGGCTCAGTTTTCACATAGCTGATAGTTGAGTGACTTGGGAAAAGTTACTTAACCTCTCTGAGTCTCAGTTTTTTTCACAGGTTAATAATAAATGTTTAATTTTTTTAATTTCATAAGGTTTTTTTAAAGTTAATACAAATACAGATACATAGGCAAAGTACCTAACAGATGCTCCTTTCTCTGGTAAACAGCTCATCATGCTCAGTTGTATCCGATTCTTTATGACCCCATGGACTGCAGCCCACCAGGCTCCTCTGTCCATGGGATTCTCCAGGCAAGAATACTGGAGTGGGCTGCCATTTCCTCCTCCAGAGGATCTTCCCAACCCAGGGATCAACCCCACACCTCCTGTATCTCCTGCATTGCAGAAGGATTCTTTACCTACTTTGCAATTGGGGAAGCCTCCTTGTAAACAACATATAGTAGCTATTAATATTTATGTTTTTATTCTTTAAAGTTAAAAATCCACCTCTTGGGCTAAGCCCTGCCCAGTGTTTTCTGATGTATTGTGTATATCGGAAATGTATTATCAGTTCACTGTGGAAATATGTCTGCAGCTACAGTTTTCTTTTTTTCATAGCTATGTTAAGAATTATTTTTGTTTAATCACTAAGTTGTGTCTCATTCTTTCGTGACTCCATGCACTGTAGCCCACCAGGCTCCTCTGCCCATGAGATTTCTCAAGCAAGAACACTGGCGTGGGTTGCCATTTCCTTCTCCAGGGGATCTTCCCCACCCAGGCACCCAGCCACCAGGGAAGCCATAGGAAGCAACATTCTTACTCAAAGTTGAGGAATGCATGGGCATGCTGGAAGCTTTGCAGAATAACTTCCCAACTGGCTTTTCCACACCCTTCAGGTTCATCCTTACACTGTCAACAAACAGCTCTCTGCTCCTGACTGCCAGGTCTCCTGGTACTTAACTCTAGCTACAGTTAACCTACAGGAATCAAGCCAAGATTTTTGACTCACTACGTTGTTTTCTCTTTTATCTGAACCCAGGGTAGATGTGTCAGCATCCAGGGCTGTGCAGGATTCACTCTGCTCAGCTCTTCTGTGTGGACCGTTCTTGGACCAGAACCTTCCATGATGCGGCTCCAGGGCTCACAGTTCCGTGTAGCCGGGCATCCCTGGGTGTGAATCCACGAGCCAGTGCAGACGACGTGGCTTCCATCCTTGGTCCAGGAAGAGTCCACTTGCTGTGGAGCAACGAAGCGCACGCGTCACAACAACGGGGCCCGCGTGCGGCAACTACGGACGCCCACGCAGCGGAGCCTGTGCCCGGGAGAAGAGAGGCCACCATGCTGAGAAGCACGCTCCGCTCCCCAGGGCTGGAGAAGGCCTGCAGGCCGCAGTAAAGACCCAGCGCAACCATAAACCATATGTACAGAAATAAAACGTATTTTTAAAAATGCAGTTGTTAAAGGTCTCTGAACATGACACATCGTGATCTTCTCTGTGTGTGCTCTCACTGGGATAGTCTTCTAACAGCAGAAAGGCTACTTGACTTGGGCATCAGTGACTTGGAGATCAGAGGCCTTTGACCTCTCTGGACTACATTTTCTTCATATACATTTGCACGGAGTTTTGATTAGACTCTGCTCTAAATCCAGGGTCTATGTATGACTCAGAGGCAGGAGATAGATGGACCCCAGGCTGAACAGTTTCTCCCCTGTGGACAGAAATTTCATAAAGGCAGAACCTCCGTAAAAGCAGGATGATGAAGGAGGCTGGACCCTGCCTAGATAAGAGATATAGATCACGTATTACTCATTCTCGAAGTTAACGAGAACTCCCTGACTACACATGCCAAAAAGGGAGGGAGCATAATAAGTGGTGTTGTAAGTAAGTGATGTCAGGCCTCTTTGCTAGAAACCATCTTGGCTATGAGATGTGTGTGCACATGTGGGAAGACCTTGAGATAAACCAGACATCGACTCAGAACCAGCAAAGCAAGGTGACTGGTCAAAAGAAACCTGGAAGAAATGTCCCATGAAAGTGACTCAATTGCCATGATGGTGCGACTCTCCCTCTGAGCCGGCTCTCAAGTCTATCCACAAGTACTATACCATTGTTCCTTCAAATAAACAATTTATTTGTTTCACTACTTTCTGTCTCTACATGGAAATTCGTTTCTACACAGCTGATGGGCCAGGGCCTTGCCGCTGGCCTCTGACTCTGGTGGACTAGTGGCTGAGATTCAGCACTCTTCCTGCTGTTGTCGGGCCTCAATCTCTGGCCAGAAATTGAAGCCCTGCTTTAAGCAGCTGCAGGCCGAGGCTACCTAGGATCAACTCTACCGTATCCCTGGTCACCAGAACTCTGCCTGCTTCTAGGAGGTGTTCAAGCAGTGTTTGTGGCTACGTTAAGTGAGTGAATGCATTTAAGCGCTCTGTTCCTTATACACACCCAGAGTTTGCCCACACCTCACTGCCTAACTACATACAAATACATGCTGAAGATGAGATAATGATTTTCTCACAACAGCCCTCAGCCTGTTCCTTTCCAGAGGTCATGGTCAGTGGATTTCTGCTGGAGCTCCTTGGGAGGTCCATATCCAAGCCCCTATCTGCTGAGCTCCAAATGATACAGTCCTCCTCACTCTGTTTTGAGCTGACATCTTTAAAGGCAGGACTCAGGAGGAGATCAGACAGTGATAAATGAAGCTGTAACATCTGTAACATCAACAGGAAGCTATTTCTGATAGCTTATCACCTGGTGGAGAAGGAACGGCTGATGGAGGTCGATAACTCACTTTCACCTCCCACCCCTTACACACTTTGTAAGACCACATCCCTCCCAGGTCCTATTGCCCTTGCATGAAGCCTCCAATATTTGTGGGCCGCAACGTCTCACAGAGAACATAGCTGCTTTCTGCAGGAAGGTCAATTATCTCTCCCCATTTTTACGGGAGAAAAAATGGTGGTTCAAGATTAAGGAATTTTTCTAAAATCTTTTTTTATTCTCATTTTATTTTTTGATTAAGGAGTTCTTTGAAAGAGGAAAAATGCTTGTTTCAATCATCCTTATACCATTTTGCATGATGCTTTTCTGGCATACTTGTAGGTTTTTTCGAAGCAGTTTCCCAAATTATTTTCCACATTATGACAAGTGAGCTTTTAAAACCCATGATTCTGGTTATGTCCGTCTCTGCTAACACCTCCTCAGTGGCTTCCCACTGAACTTAGACCCTGAATAAGATCGACCCTCTTAGCTGATCCTCAGATATTTGTCTTTGTCTCTTCACACTCTTCCAGACTCCCTCCCACCTCAGGGTGTCTGGACATGTGGATTCTTCTGTGCCCAAAAGGTTTTCACGGTATTTTTTTTTTCATGGTATTTTTAACGGTTGCCTAAAATCCCGCCTTGCTGTGAGTGCACGCTAAGTTGCTTCAGTCGTGCCCAACTCTTCGCAGCCCTGTGGACTGTAGCCCTCCAAGCTCCTTTGTCCATGGGATTCTTCAGGCAAGAATACTGGAAAGGTTGCCATGCCCTCCTCCAAGAGATCTTCCTGACCCAGAGAAGGAAGCCACTTCTTTCATCTCTCCTGCATTGGCAGGCGGGTTCTTTACCACTAGCGCCCCCTGGGAAGCCCCCTCCCTGCTCACCCCCCCACCTCCCCAACCCCCTGCCTTGCTTATATATCCCTAAATTCCCAAGCATTCTCTGGACTATCAGTTGTTTCCAGTGTTTTTACTACTGAAGCAACACAGTGATGGGTAACTTTGTACACAGTGATTTTACTGTTATTGTTGGTAATTTTAGATTACTTCTTTTGAATAAAGCTGCAGGAATAGATGTCCAAGTCAAAGGAAAGTGACTTTCTGGCCTTTGTGTCACATGGACCTTTTGCTTTCAGCATGTGTGTGCCATTAGCAGTGTTTGAGCTTGTCTCTTTCACTACAATCTGGATAGCAATGAATTCTTATTTTTCAGTAATTATATAGTGTTACTTCTGTGCATGTTTTAGTTTATTTTTTAAAATCTGTTTATCAGTAATAAAATGTTCTACTATTCATTGAGCACCAATATATGAAGTTGCTTCACATAACACTAGCTCCTTTAATCCTCACGACCACCATATAAGGAAGATACTATGGATACTGTTTTAAAATAAAGAAGCTGAATATTGGGAAGGTTTGTTGCTGTTCAGTCACTAAGTCATGTCCAACTCTTTGTGACCCCCTGGACTGCAGCATGCTGGATTTTCCTATCCTTCAGTATCTCCTGGAGTTTGCTCAAACTCATGTCCATTGAGTCAGTGATGCCATCCAACCATCTCATCCTCTGTCATCCCCTTCTCCTCCTGCCCTCAATCTTTCCCAGCATCAGGGTCTTTTTCAATGACTCGGCTTTTCTCCTTAGGTGACCAACGTATTATAACTGGGAAGGTTAACTTGCTCAAAGTCAGAGAGTTGTAATAAGTAGCAGAGTGAGGATTCAAATTCAGATCTTGTAATGTTATCTCAAAATCTATTTGCTTTGTGTATTATTTCTCTACCATCTGCATCTTCCAACTAATAAACATTCTTAACAGTGAATTTTGTAGACACTAAACTTCCCAGAGCTTCAGGTGCAGTATAGCACCCCAAGTTCTTGTGGTAACATGTGTGGAGTTCCCAAATTCAGTCACTCAGTCGTGTCCGACTCTGTGCGACCCCATGGACTGCAGCACGCCAGGCTTCCCTGCCCAAGACCAACTCCTGGAGCTTGCTCAAACTCATGTCCATAGAGTCAGTGATCCCAGCCAGTACCTATCCAGAATCAACAGTCTGCAAGCAGAAGACTCCAGCCTCCTGGGCACCTCCACCTCCACCACTTCTCCCCTTCCTTTTAGATGAAATTTTTTATTGATTAGAAGTCTTCCTCCATAAACTGAAGTTAAAACTCATTGACAGATGCAGTCTAATGCCCATCTCACAGAATTGTTCAAGATTCAGTGAGCCCACATGGGCTCTATTAACCCATATGAAACACTCTGTAAACACTAGGCTTTATTATCTTTCTAAAACAACATAGGAAGAAGTGAAGAGTGACTGATAATGAGAAAGGGTTTCTTCTGGGGTGACAGAAATGTTCTAAAATTGTGGTGATGATTGCATACCTCTGCAAATATACTAAAAACTATAGAACCATGAATTGCATGGCATGTGAATTCTATCTCGATAAAGCTGGTATTTTATCAAATAGCAAGGGCTTTACTACTGTGGTCAGTGTGTTATTCACTCTGAATGGTCCTGCCACTCATTCATGCTACAGATATTTCTTGGTAGTTGAAGATGCACCTGGCTCTGCATTTAGGATTCAGAAGGAAAGCAGACAGACACTATCCCTACTCTCACGCAGTTGGGATCATAGACTTCAGATGAGAAATTACACTCAGATGTGGTGAATCCTATCTCCTGGAAAGTTAAAGGGAGCCAGGGAACAGCAGAAGAGCTCATCATAGTCTTCAGTCAGAGAAGGTCTCACTCTGACCTAGGGAGTGGAGGAAGGGTTACAGGCAGAAGGAAGAGCATGAGTAAAGTCTCAGTCGGGGGAGAGAGAACCGGAGTATTTGGAAAACGCAGAACCAGCCAAAATAAAGCGGGGGGCAGTGAGGAGTGATGGGGCCAAGGTCGTGGGTACGGGTGGGGTCACAGAGGGCCTTGTAGCCTCAGCTAAGAAGTTAGGATTTATCCAGTGGACAACTGGAACCCGCTGAATTTAAGTTGATAAGTTGAAGTAAGGTGAACTGATCAACTCCACTGGGAGTTTGTTTTTTGATGACCCTCTGGTTGCAACATTAGATTAGAGAGGCAATTAAACAGATTTGTAAAATATGTAGGATGTAGAAGAGATAGGATTTGGTGGTTGAATTACTTGGAATGGAGGTGGGAGAAAGAGAATTGCAAGGTGACTCAGATTTTTCAGTTTGGGCCTGTGGGGGACTGGCGGGGAGGGAGAGAGCGATGGGCGAGCGGTGGGATCCTTTCTGTGTCAGACTTGTTGAGGGTGCACACACAGGGGCCAGGACACACAGTGGGTAAGGACAGGGGCCCTGAAGCGAGGCTGACTCTGCCTTCTTAGGGTCATTACGCAGCTTCTCTGTGACCTGTTTCTTAAAGATGGGAATAATAGCAGCTTTCTCAAGTGCTGCTGTGAAGCTTATATGAGTTATTATTATATGTGAGGTACTTAAAATGTCTCAGTTAAGACTGCATTAGTGTTTACACACAGTTAAGACTACGAAAGCATTTATCATTTTTATTGCTGTCATACATCCAAGAGGTGAAGTCCAGTAAGCAGTTAGATGAGTGTCTACCGATGTCTACAGCTGGAGATGTAGATTTCAGTGGCATTGGTAAGCAGACAGCGTTAACACCTTTGGGAGCAGAGATCTCTCCTGGCAAAGGGTCAGGAGAGGTCCCTGAGATGTTCTATCAGAGGGACAGGTGGAGCCTGCTAAGGACGCTCCGAGGGCCTGGCAAAGACACAAGAGGAACAGGGTGGGAGTGCCCAATGCCAAGCCTTAAGAACATCCTTCTAACTCTGTGGGGCCTCTGACTGTCCCCCCACTTTCCTTACACAGTCAAGATTGCTCCAGCTAGGTATTTCCAGGGAATATTGATGAATTCAGTAAATCTAGTTTTTAATATCTATGCCTAGAAACAGTGGCTTCCCCGATGGCTCAGTGGGTAAAGAATCCTCCTGGCAAAACAGGAGACACAGGAGACATGGATTCGATCCCCAGGTCGGGAAGATCCCCTAGAGGAGGAAATGGCAACCCACTCCAGTATTCTTGCCTGGAAAATCCCATGGACGGAGGAGCCTGGAGGGCTACAATCCAAAGGGCTGCAAAGAGTCCAACATGACTGTGCATGAGCCTGAGCTTGACTCCTCTTAGATCATTGGCTCTTGAGGAAGTGAAAAATTAGGGACCACGTGATTTATTTATTTGTTGAGTTCCTGTTTATGAGGAGATGTTGCTGAGTAGTACTTGAGGCCAGTTCTCAAAAAAAAAAAAAAAAGCATTAAGTCATAGTGGCCACGCTTTTTTAATGGTGGTAAAATCATCCTGTTGGTCTAGCCCCTTGAACAGATCCATGAGAAATAACTCCTTGTAATATAATCAATTGTCATATAATTGGTAGATAATCATCCTTCACCTTTTCTACAGCATCTTACAATTTACAGAATGTTTTCATGAGCAACATCAGACAATACCTATCTTCACAGGAGTCACAGATTATGGAAATAATCTGTGAAATTATTATCACCATTTTATAGATGAGAAAATCAAGGCTTAAGGAAATTAGTTAACTTGACAAATGTTGTACAAGCTAAGTGAAGGATCGAGACTGATAGCTACCAAGAGAGTGGCGAACGTAGTGGGTAGGGGGCAGGTGGCAGTCAGAGCTGTCCCTCCTGGAAGCAGGCACTAAAGGAATGCCCTGTCTGCAGAGGATTTAGAAGAGAATAAAACCAACTAAAGGCATCTGCTTTTGTTATCACCCTGTACCACTAATTTCAAATACTGTCAGTAATAAAATATTCCTCCCTGTTGGGCACTGAGAGTGAAGCTAGCTTTTCTATCCTCTGATAGAAACGTTAACAGGGCAAGTGAACCTCATTTCCAGTCACAGAGAGAGGTTCTTCTCAGTACTTTGCAAAGCGTTTCATACTCCAAATCCCTGTCCATGTTAAAACAGACACATTTTCTTTGAGCGTGTTCAGAGTCTTGCAGAATTGTGCTTCCTCAAGACAAAGAGCAACCACCACATGACCAAACGTCTAGGAAGAAGTGTCTCAACCTATTTTACAGAACTTCTCGAGAAACTTCTAAAAGATCAGTACCCATTCGCTCTCTCAGGGAAACACACTGAGCAGCTCCTCTGAGAGTGGTGCAAGGCAGGAGCCGTGGGTGTGAGTGGGTTCACCCGCCAGGCCAGCGGGCTGTGGACAGCTTGCTTTGCAGATGAGCTGGAGGGATTTGTCTCAGTGCCCACGCCCTGGGCCTCCTTGGAGTGTGCATCTCACTTGCCTTCTGGGCTTAGCTGTAACAGTCCAGAATTCTCCCAACCTATCTGAGAAGTGCAGCTGCTTGCTTACCATATGTGAAACAGATCGCCAGTCCAGGTTCGATGCATGAGACAGGGTGCTCGGGGCTGGTGCACTGGGACAACCCTGAGGGATGGGATGGGAGGGAGGTGGGAGGGGGTTCAGGATGGGGGACACATGTACACCCGTGGCTGATTCATGTCAATGCATGGCAAAAACCACTACAATATTGTAAAGTAATTAGCCTCCAATTAAAATAAATAAATTTTAAAAATAAAATAAAATCACAAAGGCTAATTCAGCAGCAGAGAGTTCTACCTGCCAGCAGGCCAGACCTGAGGGGTTCCCCAAACTCTCTGATGCTGAAATTCAATGCTCTCGGTGCTAAAACTGAAGAAGTCCAAGGCAAATCAAGATGGTTGCTCAGTCATCCTTCTAGTTGCTGAGACTTTTAAATCATTTTGGGGGGGGGGGGGGCTTGTTTTAATTTGTTGAAATCACCATGGGCCCCAGGCTTGGGACATGGAGAGGTTGGTCAGCATCTTCATCTTAGCTATGTATTGGAACCACACAACAGGCTCCAGAAAAACCTAGAGCAGGAGTTCTCAACAGCAGCATGACTGACATTTTAGGCAGGAAAATTCTGTTTTGTAGGGGGCTTCCCTGTGCATTTTAACAACATCCCTAGCCTCTACCCCTGTATGCCAGTAGCACACACACACACACACACACACACACACACACACACCACTCCTCTGTGACAATAGAAAATGTCTCCAGATATTTTCAGATGTCTGGAAGGGGGAGCAAAATTGTTCCAGCTGAGGGCTACTGCTCAGAGAGATGTCTCTGGCTGCCTCACTAAAAACGGGGGCATGAGTGCTCAGTCACTTCAGTCATGTCCAACTCTTTGTGAACCCATGGACTGCAGTTCCCCAGGCTCCTCAGCCCATGAGCTTCTCCAGGCAAGAATACTGGAGTGGGCTGCCATACCCTTCTCCAGGGGATCTTCCCCACGCAGGGATCGAACCTGTGTCTCTTATGTCTCCTGCATTGGCAAGCAGGTTCTTTACCACTAGCTGCCACCTGGGAAGCCAAAAATGGGGGCTGTTGGGTACAAATCAAGGCTGGAAAGGGGGAGTCTCCTGGCTTCACAGCCATCCTATTGGCCACATAAAAGACTAATAATGACCACTGTTCACTCTTCTTGGGTAGAATCAGAAGCAGAGTTAGGCTGAGATCCCCCTTTTGAGACAGGAGATAGATGCCCCCCTCCCCCAGGGTAAAGCAATTGGAGATTCATCCCCTGAAAACTGAAACTCTAAAATATCAATAGCAGGACAATTGAAAGAGGAAGCTGGGCCCTGCCCAGATAGAAGATAAGAGACCGTGTATTTTTCATTCTTGAAGTCAGGACACCTCCACGACGACCCTTGCGCAGAAAGGTTCCTTGGAGGTCAAAAGGAGAGTGATGCTAAGTGATGCTCTGCTCATAGGCTCTTGGATGGAATCCCTCCCGGTTAAGAGGGACATGTGCACACATGGAGGACACTGAGATATACAAACACGGGCTCTGAACCAGGCACGTCAGAATGGCCGGCCAGAGGAAACCCAGAAGAAATGTCCCATGCAAATGATTTAAACCACCAGGACAGTGTGACCCTCTCTTAGCCCTTTCGTGTGTCTGTCCATAAGTACTGTACTTTTTCTTCCTAATAAATACTTTGTAACCTTACTTTCCATCTTTGTGGAAATTCTTCTGCCTCAAAGCTGAAGGGTCAAGGCCTTGTCACTGACCACTGGTCTAGCAGCCTGGGATTCGGTGCTCTCACCTGCCGTGACCTGACCCCAATCTCTGGCCAGGAATAGAGGCTTCACTTCAAGCTGTTCCAGGCCCACACCACCCGAGATTACTGTGATAGTGCCACCTGGGCAGGTGTCCCCTTAAAGAAGCGCTACCCACAGGATGTTACAAGGATTACGTCCTGTCCTATGGGATGCTCCCTAGGAAAACAAAAGAGGGCTTTATTCATGAAGGACTTTATTCGTGAAGTACATTACATATTGAAGGCTCTGGGAAATCTCTCCATAAAGGAAGCTATTTAGATTTTACAACCCAGATTCATGCTGAGGTCAAACTGCCCATTAAATGCCATTGTCAACCTCCCAACCATAGGTTCTTTGGAAACTGTGGTGCCCTCCCTGAGATTTCTGAGAATTTTCAGAGTTTGCGTTCTTGTGCTCGCTTCCGGCTCTGAGTTCAGCCTCGCTCTGAATGGTCCACCTCATTCATATTGCTCCTCTTACCACTTCCCTTTATTTCTGCTCTGTGCTGACGGAGACGTGGACTTCGGTTCCCTTTCCATGATGCCCCCTTCCCTTAAATACCCGCACCAGGAATTGGTGTGTTCAGGGGGCTTTACTGAGGTTTACGGTGTTGGAAATCTTTTATGTGAGTTTAGCTCCCTTTGGCCTCAAGACTGCCCTCATCACCTCCCCAGGGCACTATTTGTGCAGTCTCCTCCACTCCCACCCCTGATTCCATTCTCACCTTATTGTACAAAACAACTTTGCCTTCCCTTCCTTATTGGTCTTGGACTTGCTTTTGCACTTTCAAAATCTTGTGAACAGGTGACCACCTAATCTATCATCCAAACTATGACACTTTTGAGAATGAAAGGGGACCTAATAATAATTTTGCTGGGACCACAGTTGTACACCAGGAAAGTCCCCAACAAACCAGGGTATGTGGTCATCATACATCTGTGCTAAAGACAAAGGGTTGTCTGCTCTTGAACTTTCCCATTATCAATAGAAAAGAAGGCAGAGGCTTGGAAATCTTTGTGTTTCCTTCCTAATTTCTTCTCCCTTCTCCAGTCCCTATAGGTGGAATGGAGCTATAGAATAGGCGTTTTCCTAATGATGTGAACCATGCCATCCTCGAAGATGAAAGTGACTTCCATAAACTTTGTTTTTAAATGAAATTTTCTTTTTTCCATTGCATTTGCATGCTAAATTGCTTCAGTCATGTCCAACTCTTTGAGATCCCATGGACTGTAGCCCACCAGGCTCCTCTGTCCATGGGATTTCCCAGGCAAGATTACTGGAGTGGGTTGCCATTTCCTCTTCCAGGGGATCATCCTGACCCAGGGATCAAACCCACATCTCTTATGTCTCCTGCACTGACAGGCAGGTTCTTTACCACTAATGGATTTTTAACTTATTCATCAGTCCCCAAATTTATTTGATCATAGAGCTTATCTATTCTCTTCATCTCAACACCCTTTAAAACCTCCCATAAATGAAAGAACGCACTTTGGGAAACTGTCAACTCAGAGTAGTATGGACCATCCATACTGCCACCAAAATAACCTTGGGGGGTGACAGGATTAGGGTGGAGTAGAGACCAGGAGTACTCTGTGAATGAGGGGAATATCTGGAGATTAACAGATGTGAGCAACAGAAGTGTAGAGAGTGGTATAGCTGGAGGCAAGCTCGCCAAAAGACCATTGTCTCTATACTCACATTGCATGGAGCATGCTATGGGAAACACTGCCTTGGAACACTGATTCCCAAACTCAGGTGCTGATTCGTTGCACAGGCCTCAGGCCCCCAAACTGCCCCTTCCTCACTCCAGACACATTAACATCCTTGATACTCTTGGACCATGTAAAGTATGCTTCCACCTCAGGGCCTTTGCATTTGCTATTCCTTCTCCCTAACATGCTTTCCCCATTTATCTTCAGGTCTCACTTTCTCACTTCCTTCAGGTCAAATGTCAGCAAGGCTGCACCTGACCATGTAATACAAAATAGCCACCCACTCCCACCTGGGGTTCCCTACCTTCCAAGACTTGCTTTATTTTGATCCACAGCACATGCTACCATGTGACAGTCTGTATACTTGCTTGTTTATCTGTTCATTGCCTTTCCCCCCTCTTAGAAGGTAAGTGCCGTGAGAATAAGGTTTTGTCTGTTGTATTGTTGAATACCGCTGTATTCCCAGGGATCAGGATATGGTGATGTTTAATGCACGTTTTTCAATGGAGGAAAGAAGGAGGGAATCGGCTGTAAAGTTTCAGACATCTTCCAAAGCCTCGGGAGCAGAGCCTGGTCAGCAGTAACATGTATGCCCTTCCACTGGCTGCTGCTTCCCCAGCTCCTGTCCCGAGTCGCACTGCATCCTCTGTGGAAGCTGGCAAGTCTCACTCCTCTAGGAAGAAGCGCTTCCCACGGACCTGCAGCCCCCCACGCCTCCTCCCTCCACACTTGCTGCATGGTCCAGCAAAGCTGCTGTGAAGACATGAACGGCAATCAGCCATAGACCTGAGTGTGACGCATGCATTAACCTCTACAGGCTGTCAGCTCCTTACAGGGCAGAACAGCAGAGACAAAATCCAGGAGCTGGTCCCTGAGTGGAGTCAGCCCTGCTTCTCAGCCCTTGCCTTATGAGAGGCAGGAGAGAGAAAGGACTCCTCTCTCAGCCAGTCTCTCTTAGGAACCTGCTTCTGACTCAGAGTGGCTGAAACAACTGTGACCCTTGTCACTCAGATGTCACCCCTTTCCATTAGAACTGCACCTTGCTTACAATAAATTAGAAGAAATACCCAGTCATTTACCTCCATCAGAATACATATTATGCATTTTAAGCATGGAATGCATGCACACACACACACATGTGTGCAAAGATACACACACATGCACGCATGCACACACATACACACATATCCAGAGCAAAAGCCGCATCAGGATACAGATAGGCACAGGTCTGACTCTCCACTCTGAAGCATCTCACTAGCTTCTCATCAGTGAAATACAATGGAGGCGTATTCCACGTGGTCTGGTGATGTCCTCCTGGGGCAGTTGAAAGGCGGCACGTTGGCATAGACAGCGAAGTCGTCCTCTTTCCTGGGGGCCAGGTTGATCACGTTGGAATATATGGCATCAGCATGGCAGGAAAGCTCCTTTAGAGACAGGATGCAGGTTAGAGACACCAGCGATTCCAAAGACAAAACCGGCTATGCCGGGGTCCCTATAGGACAGCAAGTGAAACCTTGGGTTCTTGCTGAGCAAGCTTTGATTTTCAAAAACATTTCTTTTAGGGCTGTTCTCCGCCTCATCACCACTGTGCCTGTGTGGCACCTGCCTAGGAAGAGCATGAAATCCTGGCAGAGATAACGGGGAGCCCCTCTAGGTATGACTCAGCCATTTCCTTACCAAAGGTTTGTGGAGAAAGTTGGTCTGATGCTTCAGTTGTTTCTTAAATAGCCCTAGAAGAGTTAATAAATTCAGAGTCAGTCTGAGTTGGGGTAGTAGCCATCTTTCTTTGATTGCTGGACTTAGGGTTGAACTTCAGAATGCAAAGCCACCACGTTCAACCCACTGGGCCTCTGAGACTGGGCTAAGTGCCCAGGAAGAGACAGGGAGAGTGAGCACTGTTTTGTACTTTATAATTTTGGTTATTATTTAGATATTACTTGGCATCAAAGTTTCTTTTAAATGATGCATTTGAACCATGTCTGTGCAGATTGCTTATGTGTGACTTTTAGCATAAAGAATTTGTACCACTAACAAATCTTGTTGCTCTGTGCTGAGTCCCTGGCAACTGCAGAGAATAGACCTACAGCCTCCCTCTTCTCCCCTCCCCCAAGGCTGCCCCAGAGGAAAGATGCCCCATTCCTGCCCTCAGTTTCCCCGCTTTCCTCCCACTAAGCTCCAGGCAGCTGGTCAACTCACTCTCATGCCTCCATTTTTTCAGAGTCACGGATAAGAGTCCCACCAGGAGCAAGATGAAGGCCACGACACCGATGGAGCCAGAAACAGCTGTGGCCGCTGTGTGTAGGCTGAGGGAAGTGGACGAGAGAACGAGGACACTTCAGTGCCCCGGCCGGCTGTGGGGACCATCCACAACATGGGCCTGGGGCCTCCCCACTGCTGCGCTTCCACCTCCCCAGCAGCCAACCATCTCCTGCCTCCAGGTCGACCCCCTTCCCTCTGCCCCGATCTCCCACACCATGGAGATCCACACATGATCCCTCCCACACCAGTTCCCACATGGGGCCAAGCAGACCCCTTTCCAAGATCCCCGATACTCCTCCAGGGCCAACCCTTCTTTCACCCACCTGCTGGATAGTGCGGGGCCTGAGGTTGAGGTGGTGATGTTCTCTGCAGAAAGGGAAAGAACATTCAAGAGCAATTCTTTAACGCATGCTATAGACTGAATGCTTGTATGCTGCCACGACTCATGTGTTAAAGTCCTAACCCCCAAGGTGATGGTATTTGGAGGTAGGGTCTTCGGGAGATGACTAGGTCAAGAGGGTGGAGCCCTCATGAGTGGGATTTGTTCTTTTATAAAAGAGACTCCAGAGGGTCTCCTTGCTTCCTTCCAACCTGTGAGGACACAGCAGAAGACAGCCATCTGAGAACCAGAAGCGGGCTCTCACCAGACACTGAGTGTGCTAGTGCCTTGCCTTAGACCTTCTGGCCCCCAGAACTATGAGAAATGTCTGTTGTTTATAAAACACCCAAGCAGTAATTTGTTATAGCAGCTGGAACTGACCAAGCAACACACACACAAATGAACTCTATGGGAGCCTAAACAGTAATATCAGTTACCTTACACTGGGGACTTGGTATATGCCCGGCACATTCATTATCTTATTCATTCTTCGTAGACAGATAATAAGCTGGAAACAATCAGTATACCCTCCTTACAGTAGGGAAACCAGCCCACAGAGACCAGACTTGCTCAAGATCATAGAGCTAGACAGTGGCAGAGATCAGACTTGAACCCGTGTCTCTCTGACATATGTTATACTGCAGCTTGCTATCAGGCTATCATTGTACTCTTGAGTTCTGCCATTCTTACAAAGGGTTAAAGGTTACCAGCTATGGCAGGAGGATGCCGGTGACCATCCCCAGGGAGGGGCATGTGAGGGATGGGGAATGGTCAGGACACCGGGCAGTTGGAACGGAACCAGGCGGAGGTGACAGCTGTTATAGCCTGCCCATGTTTGGTGAGGAGGTGAAGGTGTTATCATCCACACTTCAAAAATTTCTCCTGCATCAAGGGATGGAGACACTAAACTTATACCCTCTCCAGCCAGTCTGACCCTGGATTCTCAGAGTTAGAGGGAATCTTAAAACATATGTAACCCAACCCTCCTACTGTACAGATCCTCAGGGTCAGTTACTTGCTGCTACTAAGTGCTGGAGTCAGGACTGGAGTCCACGTTTTCAACTCTAAACTCAAAGCTTTCTTGCCTATACTTGGGCCTCTTCCTATTCTTTCCCCCTTAAAGTGGAGCTGCGTGGTTCAGCCCCTCTAGCAGGCGACACCTCTCCAGACACATCTTGGGAGCTGGCTCCTTTGATACCCAAATGCAGAGACTGCTGCTGGAGTGGGGAAGAGGGAACCTACTGGATCACTAGGGCGAGCTAATACCCACTGACAATAAATACATAATATCAGAAGGCGGAAGTACTGCAGCAAGAATTACAGCTCCTGGAGCACTAAGGCTGGGTGTATTTGGGTCAGGCACCTCCGTGGTTCACTTCCTCTTGGCCTTCTTTCCTGTCCCCCTTCTATGTATGACCACTGACTCACCAAGTTTCTCTTTAACAGACCCTGCCCACGGTCTGGGCAAAGGGTAGGGAGGGGACTTGGAAACGAGATCTTTTAGTGCCCACAGCACCAGCAGGGAAGCACTCAAGAGAAGACACTGAGACTCAGGACTTGAGTGTGTAGGCAGTGGTGAAGGTCACACAAAGCCCTGAGTGATGAGACAGGAGCCTGGGGCACCAGCTGCAGGCTGCTGGCCAGGCAGGGCACACCTATTCTCAGCCAGGAAGACAGACAACGTGACAGTGTCCATCTAGGGCCAGGAGAGGGCAAAGGCCTGTCCTGGGAAGGCCAAGGAAGGTCGGTGGGCATGAGAACAGCATGAAGGATGACATCACGAAAGAGTCTGAGCTTTAGGGTCCAGTGACCTGGTCTCACGTTTCCAACTGTGTAATCTTAGGACAGTCATGTCACCTCTCTGGGTCTCATTTTCCTCATCTGTGAGATGGTCATAGTGTTGTTCAAGAACTAAATGGTCAGACTAGTATTTAATAGTAATTAGTAGCTACTTGCCCAGGCCTGGCTTAACTGAGTGGTGCTGTCTAGGACTTACCGCTGGAGTCCTGGAACGTATGGTTGGTCGAATTCATCTTGCCCAGGGGTCCACCCAGAGGTTTTTGTTCCATGTACTGATGTTCCCAGAACAGAGGGTTCCTATTAGCTCAAAGCGGAGTTTCTCAGAGTACTTAGCAGCCGCTGGCAGACACAGGCCCCCAGGAACCAGCAATTCTCTTCTCCTCCCTATGTTTCATTCATCCACAGGAACCTGTCTGATGCAGAGAATGTTAGACTCTCACCTCTGGAAGGGAAGGCCTCAGGGCCCTGAGATAACTTCTCTGTCTTAAAGGGGTCATATTCAGCCAGGCCTTCCCCAAGCACACGGTCCAAAGTCAACATCCCAGCCTCTCTGGGCCATCGCCTTCTGATCTCTTAACTAGAGTATGAATTTACCACAACCACTGATTCATTTGCTTGCTTACTGTCAGTCTCTTATCACAAGAACATAAGCTCCACAGGAACAGAAACCTTTCCTGTTGTGGTCATCACCATATCCCCGGAGCCTAGAACAGTGCCTCTCCAATTAATAGGTTCAACACACATTTGTTGAGTGAATGAATGAATAAATGCCCAAGATTCCTTCCGAGATCCCCAACCAGGGTCCCTCAGCCTCTATCAGAACCTTGGCAAGTCTCCACCACAGACTTTCAATCCCTTAATTGATGGTAAATTTTTATCATTTGAAGGAGAAGTTGATTTAAGACAGCCCCAAGTCATCTGAACCAACCAAACTGGATGATAAAGTAGGGGATGATTGATCTGGGAAGGGCTGATTGTGGAAGTTGAGGCACTTTGTCTGCAGAACCGAGAGCAGTGTCCTGGCAGAGCCTGGAGGAGGTGGCTCCACCTGGGTGTGTGGAGAGCCGAAGGGGCCAGGGTACAGAGGACGCTGCCCGGGAGCTGCCATCATGGCCCCTGCCGTGGGTGGGAAGTGAGGAGAGATGGTGTTTAGCACTAAATGAAAGAGGATCTGTCCCCCTCCACCCCCCACCCACGGCCACACCCCACAAAGAGACCTGCAGGAGCCATCAGGAAATCCCCTAACAAGGCAAGATGTGGAGCCAGAGCCCAAACGACACAGATGAGTCTCTGAGCCCGTCTGGACTCAGTTTCCCCCTTTGGGGAATGGGGAGGGGTGAAAAGAACAAGGTAGGACTACAAAATGCATCACTGACTCGATGGCCATGAGTTCGAGTAAACTCCGGGAGTTGGTGATGGACAGGGAGGCCTGGCGTGCTGCGGTCCATGGGGTCACAAAGTCAGACACGACTGAGAGACTGAACTGAGCTGTTGAACAAAGTGACTAGTTCCTCCCCTTCCAGTGTCTTCTTTGGATGTGCCCCCCCATACATTGTATTTTTTTTCTAATAATCATCCTAATTGCTCAAGTAACATTAAGAACTCCTCTGTGGAGAAGAGCCTTTCTAACTGTTAAGAGTTGTTTTTATTTTTAATTTTGAAAGAAGGAGGGGACATCATAATTTTTTTAGTTTGGGGCTTCTGAAAGTTTTTATTTTATTAGGAACATTCATATGGCTATAAACTTAAAAGGTACAGAAAGATAGTCCTTGAAAAGATGCTTTTCTACTCTTCACCCCAAGCAGCTATTTCCTCCCTCTGGAGGCAACCAGTGTACAAAAAGTGTACATGTTTGCTCATGAACACCTTATATGTATATGAACAAACACACACACATACACAGACATATAGACGCACACATGCAATATAGTTTTTTCCTGTGGATGACAGCATACTATATATATTAATCTGCCTCTTGCCTTTTCATGTGATACACTTTGGAGTTAATTCGTTGTCAACATGTAAAGCTCTTTCTCATTCTTTTTTTCATTTGCCAGCCGTTCTACTCCGTGGATGTCCATGGTTTATTTAACTGGTCTCCTTGTTGTGGACATTAAGGTTTTGTTTCCAATATTTACTCTTCAGAGGATGGTGCAATTATTAAACATATTCAAACATCATCTGCACATGTGTGAATGTACATGTAGCATTAGGGAAATGCTTGTTAAGGCAGCTATGAAATCCAAATATTAAAAAGTCAGTGTTACTTTTTAAAAATCCAAAAATGTAGTGTTATCCAATTGACTACCCAAGTAATTCACCAGATTTCACTTTATGTTGCCTTTGGCTATTTCCTCAAATCAAAATGCTCCTCAAAGAACAAAGATCTGAAAGCACTAAGGGTATTCATCAGAGCTGCCTCACCTCTGGAGGCATCTCTATAAGAACCCAAATGCCACCATCAGAATAAGTGGAGTGTTTCCCAGGGGGACTATGAGGGTGGAGTAACTCTCAATGACACAGATATTTCCAAGTACTTCAAACAAGTACTGAGACCCAATCCATACTCTGGAGTGCTGCACGGGGTCCCAAAGGGGTCCCAAAGAGGCGGACCTGACTCAGCGACTGAACAACAACCCATAGTCTGCTTAACACGAGGAAACCCATGGTCCAATGCAGCAGCCAGTTCTCAAAGTGTGGTCTGCAAATATCCTGGGGGCTATCCTGGGGGTTCCAGAAATCCTTGCAGAGGTTTGGGGGCATAAAAACTCTGTCATCATAGTGCTAAAGGGCTGGGTGCTATTTTCACTCTCTGTGTTTCTCAGGGTCCAGTGGAGTTTTCCAAAGGCTATGTGACATGTGATATGGCAATAGACTCATTTCAGAAGCAGATCTGAGGATCTAGCTCTCTTTTACCAGGCTAGATATTAACCATGAGATTGACAAAAACATCAAGCAACACCTTTCTTCTCATTAAATTTTTCATCATTTGGAAAATATGGTTAATTTTTCACAGAGGTGTGTTAATTGTATTAATATGTAATGATTATAATACTTCTTTAAAAATTAGTTAAAAGCTTATTTTTAAATTGTCAGTTTTAATTCCTAATGTGGTAAATGCAGATAGATACAGCCTGCATAAATTCCTTGGGTTCCTTAATAATTTTTAAGCATGTAAAGGGGCACTGAGACCAAACATCTGAGAACAGCTGTTTTGAGTTTCTTCACCAGAGGGTGGGTGAGGGTACTTCACCAAGGGTGTGATCAAGGAGCACAAACTAAAAGGTGCAGGAGAAACAGAAATGGGCTTCTTCAGAGAGCAGTATGTGTCAAGGAGAACAGATAATCTCTTGGAAAAGAGAACTCTCTGGGCCTTCTGGCTGGCACCATGGCAGCTGTGTAGACAGGCTCTGCCAGAGAGGATGGAGCCCTGTGTGGGGGACAGGCTCTGAGACTGGGGGACCGGGGAGAGGAAGCAGGGCTCTTGTGCCAGACTAAGCTGCCGACTGCGTCCCCCTTGGATTCCCGGGGTCACCTGTCCTGCCCCAAACAAATCCACACTAGGGCCTGAAATTCCAACGAAGTGTTTCATTCTCTTGGCCAAAAGGCAAATTCAATCCCAAACAACATCAAGTGTTCAAGCTTACCCAAATATGGTTATTTAGGTGGATTAGAAGGTTGCATTTTATTAAAACAAAAATGTGTATCCATGCCTGGGTTAGGGTAGTTGCCTAACCCATGCCTGCGAGGTGGGGGAGGGGGAGCGCAGGGCGGAGGGTAGGGAATACATCTGGAGGCCAAAAGTAATTAAATAAATGGACCATAAGAGCTATGCCTGGACCCATGCTGGCAGAGCGCCACTAACAGAAGAGTTTGATCAAGCTAATTTTGGGAAACTAAAATCAAAGAAAAGAGTCCAATCTAGCCAAAATTTTTTAAAATTTTATGGTATGTAACCCAGCAGAACAAAGCAGGCTACGGGGGTAGAGAGGAATTAGACATGGGCCCTGGGCTCAGAGTGGTATCCCCTGTCCTCCCAGCCCAATCTGGCAGGAAAGGTCTCCACTGACCCCCCAACAGCTGTAAGAAGAGGCAGGTGTGTGGTCAGTGCTCAAGTAATGTACCAACAAAGGGCTATTGGATCAGAGAGGAAGGACAAACCATTCCTAACTTGGGCAATGAGGGAAGGCTGCATGGAGGAGGTGCCGTTTGTGCTGATTCTGAACAACAGGAAGGGTTTCTACAGGCAGTGCTGAGACTCTGGATGTACCACGGTGCCAGGAGCAGCCGTTGGAATATGAAGTCATTTCTCCCTTGGTGAACATCTGAAATTATTGATAAGAGGAGGAACCTTAGACACCTGAGGCTGAAGGGAAGCTATCACCTAGGATGGTGGAAAGAGGGACCGAATCTGGGGAAACACGGTGTGGGAAAGACAGTTCACAGACGAGAACTCAAGAGCCCTGTGTGGACCAAGATCAGGTCTGATCTGACTCAACCAGCCCGTGGCCAGTGCCTGGAACATAGCAGGCCCACAGTAAGTGCTTACTGAGTGAGGGAAAGATGGGACACACTCCTTTTCTCCAGGCTGGCCAGACATACTGCTGTAATCAAGTGGGGTCATCAGGAAAAGAGAGGGGAGGATGTTCAACCAAACCTCCTCCTGGCTTCCTCTGATGTCACTATTCTCACCATTTCTGGGACTTTAACCGCTTTTCTGGTTGTTTTTGCAAATTTTCATTTCTCAAAATAGAAACCCTGTGTCCTCTTGAGGTTTATTACAGAGCCATTTATTGGATGGGGTTGCTGTAAAGATCATCGTTAGGTTTTCAGTTTGCACTGTGGCTTATTTGCAAGCTTCAAACAGTTAGCTTAATGTTTGGCTTCCTAAGAAAATAAGAATGTTAACCCCTTAGACTCCTACAGAAGTTCACCACTGGACATGTAAAAGCAGCAACTGTCCACAGGTGACTTAACAGGATATGATTTCAAATTCATTGGAATTACTGGCTTTTACTGGCTCTGCACATATACTTCATTCGATTTTAAAATAACACAATTTTTAAGGAAAGCATATTTTATCAAGTACAAAATGGAAACACATCTCTCATACACATCTCATGATTTCATTTACTATTCAGAACTGGGACCGTCTCCCTGGCCTCCATGTAGCTGTTTGAAGGATTAGGCATACCACTTATCCCCATTTGTAGATGAACTGACGAGGATTCCCAGGGAGTGAGGAGTGAATTGCCCAGTGTCTCTGCGAACCTCAGGAGGAGCACCCAAACATGTGTCTCAGGATCACTTAGCCTTTCCTCCATTTCATACACAGGTTGTTTCTCTGCCTGTGGGAGCACTTTATTAGCTGTGACAGCCATAAAAATGTTTAGCGTAGCCAAGGATGGTTGCTCAGGTTGTTTACTGCTCAAGGTCATGACATCCAAGGGGACTACTCCAATCATAGATATCTTTGACTACTGATTCCAAAGGTAGGTGATTTATATCCTTACTACAATAATTCTCTGAAAAATGACAATAAATTATCTAACAAAAATCCATTTATTATGATAATTTTCTGACAGATGGAAATAAAAAGACTTTTTCTAACAATGTTGACATTTACTTGCTTCGTAAGTAAATGAGGTTGATGAAGACCTTGTTAATGGAAAACATCCACAATGACTAGTGCTTCCAAACAAGGAGCTGCTTTTCCAACTGTTGTTTTGATTTTTATCTAAAATATTTTAAATCCTATGTAAGTATTTGTGTATTGGCTAAATTTAAATTTTTGCCTTATAATTCATATAGTCCACCTGAACGGCAGTTCAGAGTTGCTCATTTTAACCTGCCAGATTTTAAATGTGCTACGACTCATGTTTGTAGTAATGAATGTTCATGTCCATGACATAAATACAAAGTAATTGCGCCAGTGCTCACTCACTCACTATAATAGCCTGGCAGGCTTCTCTGGCCACGGGATTTCCAAGCAAGAATACTGGAGTGGGTTGCCATTTCCTCCTCCAGAAGATTTTCCCAACCCAGAGATCAAATCCTTGTCTCTGGCTTTGGCAGGCAGATTCTTTACCACTGAACTACCTGGGGAGCCCTACAAAGTAATTATGTATATTCATAAATTAGAGATTGCTATATAATGAACTGCTAATTAAAGGATAGGTACTGTTTATGGGTTGTTAAAGGAATTTTTTTCTTCCAGTTTTTTTGAGATTTAATTGACAAACAGTACTGTATTTAACAGACAAACAGTAAACTGTAAGTTTAAGGTGTATGGCATAATGATTTGATTTATGTATGTGAGTATCATGAAATGATTACTGCAGTAAATTTAGTGAACATCTATATTTCATATAGATACAAAATTAAAGAAATATAAAAGAAATTTGCCCTGTGAAAAAATCCTAAGTAAATCTTAGTATTTACTTACTCTTAACAACTTTCATATGTAACATACAGCAGTGTTAATTATATTTATCATGTTGTACATCACACTTCAGTACTTATTATTTTATAACTGGAAGTTTGTACCTTTTGACTGCCTTCATCCAATTCCCCCTCCTCCACCTCCCGTCTCTGGTAACTATAAATCTGATCTCTTTTTCCATGTTTGTTTCTGAAGTGTAATTGATCTATAGCATTATGTTAGTTCCTGTTACACAGCATAGTGATTTAATATTTCTATACATTTCAAAATGATCACAATAAGTCTAGTCACCCTCCGTCACCATACAAAGATACCACATAATTATTGACTATATTCCTTATACCATACATTTCATACCCATGACTCATTTACTTTTTGAAGTAAAGGTACTTTGTACCTCTTAATCTCTCTCACCTATTTTCCTCCTCCCCTCACCCTCTCCCCTCTGACAGCCTCTGTGTTTGTCCTCTATATCTATGACTCTATTTCTGTTTGTTATCTTTGTTAATTTGTTTTGTTTTTTAGATTCCATATATAAGTGAAACCATACAGTATTTGTCTTTCTCTGTCTTACATATCTCACTTAGCATAATACCCTCTGGCTCCATTCATGTTGTTGCAAATGGCAGGAGTTTATTCTTTTTATAGCTGAGATAATAGAATAATAATATTCTATTAATTTCCTTCCTCCCTATATAGAAAAAATTTCTTTAGGACAAAAATTAACTGCAGTTAAATTTCATAGCTTGCTACATAATATTTTTTAAAGTTATACATTCTAAAATAAGAAACTAAGCTCATGTATTATTTTTCCCATGATATTGGAAAGAAAAAAGACATCAAACCAAAAAACAGAAATTGAAAACCTGCCTACAGAAGGAAAGAAATAAAATGATTTGTGGACTTCCCTGGTGGCAGAGTGGGTGGGAATCCGCCTGACTACGTAGGGGACACAGGCTCGATCACTGGTCAGGGAAGATTCCGCGTGCCATGGGGCAACTAAGCCCACGGACGACAACTACTGAGCCCGTGAGCCCGCGTGCTGCGACTTCTGAAGCCCTCGTGCCTAGAGTCCGCGCTCTGCAGCAAGATAAGCTGCTACGACTGGAGTCCCCTCCTTGCTGCACCTAGGGAAAGCCCATGCAAAGCAACAGAGACTCAATGCAACCAAAAAAAGAAAAAAGTGGTGTGTATTGTTGAATAAAGTTAGGGAGGAGAAAGATGAAATACCAAAAGGATACAAATAAGAGTTCAGAG
Organism: Odocoileus virginianus; assembly: GCF_023699985.2. Classification (NCBI taxonomy): domain Eukaryota; kingdom Metazoa; phylum Chordata; class Mammalia; order Artiodactyla; family Cervidae; genus Odocoileus; species Odocoileus virginianus. The sequence goes on from NC_069684.1 coordinate 70,365,070, forward strand.
CCCTAGATTTCAGTGAACGTGTCACAGAGGTGTGAGTAGGATATGTATTTACGTTTTCATCCCATTGTCAACCACAACTGATAGATTTCAAGGAATACTAGAAAAAAATGCAGAGAACCCAAATAAATGGCCCGTAGTTTGAATGTGAAACAAAGGCTCACACTTGTTGAAAACTATCCATCTCAAGTAGGAAATGTTTGCTTTACATAAGATAATACAGATTGGAAGTTTAGGGAAATACAATGGACAAAAATTTTTCTAAATGGTGAGTAAAAAGCACCCTAGATTCTGTTTGCATACATGTGTGCTCAGTTGCTTCAGACTCTCTGTGACCTCATGGACTGCAGCCCTCTAGTCATGGAATTTTCCAGCAAGAATACTGGAGTGGATTGCCATTTCCTTCTCCAGGGGATCGTCCTAAAACCCACGTTTCCTGCATCTCCTGCATTGGCAGGTGGGTTCTTTGTCACTGAACCACCTGGGAAGCCCAGATTCTGGTTACTTTATTACATTTCAAAGGATTTTGCATTTTGCCAACACTTTGAGAATGAAATAAATCAACTGAAAATTAAGAAAGAGCACAAAGATTGAGAGCATTTACCACTATTTTTTGTGTGTGATGAATCTGAAATGAACATTAATAGTAGTATTGTATATTCAAACTTCAAATCTGATTGGAAAAACTATGTAATTATTAATGCCACAAAACAGATTCTATATGATAAAGAAAATATTGGCATTCTTTTGTTGAACACATAATAAACACAATTATGTCTTTATCAAGACATTAGCATTCAGAGGATCATCCAAGAAAATATATGAGTGTTCAAATGAGATTCTTCATTTATGGAACTCATAAAAGAGTTCCATTGCTAATAATAGCAATAGAGCAGAACATTTATCCAGGATACAAACACCAAATAGCATACACACTGATTAGTGAATGAAAAAACAAAAGTCAAAAAATTAAAAAATAGTAGATTTGTTGACCAAAAGAGTTTTGAATATTCTTAAGAAATGTTAACAATGAATAAAGTTAAGAAATTCTTAACAAATGAATATTGTTAAGAAATGCCTCCTGAGAAAACTATATGCAGTTCAAGAAGCAACAGTTAAAACAGGACATGGAACAACAGACTGATTCAAAATCAGTAAAGGAGTACAATAAGGTTGTATATTGTCACCCTGCTTGTTTCACTTATATGCAGAGTACATCATGCAAAATGCTGGGCTAGATGAAGCATAAGCTGGAATCAAGATTGCTGGGAGAAATCTCAACAAGCTCAGATAAGTAGATGATACCACTTTGATGGCAGAAAGTGAAGAGGAACTAAAGAGCCTCTTGATGAAGGCGAAAGAGAAGAGTGAAAAAGCTGGCTTACAACCCAACATCCAAAAAACTAAGATCATGGCATCCAGTCCTCTCACTTCATGGCAAATAGATTGGGAAATGAAGTAGTGTCATATTTCATTTTCTTGGGCTCCAAAATCATTGCAGTGACTGCAGCCATGAAATTAAAAGATGCTTGCACCTTGGAAGAAAAGCTATGTCAAACCTAGATGGTGTTTTAAAAAGCAGAGACATAACTTTACTGACAAAGGTCCATATAGTCAAAGCTATGGTTTTTCCAGTAGTCATGTATGGATGTGAGAGTTGGACCATAAAGAAGGCTGAGTGCTAAAGAATTGCCGCTTTTGAACAGTGATGTTGGAAAAGACTCGAGAGTCCCTTGGACTGCAAGGAGATCCAACCAGTCCATCCTAAAGAAAATCAGTCCTGAATATTCACTGGAAGGACTGATGCTGAAGCTGAAGCTCCATTACTTTGGCCACCTGATGTGAAGAGCTGACCCATTGGAAAAGACACTGATGCTGGGAAAAATTGAGGGCAAAAGGAGAAGGGGGTGACAGAAGATGAGACGGTTGAATGGCATCACTAACTCAATGGACATGACTTTGAGCAAACTCAGGGAGATAGTGATGGACAGAGAATCCTGGTGTGCAGCAGTTTATGGGGTCGCAAAGAGTCAGACACAACTGAGCAACTGAACAGCAGCAGCAAGAAATGTTAAATGTTACACAGTTAAACAACTAAGACATGTCTCTTGATGTAAGCCATGTTAAACACTTATTTTTAGATTTGTAAATTTTCAGAATGCCAATATATCTATATGACATCAAAGAAAATTTTTTTCCACAGTAAATTATATAGCTAGAGGGAGATTTTTAGTAGACCGTCAATACCATAACAAGAAAACGCTGAATCTAGGCATCATAATAAGTAAGGGGCACAGTTATAACAATGACAAAAAAAAGTTATGACAAACTTCATGGGTTTCAACATAAAATCCCCCAAAAGTTCTAAGGCTGCCCATTATTTAAACCTAGTACTAAGTAATTTAGCAAAAGTTCTTTCAACATTGTCAAATGCTGTTATATTATCCAAGAACTGTAGATTACGGAGAAACATCGGAAAACAGCGTAATCGAGCACAAATTTGAGGCAACCATCAAATAAGTGATGGAAAAGTCAATTGAAAACGTTGTGACTTGAAAAACTCAGAGGCATTATGGAAAAGTCTGTTAGAAATCATTGATATTAATAAAAATATAGACTTTAAAACACAAGCCAAAGCTATGCTCTTGAAAATATATTTTTTAAAAATATATTTGTTCAATACTAATTTTGGCATAAAATTTATGACAATGTAAATATGAAAAAAGCAAAACTTAATGTACACAATATATTTGAAAACATCACAGGGATTTAAAAATGCTTTTAAAAAACACAGTTTAACCTAATTCATAAAACAGTTAATGAAATATATATTATTGATGCCAAACAAATTATAGTCTTTTGACATTGATGCCAACCTCTCCAAAACAGAAAATATTAAATAAGAGAAAGAGAAGACTCGGTTTATCTGTGAACCTAGGACAAGCCCTTTTACAATCCAAAGGTCAACATCAAAATTAAAAAATTCTCTTCTATTAAAATACTGGAAATAGCAATAGCTCTTTAAAAGATGGAGTATTCTAGACAATGTGTATAATTTGAAAAAAATTATGAAAAGTGTGAGCTTATGCAACCATTAAAAATACATGTTTAAGGGAATTCTCTGGCAGGCCAGCAGGTAGGACGCTGTGCTTCCACTGCTGGTGGCCTGGATTCTATCCCTGGTCAAGGAGTAAGATCCAACAAGCTACACAACACAGCCAAAGCAAAAAAAAAAAAAAAAAACCAAAACATATCAAAATGGAGGATCATGGTAGCAAATGTGATAATGATGAGACGTTGATGTTAGAAAAATCTAGTTGATGAAATGCCTCAATGTATTTGCATCAGTAATATATTGGGCATACTTTACTAACACCGTTGTAGCTCTCAGGATAGAATAACCTTGGCAATATCAGTCACCAGTGGAAAACAAAGGTTCTCACAATTAAAATTAGTAGAAAACTACTTAACATCTTTCACTACTTTCACTTAATACCCACAGTGTCACAAGGAACACTGTCAAATCTAGTGACCAAGATACTGGAACGAGCAATGATTGACATTATCACAGAAAGTCTTATTATCAGGCATAAGTCTGCTTGCTAACGGTCGGTACCTCCCAGCGACTGCCAGAATATCGTTCGAAGGCCTTACACAGGCATGTGATGCCTGTCACCATCTGGCTGCCCACATCTCCAGCCTTGTCGCTTAGCAACTGCTTTTATACTCGATCCTACCACCAAACTGATCTTCGTTTCCCAGACCCTGGACCATCCTTCCCTGTGCCTAGGCCCCCGGACATCTTCCCTGTCTCCTATTCTTCCACCAGGACTAAAGTGAGCTGTCCCCTCCTCCGGGAAGCCTTCTTTCTCACCAGTCTCTACCCCTCAAGGTTACTAGGCCAAGAGACTCTCCTACACAGCATCTCAGACCACAGCACTCGTCACATCCAGCTGAAATCTTCTGTAACCTTGTCCGGCCTCCCCACCAGACTGAGACCCCTCCCCAAAGGAGCCAGGACTCACCAATCCTTGCGCACTGCTGGAAACTCAGACTCAGGCACCTACCTGATGCTCAAGAAGTGTTTAGACAAACATGCACATAAATGGCCAGTTGCATATATCTTCGAATAAGTACTATCTCACTAACAAATAAAGTAAGTTAAAACCATATTTTTAAAAATGAAAATTCTCAGTCTTGGCAAGTGCTCTAGACACTCTCTGGCAGATAGGCAAATTGTTACAATCTTTGTGAAGAACAATTTGGTGATGTGTATCAAAAAGTCCTGGAAATGACCATACTTCTTTGACCCAGAAACTCCACTTAGAGGAATTTATCCTAAGGAAATTGCCAGGGATGTGTGCAGAGATTCAGCCCTTAAGACAGGTGACTGCCAAACCATTTACAAGGGCAGCAGTGAAGAAACATCCTTGATACTCAGGGATGGTGGATTTTTGTGTCAATTGTGGGACATCCATAAAATGGAATAAGATTTAACCATTGAAGTGTTCTGTGAAAAGATGCTCACATCATATTGTTGAGTCAACCAAAGGCAGATAAACACAGCAGAATGTCAAATACTCTCCATCAGAATGAATGCATTGGATGTGTTTGGGTCTGCATGTGTGCACGGCGTATTCTTAATTTCCCCACCTAGCCGTATATTATGGCCATCTTTCCTGGTCCACATCATGGAGAGACAAACACCCAAAGTGCTAATGATGATTTTCTCTGGGTGATGAGCTTCCTCATGACTTTATAGTCTCCTCTCTTACTCCTCTGTGCTTTCTAATTTTTCTGCAGTAAATGTACATTGTGTTGAAAGAGAAGAGCAGAAAAAATACAGAAGAGGAGAGAGCTTCCCCCACTTCCCAAGGCATCAGGCCCTCACAGGGGTGATGATAAAAGGGGAGAGAGTTGGAATTAGGAGAGTTGGGTTGGGGGCAGATGAGTGGAAAACTCTAAGGCCTCCAGTACCATGATAACAGAAATTTTGAGAAGTGAAGGTAGTTCTTTAAAAGAAGTGTTCAGAAGCGAATGGAATGGCCAAAGGCAGTCTGGGCATAATTGAAGTTGCCCATGAACCCAGCAGCTGGAGGAAAAAAAAATTCTCCTGACAGTAGAACTTCTTTTCACAACCCCTAGTTTTCCCCTTCTATTTATGGAGCATCTCTCCTTGCATCTAACAAAGCTCTAATTTATCTTGTGGCTCTGACCTCTTTCTAGTAACGTCTGCTACTTGTAATGTAGGTCAGTGAAGCAGTTTGCAATGAACCTGTTTTTCTGCCAGGAATATATATTTTGATATGTGATGAGCAAGGGTTAGACCGTCTTCAATTTCCTGGGATCTATTTTAAAGCACATTTTGGTAAATGTCACATTAATCTAGTGCACCCAGCGCCTGAGCATCACTGCAGTCACTTTATCTCATTTTGAAATTCAAAGTCATATGCAGAGGAGATGTTAGGTAAATACCTGCTGGAAAGCAGGAGGGACCGCCGCCGTGGAACAGGAAGTCCGGGAGGGAGCCAGGCGGAGCTCCATCTGTGGCCTGGGACGATTCTGCTCCTGGAGCGAGGACTCAGGTTCTAGCTCCCGATCCTCCAGGCCTCCACCTCTATCGTCCACCAGACACTCCTGCCAGCATTCCTGGCTCTTTTATTTATGTGTGCATCCCGGAGGAAGGACTTGCCACATCACTGATGCGTTGTTGGGGAGAGGGCGTCAGGATCCTACCAGGACCCCCTGAAGACACCTCCAGCATCACCCTCCTGGGTGCTGCCTCTCTCCGTCACCCTTCTCACCATCTCCCTCATCTTTATCCCCCACCCAGCACACCCAAGGGCACACTGCCAGGATTTCAAGGTGCATTCAACCAGAGGCATGGCTGAGTCCTTAGAAATGGGCGTCGACTTTCTCCCCGTCGCTCTGTGGACCGCTGAATGGGCACGTGTCTGCCTCACTCCTTTCTTCCCTGTCTTTGAGGACGGAGAGCTCTTCCGCCAGCTTTAGGAGCAGGTGAGAGGCCTGAAAATGGCAAGTCGGCAAAGAGATGCCACCATGCCAGGTCTTGTTTATTCAGCCCTAAATGAGCACCTACTATGTGCTCCCTGCCTTGAAAGACTCTCAACCCAGTTAAGAGCACACAGAAATTTCCCTCCGCAATTTCTTAAACTGCCAAACTGCTCTCTGGAGATAATGACATGCCCTTGTAGCCTTGCTAAGATTAAGCCTTGTCACTTTTGCTTTTGTTTTTTCATCCATTTTTCCTGTTTCTGAAGGTCATAGTCTTTTATAAGGGCACCCTGGTGGCTCAGACAGTAAAGTGTCTGCCTACAATGCAGGAGACCAGGGTTCAATCCCTGGGTTGGGAAGATCTCCTGGAGAAGGAAATGGCAACCCAGTCCAGTATTCTTGCCTGGAAAATCCCATGGACAGAGGAGCCTGGTAGGCTACAGTCCATGGGGTCACAAAGCATCAGACATGACTGAGTGACTTCAAAAAATAATAATAATAATTGGCTTCAGCAAAAGTGAAAAGCATCTTTATCTTGTTCTTCCCATCAAAGCTGCTGCCTCACAAGTTTCGGTTACCCACCCATGGTCTTTTCTTACGGATTCTCACAGAAAAGCTTAACTCGAAGGTAACTGACCAACTCCATTATCAACATGCTGAAAGATGCTTTTAAAAGCTTGTTTGTGGTTTGTTTTCCAGAAGTAACTCATTCAACTTTTGCTCAAATAAAATGTTTCCCTCCTTTTATTTACAGCCACACAAAGTTAGTAAAGGGTCCCGAACTATGGGTCCCTGAAATATGTTGAGCAATAGACAAATCACTTGCTGCTAATAATTGCACTTAAGAAAGAAATGGGTTTTATTATTTCAAAAAGACACATAGCACCTGAGTGTTCATAGTGACATTGTTCACAATTGCCAAGATAGGGAAGCAACCTAAGTGTCCATCAGCAGATGAATGGGTAAAGATATATATAATATATAATAAATATATATAGTGGAGTATGACTCATTATATATGAAGGGTATGGCTTTTGTATGACTCGGTCATACGAAAGGACAAAATTTTGCCATTTGCAGCAGCATGGTTGTACTTGAAGGCATTATGCTAAGTGAAGTAAGTCAGACAGAGAAAGGCCAATGCTGTGCACAGTATCACTTATATGTGGAATCAAGAAAATATAACCATTGAGAGAATGTAACGAAAAAGAAGCAGACGCACAGATACAGAGAACAAACCAGAGGCTGCCAGTGGGAAGAGGAGGGGGATAATATGAAGGTAGGAGAGTGGGAGGCACAGATTGTTGGGTAGAAGATACCCAACAAAGCCTCACTGTACATTGTGTTGTACAACATGGGGAATAGAGCCAATATCTTGCAATAACTGTAAATGAAAAGTAACCCTTAAAAATTGAATAAGATTTTTAAATTAAATTAAAAAAAAAAAAAGACAGAAGTAGGCTTTGAAATCTTTCCTAACAGTTCTTTCTGTCCCCTTTCCCCACCCCACCTTGGAACTCCAGAGCCAAGTTTCAAAGGGGGTTAAATAAAGTATTTATTCCCTGGCTCATTTTTTTTTCAAATGTCAAGGCCTGAAAGACTGTCAGTGAATTAATTCAAGCCTTTGCCTAGTTGGAAATATATTCACCCTGAAATCCACTTAGAAGAACTACCTACTGCAGGACAATGCAATTTGCCCTTCAGAGACTGGGAACAAAACATGACAACTCGTTTGGAAAATTAGCCTTCCTAGGCCTTCTTAGCAGCAATCAGAGGGCAATGAATAAAGAGGTTTGAGTAAGTCCTGAGTTGGGGGTTGGGGGCTTAGGAAGCTGGACTGCCTGTGGGAGCATCAGAGCGGCAGCTGGCCTAGCCCCGGGCTGGACCTGACTCGCTCCTTACCTTCAGCTCCGACAGGAGAGATGCTGCTGCCAAGAGGCTTAAAGGGAGTCCTCCTCAGGGCGCCTGGCTTTGATGCCGCTCTCATAAAATGGCTTTTCAGGGAGAACTAATAAGCAGGTTTTGGAGAGACTGGCATTCCTCTCTGATCTGCTAGACAGATGAGGATTTCTAGTCATTAGAGCAATGATACCAGATGAAAATTCCCCCATGACACGCATTAGCATGAAACCGCTAGGAAAATGCCAGCCGTGTGGGAGGGCATCAAAAGCCCCCTGATACTTGAAAATAATTTGAAGTTTCCTGCCCACCCACACAACGTGGATTTCCCTTCCAGGTTTTAATTTTCAGCATATTCAACAGAAATTTGCACATGAGGGAGAAAAAATAAATTTGCACATGAGGAATTAAGAGTCTCTCAGACTGTTGGGAAAAAAATTTATTTAGAAAAAAAAAGTCCTCTAATTTCAGGTGTAAACCATCAGTGATTAAGTGACAAAGGCAGCCTAATTCTATCCCCCTAGCTAGCAGACCTAGGATCACAGGTGTAAGGGTCCTCTTGGTTTTCCAGGGGCAAAAGCTACCTGTCCTAAGCCACTTAGGAAATCAGGAGCCAATGCATCCAGGTGTTCAGAGGCCCAGTCCTGGGCTGGTTCCCAGCACCACCTAGAAATCTATGATAATGCATCATCCAGGGTCTTGTTAGTGAGTCCCTTTCAAGTTCAGGCAGGACCTACAGGTAGTGGGGAAACCCCTGTAGTTTCATTTCAAATGAGGCAAAAATGAAGCTTGTGCTGCTGGTCAGGGTAGAGGCAGACACACCAGGTTTCGGCTTCTGACTCTTCACCTCCTTCTAGGTGGGTAATCTCAGGCAACCTACCAGAGCTCTCTAAGCCTCAGTTCCTTTATCTGAAAGAGTAAATATCCCCACCCCACAGAGCTGGCTGGAAAATAAGTTTAAAGGCGATAGCACTGATGAAGCTGGTAGCCCTGATGCTTAATAAAAGTTCATCCCCCTGCTACTTGCTGCCACCTGAATCCCTTTATCCTAGAACCAAGGGTCTGTTATAGACCACATGCAGGAGCGAAGCATCGCTAAGTGTAATCAGTGACTTAACAACTGAAAACAGAAGATCCAAAAACAGATTCTGAAGACTTTAGATTCCCAGGACAAAGGGCATCTCTAGTCTGATTAGAGAGTTGAGGGGAAAAGGAGAAGGTGGGGGAAAGGGAGAATCTCTAGTCTGATTAGAGAGTTGAGGGGAAAAGGAGAAGGTGGGAGAAGGGAGACCAGGGCCGTACAGACAAGAGATGGCCATCCACACACGTAATGCCAAACGTTCTCGTAGCCACATTAAAGAAAGTAAAAGGAAATAGATGGCATTCATCTTAATAATACATTTACCTGCAGCTCAGTCCTCGTCCTAAGAGACTTAGACATGCTCTAACCCCATGGATGGTGTTCCTTCCCATTGTCCACAGAAACAACTGTCCGATTACGCATCTGACTTGGAAGTTTGGGGCACACAGTACTCTAGGGAACGGCGTCAGGGAAGCAGGAGGTGCCTTGCTCTCTAATCCCCACAGGCTATACCATGCCCATTTTACTCTTGTGGAGCCCAGATGCCGGACCAGCGGGAAACGGAAAGCAGTCCCAACCCTCCGAGAGCAGGTTACCTGTGTCCCGGGCCAGCAGCAGCAGTGCCAGGGGCCACCCATGTCGCAGGCAGGGCAGCTGCGCTCACCGCCGGCTCTCCCCGCCCCGCCTTGCCCCTCCCTGGAGCGCCTCTTCATTTCCTCCACCGCCTGGCTGGGCGCAGAGGGAGACAGGCCAACGGCTGCTTGCAGAGCTATCTTCATGCTGTGCCGGGGTGGGCCTCAGCAAAACCACAGAGAGATTTGCTTTAGATTCCCTAGCATTTTTTTTTTTTTAAGCTCTCCCTCTCTGTAACTCCATCCTTGCTCCCATCCTGAGGTCCTTCCTCAGCTGTTCTGCTGAGAAACTAATTCATACCAAGGAGTTAATGGCTCAGCGAGCCATCTTTCCCGGCTATATTTGCTGAAGGACCATATATGAATCAAAAGAATAGCTGAATTGATCGAGTGCTTGCTAGCACCAGAGGGCTTAAAAGGCTCTCTGGCTGGTTCAGCATCACTCATCATCGTGAAACCTAAATCTCACACCTGTCAGAATAATACATAAATATGAAATCTAGAAAAATGGTACTGATGAATGTATTTGCGGGGCAGAAGAGAGACGTAGATGCAGAGAATGGACATGTGGACCCAGTAGGGAGAGGAGAGGGTGGAGCAAATTGAGACTGTACCGCTGAAATACATATATCACCATGCATGAAACAGGTAGCTAGTGCGAAGTTACGTATAACACAGGAGCTCAGCCTGCTGCTCTGTGACAACTCAGAGGGGTGAGGAAGGCTCAGGAGGGAGGGAATATATGTCCACTTGTGGCTGGTTCACCTTGTTGGACAGCAGACACCAGCACTAGACTGTAAGGCAATTATCTTCCAATTAAATACTTTTTTTTAAAAAAGCCAACAAATAACAAGTATTGATGAGGATGTGGAGAAAAGGGAACTCTTGTGCACTGTTGGTGGGAATGTAAGTTGGGGGAGCCACTGTGGAAAACAGAACGGAGGTTTCTCAACAAATAGAACAACCGTACGATCCAGCAGAGCCAGTCCTGGTTACGTGTCCAGAGAAAGTGAAAACACTAATTAGGAAAGGTATGTGCACTCCTATGTTCATTGCAGCATTATTTACAATCGGCGAGATGTGGAAGCAACCTAAGTGCCCGTCATTAGATGAATGGATAACACAGATGTGGTGTATATACCTACAATGGCACACATGTGCCTGCATGCTAAGTCGCTTCAGTCGTGTCCAGCTCTGTGACACTACAGACAGTAGCCCGCCCAGCTCCTCTGTCCATGGGGTTCTCCAGGAAAGAATACTGGAGTGGGTTGCCATGCCCTCCTCCAGGGGATCTTCCTGACCCAGGGATTGAACCCTCGTCTCTTGTGTCTCCTGTATTGACAGGCGGGTTCTTTACCACGAGTGCCACCTGGGCAGCCCACAGCGGAATATACTCAGCCATAAAAAAGAATGAAATCTTGCCACACGCAACGACAGGAATGGACTTAGTGAAATAATAAGTCAGGCAAAGAAAGACAAATACTATACGATTTTACTCATATGTGGAATGTAAAAAACAAATGAACAACCATGAAAAAGAAACAGGGTCATGGATACGGAGGACAAACAGGTGGTTGCCGGAAAACAGACAAATAAACGAGGAACACTGAAGCACAAATTTCCAGTTACAAAGTAAATGAATCACAAATATGAAATGCAATGTGGGGAATATGATTTTATATAGGATCTTTGTATGGTAACAGGGTAACTAATTTATTGTGGTGATCATTTTGAAATGTATAGAAACATGAAATCACTATGCTATGTAATGGGCTTCCCTGGAAGCTCTGCTGTTAAAGAATCTGCCTGCAATGCAGGAGACCCCAGTTCAACTCCTGGGCCGAGAGGACCCCTGGAAAAGGCTAGGCTACCCACTCCAGCATTCTTGGGCTTTCCTAGTGGCTCAGCTAGTAAAGAATCTGCCTGCAATGCGGGAGACCTGGGTTCGATCCCTGGGTTGGGATCTCCCCCAGAGGAGGGTGGCAACCCACTCCAGCATTCTTGCCTGGAGGAGCCTGGTGGGCGACAGTCCATGGAGTTGCCAAGAGTCGGACATGACTGAGCGACTAAGTACACAGCATGTGCTATGTGACAGGAACTGACACAGTGCTGTAGGTCAGTTACATTTCAAAAACAAACTCAGAAAAAGAGATCAGATTTGTAGCTACCAGAGGCAGTGGGGGGTGGGGTGGGAATTAGATGAGGGCAGTCAAAAAATGCACTTTCAGTTATAAGAGAAATAAATACTAGGAAAGTGACGTACAACATGATAAATAAACACTGCTGTATGTTATAACTGGAGAAGGAAATGGCAACCTGCTGCAGTATTCTCGTCTGGAAAATTCCATGGACAGAGGAGCCTGGTGGGCTTAGTCCATGGGATTCCAAAGAGCCGGGCACGGATGACCTCATACACATACACGCATGTTATGATACATATGAAGGCTGTTACAAGAGTAAGTAAACCCTAAGTTTTCATCACAAGTTTGTTTCTATTTCTTTCATTTTGCATCTATACGAGATGACGGCTGTTCACTAAACTTATTATTGTAATCCTTTCATGATGTACATGGCAGATCATCATGCCGTACACCTGAAATCTATGCAGTGATGCATGTCGACTCCATCTTGATAAAATTGGAAGGAGTAAAAAGGACCTCTGGTTGTGGTCAGAGGGAGATTTGACTATAGAAAGACGTCAGAAACATGCAACTTTGCTGGCTTTGACGAGGACGGAAGGGGCCCTGAGCCCCAGAATGTGGGCAGCCTCTAGAAGCTGGAAAAGCAGGCGAATAGATTCTCCTCTAGTCTCTAGACAGGAACACAGCCCTTCTGACACCTGGCTTTTAACCCAGAGAAACCCTGATCAAACCTCAGATATACAGAACTATAACAAATTTGGCTTGTTTTAAGCCACTGTACCTGTGGTCATTTGTAATAGCAGCAATTGAAAACTAATAAAGTAACATAGTCACATGATTCAAAATTCAAAAAATACCTAAAGATGTACAAAGACAAGCCTCCTTCTCACCCTGCCCCTACTCATCCAGCGCCCCTTCCAAAAAGCAGCCCGTGCTACTGGTCTCAGGTGACACTGGCCTGAGCACCAGGGTCTAGTGGCCACTGACAAGAAATAAATTTTCACAAAGAGAAGGAAAGTAGTGAAGCATTTATCAGGAGGAAGAGGGGTGTGTGTGGTAGATAGAATCACCCGTGCGGAGCATTTCTTCCGAGTTTCCTTTGGCCAATCATCTTGCTTTGCCTGGTTCTGAGGCCATATTTGGTTTATCTCAGGATTCTCTCGTGTGTGTGCACGCATCCTTAGCCAAGATGGCTTCTAGCAAAGAGACCTATGGGTATTTGCCATCACTCCCTTTTTGACCTCCAAGGAGCCTTTCTGCACAAGCATAATCGGGAAGGTCTCCTTGACCCCGACAGTGAGAAACACCCGGTCTCTGTCTCTCATCTGTGCTGGGCTCAGCTCCTCTCGCACTCCTGCTGTTTGGGTGGATCTGTCCACAGCGGACAAACTCTGGCTGCTCAGCCTGGGGCCCACCCGTCTCCTGCTTCACCACCAACTTTCTGGTATATCTTCCAGAGATATTTCATGCATATATAAACAGATGGGACTATATATATCTTCCATCTTTTATTATATACCAATGGTAGTATACTGTGAGTACTGTTAAGACATTTTTTTAACCCAAAAATATATACTAGAGATTTTTCTTTGGCGCTTCTTCATTGTTTTATTCTGGTTCCACAACATTCCATTGCATAGATACACCATAATTATTCAGACACTCCTTTTGATGCCTGCTCCCAAGCTTTACGATCACAAAAAATGCTCAATGAAAAAACAAAAACCCTTGAGCTAGCAGCACTGTGCACAGAACTAAGTACCCTGTGCTACAAATTCCAGGAGTCATCCTAGATGCTCCCTTTCCTGCATCCCCGTCGAGTTCAGTGTCACATCCTCCTTTCCTAGTGCTCCATCTCCCTCTGTCCCGAGTCACTGTCATCAGGGCCAGCACGGTGAGAGTGAGGCATGGAATACCCTCCACTCCTCAGCTTGCATCTCGCCCTCTGGGGGAGAGCTCTCTGAGGGCCCTGACTTCTTGTCTCTGAAAGCGGGTCAGTAAGTCTGGGTGTCCTGATTTTTGTGTGGATAAATGAACGGTGTTTGCTAAGACTTTCATGATGGGGCTCCACTTGAAGGCTCTCAGATAAAGGAAGCTTGTTACACCTGAAAGGAAGATTAGACAAGCATCTTTTTTTATATATAAATGTATTTGTTTTTGGCTGGGTTGGATCTTGGTGCTGGGCGCAGGCTTTTCTCTAGAGGCAGTGAGTGGGGGCTACTCTTTAGTTGCAACGCCCGGGCTTCTCACTGAAGTGGCTTCTGTTTATTTTTATTTTTTCTTAGTATATATATTTTATTGAAGTACAGTTGACTTACTGTGTTTCAGGTACACAGCAAGGTGATTCAGTTATACGTATACACATATATTACTTTTGAAATTATTTTCCATTATAGGTTATTATGGGACTTCCCTATAGCTCAGATAGTAAAGAATCTGCCTGCAGTGCAGGAGACCCAGGTTCCATCCCTGGGTCGGGAAGATCCCCTGGAGAAGGAAATGGCTACCCACTTCAGTATTATTGCCTGGAGAATCCCACGGACAGAAGAACCTGGCAGGCTATAGTCTATGGGGTCACAAAGAGTCGGACACAACTAAGTGACTAACACACATAACTTATTACTAGATATTGACTGTAAGTTCCCTGTGTTATACAATAAACCTTTGTTGCTTGTTGCATATCTATTTTTAAACTAGAAATCTAGCACTCTATTTAAACTAAGTAAAAAAAGTGGAATCAAAATGTCATAAATATTTTAGCTAGGCAAAAACTCTTAATTTTTCTAAAATATATACATTGAACACACTATTTACATATGTATACAAAAACTTTTCTGCTGTGCTTGATAAAAACTTGAGAAGGGACATTAAAAAAAGGGAAAGAAATTGGAAAACACAAACTAAATGAAATGGGATACTAAATGTGAAATAAAATAAGTGGAACAAACTATATAAAAGTAAAAGATCATCATATAATCCAGTTGTTTTTAGGCATGGCTGCTCATTAGAAACACATTTGGAGATGTGGAGAAAAAAAGCAATACCTGGGTATTTGTATTTTTCAAAAAAGTCCAAGATAATTTTGATATGCATCTGAATTTTAAAAAGTGATTACAGGTTTTTCTATTAAATGTTAGTTTTAGTGATATAGAATTCTATCATTTTCTGTTGACCAATCATAATACAATGGTGTTAACTGAATAATAGTTAAATAATCACAATAGTAAAAGATGTTTATCAGTTGGTGGGGGGCACGTGTACACTCATGGCTGATTCATGAAGTAATTCACCTCCAATTAAAATAAATAAATTGATTTTTAAAAAAGAAAGAAAGATAATTATAATTGTAGCCCATTGTGGAAAGATGATTAACCTAACAATATAAAATAATCACATACAACTTGGGGGGTTAAGTATAGTGGTGTGGTAAGTGGCAGTACATACATGCACATGTTTTCATCTACCAGCCACTCTGTGTCTTTTGGTCGGTGCCTTTAATCCACTTACATTTAGGTAATTATTGATATGTATGATCCTATTACCATTGTCTTAATTGTTATGAGTTTATTTTGTGTGGGTCTTTTCCTTCTTTTGTATTTCCTGTCTAGAGAAGTTCCTTTAGCATTTGTTGTAAAGTTGGTCTGGTGGTGCTGAATTCTCTCAACTTTTGTTTGTCTGGAAAGCTTTTGATTTCTCCATCAAATAGGAAATAGAATCTTGCTGGGTAGAATATTCTTGGTTTTGGGTCTTCCCTTTCATCACTTTAAATGTATGATGCCTTTCCTTTCTCGCTTGAAGAGTCTCTGTTGAAACATCAGCTGATAGCCTGATGGGAGTTCCCTTGTATGTTATTTGTCATTTTCCCTTTGTTGCTTTTAATATTTTATCTTCACCTTTCATTTTTATCAGTTTGATTACTATATGTCTCAGTGTGTTCCTCCTTGGGTTTATCCTGCCTGGGACTCTCTGCTTCCCAGACTTACTTGACTATTTCCTTTCCCATGTTTGGGAAGTTTCCAGCTATTATCCCTTCAAATATTTTTTCAGGTCCTTTCTCTCTCTCTTCTGCTTCTGAGACCCCTATAATGCAAATGTTGCTGCATTTGATGTTGTCCCAGAGGTCTCTTAGGCTGTCTTCATTTCTTTTCATTCTTTTTTTCTATATTCTGTTCTATGGCAGTGATTTCCACTATTCCATCCTTCAGGTCACTTATCCTTTCTTCTGTTTCAGTTATTCTGTTATTGATTCCTTCTAGTGTATTATTCATCTCTGGCTGTTGGTCCTTTAGTTCTTGTAATTCTAATCATAATTCTTTAGTTCTTGTAGTTCTTGTAAAATGTTCTCGGCAAACATTTCTTGCATCTTCTCCATTGTTTTCCCAAGATCCTGGATCATTTTACTATAAATATTCTGAATTCTTTTTCTAGACAATTGCCTGTCTCCACTTCATTTAGTTTTTTCTGGGGGTTCATCTTGTCCCTTCATCTGGGACATAACTCTGCTTTTTCACCCTCATTGAATTTCTGTAATGTGGTTTTTGTTCCAGCCACTGTGGGATTGTGGTTCGTCTTGCTTCTTCTGCCTGCCCTCTGTTGGATGAAGCTAAGAGGCTTGTGTAAGCTTCCTAATGAGAGAGACTGGTTGGGGAAAACTGGGTCTTGCTCCAGTGGGCAGGACCTTGCTCAGTAAAGCTTTGATCTAATCATCTGCTGGTGGATGGGGTTGGGCTTCCTCGCTGTCAGTTGTTTGGCCTGAGGTTCCCAGCCCTGGGGTCTTCAGGGCGCTACGGCAGGGTTAATGGCAACCTCTGAAAGGACTCAGGCCAAGAGGCGCCTTCCAGGACTGCTGCTGCCCGTGCCCCTGTCCCTGCGTGAGCCGCTGCCAACCCTCGCCTCCACAGGAGACCCTCTAACACTAGCAGGTAAGTCTGATTCAGTCCCCTGTGGGGTCACTGTTTCTTTTTCCTGGATCTTGGTATGCACGAGGTTTTGTTTGTGCACTCCAAGACTGGAGTCTCTGTTTCCCCCAGCCCTGTGGAAGTCCTGTAATCAAATCCCACTGGCCTCCAAGGTCAGATCCCCAAGCTTGGAAGCATGTTGTGAGGCTCAGAACCTTCACAACAATGGGAGAACTTATTCAGTAATTTGTTCTCCAGTTTGTGGGTTGCCCACCCAGAGGGGATGGGATTTGATTTTATTATGATTGCAACCCTTCTACCATCTCATTGTGACTGCTACTCTGTCTTTGGACAAGAAAGTGAAAGTAAAAATTGCTCAGTTGTGTCCAACTCTTTGCAACCCCATGGACTATATAGTCCATAAAATTCTCCAGGCCAGAATACTGGTGTGGGTAGACTTTCCCTTCTCCAGGGAATCTTCCCAAACCAGGGATCAAACCCAGGTTTCCTGCATTGCAGGCAGATTCTTTACCAGCTGAGCCACAAGGGAAGTTCAACAATACTGGAATGGGTAGCCTATCCCTTCTTCAGCAAATCTTCCTGATCCAGGAATAAAACTGGGGTCTCTTGCATTGCAGGTGGATTCTTTACCAACTGAACTATCAGGGAAGCCCATAAAGTGAAAGTGAGTCACTCAGTCATGTCCAACTCTTTGTGACCCCATGGACTGTAGTCCATGGAATTCTCCAGGCCAGAATATTGGAGTGCCTTTCCCTTTTCCAGGGGATCTTCCCAACCCAAGGATTGATCCCAGGTCTCCCACATTGCAGGCAGATTCTTTACCAGCTGAGCCACAATCATGTATGTCTTTGGACATGGGATATCCTTTTTCGGTGGATTCCAGTGTCCTCCTGTCAATGGTTGTTCAATAGCTAGTTGAGATTTTGGTGCTCTCGCAGGAGAACAGTGCATGTCCTTCTACTCCATCTTCTTGAACCAGAAGCCAAATTCTGCCTTTATTCAATTTAGCTACAACCTAAGCCTGCCAGGCTCCTTGGTCTATGGGATTTTTCAGGCAAGAATACTGGAGCGGGTTGCCATTTCCTTCTCCAGGGGATCTTCCCGACCCAGGGATGGAACCCAGGTCTCCTGCACTGCAAGCAGATGCTTTACTTTAAGCCACCAGGGAAGCCCCAGTCTCAAAGAAGTAAAGGCATTTGTCTAGGGCCTAACAGCCACTAACGATGGAACCAGGCTTGAGCCTGGGAAGTCTCACTATAGAGCCTGTGATCTTCCACAACAGTAGGCTGCTGTCTGGAGCATATATGTACCATAATGCTGTACATATGAATGGACTAAAATTCATTGTGGAGATCACACACAATTTTAATTGTTCAAGGGTGTTATCAAGGTTTCCGCATGTTCTTAGTTTTCACAAGCAGCTGGACACGACTGAGCAACTTCACTTTTCACTTTCACTTTTTTTGAGACTATTTACCTCATGGGATTGTTGAAGGATTACATGAGGAACGTCATTGAGAGAATAGCTGGGTGCCTGTCCTGATTCATACAGTTTGGCCAGAGTATCAGCACTGAGGGCTTACTCAGGGTCACGCACTGGACCAAGTGACACATAGAAAGCCCTCAGCCTGAGGGTGGTCTCTCGGTCTCTTGGAACCCTCATATCATCCAAGGAGCTCCTCCTTTTCTGTAGTAGAGGAATCTGAAGCTCCAAAACAACTCCACGGTCACACAATGTCCCAGAAACAGCAGGGCTGGAGGCCAAACCCTGTTTCATCTGCTTTGGAAATCTGGGCTCGGCGACAAGCACAGAAGCTGGTGGTGCTGTGTGTGTCCTGTTCTCTGGCACATCTGACACATGGTCTGCTCTTCCCGCTTCAGGCACAGGGACCTGTGTACATGCATCCGCACCCGCCCGCACACGCAGTGTCCCAGTGAGAAGCTTCCCCAGCGCCTGCGCCCTCGGCTGACTCTCCACCCAGCAATTTCTGGTCGGCTGCACTTTCCCAGAGTAGTGGTTTTTGAAATGACTCCAACTAATTGAATTCTTGACATGGTGAGATGTTAGTGACTTTGGATCCTTCTTATTTCCAGTTGCGCAAAAGCAGGAGGCTTTGCCAAATCAAAGCAGATCAAGCCATGGGGGAGAGTACCCATTCAGTACCAGATGTTCTTCATAGCAGTAAGCCAGTGGTTTGAATGCCTTAAACTTTTGGTTTTCATAATTCAGCATCTGGATTGGGGCGGGGGGCAGGTGACAAGCAGAGGAGTGCAGGGGGGGATTTTTTTGCACCTGTCAGAAATACAATAATGATCCTGCCTGAGAGGCCCCTTGAAGCAAAACAGAAAACATTTGCAAAAATAAACAGTGACAAGATTTCTCATCATACAGCTCCTTACCACCACACTCCACCCTGCACACCCCCTTCGCTCTTCTTACAATTAGAAGGCCTCAAAATTTCCACCATGTAGGAAATTAGTCTCTCTCCCTCTCTCTTTATCTCTTCCTCCCTCCCACCCTCTCTCTTTCTCTTCCAGGAAGAAATTCTTGAATGCAAAACCCTAGGGATTATCTAATACAGACCGTCAACTTTAAAGTCAGGACACATTATGCAGGTGACTTAAACCCTCCCTGCCTCAGTTATCTCATCTGTAAAATGGGCTTTAAAATAATACCTGATAGGACTGGTGTGAGTATTGAATGAGCTAATGCTTGTAAAGTCCTTAGGGCAAAGCCTGGCACATAACCTACGCACCAAAATGTTCCTTGTTATTATCACCCAATCCATCAACTTCATTTTATAAACAAGGAAACTGGATTTAGAGGAAAGCGATCTACCCAAAGTCATGTGTCGACTGAGTTGCAGAGTCAAGTCTTGATCCAGACACCCCATCTAGGCCCTCTTCCTGCTATACCACACACAGTATATCGATTCCCCTTCAGTCATTGGCTTCAAGAGCATGATGCTGGGATGTTTTCCAGTTGGTCATGTCCATGCTGAGCTGATGAACTAGGGCCAAGAGCATCCTGGGCTGCTGCTCGCGTGGTGGTCAGGAGCCCACGGAGCAGGAAGGGAAGGGCAGTTTATATTTCACAATGGCACACAGTCTCTGGGGTTATCAAGCCCCAGTAAAGCCAGTTTGCACAGAGCCCTTAGCAACTGTCCTCCTGTTATGAATTTACCTTCTGGAAGCTGAAGCTCCAGGAAGAGGTTGATTGGATAGTGTCACCACTCTCCGCTTTCAAATGTTTTAGTAACAGACAAAACCTCTGCCTCCAATCCCCATCCCCAAGGCCTGAGGGTTTCCGTCTCTCCCCTAGGACCCTCTCCCAGTGCTGAGACCGCTGCGGTTGGATCGCTGCCTAAACCACAGCCTGGTTTTGCCCACACAGTACCGTTTCACCCCAGTGCTCTGCCCTCTCCCTTTTTGTGAAGAGCACACACACATGCATACTCACGTGCACATACATCACCCACATCCCCAAGGGCTGTTGTTCCCTAGGGAAAGTGTTCAGACCTTCCACAACAGTATTTGGTTCCAGCCTAGGAGGATCGGAAACCTACATGAGCGGCTCCTAGAGTTTCCAGAGATAACAGACTCCCAGGTTCTGACAAACGGTCCCGCACTCCTACCTCTAAAATCTGCCAAACCTTCCAAATCCACCAGAGCCTAGAGCTCCTCGCACACCACCCAGGTTGAATTTTATCTGGTCAGTGGCCAGATGGTCCACGGCTGCACAGATCAACAGATTTCTTCTCACATCTGAGCCTACCAAACCTGCCACTCGCAACTATTAGAGCTAAGGGGATGTGGGAACTAATTGGCCTGGAAGATGGGAGGGGAGGGAGGGATCATGGTGATCATGATGACAATTCTGCAGCAGAAAGATCAGGCCTGGCTCCTAATCCTGGCCACCGAGTGAAGTGCATGCTCTTTTGTCAGTCACTGGGCCTCTCTGTGCCTCGGTGTTCTCACCTGCTAAGGAAGTGGGCTTGCCTGGGGCGTCTGGAGGGAGTCTCAAGGTTAGGTTTCTATAGCGACCATCTTTAGTCCTGATGGCACGTATGGGTGATTAGGGGCAAACCACGGCAGATTCAGCGCTAAAACAAATTTTCCACATACAGCCACTTCCAGCTCACGCTTTCTCCCTAATCAGAAGTCAAAGAGAAGGACTCCTGGGAAGTGGGTAAAGGCCAAAGAGGCTTTGGTCCCTTGATGACAGGGGTCAAGGGTCCAGGCTGGTCCCTAAATCCCTTTCGTGTCCTTTTTTTAACATTTTTGGAGCCCAAGGCAGGGCCCAACTTGTCTCCAAGCTCCAAGTCCATCTGCCTCTTGGGCTTCAGAGATGGAAAGCAGAGCTCATAGCAGCCATGAAGAGACTTTCCAGGTTTCTGGCTGGTCGGGGCAGAGCTGAGCTCGTCCCAGGCCCCTGCTCCTACTCCAGAGCGAGGGAGTGTTGGCATGTGCGCCAGTGATGGCCTCGGTGACAGACAGCGTGCCTCGTGCTGCAGGCCGCTCAGCGCTGAGACTCAGAGTCAGTGAGAGAACTGGGAATGTTCCAGTTTTCCTTCAACCCGGACACCTGTCTTTGACATCTGTCTTTCCTTGCTGGCTGCCCAAACTGTAGACCTGAGGCTGTAGCACCAGGGCAGAAGCAACATCCTAGAGTCCTCTGCTACTCAGCACCTACAGCTGCATGATCTGGAATGTAATCCTTTCTACATACAGCTCCTAAAGACTGTTCCCTTATAAAACCTTGACTGATACAGATAATCAAGGTATGATATGTCAACATTTGTGGATGCACCTAATGCAGTCCTTCGAGAAACAACTATAGCCTGAAATGTGTGTATTAGCAAAGCTGAAAATCAATGGTCTCAGCATCTATTTCAAGCAACAAATAAATAAATAAACAAGAGAACAGATAAAGAAGAGCAAATCAAACCCGAAGAAAGTGGAAGGCGGGAAATAATAACAGGAAGAGTGGAGCATTCATAAAACAGAAAAGTCACACATAGAGAAAAATCAGCAAAGCCAAGAATGAACTCTTCACAAAGATTAATCAAACTGGTAGTCAAAGTATTAGTCGCTCACTAGTGTCTGACTCTTTGTGACTCCATGGACTGTAGCCCACCAAGCTCTTCTGTCCATGGGATTTCCCAGGCAAGAATACTGATGTGGGTTGCCATTTCCTTCTACAGGGGATCTTCCCAACCCAGGGGTCAGCAAAACTGTTCAATGGAAAAAGAAAGAAAACACACTAAACAATATTAGACATAAAAACTAATATATTAACAAAGACCCTACAAACATTAAAATGATAAGAGGATATCAAGAATAATTTTATTTCTACAAATTTGACAGTTTTTAAAAATTGGCAAATGCCTTGAAAAATAGAGCCTATCAAAACTGACACAAGAAAAAAAATTAGAAAATGTGAATACTGCAATAGCTATTTAAGCATTGAATGATTGCGGCAATATCTACCTAAACATTGACTCTACTATTTAAAATATTTCCACAAGGAAAACTCCAGGTCCAGGTAGCCTCACTGGTAAATTCCTTCAAACATTTAAGGAAGAAATAGCACCAGTCTTACACAAACTCTTCCAGATAATTGATAAATAAGGGACATTTCAAAGCTCATTTTATGAGACCAGCAAAGGACATCATAAGAAATGACAATTACAGATCAGTCTCTTTCTCACAAATATAGACAAAAAGTTTTAAACAAAATATTAGCAAACAGAAACTGTATTTGTTTGTCAAAAATTGCTGAACTGTACACTTAAAAGGGTGAATTTTAATGTGTATACATTATATCTCAATAAATCTGACTTCTAAGAAAGAAAAAAAATGCACCTTGCATAAAGGCCATAACCTATTATCAAACTTCCAATAGATTGTGGATATGTATAAATGTGAAAAGTAAAGCAATAAAGGTTTTAGAAAAAACAGGACAATGGTTTGATGACCCCAAGGTAGGCGAAAATTTTTATAACAAGTTTTAAAAACTACTAATTGTTAATATAAGGGGAAAAATTGATAAATTTGACTACAATGAAATTCATATATTCTGTTCATTTAAAAAACAAACAAACATTTCCAATATTCTGGGAGGTGGGTCATAGAGGATCCTGCTGTGATTTATGTCGGAGAGTGTTTTGCCTATGTTCTCCTCTAGGAGTTTTATAATTTCTGGTCTTACATCTAGATCTTTAATCCATTTTGATATATGGTGTTAGAAAGTGTTCTACTTTCATTCTTTTACAAGTGGTTGACCAGTTTTCCCAGCACCACTTGTTAAAGAGGTTGTCTTTTTTCCATTGTATATTCTTGCCTCCTTTGTCGAAGATAAGGTGTCCATAGGTTCGTGGATTTATCTCTGGGCTTTCTATTCTGTTCCATTGATCTATATTTCTGTCTTTGTGCCAGTCCATACTGTCTTGATGACTGTGACTTTGTAGTATGTTCTGAAGTCAGGCAAGTTGATTCTTCCAGTTCCTCCAGTTCACAGCAGGATTCTCTATGACCCACCTTCAAGAATATTGGAAATAAAAGCAAAAATAAATAAATGGGACCTAATTAAACTTAAAAGCTTTTGCACAACAAAGGAAACTATAAGCAAGGTGAAAAGACAGCCCTCAGATTGGGAGAAAATAATAGCAAACGAAGCAACAGACAAAGGATTAATCTCAAAAATATACGAGCAACTCCTCCAGCTCAATTCCAGAAAAATAAATGACCCAATCAAAAAATGGACCAAAGAACTAAACAGACATTTCTCCAAAGAAGACATACAGATGGCTAACTAACACATGAAAAGATGCTCAACATCACTCATTATCAGAGAAATGCAAATCAAAACCACAATGAGGTACCATTACATGCCAGTCAGGATGGCTGCTATCCAAAAGTCTACAAGCAATAAATGATGGAGAGGGTGTGGAGAAAAGGGAACCTTCTTACACTGTTGATGGGAATGCAAACTAGTACAGCCGCTAAGGAGAACAGTGTGGTGATTTCTTAAAAAACTGGAAATAGAACTGCCATATGACCCAGCAATCCCACTTCTGGGCATACACACCGAGGAAACCAGATCTGAAAGAGACACGTGCACCCCAATGTTCATCGCAGCACTGTTTATAATGGCCAGGACATGGAAGCAACCTAGATGCCCATTAGCAGACGAATGGATAAGGAAGCTGTGGTACATATACACCATGGAATATTACTCAGCCATTAAAAAGAATTCATTTGAATCAGTTCTAATGAGATGGATGAAACTGGAGCCCATTATACAGAGTGAAGTAAGCCAGAAAGATAAAGACCAATACAGTATACTAACGCATATATATGGAATTTCAAAAGATGGTAACAATAACCCTATATGCAAAACAGAAAAAGAGACACAGATGTACAGAACAGAATTTTGGACTCTGTGGGAGAAGGCGAGGGTGGGATGTTTAGAGAGAACAGCACTGAAACATGTATATTATCTAGGGTGAAACAGATCACCAGCCCAGGCTGGATGCACGAGACAAGTGCTCGGGCCTGGGGCACTGGGAAGACCCAGAGGGAGCAGATAGAGAGAGAGGTGGGAGGGGGGATCAGGATGGGGAACACATGTAAATCCATGGCTAATTCATGTCAATGTATGCAAAACCCACTACAATATTGTAAAGTAATTAGCCTCCAACTAATAAAAATAAATGAAAAAAATAAATAAAAAATAAAATGAGAAAAAAAAACTAAAAAACAAACAAACAAACAAAACAAACCATTAAGAGAGTAAAAACACCAGCCACAGTCTGGGAGAAGAAGTTTATAATCCATACATCCAGCAAATGACTTGATTCAGAATAAAGAACTCCTACTAATTAATAAGATTCTTGAAGATAAGCCACTTCACAAGAGAGAATATCCAAATGTCCAATTTATTAGTAATCTGGGAACACAAACTACAACCTCAATGCTGCCCACTGCAGTTCCACTAAAAGACCTAAGGGGGAAAGACAGGCGATACCCAGTATTGGTGAGGATATGGATCCAATGGATTGGTGAGGATTGATGAGGATTTGAATCTTTCAAAACATTGCATATTGGAAACATCAACTGATACAATCACTATGGAAAACTCTGTCATATTCACTCAAGCAAAACACTTGCAAACGCCACCCTCTAGCAGTTTTACTCCTAGCCATGTATCTAACAGGAGTATGTACACAGGCACGTGTGCTCAGTTGCTCAGTCATGTCCCACTCTGCAATTCTGTAGCCTGCCAGACTCCTCTGTCCACGGGATTTTCCCAGCAAGAATACTGGAGTGGGTTGTCGTTTCCTCCTCTAGGGGAATCTTCCAGACCTAAGGATCAAACTGGCATCTTCTGCATTGGCAGGCAGATTCTTTACCTCTAAGTCACCTGGGAAGCATGTTCACCAAAAGACAAGCAGCGCTGTTAGCAAGTCAAATACGGGAAACACCTCAAATATCCATTGATGGTAGAATGGATAAATAATGACGATACATTCATACAACGGAAACTAAAGACAATGAAAATTCAACAGCATGCAATAACATCATGTTGAATAACAAAAGCTAGATACAAAAGAATTCATACCATATGATTCCTTCATATAAAATTCAAAAATAGACAAAGACAGTATAAGCTGTTGGAAGCCAGGAGATTACTGGCTTCTAACAGCCAGTAATAACTGGTTTCTCTTAAGGAAAGTTTCCACAATTGAAGGGGTGCGTAATGGGCCTTCTGGGGAGGGAGTTGTAATGTCTTGTTTCTCAATTTAGGAGCTTGATTACATGTGTGTATGGTTTATGAAAACTCACTGTAGTGTATACTCGTGATTTCTGTATTATACTTCAATAAAAAAAGTTTACATAGAAAAGTGAATGGAAACATGGAACAAACATTTAATCAAGGGAAGTTGAGTAGGGGAAGAATTCGCTTTAGCCACAGAGGAGGACTGCACTGTTTACCAAAGATCTCCTGTGTGATTTTCCTTCAGGCTTCACCATCAGGTAGGACTGGCTGTGGTCAACCAGCAATTTGAGAGTGTCACAGTAACCACATATGAAGAGTCTGATGGGATTCGGGGCCTGGGATACCCCTGCTTGGCTGCGGAAGGGGTGACCCTGGTGTTCAACGTGACAGCTAAGAAGCTGGTGAATCTATCCGTGTTTACTGTGTACATGAACAGGGAAGGCCTGTGAGGCTCACAGATTGAGGTTACAACCACAGGGAAACAACATGTCCAGACTCAGCAGTCACAACTCCTGGGCTAGAGCTCTGGCTTGGACTAGTACCAGCTGTGTGATTTGGGGTGAAACATAGTCTCTCCGAGAACTGACAAAATGGGGTTTGCCTCATAAGGTTGTTGAGAAAAGGATTTTGTAACCAGTACCACACTAGACTAATTGAAGAATTCCCCAGGACTAGACATTTATTTATGCAGTGAATATATATTTATTAAGCTCCAGTTTTGTGCTGACCATGTTGCTAGGCACTGGGAACATAGTGAAACAAGGAAGACAGTCCCTGACCTCAAAAAGCTTAAGTCCAATGGGAGAAGGTGGGGAAAAAACTCAAAAGCTAGCTGACAATAAAATAATTGCACATTAATGGATGGAACAACAAAGAGTAATATACATACAATGGAATATTGGGCTTCCCTGGTAGCTCAGTGGTAAGGGATCTGCCTGCAATGCAGGAGACAGGGGAGTTGAGGGTTTGATTCCTGGGTCAGGAAGATCCCCTGGGAAAGGAAATGGCAACCCACTCCAGTATTCTTGCCTGGAGAATCCCATGGCCAGAGGAGACTGGAGGACTACAGTACATGGGGTTGCAAAGAGTCAAACATGACTAATGCAACTTAGCACACATAATAGAATATTATTCAATCTGAAAGAGGAAGAAAATTCTGACAGTACACGGATTAAGAACCTTATGCTAAGTGAAACAAACTTATCACCAAAGAAAACAAGGACTGTAGCATTTCACTTATCACAACCCAAGTAGTGAAAGTAGAGATAGAAAGTAGAATGGTGGCCCCCAGAGAGCAGGGAAGGGACAAGAGGGAAGTAATTGAATGTGTGTAGAGTTTCTGTTTTACAGGATGAAAAGCTCCTGGGGATTAGTTGCACAACCATGTGAGTGTACTTAACACTACTGAACTGTACCCTTAAAAATGGCTTGATTTGATATGTGCTTTGCCAATTTATACATTTTTTTAATTGCATATTGTAGCCGGAAAAGGTCATGAGACTCACCCGTCTCTGGGCACTGTTACCTGGGGTGCCAGAAAGGTTAGAGAGGAGATTTCTTACCTCTGACTGCTTCCCAGGGAGACTTGTCCTGAGCTTATCTTATTTCAGCAGAAATCCAGTTCCCCCTCACCTCTCCCATTTGGAGAGCCTTAAAATTCCTTATTCATTCCAATATTCATTGGAAGGACTGATGTTGAAGCTGAAACTCCAATACTTTGGCCACCTAATGCAAAGAGCTGACTCATTGGAAAAAACCCTGATACTGGGAAAGACTGAAGGCGGGAGGAGAAGGGGACGACAGAGGATGAGATGGTTGGATGGCATCACTGACTCAATGGACATGGGTTTGAGTGGGCTCAAGGAGTTGGTGATGGACAGGGAGGCTTGGCGTGCCGCAGTCCATGGGGTCGCAAAGAGTCGGATACGACTGAACGACTGAACTGAACTGAATTGCATACTCCTTAAAACAGTTTCCTCTCCAGCCAGGCTGCAGTGGGGACCATTCCTGAGCAGAACTGGGAGTAAGAGGGCGGGTTGTCTAGACACCTCCACTTTCTCCTTTCAGAGCTTCCTGCTCCGTTTTAGCCTGGAGTGAAGGAAAGTGTGATGAAAAGTAGCAAGGACTTTGCAATCAGACTGACCTGGACTTAAAGCCCCAGCTTGCATTACTTCATCTCCCTGAGCCTCATTTCCCTCAAATGGACACTAGGCTGACATGAGAATTAATACGATTAGGCAGGGGAAATTCCTAGCACGGTGCCTTGCATAAAGGCCACCAACAAACATCGGTTCATCCACTCTCGCACCTCTGAAACCACTATCCTTAGTTTTGCACAAACGCCCATTTCCCCCTCCTCTTTACTGCGCTGTTTTGTATTTCACTGATCCTTTCCCTCCTGAAAACAAATCAGTTTTAGGTCCTGTTTCCCCAGGATCCTGCTAGGTGGTAGAATATATTCTGAAAAATAAATACAATATTAATAAATATTCAAGCTCCAATAAATCATGTTGATTTCAAGGAGCATTTTCACCTAACACAAAGGAGTGAATAATGTGGAAATTCCAGGCACCACTACAAGAGTGGGGAAGATATTTGGAGCAAAGGGGCATTGGGGGCATGCCACATGTCGCATGGTGAATGCACATCCCAGGATGGTGCTGGCCTTGATCCTACATGAGTTTGGCATGACCAGACCTATGGTTTCCGTTTTTCACCTCCCTATCCATCTATCGGAGAAGCAGGAGGATATTCACAAATCGTTGAGCAGAGTTGTTTCTTTTTTTTTTGGCCCTAACATATTCAGGCTAATCAGTCTAGAGCTGTCAGTTGTAGCTTGTCAACTCACAGCTATCAGAAGCCCTCGTCTCACGGGGCAGGCTGACATTTCTGCCTGTCTTGGTACTTGCTGTGAGTGACCAAACCAAGAAGCAGAGGCCTGGCTGAGGCTCAGCTCTCAGGTTTTCCAGCGGCCCTTCCTTGACAATCTGCCTTTCTTTCCATGTGCTGACACGGAGGTGGTGCAGCGAGTGAGCTGACTTTCAGAGGCTGTGACCACTCCAGTCTCTCTGGGAACCTTAATTGGGTTCTAGTCACCAAGCAAGGGCTTGCCAGGTGGTTCAGCGATAAAGAATGCACCTGCCAACGCAGGAGACTCGGGTTCGCTCCCTGGGTCGGGAAGATCCCCTGGAGAAGGAAATGGCAACCCACTCAAGTATTCTTGCCTGGGAAATCCCATGGACAGAGTGGCCTGGTGGGCTATAGTACCTGGGGTTGCAACGAGTCGGACACAACTTAGCGACTGAACGACAACACGACCAAGCGAGGCTACTGGCAGGTCGCAGTGGACACATAAGTATCCTCCAAGGAGTGGTCATAGGATGAGGGAAGAGCACAGAGCAGGCAGAACTCAAATTTGGTGAACTGAGTTGACTTGAATGAAACTGCTGGTCACTGGGGAGGATTCCAGAAGCTGGCTGTGTGAGGCTAGAGGTAAGGAGATGTGAGCAGAGGTGCAGGACAGGACAGCCGGCACACAGTACCAACTCTCAGCTCCTTTCCTATATGTGTGGTGCATCTTTAACTCAACAGACAGTAAAGACTAACACTCAGCCAACATCTCATTCAACAGAAATGAACACGTAAGGCAGGGGCTAAGTGACATGGGGGTGCAGAAATAAGCTGGACTGGGATTTTGCCTTCGTAAAGCACTGCAGAAGATGAAACATATGCACAAACTACTACTATGTAGAGTAGAAGGTGGTCAGTTGCCCCATAAGATGGGCCACCAAAGGGACCCAAAAGAAAGGGCAAGCCTACTTCTCTCTGAAGAACTCCTAAAGGGCTTTGTGGAGCGGGTGGCGTTGACTGAACCTTCACATACACAGCACACTCAGAGGCATGAACAACTGAGGGAAGTGGAGATAGATTCCTGCCTTACACACTGTTGGTCCTTTCTTGGACTAGAACCTGGTGGTCTGAAGTCGACGATGAGAGAGTGAAAAAAGGAAAGAGGCTAATATTCCCTGGGTTATGCAGCCAGCTTTCATGCTCCAGGGAATCAGCCAGAAATAGAGAGAGAAAGAAAGACAGACAGACACGGGGACCCAAGCTCTGATGGAGCAAAGGTGTTTTAATCAACATGGTGTGGGCATATATACTGTCTTCCAAGGATCTCAGCAAAAGACATCTCAGCAAAGATAGAGATTAAAATTCCAGATTTACAAAACATAAGGTGATCCCTATTTAAGAGAGAGTGTTGTAAACAATCACTTTTTACTGTATGGTTCCTAAGAAAGAAGAGGGTACTTACCACCATATTGAAAAACTAACGAAGGAAATACCTGGATTCCTCAACCCTGGGAAAGGCATGCGCCTCCTCTTAATTCCTGAATATTCAGGAATTAATAAGGACCAGATGATTCCTGACAGATCCAAAACAGCACACAGGAAGCCTCCTGCTAAATGCTTCCTGACAACACCCAGCACTGTCCCTGACAATGCAGGAATTCAAAGAAACATAATTCAAGGTTGAATTCAGCTGGGGATTAGTTCCTGCAAGAGAGCAGGCATGTGCTTGGCACAGAGATACAAACCCAAAAAGGCTCCAATGTTTACTGTCTACTCAGGGCTTCTCAAACTGGAAGGATTTATCCACTGTGGGTCATGACACCATTTTAGGGGGCCATGACCTACATTTTTTAATGAAATGGGTACCTTCATTGAAATGAAGATATCCTAAGTATGTTTCATGAAATTTTTATTGTGTGTGCATGTGTGTGTGTGTGTGTGTGTACTGGGTTGAGAAGTAAATGTATTTCCAGAATGCTACAGATTTCAGCCAAAAAAAAAAAATTTTTTTTTGAGAAACCCTCATGTAGTGAGAGAGACCAAAATAGAAATTATTCGTGTGCTTCAGTGGATTAGAGAACAGGCAGGGAGTGAGAATTGCTGGGGGCCAGGGAAGCTTAGGAGGAGACAGGAGAAAGGAGGGGAGGGAGTGGCTGATGATGCTTCCTTCATCCTCAGAATTAGAACGGAGACGCATCTGAACGGGCCCTCGGTGCTGTGTTGTCTTACACTGAAGAAGTATGTCAACATCCGTGCCTTACCGGAAGTCACCTTTACCATCCACGGAGTCCCCTACAGCCTCCAACCAACTGTCTGTACCCTGCTGGTGAGACCTGCTTCCTTATTCTGCAAGTCACAGGCCATCCTCACCCACCAGCCACTTCCCCTTTTCAAACAACCGCCTGCCCTCAGGCTGCCCCCTCCCCTAGACCCAGTTTGCAGGCATCCCCTCTGCCAGGGGCCCAGCTGCCCAGGGTGGGAAGGACAGGCGTTGCCTCTAATTTGTTGTTCTGCTGTGAAGCGGCAGCCAGCCTTGCCCAAGCCATTTAATGAGGTTTCCTGACATTGTCGGGGCGACTTTTCAACTGACAAAGTTTAATCCCTCAGCCACCAAGTCAGACCAGGATCCTTTCATCCCATTTTATAGATGAGGGAACGGAGACTCAGAGAGTTAAGTGATTTAAGATATGAGCTGCTGGGGTCGGGGTGGGGATAGAGAATAAGGTTATATCTCTTCTAACAGTCAAGCTAACATTCTCCTCAAACAAGAAAATGCTTGTTCCAGGAGACTGGTAGATTTGGAGAGTGAGGTAAAAAGGGAACTGCCAGGCATTTTGGAAATCTGTGATCCTGAGTTTTCAACACTGCATTTCTTTGGCGACACACTCTAATACACTGGCTTTGCCCTAGAGTTACATATGGCATCAGGGTCATTACACCAGGTTGGAAGCAGAACGGCGTGAATGGAGGGTTTTGCCTACCTCCACACCTTGACCTCCATTAACCCCTTCTCAAAGCCACCAAGTATAAACGGGCAAAGCAAATGAAAATGAACGTTTTGCTTTAAAACACAGCTCCGTATCAAGCCTGCTAAGCTCTTCCAACAAAGGAATTCTGGAGCTGTCAGCTGTGAACACCATGCTGAGGACAAACTAGACATTTCAACTGTGCTCAGTTCCCCAGCCTCCCCTCCCCTCCAGGGCCCCACACTCTCTCGTGGCCACCCTGTATGAGCCCCAGCTCACCCACACACCTCCCCTGGACCATTATGGTGCCATTGTCCTTTTACGCCAGCAGTTTTCCAATCACAGCCGCCTCAATCCATCAAGGAGACTGTCCTAAATCTGCATCTTTATCTCCTTCCTCTCAGGAAGACTCTTGAAGCCCTCATTGAATTTTCCCAAACCCTCACTGGCAACCTCAAATTTCAAATGGCTGTTGAAACAACAACTCCTACTTGTTAGACCCCAAGTTTTCAGCAAATCAAAAAGCAGGTTTGGGGAGGTCACACTCTTCTCATGGAAAAATGGATGCCTACCTGCCATAAAGCCAGAAGAAGCCACTCAAATGATTCTTTCCAGAAAATCAACAAGAGAATAGCAGTGGTGAATCACTTACAGAGCAATACCTCTACTTTAACAAATTAAGTTGAGCTTTGCTGGAAACTAAAGAAACCAGAATTTAAGCCAAGATCTTCTAACGCAAAACCTTTTGCTGTTCCAGCCACAAGGTTTGAGTTTTCTCAGCTGTAAAATGGGGGTGTATAACAGATGAACGATTATCAAAACTGTAGAAGTTAGAAGCCAAGACCTACATATACGAAACTGTGCAAACACTTCGTTGAGTGAACATGGATAGGTGTATGAAAAGGAGAGAAAAACTGATGTCAGGTTGCCACAGCCTACAGCAGCTTGAAGCAGGGCTTCGGTTCCCAGCCAGAGACTGTAGTCAAGCCAAGGCTGTGAGAGCAGAGTCCTGGCCACTAGACCACTGGGACCAGTCGCCAGTGGCAAGGCCCTGGCCCACCAGCTGTGTAGGAGCGAATTTCCACATAGAGATGGGAAGTAGTGAAGTGAGTAAAATGTTTACTAGGAGCAAAAAAGTATGTGTGGATAGACACATGGACGGGCTCAGAGAGAGTCAAACTCTCATGGCAGTTCAAGCCACTTTTCAGGACGCTTCTTCTGGGTTTCCTTTGGCCAGTCATCTTGCCCTGCCTGTTTCTGAGTCCGTATTTGGTGTATTTCAGGGTCCTCCATGTGTGCACACATGTCTCTTAGCAAGATGGATTCTAGCAAAGAGGCCCATGGGTAGCTGATATCACTCACTGTGGGGTGGCACCTCCTCCCTTTCTGACCTCCAGAGAGCTTTTCTGCTTGCATGTAGTCTGGGAGGTCTCCTTAACTTCAGGAATAAGGAATCTGCAGTCTTTTATCTCTTGTCTGGGCAAGGCCCGCCTTGTTTCCCCCTCTATTTTGCAGTATCTGAGTGCCGGGGAGAACCTGTTCAGCTTGGGGCTTATCCATCACCCGCCTCAGAACCAACCAGCCGCAGCAGTGAGGCAGCTCCGGTGCCTTTCAGAGCAGCTACCATCACCACACATGTAGCCTCTAGTCAGCCCTACTTCCTTCTTTCCCTGTATTTACATTCTTCTTTGCAACTCCAGAAATTCATGGGTGGAATGAAGTTTTGAGTCAGTGTCTTTCAAGATTCTGACGTCCAACCTCCAGCTGGGTCCTTCTGGACACTAGGCAACGTATCTATTAGATGCTTTCGCTCTGTCTTTGACCGAGGGAATACCCTTGTGGAGCTGGCCCCAGCAGTCGCCTAAGCAGGGGCCTTGTGTCTGGGCCTAGCCCCTTGGAAATTCAGCTGGGTATTCTCCACAGCTGTCAAAAAACCACTACAATATTGTAAACCAATTAGCCTCCAATTAAAATAAATAAATTGTTTTTTTTAAGTTATTCTCAATAGAGTGTAGTTGCAATTGTTCCAGAGCTACAACCAAATTAGAGTGAAGCAGCGTGAGAACATACACAGAAACACACACTCACACACACTTCATACACACCCACCTTCACGCCAACTCCATTTCCGTGATGGAAGAGCTAAGCTGAATGCCCATACTTCTCATTGCTTTTTGCTGATGGTGGAGACCTGGCCTGGGAAGACTTCTTATTGGAGCTGCTGCACTCTGTCCCTGTCCACAGGATAGTAGAATGACTCCGAGGTCATTCTGGGAATCACAATCACAACTACAATCCTAAGGGATGTGGGAAACTTTTATTGCTTTATTGCTTTTTGTCTTATGATGGGAATCTCCAAACATGTGCTCAAGCAGAGATTACAATACAATAAATCCCTGTGCACCCCAACTCAATTTTTACAACACAGCCACACATGGCCAGGCCTGTTTTATCTTGCACCACCAGGCACTCCTCTCCCCAGCCCCACATACCTGGGTTATTTTGAAGCAAATTCTTAGCATCATATTATAAATCATCACATCAAAAATTTATCCATAAACCCTTCTAATACAGGTATCCCCTGCTTTTCAAAAGTTCACTTTATACCACTTAGACTTTATGAAAGACCTACATTAGTATCTGGGCTTCCCAGGTGGTGCTAGTGGTAAAGAACCTGCTTGCCAATGCAAGAGATGTAAGAGATGAGGGTTCAATCTTTGTGTCAGGAAGATCCCCTGAAGGAGGGCATGACAACCCACTCTGGTACTCTTGCCTGGAGAATTCCATCAACAGAGGAGCCTGGCAGACAACAGTCCGTAGGGTTGCACTGAGTTGGACGTGACTGAAGTAACTTAGCATGCAGGTACGCACACACCAAAAAAGTTCATGGCTGCTCATATATGCACACACTTTTTTTGGTTTTGTTTTTAGTCTTTTTTGCACATGTATATATATATATATATATATATATATATACATATATATATATATAATGAAATTATTGCTTTCAGAGTGGATTGAGAATAATCCGATCCAAATAAACCAAAAGCAGCGTAAGAAATTTCTTGCCTGGGAAATCCCGTGGACGGAGGAGCCTGGCAGGCTACAGTCCACGGGGTCACAAAGAGTTGGACACGACTGAATGACTTCACTATAGGCTTCCCTGATAGCTCAGTTGGTAAAGAATGCACCTGCAATCCAGGAGACCCTGGTTTGATTCCTGGGTTGGGAAGATATCCTGAAGAAGCAAAAGGGTACCCACTCCAGTATTCTGGCCTGGAGAATTCCATGGACTGTATGGGGTCGCAAAGAGTCTGACACGACTGAGCGCCTTTCACTTCACTTCACTTAGCATAATAAAGGAGCTAACAACACAAGCTCTGTGGAGGCGGGAGCCAATGTTTAGAGAACACCCCCGCAGTCTCTCTCCTCAAGGAGGATTTCTACATGGGCAGCTACGCTGGTGTGCCCGCCTGGTACCTGTGGTTCCAGGAGCCTGAGTGGCGGAGCTGAGTGTGAAAGCGATGCTTCAGTCACATCTTAGGAAGTGAAAGCGCCCTCACCTGGTTCTGTTCTGAGCACTCTGGCCCCTCGAGGCAGAAGCGATGCTTTTAGTCAGCGTGGACTCGCTGCCTGCTGCCTGTGTAAACCTGCCTAGCCCGGATAGCTGCTTTGGTTTTTCCACAACTGACTCTGGCTCCTTGTGACCTTCACCTCTGAAATCCAGGACCCTGCTCCGTGTCTGGTGCTAGGTCACCACCTCTCAGGGAGGGGCTGAGAGCTCTGGCCAAGCTCCACCGTGCCCCGGGAAGGATGCTGCATTCATTTCCTAGTGCTGCCACAGCCGGGCACCACACGTGAGTGGCCCAAGGCACAGGTATCCACGGCCTCACAGTTCTGGAGACTGAAAACCAAGACGGATGGTGTCAGCAAGGCCACACTCCTCCTTGGAATCACGGGGAGCAATCTTTGCTCGCCTGAGCCAGCTTGTGGTGGCGGCTGGAATCCTCATCGTCCTTGGCTTGCAGCTGTGTTGCTCCAGGGTCTGCCTCCCTCATCACCTGCTGTCCCTGTGGTCTCTGTGTCCCTTCCTTCTTATAAGGACACCAGCCATACCAGATGAAGGGCCCACCCTACCCTACTATGACCTCACCTCAATTTTAATTGCCCTTTCAATGACCCTGTTTCCAAATAGGGTCATTCTGAGGCATAGGGCTTCAGACTCCAACCTATCTTTCAGGGGAACAAAATTCAAGCCAGAGCAAATGCTCTGATAACTAACCGCTCTTAGAAGGACCCCTAAAGTCCTTTTAGGAGTTTTTGGTGTTTTGTTCTTTTCTTTTCTTTCTCTTCTTTCCCTCATGAAAAATCTGTAAATTAGGCAGAGCAGGTTTTCTTACCTTGCTTTGTTAATGGGGAAATTGGAGTATAAAGCAATGACATGATTTGTCAAAAATAGAGATAAAAGGAGGATGCATGTCTCACAGCTCCTCACCCACGGCTTCTGATTCATACTCCTCCCCCGCTCAGCAGTTCAGGATTTGTCAAAGCTAAGGATGAAAGGTCGATTCCAGCCAGTCTCCCTAACAACGTTTTCTTGTTAAAATAAAAATATGTAAGCTGCTGAAAGATTAGTGGCTGCTGACTCCCCCAAAGAATCCAAACACCTTCCTCCTTTCTGCTCCTACATGGAGATAAGATACTGCCAAGAGGATTCCAGGGAACCGCTTCTGTTTGTGGAGGGAGAGGAGGCATCACTTCCTTTGAGGCATCGTCCTCCTCCTGTTCTAAGTCCTATAGCCTCTCCTGGGGGTCCAGAGTTCCCATCATCACCTCCGACATGATAGGAAGAACACAGGCCTCAAGTCACCGCTGTCAGAGCCTCTCACTTGGGAATGGGAATCTTGAGTGGATTGGGACCACTTGAGTGGGAATTCCCAATCTTGAGTGGGAGTGGGACCGCACAGGGTGGAGGGGTGCCTGGCACTGAGTCGTGCGTGGCAGGCACTTAGAGGCAGCTCCCGAGTCCTCAGTGATGAGGTCGTCAGGGCTTCTCTGCTTCTGTCCTTCCTGCTGTGTCTACTGTTCTCAGCTAAAGAGCTCTGGCATGTGAATATCCCCATGGAAGGGAGGCTGGGATGACTGTCCTCTGTGGTCTTCGTGGCCTCAGGAGCATGGCTCAGCGACTTTGGCTAGGGAGCTCTTAAAAGAACTTGTGCATATGAGAGGAGGTGTGCAAGAGCTCAGCCAACATCCACACAGGGCTGGAGTGTGCGGAAGACATCAGGGTTTAGAGCCACACGGCCAGGCCGCAGGAGTGCTCCACTCCTCAGCTTCAGCATCTGCCCTCGTCTCCTCCACACTTGCTCGGTTATGACACAACGCGTTTCTTGCACAGAGAACCCCCCCAAATCAAAGTGTACTCCTCATTCATGGAGGGGCCAGTTGAAAACACAACGTTTCAAAACCCTGGGCTCCATGTGCTTGGGGTTCCCGCGCCCCCTTGGACCTCAGTTATTCCACTATCTTGTGGACAGGGAGAGAGTGCAGCAGTTCTGCTCGGAAGTCTTCCCAGGCCAGATTGGGAAGAGGCCCCGGTACCAGCGGGACCCTTCTCTACGTTTATTTGAACTGAACTCTACAGGAGCAGGCGCTCTGTCTTGTTCATCCTTCTGTCCATTGGCTAAAATGTGGTCCACGGCCACACCTGTCCACAGGTGCTGGGAATGGCAGCGAGCCGTGGCCTGGCAGTGTACGGTCGTCTCTGCCTCACCAGGCCTCTTGCGAGGATCCCTTCTTTTCTCCTGCTTCTTAAATGTGAGTGTGTCTCGCGTCTGCCTCAGCCTCCTCTCTCTGTCCTCTTCCCACCACTCTGGGATGGGGCGTCTCTGCTGGGTATGGCCGGTGGAGACAACTCCCGAGTCGACAAACAATCTCTAAACATCTGACTTTTTCAAATAGCTCCTGTATCTTTGTTTCTCATCCTGCACTAGCCTGGAAATACAATTCTTTCATTTGCCCGGCAAATACTTATGGAGCCCTACCTTAGGCCTGTTTCCCTAAGGGGAAATTTTTTTGAAATGCCTGAGTCAGAAGCTTATACTTAACTTTTTATTGGGAAGTTCAATTCCAAGGAAGCAAAAAAGGGGAAAAGGGAAGTGAGGAAGACAGAGAAGGGGAATAGATACAAGGAGGCGAGCTCAGAATGGACCATTGGCAGGATGGTGTGAGGGCCGTGAGTGAGGTAGGACTCCTATCTGCCAGCATCTTTCTTCTCCTGGATCTGTTGCTCAGAGCCTTTCTTGGGGGATTTGGTCCCCACACATTCGACTTGTAATCCTGGCCTCTCCAGGGAAGTCCAGGGAGCCAGGGCTCCTGCAACCCCCCAGCCTGGGAAGAGGCCCAGCGCGTTGTCCTTGGCCAGCATCCTGCCCGCAGGCTCCTTGACCCCGGAGGTCGTGTTCACAGGTCTGAGACCAGGGAACCGGCAGGAGTGCTCCCCAGTGCTGCTCTGGCCAGAAGCAAGACGGGGAGCGGTGGGGAGGCAGGCCTAGCCCAGAGCGAGTGCCGGGCACTGTCACTGTGGCCTAGCACAGAAGCATGCACCAGACAGGGAGAGCCTGCCCTCGCGGAGCCTAACTGGGGTCAGAAGACGTCCAGCTGACAGGAGCCCCGTATCCCCCTGCCAAACGCATTGTCTCCCCCCAAGGTGAGCGGCATCACACCCTGACCCCCCGGGTCTGCAGAGCTGCGGCTGCTCCCCCGCCCCTCACGCTTCCCCTCAACCCCGAGCAGGCCTCAGGGTCAGTCAGCATTCGTGAGTGCCCTTCCAGTGCTGGAAGTGAGGGCAGGCAGGGTCTTGCTCCCTGCCGAACACGAGGCACGCAGCCACACCCGGCCGCGGTAGGGTCTGCTGGGCGGGTGATGGTGTCAGGCCGGGGTTTAACCTCCACGACGGCCCCGGCGGGTCCGTCACAGATCGCTCCCGCCACTTGCTCCCTTGTGCCCCGTCACTGCCTTTCACCAGGACTCTTTCCAGAGCATCCCAACGATCTGACCTGGTCCTCCTCCTCCCAGACACATTTCGGAAGCCCAGCTCAAACCACATTTTGCCCCTGCTCCAGGCTTCCCAGCGTCTCCTCGCGGCTCACCTCAAACACAGGCTCCGGGCTCCAGGGCTCTGGAGGGCCTGGCCTCCATCTCACCTCCTCCCTCCATTCCCGTGTCCTCTACCCTGGACCAAACAGGGCCATCTCATTACTTCAGCTTCATAGTTTTACTCCCAAGATTCTTTCTTCCCTGTTCACCAAAGGAGCACAGTCCCCAGAAGGACCCCTTTTCAACAGGTGTTGACACTGTAGCGTGAGGTACTAGAACCAGTGCCACAGACATCCAGGTTGGTGTCTCAGCCCTGTGGGATGTGCCCTGTGAAATGGCCAGCCCTGACAGGCGCCTTTTTTGTGCCATCTCCCTTCTGCCAGGCAGATCAGCCTCTCCTCTTGAAACCAAAGGGGGGCCCTGTGGGGCTTCCAGCACAGAGGCCCTTTCCCGCTCATTTCTTGTAGGCAAGACTCCAGCCTCCGTGACTTTCCCTGAGGTCCAAAGGGCAGCTGTGAACAGTCGCTAACCACGGGAGGAGACACCAAGACCCACCGGAGGCCAAGATTAAAGGGCCCAGAGGATCAGGAGACTCTGCACACACCCTCACCTCGTCAGCAAGCCCACTCCTGGGAAGGACAGTTACGAAGCTTTTCATCCAGTCCTCCTGGGGGGGACACTTACTTTTCAAGGCTGGAGTCTACTGTGTCACCCTTTGCCTGGCAAAGTAATGAAGCTATCCTTTGCTCCTTCACCTGAAAACTCTGACTCTGATACTCCACTCAGCACCAGTGTGCAGAGAAGCTGAGCTTTCAGCGTCACTCTCCCTGCCTCCCAGGGCCCACACCATGCCCCCACCAAGACCACTTCTCATAGTGAAACTCACTCCCTGTCCACATGTCACACATCTGCACATGTTCCCAAGGCTATGCATCCTCCAGTGAAAATCCTTCCTCTCCACAAAGCTTTCCTATTTGAGATCCTTTAAATCTCCACAACCCTTCAGCTATGTTCCTTATACCATGATGTGCACCATGTCTTATTCCCACTGATAAAATGCAAGTATCCATTTTGTGTCCCCACGAAGGGTCTGACTGTTGAATGAATGCATGCAAGAGAAAGAAAAGAAGGAAATTCAGTGAACACATAGTCAGGGCCTCCCCCACAGAGCAGAGGCTGAACGCCATTTCCCAGTGGAGCACGTGTCAGAGGGAGAGAGGGGAAGCTGCTGACTTTTGATCCATGTGGCCAGAGGAAGCAGAGACTAGAGCCCAAAGGTGCTTGGTGACTTGGCTTCCGAAGGCGTTAAGGGCAGTTCTGCAAACGCCTCCTAAAAGCTTAAGTTTCAGTCTCACGTTCAGAACCAGCTGAGGACAGTCCACTTCCCCTACTCACAAGCGCCCACAGCAGTCAGGGGGCCCGTGATCACTTCTGCATGCTCTCTAAAGAGGCTCCAATGCACTTCTATAACTTTACAGATACCGGTCTTCCTCTCCCCCAACACACATATGTCATTTAAAACCAGGTCTCAGAGAAGGAGATGAATGGGGTGTGGGGGATTCCAAAGGGCACCCATTTAAAACCAAATTGGCTGTCAGAAACCAGTGGTTGTCCTGAGGGTGAACTGATACACCCTTTCAGTTCAAGTAGACCAAGAGGAATTTGCGCTGGAATTTTTCCAACTTTAATGTATGGTGTCCAATTATTACACTTCATGGAAATCACTGCACCCTCCCTCCAGGCATGTTTGCCAGTGAAACAAAGAAATGAGTTTCAACTAGAGCTTTTGTTCCACCAAACACTCCTTTTCAGGCCCTGTATCTGTCACTACATGTGGCCAAGTGTGGGTTCAAGGATATTAAGTCCACCCTTAAGAAACGTATAGTCTAGCTGACCAAACAGGCCTAGACAGTAAGCATGATGAAGTGGTGTTGGAGACCCAAACTGGACAAAAAAGAACTTTCTAACAATGAGGATTATTAAACAAAGGATGGACCTCATGAGGAGGGAAAAATCCCAGCTCAGGAGGAATGCGGGGATGGGGGGACGTGTACATCCCCAGTGTATAAATGTATTATAAGCCTTAGAGGGGATCCTTGGGATCTAGTGACCCACCTCATTTGCAAGTGTCTAAACTCACTTTATTCCCCTTTAATCTGCCAACCGTAGTTGCCAAGGCATAGTTACAGGCAGCTCAGATGACCCCCACAATGATGATGCGAGCGGGACTCAAGGGCGACAGGGACAGAGCAAATAGAGTAGGTGACTGAGCAGTTAATCCCACTAGGGAGTTGTCAGTGGAAACATACTGGAGACCGCTATAAGTTAATGCTTGCTCAGGAAAGCAGGCTTGCTTAACCACAAAACCAAGCGGGCTTGCTTAGCAACAAAACCACGCAACAGAAGCACATGACATGCCCCAAACAGTGAAACAACGGTGGCATGAGACCCGTGCACCACCCAGCGAGCTCGGTGCATTAATGAGCCCTAGGACATGCTCTCTGCACACATCAAAAAACAGTAATTGTGGACCTAGCTTGACCACGTAGGGATGAGAAAACTCCCCTGGTCAACCTGGAGGAGGAATTGGTGATGGAAGCATGATGTCTACTCAAGAAATACAAAGACGTTCTCCTGCTCCCTACTTTCCTTTGATTATAAAGCTGTAGCCCAGTAAGTTCTCGGGCGCGGCATTTCTCAACAGCCACCTGTAAGCCTCACCAGCATCCTATTCTAAATGAATCACTTCTCATCTATCACTTTGCTGTCACTGAACTCTTCTCTGCACTGGGACATAAAGGACTATCGCACAAGCTCTTCGGAGGCCCCAGAAATGACACCTAATGGCTTCAAGGGCACAAAACATTTCTGTGTCCTTCATTTCCTTGATTATAGGAAATAGCCTTCATTCAGCCTTCCCTGAGCGCCAATGGGCAGTTTCAAGGAGTTGTTAGTTAGGGAAGGGAGGGGATGCAAGACAAGGGAGAAGCAATGCAGCCCAGCCTTGGGGCAAGGTCCTGTTTCCCATCAACGGATACACACACTATCTTTGAGCCATTCTGCAGATACTGAAACCCCCTCCAGGTGAGAGAAGTTAAGGACTATCAATGGTATGCCGCCCGCCCGCAGGCTTGCAGACCCCAGACCAGTTGGACCTGAAGGATGACGGTACTGACTTCTACTTACCTCATCCAAGAATGTCCACGAGCTGATCATACCTTCTTTGAACAATTACTATAAAACCTCTCACCACCTTCTTAGGTTGGGACACACAATTTTGAGGACATTAGCCCGCTGTGGCTCCCCTTTACCTGGCAAAATAATAAAGCTATCCTTTTCTGCTTCACCCCAAAGTCTGTCTCTGGGTTTTGATTTGGCATTGGTGTACAGGGAAGTTGAGCTTTAGGGAACACTAACATTTTAACTCACTGTAGGTTCCTAAGAACTTCAGGTTGGGTCACATGCCCTTACCCAAGAAGCCCGGGGAGATGTCAGGACTTGCCTCCCATTTCACCAGTCTGGTTCTGTGTGTGTGTGTGTGTTGGGGGTGGGGGTTGGTGGAGAGGGAGGTATTGATGGGTTGGTGTGTATGTGCAGCGTTAAGAGTGAGGAGGGCGAGGTGTGGGGACCAGAACCTCTCCCTAGCAGGCTGACAGCAGGACACATGTGAGTCTGATAATTCAACCAACAAAAGGGCAGCTTTACTGGCTGGCTTCCAGCAGCAGATGCAGAAGTTCCTAAAAACAGCCAGAGGCTTTTTATGCTAACAGACCCTCTGAGCCACAGACTCAGACCCTCACGCCTCTCCTGCCTTACCCCTGCCATCCACCCCGCCCGCCCTGCCCTGCCCCAGGGCCCAACGTCTCAGTAAACTCAGTTCTCAGGGGCCCCAGATCCAGTCCGCTGGGAGCCCAGCTTTCCATCCCCACCCACTCCACCCACACGGCTGAGGTCACACCGGCCCAGCCTCTTTTGCAACTTTCCCAAGTTTGTGCGTAAAGAGAGAGGAGGAAAACTCAGAAGGAAGTGACTTGGCTTCAACAAGTTTGCTCCCAAAGCCTTTTTCCTCTGATCTAGCTGAGACTGCTGTTCTAAGAGGAGCCCCCCAGACTCAGAGAAAACCCCCCACCTGCCATCGGAGGCTGAAAAGGCTCTGGAAGGTTTTCCTGGCTCTTGTCTGTTCCAGCAACACCAGAGGTATTTGGGTTCGGGGGTGTGGGGAGGAGTGGAGGATAGGGAGGCTTTGAATCTGGCAGCTGCGGAGCGTAGATCCAGCCCAGAGACCCCCTCCACGCTTCAGCAGCTCCCAGGGGGTGGCAGGAAGCCAAGACAGAAAGGACTCTTTGCCCAGCCCAGGGAGCCGGGGCCCGGCTCGGGGCTCTGCATGGCCGCAGGTGGGGGCAGGATGGTGCGGCTGGACACACAGTCAGAGGAGGGCAGAGAGGGAGCCGGGCGGGGCTGGGTCCTGCATCACCCCGTCACACTGACAGGGCACCTTCCGGCATGGAACCGCGTCAACCCAAGGGTCTCATAGGGGAATGGGAAACTCCTGGTGTAGGAAAGCGTCCCTCTTGTTCTAAATCATAAATATTCCTCAGCATAGCTCTGCAGGGCTCGGGGAGTCAATGAACAGAGTTGAACAGACTCAGAGCTTAGCCTTGGCTCACCGCAAGCTAGTTGTTCTCAACTCTGGAGTCCACTGGGCTATAATGGCATTTTGTTAACTGCAAAGTGTCATATAAATGCTAGGCATTGTATATTAATAAAAGTAATTGCTTTGGACTGGCTGATCCATTCCCCACCACAAAGTGCTGCAGAGATAGTGACTGATCTATATCTTCAACCTCCATAGTACTGATGTGTGGTAGGCATGCAGTACATATCCTGAAGAAAGGATGGGTGGATGGATGGGGGTGGATAGATGACTGTTTATTGAAGACTCAATATTCCTGGCATGCGTCAGCCTCTAGGGGGATTGAAAGGTGTGAGGCATTGTCCTGCCCTCTAGGCACTGACAGTCTACTTGGGGAGATAGGACAAATACCCCCAAAGAACTTAAAGAACAGGAGTGCTGAGCCTCCTGAAACCAAGACTGGGGGTATACCTCCCCGAGGGAACGGGTCTAAACCTGCTAGGATTTGGGTGGGTGAGGCAGACTTGCAAGGCTTCCTGAGAGGCAATAAAGACGTGTGCTCTCTTGATAGCCTCTTTTCAAAGACAAACTTGCTCCCAAAGACAAAGTTGCTCCCAAACTTGTAAACCCCATTTATGTGTTGGGGTGGATACCTCTGTGATTTGCCAAGGCGTGGGAGCAGAGAGGGCAGGCAGCGCCATGGAGTAGGAGGAGGGGGCAGGCTTTGCCATCTTCTGAACGCCCGTCTGCCCTGCTCACTGCCTCTCATCCCTCCTTCCTGTCCGCAGCAGTGACCCTCACCCAACACCAAGGAGGCAGAAGCTTGTGTCTGGGTCCCAGTTGGGGCCAGAAGGGCAGAGAGAGAAGGAAAGTGGGCAGGTAAAAGCAGTGCAGGTCCAAGAGTTCTTAGGAGACTGGCTTAAAAAAACATGTGCGGAGGGATGTGCGCTGGGGAGGTATCAGCTCTGTCTCTCTTACTCTCTGGGCAATGAGTTACACTGCAGCTTTAGCAGATGGGCAAGGCTGAGTCCTGCCAAGCAAGAGAACAGTCCCTGGCAGACTCTGCTCTGTGTGGGCTGGGCTGGCTGAACAGGGGCCCTGCTTTCCAGACCTGCTTTTCTCTGTTATTTAACAGTGGAGGGTGATGACTCAGTCTGGCCTCTAGGAGGATGCACTGGTTTAAAGCATCTGAGTCAGCTGGGTTGGGAGGGAGAAAGCTTTTGACAGTCACTGCCAAAGCCTAGCCAAAGGCAGAACCCGGAGGATATGGGAAGAGCCTTCAGCACA
Source organism: Odocoileus virginianus (assembly GCF_023699985.2). Lineage (NCBI taxonomy): Eukaryota > Metazoa > Chordata > Mammalia > Artiodactyla > Cervidae > Odocoileus > Odocoileus virginianus. The sequence goes on from NC_069684.1 coordinate 70,409,370, forward strand.
TGCTTCCCTGGTGAGCCCAGCCAGTGTCTACCCACAAGCCACCTTCTGTCACCATTGATGCCATCCTGATCACCCTCCTACTGCTAGTTATCCTGGGGCCAGTGACCAAGCTGTTTTATTTTATTTTTCAAATAGAAGGACTCACACATTTACTACTGAACCACCCTACCAATGCATAAGCATAGAAACAAAGAGAAAAAACATTTTTTCCCCAGTAGAATGTGCCCAGCTGTCCAGACAGTGGTGATGTTTTCAGCTACATGTGATAAATAGCAGTGACCTTTATACAGTATCAACACGGGACCCTCTCACGTGGCATTCCTTACAGACCTAGCTGGGTTCTTCTCCGAGGTCTCTTGGAGTTGTACCTGGTCTTGTTACCAGCTGTCATGTGAACCCATTGGGAGAATGGGATATTTCTTCTGCTTCTGTTTCTTGGCCAGGAATGGCTTGATCCTGAAAGTCTTGGGAGAAGGCACAGTGAGGAACGGGGTCAGCCACACACACACGGGGTGGTGGAGCAGCGGGGGCGGCATGCTGTTGTAAATAGCCGCTGCAGCAAATCTCTGCCGTTCCGGGGTGGGGTGGGGGGTGGAACCGTCTGGCAGCACACTTTGAGGGCACATTAGGGGAAGGACCAGGTGGTGGCAGGTGAGGGAGCTCAGAGGAGAAGCTGAGGTGAGCTAGAATCTGGAGAAGAAAAGACTCAAGTAAAACTCCAACCCTATGAATCTCTGGAGGGCTGCCATGGAGCAGAGAAGCTGGGCCTTCTTTCTGTGGCTTCTGGGGGACATCCACCCCTCGTGGAGAGAAGCTCTTTGGGGGAAGGTCTGGCTCCATCTCTCCATGAATATGGTGGAGGTGTGGGAGGTTGGACCAGGTGAACTTCGGGGTCCTTCTCTGGTGTACTGGAGCAGATCCACAACAGTCACTTGAAATCAGCCATGGTGGGAGTCTTTACACCACAGAAAGCAGCAGGCACTGCGAATCAGGTCTCTGTCCCCCACCACGGTGAACCATTTACCTGGGTCTTTTCAGTTTACTGTAAGAACATAACACACCTGCTACCCTGCAGAGACAGCCTCAGCCATGAGGGATGTGCCCACAAGGGAACAGGCTCCCCAAGTTAAGAAACTCTCCCAAGGTCACAAGCATATGGAGGTGGGATGAAAATCCTGGCTCTGAAATTCATGGTCATGCCATGGTCCCCGGAGGCCTCTCCTGCCCCAGACACAAATGTGACTGTCCTCTCAGATGACTTTGGGCTGCCATCCACCCATCCACCTGCTCTTTTTTAAGGAATGTTATCTTTATTGAATATTTTTAATCACAATAACTTAGACTTGTGTAACAAATTTTAACAAGATGTATATAAAATTAAACAATAGCTCCTAGCTTTAATCTACCTTTCCCAACCTATTAATCATTCAGCATGTATCTATCCATAGCTTTCTGTGTATTTCAAAGAAAGAGAGTGAAATAGCTCAGTTGTGTCTGACTCTTTGCGTCCCCATGGACTGTAGCCTACCAGGCTCCTCTGGCCATGGGATTTTCCAGGCAAGAATACTGGAGTAGGGTGCCATTTCCTTCTCCAAGGGATCTTCCCGACCCAGGGATCGAACCCAGGTCTCCCGCACTACAGGCAGACGCCTTACCATCTGAGCCACCTGGGAAGCCCCAGATTGGACCCTGAGGGTAGTCCCCATAATTGACTTAAGAGCATGGTTGACTGACACTGGAGCCGCTATAATTCAGCATTTCTATGGAGAATTTCTCCAGGCAAGAATACTGGAGTGTTGCCATTTCCTTCTCCAGGGGATCTTCCCAACACAGGGATTGAACCTAGTTCTCCCGCATTGCAGGCAGATTCTTTACCGACTAAGCTATGAGGGAAGCCTCTGTGTATTGCAGGACAAGGAAGTTTGTGTGTGTTTAAGCATAAATACAATATTAAACACATGATCACATACTTAGGGCTGCTGTTTAATGTTTTTATACAACTGGGATCAAACCATGCAAAATGTTCAGTGATTTTATTTTACTTAAATCATCATCCTTTTCCACTTCATTAATTGACTCCTTTGAAAACTGCCTAGTATTCCAGAGTATGAATGGTCATAATTTATGCCACAGTCTCTTACTGATGGGCATTTAGGTTACAGTGTTCTTTAGCAATCATTTTTTTAAAAATGTGTATTTGAGCATATGTGTATTTCTGTTGGATACACTTCTAGAATTAGAATCTAGGGTATGTTCCTATTAAATGTCGTTACTGTCAAATTGCCCTTCAAAAAAGATGGTGCCAATTCATAGTGTAGCAGCAATAAATGAGAGTTTTTCCCACCCATTTGTCAACACCAATTATTTTTTTACTGTTAGTTTTTTTTAATTTGTTTATTTTTTAATTGAAAGAGAAGTGCTTTACAGAATTTTGTTGTTTTCTGTCAAACCTCAACACGAATCAGCCATAGGTACACAAATGTCCCCTTCCTCTTAAACCTCCCTCCCATCTCCCTCCCCATCCCACCCCTCTAGGTTGGTTCAGAGCCCCTGTTTGAGTTTCCTGAGCCAAACAACAAATTCCTATTGGCTCTCTATTTCACATATGGTAATGTAAGCTTCCATCTGACTCTTCCCATACATCTTATCCTCTCCTCCCCTCTCTCCATGTTATTATCAATCTTTTTTTATTATTTACTTAGTTAGCTATTTGGCTATGCCAGGTGTTAGCTGTGGCATGCAGGATCTTTGCTGCATAATGCAGGAACCTTCATTGCAGCGTACTGACTCTCCAGTTTTGGTGAGCAGGTTCAGTAGTTGTGGCATATAGGCTTAGTTGTTCCATGGTGTGTGGGATCTTAGTTCCCTGAACATGAGTCGAACCCACATTCCCTGCATTGCAAGGCAGATTCTTAACCACTGGACCACCAGGGAAGTTCCTATCATCAATCTTCTTAATTTTTGCTGTTCTGGTGGGTGAAAAAAGTAGTATTTTTTAACTTTGCATATCCTTAAAAAGTGGTAGGTTTGAGTACTGCTCAAAACTTACTACTTATCATTTATAAGATCTCTGCAGGTTACTTATTCTTTGCTCACTTTTATGTTCTATATTGTCTTTGATTGTCATCTGTAGAGTGCTTTACACAGAGTGGATATTGATCTTTTGTTATACACATACGCTTTCTACCTCCCCAGCTCTGCGGCACCGTGTCAGTCCCAAACCATCCAGCCCCCAGGACTCTGCCAGGGGCACCAAGAGGGTGTGTGGTCCTCAGTGCAGATTCACAGAAGGCAGGATGTAGGACTTAGCAGTTAAGAGTGTGTTCTCTGGAGTCAGGCCTGGATTCAAATCTCAGCGACTATTAACGTGGGCTCTGCCACTCACAGACTGCTTCTAGAGGTGAACTACATACCTGGCTTCTCTAAACACCTGCTTCTTCAGTGGTAAAACAGAGACAATAGTAGCATCAATCCCCCAGGCTATTTTTGGGTACTAGTAATAGCCATCAGATAGCTAACATTTCTTGAGCCCTTAATTTGTGCCATAAATGCATTGTAATAATGTATTATGTGTGTTGTTAACCTCACGATGATATGCACATCATTTGCCTATTCACACAGCGCTCCACGCAGCACCAAAGTAAACCTTAGCCTAGGGTGCGTGCTGATGGCTCTGCCTGGTGACACCTCACTCCTCTGCTTCAGGATGCTCAGGACCCCTGGTCAGTCTGCACACGGGAGCCCCTCTCCAGCAGTCCGTTCCCTCAGCTTCTGCTGCGCCTGTTGTCGTTTAGGCTGCCTTTCTCTCGGTCCCCTACAGCCCCACCAGGCTTTGGTTGGAGTTTACCAGACCTGAGTCGAATAGTCTGGATCCAGTGCACACAGATTCTACAGATTCGGGCTCAGGAGGTCAGGGGCAGCAAGCGCAGAGCGGCCTCTCTGGCCTCTGGCTCACACACTAGCTCATCCGTACGCTGCGTGTGTGGCCTTAGACGTGCGACGAGGGACTTGGCTTCTCTCAATCCCCTTGTGCTCATCTCGGAGCTCAGGACCCTCTAAGTCCTACGGAGCGAACCTGTGGACGCTCAGCCAGTGCTGGCCCCCTTCCCGCTCCGCTGCCCCGCTGTTTTCTGACTCCCCGGGGCTCTGTACTGGCTTTTGAGGCTAAGCTAGCAGGTTACACCAATGCGTTTAGGCAGGAGCCCACCCTCGCTCCCTTTCCTGAGTGGTGACTGATGCTCAGAGACACATGCCCTCAGGAGCTTCTGAGTCACTTATCCCGCAGCTGGTTTCCTGGTGGGCAGTGACCCCGTTACAACACACCAGCCCTGGCCAATACCTGACTTCTCTTCCTCTGCCTGCCTGAAGTCTGGGAAACAAATGAGTAAACAAACATTTGACAAGATTCTTGGCCTGATAGTCATGACCCTTCTTAACCTTGCTTCCTCCCTAGGCTTTTCTCCCTCCACACTCTCACCTCACGCTTCCTGAGGAAAGCCATCCATGTCCTCCACTCACCTATCCCCCGAGCCTGATTATTTCATTCTCTCCTCTGAAATATTCCCCCAACCTCATGTGTCATTTCTGCAGGGCCCAGGCGGATTGCCGGCCACCACCTACCCACACACACACACACACACACACACACAGACACACACACACACACACACACACACACACACACCCTGACAGCACTTTCTCCAGGCTTCCGTCAGGACACTTTGCACTTTCTCTCTGCTGTAATCGCTCACCCCTGTCCTGCCTCTCCTGACGACTCCCTGCAGGCGTCTCCCGCTTGCTTTGTCTTTTGCTCCTCCCAGTGTCCAGGGCAAGTCTTCACGGTCCAGCAACTCACACCTCCAATAGATAAAGCATTCTTCAACTAGGAGGGTCCCTGGGTCCCAGATGGCTCACTCTGCAGCCGGAAAGCCAAGACTCAGAGAGGAAGTAACCAGCCCCAGCAGCAAAGTGAGAACTAGAACGAAAACCTCAGGATGTCCAGTGGAGAGCTTTTCCCCTGTACCAGGGAAGCTCAAGTTGGCCAACTTTTGATACCTCAACCAGGCAAAGCCAGATCAAGGTTAACTCACATGCATCTAGTGCATTGAGATTAGAAGACCCAGGAGTTGGGAATAGTATATATATGTGTGTGTAGTGTATATGTGTGGGTAGAATGAAAGAGCTAATTAAGCATAATTCCCTGAAATAGTTTTGCTTTATCTTCTTAAAAATAATAATTATATATGCATAAATATGTAATTTATATGTATAAACATGAGGCTTCCCAGGTGGCGCTAGTGGTCAAGAACCCATCTGTCAATGCAGCACACGTAAGAGATGCAGGTTTGGTTTTTTTTATTTATTTTAATTGGAGGCTAATTACTTTACAGTATTGTAGTGGTTTTTGCCATACATTGACATGACTCAGCCATGGGTGTACATGTGCTCCCCATCCTGAACCCCCCTCCCACCTCCCTCCCCATCCCCTCCCTCAGGGTCATCCCAGTGTACCAGCCCCAAGCACCCTGTCTCATGCATCAAACCTGGACTGGTGATCCATTTCACATATGATAATATACATGTTTCAATGCTACCCTCTCAGATCATCCCACCCTCGCCTTCTCCCACAGAGTCCACAAGACTGTTCTATTTATCTGTGTCTCTTTTGCTGTTTCACATATAGGGTTATCATTATCATCTTTCTAAATCCCATATATATGCATTAGTATACTGTATTGGTGTTTTTCTTTCTGACTTACCTCACTCTGTATAATAGGCTCCAGTTTCATCTACCTCATTAAGAGATGCAGGTTTAATCCCTGGATGTGGAAGATCCCCTCAAGGAGAACATGGCAACCTACTCCAGTATTCTTGCCTACAGAAGCCCATGAACAGAGGAACCTGGCAGGCTACAGTCCATAGAGGCAGAGGCAGAAAGAGTTGGACCCAACTGAAGCGGTTTAGCAGGCATGCATATATATAAACATACCTATAAGTATTTTCCTCTTACAGGAACAAAACATGTTTGACGTTTGCTGTAAAAAAAAAAAAAAAAAATGGAACATACTGAAAAGTAAAGAGAACAAAATTAAAATCATGTAGTTTTCTACTACACAGAATTAATCACTTACATTTTTTATATATTTCCTTCTAGAACTTTTTCCATGCACGTAGGAATTCATTTCAGGCTTCCCTGGTAGCTCAGCTGGTAAAGAATCTGCCTGCAATGCAGGAGACCCTGGTTCAATTCCTGGGTCAGGACGACCCCTTGGGGAAGGGATAGGCTACCCACTCTAGTATTCTTGGGCTTCCCTGGTGGCTCAGATGGTAAAGAATCTGCCTGCAATGCAGGAGACCTGGGTTCGACCCCTGGGTTAGGAAGATCCCCTGGAGGATAGCATGGCAACCCACTCCAGTATTCTGGCCTGGAGAATCCCGTGGACAGAGGAGCCTGGTGGGCTACTGTCCATGGGGTCCCAAAGAATAGGACATGACTGAGCGATTAAGCACACCACAGGAATTCATTTCAATACTGGGGGTGGGGATGGGAGTGGGGGTGGGGGGCTGGTATGGTTTCTGCAGTTTAGTGTCTTTTGGTTTTCATTTAGATCCCATGGCATAAGCACTTTCCCACATTATTATAACACACTCACAAACTCCATTGTAATGACTGCTTAAGAGTTCACTCTGTGCCATAATTTTTTTAACCACTTCTTAACTGTTGGATGTTTATAAATGACACTGGGGAAGAACATTCTTGAACAAGAGCCTTTGCCCGCATTTCAGATAATTTTTTTAGAACAAATTCCTAGAAGTGGAGGGCAGGGACATTTTTAAGGCTCTCCGTACTTTCTGCCAAGCAGCTTTCCAGAAACATGTACCAATTACACCCCCACCAGCTACATGAGAGAAGAGCCTTTTGATTCTGCCAAGGCAGCAGCACCTCGGGCTGGGGGAGGGCACTGTTCCACCAGAGGCCTCTCTGCAGTCCGAACAATGGGCCCCTTGTCCCGCCCCCATCTCCTCTTCCCGCACTGCCCTCCATCCCCGGCTCCAGTCTTGTCTGTCTGCAAGGCCTCTGTTCAGTCCAGTCCAGCCTTGGCGCTCCAGGCTGCTGCCTCCAAGAGCAGGGTGGGTAGAGCTAAAGGTGAGAGGAGAGCCTGTCCCGTGGGGCCACCATCCCTCCAGCCCCAGAAAGACCCCCAGGAGAAGTGAGGGCAGGGGTGTGTAAGGGTTGCTAAGTCATCTGCCTCTGCAGAACAAGCCTACCCAAGCCCCTGGTAGGGATCTGCACATGACAGGGGAAAGGAGAGGCCAGCCCCAGTGACAAAGGCCACAGGGGCCTCTGGCTGGCTTGGGAACGACTTCTATTTCCCTGCAGATTCTGAAGCCCCTCCATGAATCCTCGGAAGAAGGTGGACCTCAAGCTCATCATCATTGGAGCCCTGGGGTAAGCCAAGCTCAGCTCGGGGCCTGGGGGCTGGGAAGCAGCCTCTCCCAAGGACAGTGAGACATCCAGGATGTGCTGCCCGCTTCCAAGGGTCCCCTTCTGATTCAGGGTGGCCCCAGGGAGGGTGTTCCACCCCAAGGAAGGGAGCCGAGGTAGGAGAAACAGGCCGGGTGTCAGACTACCTGGTCTCTGACCCCAGCTCTGTGGCAAGGCCACAGTAACCAGATGTGTGAACTAGGCAAACCACTTGGCATGTCTGCCTTCCTCCATCTCGCCACATACAGGAAAGGTCTGGCCGTTTTGCTGGGAGGCACTCAGCTCTCTACAAACTTCTCTGCTCACTTCAGTCCCTATTTCTAGAGTCCATTCCCTAGTCCCTTGCTACTCAAACTGCAAATGTTAGAAATTCAGAGTCTCAGAGAGAAATGCTGGTGAGAGGGGCAAGATGCTGAGAATGGTATGGGGGTGTGTGTTCACGTGTCCTGGTTTTTTCTCTCAGTGTTGGAAAGACCTCCCTCCTCCACCGATATGTGCATAAGACGTTTTACGAAGACTATCAGACCACACTGGGGGCCAGCATCCTCTCCAAGATTATCATACTGGATGACACAACCTTGAAGCTACAGGTGAGCAACCCTCCCATCCCCTCTTCAACTACATGCCTGAAAGTCACCCCACAGTTCCCGGACAGGCACTCACATAGCAATGTGCACCCAGAAATAGAATGGAGCATAGGTCAGCAAACTTCAACTCGTGGACCAGATCTGGTCCTCCATCTGCTTTTGAAAATAAAGTTTTAATGGAACACAGTCCTGCCATTTGTCTCCTCATGACCTTATGGCTGCTGTCACACTACATCAGCAGGATTGAGCAGCAGCAACAGACAGTACTGTCTGCAAAGCCTGTTATTCAGGAGTACTTTCACATCTGACCTGGGAGAAAATGAGGGCTCAGATGTGAAAGTACTCTTAAAAGTGTTAGTTGGTCAGTCGTGTCTGACTCTTTGCAACCCCGTGGACTGTAACCTGCCAGGCTCCTCTGTCCGTTGGATTCTCCAGGCCAGAATACTAGAGTGGGTAGCCATTCCCTTCTCCAGGGGATCTTCCAGACCCAGGGATCAAACCTGGGTCTCCTGCATTACAGGCAGATTCTTTACTGTCTGAGCCACAGGGAAGCTAAACATTAGTGCAGATTCTGTAGTGTACATGAATGACAGAGAGTCATGTCCGTGTATGGAAGGACCGCATGCACCTTTACCAGGGCTGTCTGCCCCCTACCCAAAAAGGAAGCTTTGACATGAGGTGGCCTGGTTGAATGTCCCTTCAGTCACTCACCACAGCCCCATGGGGCCACTGCTCTTTCCCTTCCAGATCTGGGACACAGGCGGCCAGGAGCGATTCCGCTCCATGGTGTCTACATTCTACAAAGGCTCTGATGGCTGTGTCCTGGCTTTTGATGTCACTGACCTGGAGTCCTTCGAAGCCCTGGAAACCTGGCGGGGTGATGTTCTGGCCAAAACCATTCCAATGGAGCAGTCCTACCCCATGGTGGTGCTCGGGAACAAGATAGATCTGGCAGACCGGCAGGTACCGTCAGCTCATTCATCCACTCACCAAACACGTGAGGACCAGTTACATGCCAGGCGCTGGGCTAAGTCCCACACATACAGAGCTGAAGCGGGCATAGTCCTTACCTTAAGAATTTCACAGTCTAGTAATGGATGCATTTTAAGGATAATTATGATGCAATAAGGTAAATCATGAGCAGTCATAGAGAACACCTTGGGGACCACAGTGAAAGGGCATCTATCTAGTCAACCCAGGGTATAGCAAGGGCTTCCTAGAGGAAGTGGTTCCAGGCTAAAAAAACAGCATGAGCAAAGGTAAGAAATAGCATCATGATATGAGCTGAGAACCGGAGGCAATTTTGTCTAGAGACAGGGAATGGAAGAATGAAGGCCTAAGAAGTAGGCAGGTGGGATTTGAATTAACCTGTAGAATAGTATTTTTTTTTTTTGGTAGAATATTAGTTCTACCCAAGATCAGATAGGGAGTCTGTAGTTATGAATCCTTGAATCTTCAAATATTCTGAGAAAGTAGTAATATGTGTTTTATTAGCTTAAACATACTCTACATCATCTGGCTAACCACTTGACAAATGATCTGCTTTCTCCATGACTACAGTGACCACACTTATGTAGGTATTTACTTATTGCAGTGGCATTGAGTCAAGCTCTGTTCATCATTTCCTCCTAATAAGAAAAGAGTAAAAGTAAACTTAATTTATAAGACTCTCTTGAGCCAAACAAAACCCAAAAGACACCACAAAGAGTGTTTGAACAAGTTGTCTTAGTGTTTCAAATAGAGAAAATAAGTGGGGAACTGAGTCATCATATTTGAACCACACTTTCAAAAGGGTTCAAATAAAAAGTGATAGAACTGAGGCATCATTTGGAAGGATGAGGGGTGGATGGTGAGTGAGGGTGCTTCCAGCTAAGCCTCCTGTTTGGAGAGAAAGATGAGTTTGGATTTGACATGCTAAGTTTGAGGAGCTTGTAGAACAACTGATTGGGGATGACCAGTAGACTTTAGAACACATAAGAATGAAACTTCAAAGGAGAAGTCTGTGTTGGAAATAGAAATCTGGAAGTCATTAATTCTCTGGTCACTTCAGGTTGCAAATTTAGTGTCAAGTTGCAAATTTAGTGTCAATTCTCTAATTACAAATCCTCAATCTCAAATAAGAGTCAAAGTCCCAAGTTCATTCACAGCCAAGCAGTCTCAAATGTTCACACTGGGGCCAGCAGCAGGTGAGAACTCGGGGGCCTAGGAAGCATATCCCATTGCCAACTTTACACGTCCACATGTCCTCCCTTCTCAGGATAATTCTGGTTCCAGGCTCTGTTAGGAGTGAAGCAGAAAGAGGGAGAAGTGGTCAGAAGGGCAGGAAAATCTTTATTTGACTGGTACTGTCTTGAGATAGTTTGTGCGGTCCAGCAGATATGTCAAGCTGTCTCTTGGTGAGTGATTCCTTTGGGTCCTAAGAAGCCTCCAGTGGAACATTTAAATGTACCCCCCATGACAAAGGTCTTGCATATTCTTCCTCTCTCTCCCCAGTTCCTAATTTAGGAGTTTAAGAGCCATCCTCCATCCTACAGTTTCGCTTCTCCTGCGGATGCGCTCCTGACGGGGTTTATAACAGCTCCAGGCTGGCGAGCTCTTCGGGGAGCCCACCTCTCCTTCTCAGGGCACAGCGGTGCATGCTGGCTGCACTGGCGAGCCTGGGGTAATTCGTTCTCAGGGCACCATCCTCCCTCTGCCCTGATGCCTTCCACCTTAAATCCCGGGGGTGCAGTTAGACAGCAGCCCACTGTAGCCACAGTCATGTGGCCTCCTTGAAGCCCTCTTTTGGTCAGAGTTGAAGCTTTATACATTCTTCCTCTTGTGGGGGTGTTCCCCCAACACAGTTCTCTGCAAAAAATATCCTTTCTAAACCCTCCTTTTAAATCTTTTTCCATCCATGCCAGAGGGCTTAGAGTCATTCAGCAGACCTTTGGGAATGGGGAGGGTCCCGTGGGTGGGCTGTCTCCCAACCACCTTGGTATCCAGCATCTATCAGATGGTAGTATCTCTGCCACAACTTCCATTTTAGTATCTTGCTTCTATAGTTTGTGGGGTGGGAGGTCAGGGGTGTTCAAGACTGAGAGTCTGACTTTCCCTCAGTGAAATAAGAGGCCTCATCTTCTGTTGAGAGGGAGGAGGAAGGGAGGCAAGAAGGAGTCTTAAGAATCACGGTGAGGCTGCGCCACGTACTCTGGAGAGAAACAGGTGAAGGAGTTGGCCAAGGACGAAGTCCAGAACAGACGGTGGACTGCAAGGGCCCCCCTGAGGGAGGAGACCAGGAGGCCAGCTGAGCGGAGTCGGGGTTGTGGTCCTCTTCAACAGCAGTGCAGGGGGTGAAGGCCAGGGCCCTGACGGCAGGCTTTTCCAGATAAGAGCAGCTGAAGAACAGAGCCATGAGGCCACTGATACCCGTGGAGGGAAGATGAGAGACCAGGAGAGGCTGAAGAGCCAGGGCGCTGTCAGAGGCTGAAGAGCAGGGCAAACGGAGGAAGGGGAAAGGAGGCCAGGTGTAAAGGTTCATGGAGGCCCTGGGCTGGGCCCGGAGGGCAGGCGGAATGGGGAGGAGGTGGAGATGGCGGGAGGGAAGGAAGTGTGAGGCTCGGGGCTGCGTGGAAAGGAAGCTTCACCAGATCACAAGCGTCAAAGGAATGACGGTACCCGGATGGGAGGCGTAGGTGATGACTCAGAGGGGTAGAGGCATCCTATTCCAGCAGAGGGGGCATGAGCTTTGTTCTGCAGAGAGAGGAAGAATAAAGGTTTGAAAGAAGCAGTGAAGCCCCAGGCAAGCCCAACTCCGTCTCTGGGATCTGTGCTGAACAGGGTGTGGAAGGAGCTCCCCCACCCCCCGACTGGAGAAGGCGACAGGATTTGGAGGGGGGCCAGCCGGAGGAAGAGAGGTGAGGAAGTGCTCACAGGCATGAAACGAGCACAGCAAAGTGCAGAGGAGGAACTGGGAGTGGGGCGCGCAGAGGGACTTTGATCCAGAGACCCAGGATGGGGAGCCAGAGGTGAGGCTGGGAGGTGGCCGCCCTCCAAGGGCACAGACCGGGCAGAGGATGCCGCCAGCCCTGAGAGGCGAAGCCCGGGCTTGGGGAGCGGGCTGCAGATAGTCCTCACTTGCACAGGGTTGAGTGGATAAGGAGCACCTTCTCTGAGCTCAAATTCATGTGTGTCTTTGGCCAGTTCCAGCTTCTCTGTGAAACAGACACCAGACTCAGATTTCATGAGGTTATCTGAGGCTCCGTAGGCAATGATGCCTATAAAGCACATGGCAATCTTAATACATGAAAGAGATTGTTCCCACCTTCTTAATTTCATATCTCCAATGTGTGGGCTGGGAATATAGGGAAGTTCTTCCTACTTACCAAAAAGAAAATGAATATTTAAAACGTAGATGCTAGATGTGGCATGATGAAGTGTTAGTCGCTCAGTCATGTCCAACTCTTTGCAACCCCATGGACTGTGACCCCATGGACTGTATCCTGCCAAGCTCCTCTGTCCATGGGGTTCTCCAGGCGAGAATACTGGAGTGAGTTGCCATTCCTTTCTCCAGGGGATCTTTCCCACCCAGGGATTGAACCTACGTCTCCTGCACTGCTGGCAGATTCTTTACTGACTGAGCTAGGGAAATGAATATTGATGATGGTTGCACAGTGAGGTCAATGTATTGATGCCACTGAACTGGATGCTTCAGTATAGTCAGAATGATATATTTTATATTTATATATAAATATGCATTATATATATAATATATAATTATATAAATATATTATACTTATATAAAATCTAAATTTTATATTTATATAATATATATATTTATATTTTATATTTATGTATATTTTACCACAATCAGTCAATCAATATCTCACCAGGATAGTTGTAAAGAAATTGCCGACTTAGGTTTTTCTTAAAGTATCTACCTGTTTTACAGAGATAAAAGTGAAAAAAAAATTGTTAAAAAAACCCAACTCTGCTAGCATCTATGCTATGAGGAATTCATTCACTAGGATATAAATTCTTTGCTCTCAGGTAGGCAGTTTCTGATTTACTGCTGATCCATAACATTGGGATTATGTTTTCTGAAGATATTGTTATTTTTTATTGGTTTAAGATGTATCTGACCTATCTCAAGACATACAATTGATCATTTTAGATGCATATGAGATGGGAAAGCATCATAAATAAACGTCTGCAAAATGGACTAATTTTGTCAAACATTTGACTGCTGATGAAAAGTAAAATGTTAATAGTATGTGCATGCTAAGTCACTTCAGTTATGTTCTACTCTTTGTGACCCTACAGACTGCAGCCCACCAGGCTCCTCTGTTCATGGGATTCTCCAGGCAAGAATACTAGAGTGGGTCATCATGCCCTCCTCGGGATCTTTCGGACCCAGGGATCAGTTCCACATCTCTCACGTTTCCTGCTTTTGGCAGTTGGGTTCTTTACCAGTAGCACCACCTGGGAAGCCCGTTAAGAGTATATTGTCATGGACAGAGGAGCCTGGTGGGCTGCAGCCCATAGAGCAGCAGAGAGTCAGACCCCTGACTGGAGCAACTTAGTATGGAGACACATCAGCCAAGACAAAAATCAACGGAGGTAACGCTGCCAAAGTTTTCACCCTTCCCAGGTCTCCATGTACCACAACCTGAGTTTATGTCTGCAGGCAGAGTCTAAGTCATATATAACTGTTATTTTATAAATAAAAGACAACACGATTTTAAAAATCATGAGGCTGATGCTAGAATTGGAAAGGAAAAGTGAAAAGTGCCTCGTGGGTCATTTTTCACCCCGTGGTGACTCTCTGAGGTTGACTGGAAGAGGTGAGGGGATTATAAAAAGAACCTTAATTTGCAACACAATCTCAACTGATATTCTGGAGTATGTATTTAACCACTCCGTAAAAGCTGGACAGAGAATGAGTGGGGAGAAATGAGATAAATGTCTATCACACCAGGCAGCGGGCAGGGTCGGTCACTGTCCGTGGCAGAGAAGGGGCTGTACCGCTGCATCAGCAGGCTGTGTGTATGGGCTTATCTTCCTAGCTCTGTCTCTGGGTGAACTTGGGCACCAGTCTGGGCTTCTGCTTCTCAAGCCATGAGATAGGAAGAAGCTCCCTGCCTCCTGGAGAAGCAGAAGCACCTGAGTTCATTTCAATTCGCTTCCACGTTTACTGCAACTCCTAAGGACCAACTGTGAGGCCAGAAAGATGCTGAAAGACCTGGTGGGGCGGGGGAGAAGTAGGATACAAAGCAGGAGGGAACAACAAGAAGAGTAAGTCCAGTCCTTGCCCTAAAGTCTTTTCAAGGACTTTAAAAGATACAAAGCCCTTTGCATTCCTAAGATGCCATCAACGGATCACAACAGGTTCATTTCTAACGATCAGTTATGTGTGTGCTACCAGTGAGGGCAATGATAATCAGCAACCTGGCTGTCCTTGACACTTCATCCACATAGTTCAGGATTTTGCCCAAGCTGTGAGGCTTCTTGGCTGTTCTCTGGGTCAGGGGCGCTTATGCTCCAGGGGAGGGGGCTGTCCTGGCCGGCTGGGGAGCCCCTCGCACCACGAGGCAGGAGGACCTTAGAGACCGGAGGCCAAGACCAGCGCCTGGGGCCGCTCCCTGCTCTGCTCCAGCGCAGCAGCTCCCGGGAGGCTGGGGAAGGAAGCCCCAGAGGGCAGGCCGCTCAGCCGACCCCAGTGCCTGGGCCACTCCTGAGGCCAGGACAGCAAGCACCAAAGAGACAGGCAACAGTGGGGCTCCTTTAACCCCAGGAAGACAGACTTTCCAGAACCTGCAGGAGACAAACGATAGTCTCAGATCTCCCCCTGGCTGCCCTGTGTTTAGAAAAAGGAGCCGAGTCATTCTTTGTCATGAAAAAACCTTGGCTCCCTTAAACAAAGTGAAATAATGGTCATAAAGTACCAGGCACAGCGAATATCACCCTATGGTCATTCCCTATTCCCCAAATAACTGATTAGGCTAAACTCAGCGGAGCCAAAGGTCTTTGGAAGGAACCTGCAGAGCTGCCAGGGCCTTCAAGCCAACGTCCTCAAACTGTGACTGGCTTTTGCATTCGGGTAGAGGTGTATTCGTTCAGCCTGTAGAGAGTGGCTTGTGGGGCTAGGCCAAGAGCTAAAAAGTCCTGACTCTGAGCTTGTGGCCCAGACAGTATAGAGTCTGCTTGCAGTGCAGGAGATCTGGGTTCGATCCCTGGGTCGGGAAGATCCCCTGGAGAAGGAAACGGCAACCCACTCCAGTATTCTTACCTGGAGAATCCCATGGACAGAGGAGCCTGGCGGGCTACAGTCCATGGGGTCGCAAAGAGTTGGACACAACTGAGCGACTTCACTTTCACTTTCTTTGTTTCTTTCTGAGCTCAGGAAAGCTAGAGTCCAGTGAGAGAGACAGAACAGAAGCACGGTTCCTGCGCAGGCCTGGGCAGAGGGCAGTGCAGATGCCGTGGGAGCGCGGGGCTGGGGCCGCCTCCGATCTCTGCCTTTCTTAGCTGTGTCATCTGAGGCAAGCTGCTGAAACTCGGAGCCTCAGGGGTCTTACCTATAAGTGAGTGAAAGTTGCTCAGGCATGTCCACTGTTTGCAACCTTATGGACTATACAGTCCATGGAATTCTCCAGGCCAGAATACTGGGGTGGGTAGCCTTTCCCTTCAGGGAATCCTAACCTAGGTATCGAACCCAGGTCTCCCGCATTGCAGGCAGATTCTTTACCAGCTGAGCCACAAGGGAAGCCCAAGAATCTTTCTGAAGCAGGGATCGAACTGGGGTCTCCTGCACTGCAGGCAGAGTCTTTACCAACTGAGCTATCAGGGAAGCCCTCTTACCTGTAAAGTGCAGCTAAGACGACCCACCTCACAAGGCTGTTAGAGGATTAAGTAAGTTAATATGATCAGACGTCTAATCCAGCATGTGGTCCAGAGTAGAAGCTTATCAGCCGCTCCCAGGACTTTCCCCTGGGAAAGAAGGGTTAGTAGGGACCCGAGCCTATGCCCAGCAGCATGGGCCTGATAAGCCACCTCAGAAGAATGGGGTTCTCCCCCTCAGGCCATGGCTGGTGTCTGTTGCACCCCCTTGCCTTTGCAGGCACTGAGGAATGAGCTGGTGGCAAGAAGCCGCTCCCAGTGTAGGCCTTAGGAAGATGCTATAGTGCAGGGGGCTTTAGTTCTTCCAGGCCTGTGTTCAAATCCTGCTCAGCCCTCCACGTGCCAGTCCTCAGCCTCATGTGTGAAACGCAGCTAACGAGAGCCACCTCACTGGCTTACGTTAAAAAAAAAGAATAGCACATGTAAGCTTACAGCCGCATGGAAGGTTCTCAGTATGTAGGAGTGGCAGTGGGGAAGGTGGGGCTTGGCTGGTGGTGATGATCGTGGTGGGGATGTGATGATGGCAGGGATGATGGTGACGATGATACAGGAATGGTGGTCATTTCTTCCCTTCGTGCAGGTTCCGCAAGAGGTAGCCCAAGGCTGGTGTAAAGAGAAGGATATTCCCTATTTTGAAGTCAGTGCCAAGAATGACATCAACGTGGTACAAGCCTTCGAGATGCTGGCCAGTCGGGCTCTTTCAAGGGTGAGTGGCACATGCCAGGGCTGCCCCCTAGGATGGGTGGGCTCAGAAGCATCTAGAAAAGTACCTGGTGGGCACAGGGAGAGATGCGGCTGGGACAGGACTGCTCGTGATCTTCATCAGTTGCTGAATGAGCTCAACAGTACTCTAATTCTGGAACCACAGAATACCAGAGGCATAAAGCTTCCTTAGCTTTATGGGGGGTTCTTCATTGGTGGAGTTTCTATAAAATACAGCCCTGTACCTCACCCCTGGAGATTCTAATTTAGTAAGAGTCTGAGAAGTGATCTAGTTCAGTCCTCACTGATGGGAGAGCAGCACCGTGGTATTAAGTATTGGTCCAGGAGGAATAATCAAGCCTGGAGAATTTGCTGACATTGTCCAATCAAGACGATGGATAGATGTAGACCCCTTGGTGTGGCCTTGCAATGAGCAGGTCTTGAGTGAGCCATTGACGCTGGGCACCATGCGGGCCCCAGGGCCCCTCACTCTCGTAGGAAGACAGGTCCACACGGGAGTGGCTGCAGCGCAGGCTTTGCACGGTGGGCAAGGATGGGTGGGGGGCCCAGAGCGGGGCACAGAGCCCGCACTGCTGAAGGGAGGCGGGAGAAGGAGAGGAAGCTCAGGGCAGGCTGCCCGGCAGCATTAGCAGGGTTTCAATGCCATTCTGTGTGGAGTCTGGAAACCGTGAAGAGGGTCCATGAGAGACTGGCATTGGGAGGAGCTCAGCCCATTTCACTGTTCTGCCACATCCAGCCAAGGTGGGCTTCTTAGCAGCAGGGAGAAGGCCATCACGGCAGAGATTTTTAATTGAGGAAAAGAGCAGATGAGGACAGGCAACTGGAGGGCTGCCCTTTGTGGAGAAGCCCGCTGCCACCAGTCTGCCTGGCACTGCCTACCATTGAGAGGGTTCACACTTGCCATCTTCATACCCCATTGCCTTACCTTAGAGTTTGTCCTCGCGGGCTATTCTTAATACATCCCCTCCAGGCCACCCACCCTCACAGTCTCCTTAGTGGGAAGCAGGGGCTGGCCATCTCCAGCACCCGGTCAAGTGCAGCTCTGTCACCCAGTCGGTAGTACAGACGCGTCTGCTCAGGCCATTCCCTGTAAGGCGCGGGGAGCTGTTGGACCTTGGAGGGTGACTCGTGCTCAGCGATCCACCACAAACGCGGTGCCATGATCACCGAATGCTTACTCACGGGGAAGCTCCAGCAGCTCCACCAGCCAGGATCTGTGTGTGGTCAGCACCTGTCCTTCCTGGGAAAGGCATGTCCTTCATCCCTGAAGCCATGTCCCTCCTGCTGTGTCTCCGTCATGATGCAGCGGTGTTAGTAGGTGGTAGCTTGTCTTGTTTTCCTTTTTTTCCCAATGGCCTAACTTGTCAAAAGAACGGATTGGCAACCCCGTGTCAGTCCCTCATGATGATGGAGGAAATTTATGACGAGAAGTCTAGAGGTCACAGGTGTGATATCCACAGTCAGATTGACCTTGGTTGGATCCTGGCCTCATGCTTTCAGGTGGACTCCTGGGCAAGACATATGACTTCTCTGAGTCTCAGTTTCCTCATCTATAAAATAGAAATAATTCCATCCCATACAAATTCTTGCAATGTCAGGCTAGGGCTAGAGATGTAGACCTCATGGCCCGTGGTCAGGTAGAGGATTAAGGCATCCAGAATAGATGGTCAGGGGGTGAGGAAAGTGCCATGGGGAGGCTTGGCCAAGGCATCAACATGACCGAGAGGTGCTGGTGGCAAGGCCAGTAAGGATGCCTACCCAGAGAAGGGGCCTGTCTTGGATGTTGAAAGGTTTGCAGGTGGACGGCTAGGCTACTGAGGGTGTGAGCAGCAGCTGCAGAAGGGCAGAGAGAAGGACGTGACAGAGGCCCAGGTATGAGTCCACGGGGCTCATGTGAGGGACCACCATGGGCTCCATCTGAACAAGGGGGAAACGTGGCCTGGAGGGAACTGGAGGCGCTGGGCCAAGGTGAGCAGCGAGGCTCTCGAGGTCAACAGCAGCAGACCTGACTGCATACGATAGGCCCCTCGTCTCTAGACCCACTGCCAGACCCCTGGGCCACACAGGGGCCCACCTGGGGCCTGGAAGCCAGCAGAGTGTGTCCTCCGGCCATGTCTCTATCATTGAGAAATTTGGAGGAGAAATGTTTTGCACTAAAACAAACACACGTGCTAGGACACAGAATGTAAAAACACATGTGGCTTTTTGAGGTGAAGCTGGAGTTTGCAAATCTATATTTTAAGGTCAAAGAAGAGTTTTCACGGACACACTTCCTCCAAGGACCTGTGCCTCATTCCCACATGCTCATTCACATCAGCCCAGATACCTGGGGAGGAGGATGTGAGGGGCGCTGCTAGAATACGGAGGGAGCCCAGCCTGGGGAGGGAAGAGATGGGCTCTGAGGTCAGCGGATCTGGCTTTAAATCCTGCCTCTTACTCGCCGCATCCTTGACAAGTCATGTGCCTCCCTAAGCCATCGCTTCCTTCCCTTTACGAACAAGTAACAGTATCTTCCTCACGGGGTTGTTGCCAGGGCTAGATAAAATAGCATGGTAGTACAGAGGAGGCTGTAAATAAAAGGGAGCTATTTTTATTTGTTTTGGCTGCACTGGGTCTTCGTTGTGGCACCTGGACTCAGTAGATGTAGCACATGGCTTAGCTGCCCCGAGGCATGTGGCTCTCAGGTCAAACCTGCATTCTTAATCACTGGGCCACCAGCGAAGTCCCTGAAAGGTAGCTATTTTTAAAGGAAAGCGCAGGGAAGTTTCATGCTGCAGGGAAGATGAGCTTGATGGGCGGTTCTGAAGGTACAGGCATGAAAGGATGGAGATTGCAAGAATGGGGTGGATTTAAGAGACTTTGGATGGAGAACTATTGACGGTTGATGATGATCAAATAGAGGAGAGAAGGAATCAGGAGCTGCTGAGGTTGATGACGAGATTTCTAGCTTGCTAAACGGAGGAATGATTGATCAGTGATGCTATCGACCAAGATAGAAAAGAGAGGAGGGAGAGCAGAAGCCTTACAAGAGGAGGAACAATGTGGTCCACTGGGCACATGGCATTTGAGCTTCCTTGGGATGCCCGAGTTCTGCAGTGAGCTCTGGATGGAAGGAGCGATTTACAGGCAGAAAACCAGAAGAGGTGCTCAGCTTGCATTCTGAAAGGAGAGAAGGGAGGCAGTTACTTTAGTGTCCCTATCTGGCCACTTTGAAGGATCAGTATTTAGCTATTCATGGTTAAGAATGCCCTCATAGAATAGCATTGAAACATGTATATTATCATATGTGAAACAGATCGCCAGTCCAGGTTCCATGCATGAGACAGGGTGCGCAGGGCTGGTGCACTGGGATGACCCTGAGGGATGGGATGGGAGGGAGGTGGGAGGGGGGTTCAGGATGGGAAACACATGTACACCCATGGCTGATTCATGTCAATGTATGGCAAAAACCACTACAATATTGTAAAGCAATTAGCCTCCAATTAATTAATTAATTAATTAATTTTAAAGAAAGAATGCCCTCATAATCAAAGAAGGGAAACCCGCCCGCTTTGGGGGATTTGGGCTGACAGGATTTTGCTCTTACCAAGTTGGCAATATCACCCCTGCTGGGCTGGTCAGGCCTGGCGTGGGCCGCAGCGCGGAGGCCCAGTTCCTTTTGGGTTAATTAGAGAAAGACATAATTACCATGTCCAGGAGAAGGCAGGCTGACTAACAGCTAAGCTTAGTGAAATTACAGGACTTTTATAAGGTCCTTGGGGTGCAGGATGTAAAGGCAGGGTCATGAGGTGACCAGGCTCAGAGAGACAAACTCGCAGCTGCATCCTCACTGAAACGATGTGTTAGGATTCCTGGTGTTATGTTACTCGGCATGCACAAACTTGCCAAGAGGACTGTGGTCCGAATTTCACAGGGAGCCTCACTATGGCCTGCCGGTGACTTGGAAGCTCTGTAGGAAACCCCAGGATTGAGCTGATGCTGTTACTGAGTGAAACGATGTCATAAACGAAAAGCGCTCCGCACTGACCTGACCCTGGGAGGATGTGACTATTCCCGGGTGAAGAGAGTGGCCTGAAGACCTCAGCCTTTACCTGTGTAACAGAGGCGTGTGATCCTCACATCTTCTGAAGCAGCATTTTGTTTGTTCCGAAAAGCGCAGAGAGCTCAGAAAGCGCGCAGCTGCTCCGGCAGCTCAGACTCTCCTCCCAAAGGCTGGCATTGAGGCCGAGGCCCAGGCTCTGCTCTTAGTCTCAACCGGGCCTGGATGTGAGGCTGGGGCACTCTCAGGGGTGGTGAAACAGCAGGCCCAGGCTCCTGGTCCAACAGGTCCAAGAAGAAATGTTCTGATTCCAGCCAAGGTGTATTTGCTGTTCCTGGTGAGAGGGGGACTGACAAAGTACCAAAATAAGAGGCTCCTTTCAAAAGCCTGTCTTTCTGGAAGCAGTGGATCGGTCAGCTTAAAGTGGGGACTTAAGCAGTAATGTCCAGCTCCTCCTTGCCCCTCCCCGTGAGGCTCAGAAGAGTCAGGCTTTTAACCTCAGTCAGCTCAGTGGAGCACGCAGACCCTGCAGAAGGGGCTGACTGCAGGACTAGGCAGTGTCCCGAGCCGTGCAGACCCCAGCCCACACACCAGGCCTCGGCGGTGCTGGGAGAAGGAGCTTCTCAGGCCATTTTCTCTACTTGGGCACCTCTGGGTAGGAGTCTGCTCTCTCGGGGTGAGGAAATCTGGGGTGTGCCAGGCTGGGTCTACAAGCAGTGGGCTAGGATCCTCCCCAGCAGAGGGGGATACAGGGCTGGGGTGTGGAGACATCCCTGGAGGGACAGACTTTCATTGGGAGACGCTGGCCCCCACTCCCCAAAACTAATATATAAAACAAGGCTTCCCAGGTGGTGCTAGTGCTAAAGAACCCACATGCCAGTGCATGAGATGTAAGAGACGTGGGTTCCATCCCTAGGTCAAGAAGATCCCCTGGAGGAGGGCATGGCAACCCACTCCAGTATTCTTGCCTGGAGAATCCGTGGACAGAGGAGCCTAGCAGGCTACAGTCCATGGGGTCACAAAGAGTTGGACACAATTGAAGGGACTTAGCATGCATGCATACATATATGACAAATAAAATTCTAATATCCCTAAAGAATTTGCTGAGGGCTACTCCAGGCCCTCATCCATGCTGACTAAGGGCAGCTGTGCTCTGCTGGCCAGGACACCCTACCAGGGAGCGGCTGAGAGATGGGGGCTCTGCAAGAAGCAAACGTGAAGAAGGGCTGGGTCCCAGGCCCGGTGCCCTGAGCTCTGGGCCGTCAGGCTGAACTACTGCCTAGCCTGGGGGTGGCAGCAAGCGGCAGGGCATCAGAGGACCTTCTCGTGCATCTTGGGGGCCACCCTCATGAGGCTGAATCAGCCTCCTGGGATCCACAGTCATGGGCACTAAGAATTTGGTTGACATTCTCCAGCTGGGACCCAGAGAGGAAGTAAAGGCACAGGCGTCATTCTGGAAATTGTCCCCTCAGAGGGGCAGTTGAGACAGACAGCCCTTGGAGGGGGCGGGTTCCCAGCTCAGGTCCACACCGGCATATCCACTCACTCACTCACCACCACACACACAACACCTGCCGTGGGAGGAGCGTGAGGGCTGGGAGCTCAAAGATGGGGGAGCGTGAGCAGCGAAAGAGACAGGATCCCTCTAAGAAGAGGCCCATCTCCTCAAGGGAGGACGGCCTCCCTGCCTCCCCCCTGCACCAAGCAGGCTGGCTCATGGCTGAGGAGCGGCCAGCCGGGCAGGGAGAGGCATGTCAGACTGACCGCAGGCTTCCTCTGGACCTTGTTGGGACAGGAAACTTTGGGAGGGTGGGCAGAGAAACAAAGAGGCCCAGAAGAAACACTGAGTCTGTGTTGGGGAGGGCTCCCTGGACACGGGAGGGACAGGATGAGGGGAGGTTGGGAGCTGGACACAGAGAAGGTTGGGGTTTGGGGACGTCCGCAGGGACATCTGCAGACAGGAGCAGCAGGCTGTCATCATCTCTGCCCGAGGTCAGACGTCCGTCCCCTCGGCTGTCCTCTCTGGAGAACGGTGAGTGAGGGGACCCGGCTGGGCGTCAGGAGACCTGGGCCGCTCAAGCAGCCGCCTGCCTGCTCTGGGCTCCGGGGAAGGAGCTGGAGAAGGCGGTGAGGCAGGAGCCGGCGGGGAAGACCTCCCCAGGGCCTCCCAGCTGCACAAGGCGAGGGAACGGAAAGCCCAACCGCCACCGGCCATTGAGAAATAGGGGGCAGGGGGAGCCCGGCCGGCCGGGAGGCGAACGCTGACGCCTCTTTTCCTTCCGCAGTATCGAAGCATCTTAGAGAGTTACCTCACAGACTCCATCAAGCTCTCACCGGAAGACCAGCCCAAGAGCAGATGCTGCTGACCCTCCGGACCCCGGCTCTGCGCGCCCACGGACGGAGCTCAGCCCCGCCGGCCACCCGCGCTCAGACGGCAGCCAGGCTCCGAGGCTGGCAGCGGCCCTCGCCTCCGCACGGGCACCAGACCAGCCCCGCCTTGGGCTCAGTGCAGCAGTCAGGGCGGAACCAGAGACAGCCCAGGTTCACGGCCCCCTCGCTGGCCCCGGCTTTCCTGCCCTGCGCCCTCCCCAGACACCTCCTGCTCTGGAAGGCGCATCCCTGCACGCAGGCGGCTGCGTCCGGAGGCGATGGACCCGCCTTCCTCAGCGCGCCCACCGCATCCCACCCCCTTAGAGCCGCCACACAGCTGTGGACCAGGGTCCCTGCAACCAGGGCCAGGGAGGCGGTCCCCCTCACCCCCTGGCAGCAGCTGTTCAGGCCTGGGACACCGTCTGTCTGTCCCCCCAGAGCGCAGGGCAGAGGGAAGGCAGGAAGACCCCCAGGACCGCGCATGTCTCCTTGCTGGCGCTCAGGCTGCTGCCTCAGCTGGTTGTCTGCCACACAAGGGTGGCACGTGCCCTGCCCACATCCCGTGGCTCCTCAGGACCAGAAGCTCGGCTTCAATCCAAGGCGCTCTTGTGGAGACACGCTGGCCATTCCTTCAACAAGTCCTTTTGTGTATTTACTATGTGTGATGCCTTGAGGTCCAGGGACGCGTGTAACAAAGACCTTGCTCTCCTGGGTCTGACGTTCTGGAGAGGGAGGGAGGCAGTAAACCCAGAATTTAACCAGATGTTTTCAATTAGCAGGTAAATGCTTGAACCAAGCAAGGTAATGGGAGAGAGAAGGACGGAGGGTGGGGGTAGGTGCTGTTTCAGATGTTTCAGACAAAGTAGCCCAGGAGGGCTTCCCTGGGGAAGTGACATTGGCCCAAAGGCTGGAAAATGAGAAAAGGGCTGCTGAACTGGAAGAAGAGCGTTCTGAGGACAAGTAGAAGCAAGGGTCAAGGCTCCAGATCAAGGACAAGCTTGTTTTGTTCCAGGGACAGTGAAAAGACACTGATTAACCTGAGAACTCAAAGCTGCTATTCCAGGGACAAGGTGGACCCTCCCAACCCCCCGGAAGACGCCTTGCCTGCCGGCCAGCAGAGGGCAGCAGCGCGCCTCCCAGCAGAGCAGGAAAGGGAGGCTCCATGGACGCTGGAAGGGCCGCCGTTTTCCTCTGCTGAGATGCTCAGAGCTCATTCTTTGGCCCCGGTCATTTTCAGTCCTTCGAGATTCATCAGCCAGAAGATCCCAATTTCTTAAGCCTACTGAGAGATGGGCAAAAACTGCAGCAGCAATGATTCAGGCAAGAAATCAGCATCGGTGATAAATACTGGAAAGCCGGGGAGTCTGTCCCTGCAGACGCTACAGCTAGAATCTTCTGTTTCTTCTGGTGACGGGCAGCGTTTACAGAGCCCAACCTGAAGGGAGTAGGCGAGATGACCGACCACCCCACCCACCCCACCCCACCCCATCCACCCCCCCGCGCAGGGTTTCCACGGCCACATCCGTGCCCACCACAGAAGTCTCCTGTCTACACAGAGGTACCCTTCCCTGAATGTTAGCGTAGGACTTCCAAGCGTCACCCGACATGAAGATTCGCCCAGAGGCAGAGGAAAGGGGAGGTGAAGGGTCAGTAAGAGTTTGGGGAACCCCTTCTGCCCACCCGGCTATCAAGTGATCGCTGCTTGTCCTGGGCCGCAGGAGCAGGCAGCCCAGCGCACAGCTCTGCGTCCTTCGTGGGGCGGCACGCTGCAAGCCATGCGGGCTCTCCTGGGAGGCAGTGGGACTGTGGACTGGATGCCACAGCTCATGCACTTCAATGGGTGTAGGGACCATTCTAAAAGTGCTCAACAGAGAATAAATATTGTCTTTCTTAGTTTTAATCCTTTGTGGTATTTAGCTTTTAAAGTCTTTTTTTTTTTTTTTTTTTTGCAATATCTGCATAGTTCAAATTCAAAAGGTACTAAAAGGGAAGACAAAAGACAACAAAAAGCAAAATAGGACCATAATGGTCAGTGCCCACTGCAAAATGAAAATGCCTTGTCCCTTGTCCAAAAATCATGACAAGTTCCAAGACGGCAATGCTGGACCATTAAAACAAGCATGGGGTCCTTCTGAGTGCAGGTACCACGTGCCTAGGAAGTCATGACTGAGTAAGTGCATGTTTTCAGGGCTCTCCAGAGTGACAGACCCTGGCCAGGCCCACCTGAGCTGCTAGGAGATGAAAGGTTCTGTCTTTGCAAAAGTCATGTGGAGATCCAACCCCAGGCCCAAACCACACATTCTGAGTCTTGTCCGGAGTCAGGGGCCAGGACCGAATGTTCACATGGGGGTAGAGAGTAGGGTCCACGGCCCACAGCCTCGCTCCTGTCACAACCAGGGAATATGCTAGTGACCAGTCTCAAGATGGAACCGAGCTGAAACACTGTGGGCCGCTCCTCACCCCCTGCCCCACACCTGAGTCAGGCTGGCCTCAGTTCCCACCCTGCAGGGGCAGGTATCATTGGCAGAAACAGGCAAGCTGTGGGGGCTCTAACTCCAAGTCCAGGAGAGCCCACTAGAGCCTGCATGGAGGTGGGGCAGCAAGTCGCGGGGCCCTGCCCTCAGCATCCCTTCAGAGAGGGTACCCAGCCAACAAGATTGGGAGACCAGGCTGTTCCTGGACCCACCACAGCCCTGCTCCAAGGGGCAGCTGCAGGCTGCTAGTGAGTAATTGAGAGAATCCAGCCCAGGACTCTGGGCAGCACACACCCATAACATGAAAATGAAAGTCACTCAGTTGTGTCCAACTCTTTGTGACCCCATAGACTATATAGTCCATGGAATTCTCCAGGCCAGAATACTGGAGTGGGTAGCCTTTCCCTTCTCCAGGGGATCTTGCCAACCCAGGGATCCAACCCAGGTCTCCTGCATTGCAGGAGGATTCTTTACCAGCTGAGCCACAAGGTAAGTTCAAGA
The DNA here is from genome assembly GCF_023699985.2 of Odocoileus virginianus. Lineage (NCBI taxonomy): Eukaryota > Metazoa > Chordata > Mammalia > Artiodactyla > Cervidae > Odocoileus > Odocoileus virginianus. Next base: position 70,435,428 of record NC_069684.1, read on the forward strand.
ATACTGGAGTGGGTAGCCTTTCCCTTCTCCAGAGGATCTTCCTGACCCAGGAATCGAACCAGGGTCTCCTGCTTTGCGGGCGGATTCTTTACCAGCTGAGCCACAAGGGAAGTCTGCACATGCTCATGGGGCTTGGAAAAAAAGACAAATCTTATTGCCAAACAAGCTGGCTGGGCCCCACTGGGTGCCCCACTGCCCCCTCCACAGCCAGGGGCAGGTCCTGCTGCCGGGCACCAGCAGGCAACCACGATGTGGTCCTGTTCCCAGGACCGCAGTCCAGGGGCAGCCACACTGGCCACGACACCCAAGACCCACTGCCACACACAGCAGACCCAGCTGCGACTGGACCCGTGTGAGGCCAGACCTGCAGCGTGCACACCTGGAGGCGCTCCCTGAGGTGAAAGGGGGAAGCAGGGACAAGCATGGTGGGAAGTTTAGTTCCATTAGAGGGCAGCGGCCTGCACCACCGTGCCAGGACCAGCGTGTGCCTGTGTGTGTGTGTGTGTGTGTGTGTGTGTGTGTGTGTGTGTGTTGGGTGGAGGGGGTGGGGAGCAAGGGATTAGAAGATCAGACAGTGGATTTCCCTTGCTGAAGTACAGACAGTCTAAATGAGCTCGTAGGCTTGGAGGGGAGCAAAAACCCACGGGAAGCGGTGTTGGCAGTGTGGGGACAGAAACGCTGCTGAGAGCCTTCCTCACACCAGTGAAGCCCCAGAACAGCCCATGGGGGGAGGCCTTGGCCTGACTTTCAGAGGCTTCCCCACCTCCCCTCACATCCCACCTCATCCTTCTCTTGGAATCATTCCCTTCTCCCCCCATCCTCTGCTCCAGCAGGTCCAGCCAACCACATGCTTCGCCTGGACCGCTCTGTCCTCGCCTGGACCACACTGCCCTTGCCGGGAGCCCGCCGCCTGCCCACTGATCCCCTTCCTGGCCGCTCCGCACGGCAGCCGTTGCAGCAGCCTCCACAGAACAGTTCCTGGGACCTGCAGCGCCGGCCCCAGCCGGCCAGGGCCTGCTCGTCGGGGCTCAGCTCTGGCCACAGCCTCTCTCACGGCTGCAAGCGAAGGACCTTCTCTCAGTCCCCAGATATGCCTCTCACCTCCCTGCCACATCTGGCAGGGGGATCTCTGTTGGAAGCACTGGTTTCTCTCTGGCCCTTCACCAGTCTAATCCCTCCTTAGCTACTAGTTATCAGCTAAATCATTATCTTCTTCAGTAAGGATTCCCTGATCCCGAGACCAAGTGAGAGGCCCCACCGTGTACATCCTTGAGCCCCCTCTGAACACAGTGCCAGAACTTCAGCTCCACCAGGATGGAAGTGCCACAGGGCAGGCATTTTCATTGGTTTTATTCACCGTCTTCTCCCCTGTGCCCAGAACAATGCCTGCAAGTGGTTGGGGCTGGAGAAATAGTTTTGGAAGGAACAGCTCCTCCAGTATTTTATCATAGTTGTTTGTCCATTTGCCTAGAATGTAGTATCCCTGAAGGCAGGGCCTATTTTGATTAATCACTTTAACCCCAGCACTCAGCACGGAGACTGGGGCATAGGCATAGTAGATAAAAAATGTTGTGAAATATAGTAGAATTCTACACATGTATTTTTTTAAATGACAATTGAATGGTTTATGTAATGACCTGAAACAGATATCTGAGATGCACTGTTACATTAAAAAGCAATGCAGAATCACGGGAATAATATGCTACACCTTCTATAACAGGAGACTCAAATAAGACTTTATGTTCATTTTTGCTTGTATATAAAGAAAACTCTAGAAGAATGCATGAGAAGTGGATAAAAGTGATTACCTTTCAGAGAGGGACTGGGCAAACACAAGCCAGGAGAGACAGCAAGACTCTTCTTTGTATAATTTTGCAATTCAAATTTTGAATTCTTTGAATGTATTGTATAATCAATAATTTAAAAGAAGGAAAATGAGTATTGGTGGAAAAAAAGAACAAAAGGGGGAGAAGCAAAACTCCAACCAGGATCTGCCTGCCTCCAATCAGTCACATCCTATGGCCTTGAATCCAAGGCTAACAAATGTAGAGAGTACACACTTAAGAAACCCTCCCAGCCCACATGCTCTGACTGAGACGCTGAGTCCTCTGGGATGTGGTGAGAGCTCCTCAGGTTCTCTTGGTTCTCCTGTGTCCTGGAGGAGGGTCCTCTTTACTGGGATGTTAGCTGCTGAGTGAGTGTTTCTAGTCTCAGAAACTCAACTCTGGAGATAAACTGTCAAATCCCTGCACTGCTTTGTGAATTACCATGTAATGACTACACTTAGGAATTTCCCAAGGCTAATCTCAGGGCCTACCAGTTTGTCAACACCCTGGAACCCCCTTTCCTAACCAAAACATTGACCCCTAAGATGCTGCTCTAGCTTATAACCTCAAAAGTAAACTGGTGCAATTACTTTTGGGCTATATTGAGTAAGCCACCACATACAGGCCCTCCAATCCTACAGTTCTGCACCTGCACAGGCACAAACAACCCTTCCTGGTGCACCAGAGGATGCAATCAAGAATTTTCTCCCATGGCCAACATAATAAACAGTAAAAGTCTGAAAGCCTTCCCACTAAATTCTGGAACAAGACAAGGTTGCTCACTTTCACCACTTCTATTGACTTAGTATTGGAAGTCCTAGCCACAGTAATCAGACAAGAAAAAGAAATAAAAGGTATCCAAGTCAAAAGGAGAAAGTAAAATTCTCATTATTTGCAGATAACATGATACACTACACAGAAAACCTTAAAAGACTCCACAGCAAAACTATTAGAACTGATAAATGGGTCCAGCAGGGAGCAGGATATAAATTAATATATAGAAACCTGTGGCATTTCTTTATACTAACAATGAAATATAAAGTAACAACAAAAACCCTGCTTAAATTTGCATTAAAAAAATAAAATTCCTAAGATTAAGTCCAACCAAGTGGTGAAAGACTTACACACTAAGAAATATAAAAATTAATAAAGGAAATCAAAGAAAATTCAAGGAAATGGGGCATGCATATCCTGTGCTTTTGGGTTGGAAGAATCAATATAGTTAAAATGGTCATACTAACCAAAGCAATCTACAGATTTAAAGTGCTCCCTATCAAAGTATCAATGGTATTTCCCCCAGAACTAGAACAAATAATCCTAAAATTTATATGGAACCACAAGAGATCTAGAATTGCCAAAGAAATCCTGAGGAAAAAGAACAAAGCTAGAGGCATAACCCTCCCAGACTTCATACAATAGCTACAGTAATCAAAATAGGGTGGTATTGCACAAAAACAGACATACAGATCAATGGAGCAAAATAGAGAGCCTAGAAATAAACCCACACACCAGGGTCAACTAATCTTTGACAAAAGAGGCAAGACTATACAATGGAGAAAAGACAGTCTCTTTAATGAGTGGCATCGGGAAAACTGGACAGCCATATGTAAATCAATGAAGTTAGAACACTCCTTCACACCACACATAAACAAAATGAAAAGACAACCTACAAGATGGGAGAAAATATTTGCATATGAAGCTGCCAACAAGGGCTTTATATCCAAAATATAGAAATAGCCTCATACAACTCCACAACAACAAGAAAACAAACAGTTAAAAATTGGGCAGAAGACCTAAATAGATATTTCTGCAGAAAGACATAACACAACAGATGGTCAACAGGCACATAAAATATCCTCAACATCACTACTTATTAAAGAAATACAAGTCAAAACTACAGCGAGGGATCACCTCACTCCAGTCAGAATGGCCACCATCAAGAAGTCTACAAACCATACATGCCGAAGAGAGTGCAGAGAAAAGGGGACCGTCCTACGCTGTTTGTAGGCATGTAAGTTGGTGCAGCCATTATGGAGAACACTGTGGAGGATCCTTTAAAGTATAGAAATAAAGTTACCATTGTTGTCGTGGTTCAGTCACCCCGTCGTGTCCAACTCTGTGCAATCCCATGGATTGCAACATGCCAGGCCTCCCTGTCCCTCACCATCTCCCAGAGTTTGCCCAAGGTCATGTCCGTTGCATTGGTGATGCCGTCCAGCCATCTTATCCTCTAATGCCCTCTTCTTTCACCCTCAATCTTTCCCAGCATGAGGGACCTTTCCCATGAGTCAGCTTTTCAAATCAGTTGACCAAAATACTGGAGTTGCAGCTTCAGCATTGGTTCTTCCAATGAGTATCAGGGTTGATTTCCCTTAAGATTGACTGGTTTGATCTCCTTGCTGTCTTTGCCATCCAAGGGACTCAGGAGTTACCTGGGCATATGTCTGGAGAAAACCATAATTCAAAAAGATACATGCTTCCCAATGTTCATAACAGCACTATTTACAATAGACAAGACATGGAAGCAACTTAAGTGTCCATCAACAGATGAATGGATAAGGAGATATGGCATATATATATATATATATATATATATATATATATATATGTACAATGGAAAATTCTCAGCCATTAAAAAAGAATGAAATAAATGCCATTTGCAGCAATGTGGATGAACCTAGAGGTTGTCACACCAAGTGAAGTAAGTCAGACAGAGACAAATACTGTGTGATACCACTTGTGTGTGGCATCTAAAGAATAATACAGAAGAACTTAATTACAAAACAGAAACAAACTCAGACATAGAAAGCAAACTTACGGTTACCAAGGAGAGAAGGGGAGGGATGGGGAAAAATTAGGAATACGGGATTAACAGATACACATCATCATATATAAAACGGGGCTTCCCTAGTGGCTCAGATGGTAAAGAATCTGCCTACAATGTGGGAGACCTGTGTTTGATCCCTGGATCAGGAAGATCCCCTGATAAACAATAAGGGTTTACTGTATAGCATAGGGAACTATATTTAGTATCTTGTAATAAACTATAATGCAAAAGAATCTAAAAAAGAATGTATATATGCATAAATAAACAAATCACTTTGCTGTATACCTGAGCCTAACACAATATTGTGAATCAACTAAACTTCAATTTTATTTCAATTTTAAAAAGGAATTTTTAAAAATTTTGCTTATTTCTTATGGCACACAGGATCTTTGATGCTCATTGTGGCATGCAGGATCTTCGTTTTTTTGTTGCAGCATGTGAGGTCTTTAGTTGTGGCATCTGGGATCTTTAGTTGTGTCATTTGGGGTCTTTAGTTGGAGCCTGTGAACTCTTAGTTGCAGCATGTGGGATGTAGTTTCCTGACCAGGGATTGAACCCAGAACCCCTGCATTGGGAGCGTGGAAACTTGGGAGCATGGAAACTTAGCCACTGGACAACCAGGGAAGTCTCCCCCAAAAGAATTTTTTGTTGTGTTGTTTGTAATAGCAAAAAAAAAAAAAAAAATTTTTTTGAGAAACTGAAAATGATCTAGACATCTGCCAGGAAATCAGATAAATAACTGTGCTATATTCAAACAGTGGCACTTCCCAGCACTGGAAATAAATAAAGCCACATACATCAACTGGGTGAAACTCAGAAGCTCTGGAAGATAGCAAGCCACAGAAGACATATGGTAAACCATTTATGCAAAGTTTAAAACTTAACAGCTTATCTTCATACATATTTATCATAAATGCATGTGGCAAAACAACAGAAAGCAATAAAAGGCAAGCAAACAAGGGAAACCTGGACCCCAAATTCAGACTGTGTTCACCTTTGACAGGGTCAGGGCCAGGGGAGGCAGAGCTACAATAGAGGCCAGACACTCAAGGTACCAGGGCCACGCTGGAAGACTTCTGTTTCTCCAGTTGGGCTGAGGCCACAGGCAGTCATGTCGTTATTACACTTTCTATCTTCGGTGTATGCTGCATATATTACATGTATTTTAACCACTTAGGGATTCAATTTTAAAAATTTTAGCCACAGTCTGAGCCTTGGCATCAGGCCCTCCTGGGTTTGAAGCCTGACTTTCTTTTCCATAGCTGTGTGAACTTGGGCCTGTCTCCCAACCTCTCAGAGCATCCATGGTCTCATCTGCACATAGGGATGATAATGTTTGCCTCTAAGGGTTATGTATGTGCTGTGCCTGCTTGTAGTAGATGCTCAACACGTGCTCAGTCACTTCAGCCGTGTCTGACTCTTCGTGACCCTATGGACTGTAGCCTGCCAGGCTCCTCTGTCCATGTCATTCCCCAGGCAAAAATACTAGAGTGGGTTGCAATGTCCTCCTCCAGGGGATCTTCCTGACCCAGGGATTGAACCCAAGTGTCCTTCATCTCCTGCATTGCAGGTGGATTCTTTACCCAATGAGCCACCTGGGAAGCCCACAATTACTAATAGTGTTCCCATAGTACGTTAAGCATTCTCCATCATTTCTGTTCATTTGATCCTTCCCTGTAATATTTTATTGGCATGTCACAAAATGAATATTAAATTATCACTTTAGTCCCTGAAATAATATATCTTAACATGTTTTTGTCTTTGGTGACCAGGGTGATGAGGGAGGAAAACTAGGAGAAAGAATGGTGATCCCTAGAACACGGGCTTTGTTGGGGTTTCTGCAGGAAAGACAAGGCAGGGCTGAGTAAAAAGTTCAGGATTGGCTGGTTTAAGTAATTTCCACAGGCTTTGGGGCAAGTGACTCTTTACCTGGCCGTCTGGTTCCTGGCCCTGGGTTGATATAGGACAGGAGAAATATTCACATGGTGTGTGAGAGTCGAAGGTGGCAGAGGCTTGGGTCTACACTTGAAAGGTGTGCTCTAGGCAGGCTACCTGCACGAGAGACATAAACAACTCTAGCTCTGAGGTTGGCCCTGTGATTAGTTGCTGCCAAACTGACATACAGAATCTAAGAAAGCACAGTTAGAGAAGTAAAGAAGGACCACAGGTCAAAATGAAAGGAGTTTTCACAGCACGGCCCATAACTAGGTTTACTGTTTTTTATGGCATTAGCCAAGAAAACAGGTATGAAACTTCGGGGGATCTCTACTATTATCTTGGTAGAGTTGGAAAGTGTATTAAAAGTGTGAGACCTGTAATAAATCTCGGTTTATGTCTCAGGGGAAGGTGGTAGGCCCAGCAATAAATGGTGGTTATTTTTGGGTCATGAAGAGTTTCAGGAGGATTGGCTTAAATCTCTTTATGAATAAAGGTTATCACATTCTTTAACTTACCTTTGTTAAGTTAAGGGTGCAATTACAAGAATGAATGAACTGAATGAATGAATGAGTGAGAAAACGAACAAAAGAACTCATTCATCCTGTTCATACCTCCTCATCTCCTTCCCCCACTGACTTCTGGGACTCAAGCTGCCTGGTTAGCACTGTGGTCACTTGTGAAAGCAAAATCCAATTCTCACACCTATCCAGAGTGTCTAGAAGCAGGCGGCTGGCATGTTTAGCCCCAGGAAGACTCTGCCTGCACCCTCCAAACTGGACCAGAGAGGGGACCTCGTGGGTGGAACTCACTGCGTCCTCCCTGCCACCATGCCCCGGCACGGTCCTGAGCCCATGGCCGCTGTTTTGGGAAGACAGGTCTTTGGTCAGCAGGGAGCTCCCCAGACATCCGTAGCCTTGGATCCAGCACTTTTGAATTTCTGGGAGATTTCCTTGCCCTTAAAGTCTCAGAAATATCTGTTCTATATGCAATAACAGCCCATGATTGGAGAAAATTAAGTGCATTTCAAAACTCTGAAAACAGGAGAAGCTGGTGTTTATAGGACTTCTGAGAATCTCTGCCAGTCTCTGATTTGATTTTTTTCCTGTTTCAGGCTACATCTAGGGGAGAGAATTACCTGTGGAATCAGAGACAGGGCCATAGATTTGAAGTCAAGTGATTTTAACGATGTTTTTGTGTGATATTGAGCTAGTATTATTTCTAGCCTCAGTTTTCTTTTCCGTACAATGAGGACAATAATTATTTCCTGGGGACCTCCCTGGCAGTCCAGTGGTTAGATTCTGTGCTTCCATAGAATCTCCGACCTTCCAAAGGTCGGAGAACTAGGAGTCTGCATGCCATGAGGCACTGCCAAAAAATAGTTATTATTATTATTTCTTGCTCATTTCACAGGGTAAGATAGAAAAATGATAGAAAGATAAAATAAAATCATATATATGTTAGTCATTTGAAAACTATACAGCTCTGCATAACATGATGTAGGGAGAGAATGCTGAACTCAAAATATCTTGGTTGATTGGTTGGTGGATTGCTTATTTTTAACACAACACGTATTAATGCCACAGGTGTTAGTTTCTGCAAAAATCCCCTGGTCAATAATGTGTTAGACAATCAAACATATATTGAGGCTTATTATGTACTAGGCACTGTTCTGAGCAGTTTATGAATGTTAATTCTTTCAGTCCTCACAACAGTCCTATGAACTAGGTGTTGTATTATCATCCCCATTAGACAGATGGGGAAACTAAGGCACAGTTCAGTTCAGTTCAGCCACTCAGTCATGTCCGATTCTTTGTGACCCCATGGACTGCAGCATGCCAGGTTTCCCTGTCCATCACCAACTCCCGGAGCTTGCTCGAACTCATGTCCATTGAGTCAGTGATGCCATCCAACAATCTCGTCCTCTGTCGTCCCCTTCTCCTCCTGCCTTCAATCTTTCCCAGCATCAGGGTCTTTTCTAATGAGTCAGCTCTTCGTGTCAGGTGGCCAAAGTACTGAAGTTTCCGCTTCAGCCTCAGTCCTTCCAATGAATATTCAGGATGATTTCTTTTAGGATTGACTTGTTTGATCTCCTTGCAGTCCAAGGGACTCTCAAGAGTCTCCTCCAACACCACAGTTCAAAAGCATCAATTCTTCAGCGCTCAGCTTTCTTTATAGTCCAACTCTCACATCCATACATAACTACTGGAAAAACCACAGCTTTGACTAGGTGGACCTTTGACGGCAAAGTGATGTCTCTGCTTTTTATATGCTGTCTAGTGTGGTCATAAGCTTTTCTTTCAGGAAGCAAACGTCTTTTAATTTCTTGGTTGCAGTCACCATCTGCAGTGATTTTGGAGACCAAAAAAATAAAGTCTGCCACTGTTTCTGTTGTTTCCCCATCTATTTGCCATGAAGTGATGGGACCAGATGTCATGATCTTAGTTTCTGTAATGTTGCGTTTTAAACCACCTTTTTAACTCTCCTCTTTCAATTTCATCAGAGGCTCTTTAGTTCTTCTTCACTTTCTGCCATAAGGGTGATGTCATCTGCATATCTGAGGTTATTGATATTTCTCCCAGCAATCTTGATTCTACCTTGTGCGTCACCCAGCCTGGCATTTCACACAATTTACTCTGCATATAAGCTAAATAAGCAGGGTGACAATACGTAGCCTTGACATACTCCTTTCTCAATTTGGAACCAGTCCATTGTTCCATGTCCAGTTCTAACTGTTGCTTCTTGAACTGCACACAGATTTCTCAGGAGGCAGGTAAGGTGGTCTGGTATTCCCATCTCTTAAAGAATTTTCCACAGTTTGTTGTGATCCACATGGTCAAAGGCTTTGGCGTAATCAAGAAAGCCAAAGTAGATGTTTTGCAATCATTCTCTTGCTTTTTAAATGATCCAACAGATGTTGGCAATTTGATCTCTGGTTTCTCTGCCTTTTCAAAATCCAGCTTAAACATTATCTGGAAGTTCACGGTTCATGTATTGCTGAAGCCTGGCTTGCAGAATTTTGAGCATTACTTTGCTAGTGTGTGAGATGAATGCAATTGTGTGGTAGTTTGAACATTCTTCGGCATGCCTCTCTTTGGGATTGGAATGAAAACGGACCTTTTCCAGTCCTGTGTCCAATGCTGAGCTTTCCAAATTTGCTGGCATATTGAGTGCAGCACTTTCACAGCATCATCTTTTAGGGTTTGAAATAGCTTAACTGGAATTCTGTCACCTCCACTAGCTTTGTTTGTAGTGATACTTCCTAAAGCCCAATTGACTCTGCATGGCTCTAGGTGAATGATCACATCATCGTGGTTATCTGGGTCGTGAAGATATTTTTTGTACAGTTCTTCTGTGTATTCTTGCCACCTCATCTTAATATCTTCTGCCTCTGTTAGATCCATACCATTTCTGTCCTTTATTGTGCCCATCATTGCATGAAATATTCCCTTCATATCTCTAATTTTCTTGAAGAGATCTCTAGTCTTTTCCATTCTGTTGTTTTTCTCTACTTCTTTGCACTGATCACTGAGGAAGGCTTTCTTATCTCTCCTTGCTATTCTTTGGAACTGTGCATTCAGTTGGGAATATCTTTCCTTTTCTCCTTTGCCTCTCACTTCTGTTCTTTTCACAGCTATTTGTAAGGCCTCTTCAGATAGCACTTCTGCCTTTTTGCATTTCTTTTCCTTGGAGATCATCTTGATCACTGCCTCCTGTACAAAGTCACAACCTCCATCCATACTTCTTCAGGCACTCTATCAAACCTAATCCCTGATTCTATTTGTCACTTCCACTGTATAATCATAAAGGATTTGATTTAGGTCATACCTGAATGGTCTAGTGGTTTTCCCTACTTTCTTCAATTTAAGTCTGAATTTGGCAAAAAGGAGTTCATGATCTGAGCCACAGTCCGTTCCCAGTCTTGTTTTTGCTGACTGTATAGAGCTTTTCCATCTTTGGTTGAAAAGAATATAATCAATTTGATTTTGCTGTTGGCCGTCTAGTGATGTCTGTGTGTAGAGCGGTCTCTCCTGTTATTGGGAGAGGGTGTTTGCTATGACCAGTGCGTTCTCTTGGCAAAACTCTGTTAGCCTTTGCCCTGCTTCATTTTGTACTCCAAGGCCAAACTTGCCTGTTACTCCAGGTATCTCTTGACTTCCTACTTTTGCATTCCAGTCTCCTGTGATGAAAAGGACATTTTGGGGGTGGGGGGGAAGCGGTTAGTTTTAGAGGGTGTTGTAGGTCTTCATAGAACCGTTCAAACTCATCTTCTTCAGCATTACTGGTTGGGGCATAGACATGGATTACTGTGATATTGAGTGGCTTATCTTGGAAATGAACAGAGATCATTCTTTCATTTTTGAGACTGCACCCAAGTACTGCAGTTTGGACTCTTTTGTGACTATGAGGGCTACTCCATTTCTTCTACGGGATTCTTGCCCACAGTAGTAGATATAATGGTCATCTGAATTAAATTTGCCTGTTCTAGTCCATTTTAGTTCACTGATTCCCAAAATGTTGATATTCTCTCTTGCCATCTCCTATTTGACCACTTCTAAT